>NC_090393.1:59734590-60334590 GCF_036365525.1 Heterodontus francisci
GTCACCAGTATTCCGAACTGAATACTGGTTGGAGAGCAAGATGCACTCATGGGATCCCTGTCCTTCCTGCCTGGTCCTCCTTGTCCTTCTGGCAGTCACCCATTCCCTATCTGCCTGCAGAGAGAGGAATGAATGGAGCTGCATGGTATGTTGTCCTGAGGCATGCTGTGTAGGAGAATGCTGGGCCATTCAGAGTGTGAGGCCTAGCACCTGGAAAGTGTTACACCACTCACTTGTCATGCCTTACTGAGGTCCTGGATCCTCTTGGTGCACAGTCTCGAGGTTGGTGGGAACACACTCTGGCTTATGACTTCCTCGGCTACTTCCATTCATGCCTGCTTGGTTGGAGAAGCTGTCCTCCTCCTTCCATCCTTGAGAGAACTCACCTCACCTGCAGCTCTTCTCTCTGGACGTCCAGCTAAGAGTGGGAGACCTGGGGCCCTGCCTTCCCAGGTCTCCTCACCATTCCTGTGGGTGCTGCAGCCTGAAAAATCCAAGTGCTGCCGAGCTTTTCTGAAACATGCCGTGGTCCCTTTAATTTGAAATCCTCTGACAAAATGGCCGTATCATTTTACCTGCCCCCTAATTGGTCCAGAATCCTGGAGGCAAGTTCTTAATTGATTTGCTCTGGTAAAGAGCAACCGGAAGGCCCACTAATCGGGAGGTTGGGTTCACAACCTGAAAATGGTCCCATCAATGCACCAAAGACTAAGGTGGTAAGGTTCCGCCCTCGTAGTCTGCATTACTCCATATTGCGCAAATTAGCTGGTGTGTTTCTTACATTACAACAGTGACTATTCTTCAGAAATACTTCTTTGGCTGTAAAGTGCTTTGGGACAGCCTAAGATTGTGAAAGGCCCTATAAATGTAAGACTTTCTTTACTCCAGGTTTACTCAATCGATCCACTGAGCCAACTGTTAGAAAGGGCTTTTCTAAAAGCTGACCTCTTTGGGTAATCAGAGGGTTAGCTGGGCTAGTATTTTCATTAAGAATCAGCTGCGATGTGATGATTTTTTTTGCATTGGAAAATCCAAGGTGCAAGTCCAAAACCCAACCCGCAGGGGAGCGCAGAACTGCTCTTGTCTGAGTGTGTCCATGTACCCTGTATCTGTGCAGACCTGATGGTATTGATTAAATGTGACCCGGGATGATTATTTGTAACTACAACAATACTTGAGGCTTGATCCTGGCCTGGGTTTGTAGATTTTGCCTCTGGAACAGTCAGATGTGATGCTGTTGGTCAACCTTGGTTACTTGATTGACCTTTTTCATCACGCAGTCTTGGTGCGGAGGGGATTATGATCTTGCCTTTATCAGTATGATTTTGTGTCTGTCAATTTCCAAATGCTTGTTGGTATTGCCACAAGACTGGATGTGTTTTTATTGTGTTTGGGAGATGTTGATACCTGATGTTTCTTTTCCCTTTATTCTGGATTGCTGTTGGCGCTTTTTTATGATGTATGGTGGGACTTAGTAAAATTATGTCAGCTTTGATTCAGTGAGTAGCACTCTTGCTTCTGAGTCATGAGTTCAAGTTGCACTCTAACAGCTTGAGCACAAACATCCAGACTGACACTCCAGTCCATTGCTGAGGGAGTGCTGCACTGCTCAGAGGCGCCATCCTTCAAATGCGATGTTAAGTTGAGGTCCCGGCTGCCCTTACAGATAGATGTAAAGAGATCCCATGGCATGTTTGTTTGTTTCTTTCTATTTGGATAAAGTCTCATACTTTATATTTTTATGGGGTATTTTTGACTGTTGCCTCAGGCGATGTAATGTTAATTGAGAGAATGACTAATTCCTGATTCCTCCATCCAGTGTCTGCTCACTAAACTGCTTCAACGTGACTTTCTTCCCATCCTCCTATTTGCAGGAAATATGCAGTCTTCCACTATCTGGTATACCTCGACGATGGATGACCTGGCTGCATTCCAGCGCAAGTGGTTTGAGGTGGCTTTCCTCACAGAAGAGCGGCTTCACATTGACATTCCTGCCTTCCTGTTACCATGGTTACCCAGTAGGCCAGCGTCCTATGCAAGTAGGCACAGTTCCTTCAGCCGCAGTTTTGGAGGACGAAGTCAAGCTGCTGCCTTACTAGGTAGATGCACACCACAGGCAGCGGGGGACGGTCTCCAAGGGAATGAGTTCATGTGGACAGCAGCCATTCGCCTCCTCCCATTCTCTACATCAGCTGCTCAGATTCTTTATTTGTATGTATTCATCTATTCTGTATCTGCTTCACAAGGCAGAAATCCCTTGTTTCACATAGCTACCTGAATCTAGAACCCACGCAGCCTGGATCAGTTTTTAATGTGCATAGTGACCTCACATACAAGGCAACATTTGAAATACATAAGATGCTTGGTTTGTTTAAAGAGGGAGAAAGGCTCAGGGAAGTGCTATACTTTCTGCTCAAATTATACCTCCCATCCCCATCACCTCTATCTCAGAAATAAAATACTAACCTTACAGAAATACACCCTTTTAGCTTTCCTTCCCTTCTCTGCTGCTCTCTGTTAGAACAAGTGCTGCCTACATCTCAGATTTCAAAGAGGACAGAGCCTATAAACTTCAAACCAGGGCCGCAGACTGTAGATGAGCCAGGTTATCATGTGCATACTCAACCAGTATGAAGCAGGGTTTTCTATCATCACTACATCAGCTGCCAGAACAGGCCAAAGTTCTTACTCCCATTGAAATGAAATCCTGCTGCTTCCTCCCCATACTTTAATTGACTGCAGTGGCTGGGAAGGAAGAAGTTGCTTTGAACAGAAAATACCAGACTCTTCCCCAAGACTTTCCTTCGCATTTAATGGAATCAAGCATCTTGTATTCACTTTGTAATGAAAGCATCAACATTAACTATGCTTTTTTAAATTCATTCTCAGGATATGGGCATTGCTGGCAAGGCCAGCATATGATGCCATCCATGGCTGCCCTGAGAAGGTGACGGTGGGCTGCTGCCTTGAACCGCTGCAGTCTACGTAGCAGCTTGAAGCAACTGAGAGCTTTGCTCAGCCCCTTCAGAGGGCAGTTAAAAGTCAGCCATATTGTAGTGGGTCTGCAGTCACATCGAAGCCAGGCCCGGTATGGACAGCAGTTTCCTTCCCAAAGAACATTAATGAACCAGTAGGTTTTTACCATAATCTGAGAGCTTGATTGTTAAACTGATACCAGCTTTTTATTTAAGATTTTTTAAAACTGAATTCAAATTCTCAAACTGCCATGGTGGGAAATGAACTCAAGTTCTTTGACATATTAGTCCAAATCTCTGTATTTCTAGTTAATAACATAATCACAGCACTACTGCACAGTATAGAAAAACTGAGCCAGGTTGATGTGGGCTGCACCCTACTTTCAGGATTAGAGCTGAGGTCACTTTGATGGGCTGTACTAAGCACAGTGTTTTCAATGATCTATCTTGATGCATTGTTGTTAATGATGGATTATATTAGACACCATTGATCTGTCAGTCTCAGAGGTCCATAGTATGGTTGTTATAGAAATGGGAAAATGTCATACTGGTACAGCTCTGAAATTGGGACTAATTCATGAGCTTAGGACAGTGTTGAGGTTTAACCCTTAAACTACCAGCAGGGATAGGAAAACAAGAGCTTTCAGTTCATTTTCAGCTCATGCATTGTGATATTAGATCAAACACTAATATAACAGTTTAAAGCCGCACAAAATTTCATGAGAATTGTTAATACACATCCTAAAAATTTAAATTCAACATTTAAAAATAATTTAAAATTAATTTTTATAGTCTCAGCCTGCCTTCCCTATTGCTCCCCCTCTGTTTTTCTCTTAGACCATTTTTCTATCCAGTTTGATCCTATCATTCTCATTAAAGTTTGGATATGGGAGCAACTTTGAAGCAAGTGGCCTTTCACTGATTGAGGCACAGTGTGAGGAGAGGCCTAAACCTGGGAGAGCTTCTGCCTCAAGGGCCCAGGTGCATCTGGATAATAAAACTCATCCATGGTGCAGAAAGCATTATTCAAATATATTTTTTAAAACAATTAATATTGCCATGATTGAGTCAGGCAAAGTGTTGGAAGCGGTGGTTTTAATTTACAAAGTCTTGGAGGTCATTACTGAAACTACAGCAAATGGAGTCTCCCGAGTACAGCAGGCTTATTTCTCCAGAAAAATATAGAGGGCTGACATTTATGGGCCACCTGAGACAGGTTTGGAGATGAGGTGGGCCATAGAATTGCAGGGAGAGGGGGGAAGCGGAGGGCCCACTGCCTCCCCATTGTAGCACACTTTTTTTCAGGGATGGGTTAGGCCGACGATGGCCTTCCTGCCCAGAAGCCAACTGAGGCTCTTAAGAGGCCTATTAACAGCCACTTTAAGGGCCTCTTACCCGCACCCCCCCCTCCCCCCCTCCCCCCCCCCCCCCCCCCCGGCATTAAGCCAGCAACGGAGGGGAGGGCATCCGCCTTACAGGAGATTGCCCAGTAAAACGATGGCAATCTATGGCCCATGGAGGGCCCTTGCCAACAAATAAAACACTTCCCTGTACTGCCCTCCCCCATACTCAACGCCCACCCTCCCCCTTACCTGAGGTCCAGGTCTCCATCCCTGGGCCTGGGTCCAAGGCCTCTGCTGTACTGGCAGTGGCCACCACTCCCAGTGGAGCTGCCAGGACTACAGAGCTGCTAGCCCTGTGATTGGCTAGCAGCTTTTGGAGGCGGGATCCCTGCGCTGGGCTGTTAATTGGCTCGGTGATATAGACTTGTTACAGGTGAGGCTTCAAGTGGCCGAGGCAGAATTCCTTTTCGGCCCGTGCTGGAAGCCCTGCCGTGGGCATAAAATCAGTCGCAGTGAATTACAGTAGAATGGTCTTCAGTTGAATGTCGGGAATTACCCAATCATCTGCATTCTGACTGGGACTTGTGTTGTCTGAAGAAAGTGAGCCAGGATATAACTTGAGGCTGGTTGAGGATAGATAACTATCCAGAACCCTAAAACCAGGCCCTTGAACTCATCACAGTGAGGTATGTGATAGAGCCTGTAATTCAGAAACGAAGGTGCTGCTTCTTCAGCTAAACAAGGATTGCCTGTTGAAACAGACATTACAGAATTGACAAACTTCTTCTGCCAATTTCTGATCAGTAAGCTTTACTAACCATGAGCACACAAGAAATGCTTATTGTGACAAAACACTGCATTGTTTCCATGATGGTGTATTCTACAGCTGCTGAAATCCATTGTAGCTGTTTGATACCAAGCTTTCAAACTAATGTAATGTATCCATTCTCTTTTCTGGCTCCTGGTTAGTAGCTAATATCCATTAAGCTTTTGCAAAATCTAACATGTCCACATGATCTCATTGGTTCCGCTCTTGGATGTCGTTGGCTGATTCCCTACGCCGAGCCTGTGATGTGGAACTGCATGTACAATGGAGCTGAGGAACAAGCTCAAACTCCCCATGATCTAAAACCCCTGTCTCCCAGTAATCTGTCCCTTAGATTATCCTGCATGATTCCTTCCTCCTTCCCTCCTTAGTGTGGTAAATTTGGGGTGCGTTGATGTGAAATGATGTGGAAGATCTTGAGAGATAGGGTTCCCCTTATATGGTGCTAAGCCATGTAGGCCTGGAAGGTCCCATCCCTCTCTGTATTGAGATTGCTGGTTTTGGCAGCTGTGGGGATTGGATACAACACCCCACTGGGCATTGAAAAGGGTAAAATAAAACAAACTCCCCATTACTGATCACCATCCAATGACCTATGCTGGAAGGTGTGGGTGTTTGGTGAAAACAGAATCAGACTTATTTGCAATGCCCTTCACAGCCAAGCAAGCTGTCATACCAACTGCCTAGAAGGGCCATGTGTCAGAGGTTTGCAAAGCGCCTGTTGACATTTGTCACCATGTTATTGCTTTCTGTAAAAGGGGGAAAGGAATTGGAGAGGGAAATATGTTCAGTGATTGCTATTGTAATATTGTTCATTCAGTGTTTTCATTTTCATCAGCGCTGTTTGATCTGTGTGTTGATGTGATATTTTTCTTTATGTCCCTCTTTGTGTTGGTTTTCTTCCCTCCCCTCGGTTTTCCACACCCCACATGTCATTTACAGGTGGAACCACATCTTGGTGAATGCTAGAGTGCTGCTTAGAGACCAACTCTCCTGCTTTTCCTTCCCTATACCTAATGTGCAGAAATACCCAGCCCCTGTAATGATGTCTGAGGTCAGCAGATCTGTGGGAGGGGAGGGGAGGGCAGGGTACATGAGCACAGACCTATTTGTCACTGCTCTGTTGTGTACTGTTTATTTTGAACCCTGCAGAATTGCAGTGATTGTCTAACATCAGCATATTACATTTTTAAAGCTGAGGACACTGTTTGACTGAAAGGTTGACCCATTCCACAGTTACAGACCTGGTAATCTGGAAGGTCATGTCTGGTGTTCCTGTGGAAAAAAAAAAGTAAAATTCTTCTAATTTCACCAGGCAGTAGAAAGAATGACACAGAATACTCAAAGGTGAACATTCATTGGGGGGCTGGTGGCATATGGTAATGTCACTGGATTAGTAATCCAGAGACACGGGCTAATACTAATTAATAAAAATCTGGAATTGAAAGCTAGTCTCAGTAATAGTGGTAGAATCCCATCTGGTTCACTAATGTCCTTTTGGGAAGGAAATCTGCGGTCTGGCCACCATGTGACTCCAGATCCTCTGCCCTCTGAAATGGCTTAGCAAGCCAAGAGCAATTAAGGATGGGCAACAAATGCTGGCCTTGCCAGCGATGCCCGTATTCCATAAAAGAATAAATAAAATAGGGTGTTCAGACGTCTTCAATTGGGGGAAAATTCCCAGCGTCAATGGGTTACTGTTGAGAATTTGCATTTTTTTGCTTTTAGAAGCTAAAATATATTGTTTAACGTTTTCCCTCTGAGGAAATGAAGATCGTGATACTTGTAGGGGAGGGTAAAATAAAAGAGAGGGTAGCATTCAGGGACTCACCCAGTCCAGGTTTCCCTTTCTGAAATTCACCACAAAGTACCAGTTCCACGTAAATAAAAAAAGAAATTGTTGAAAATACTCAGCAGGTCTGGCAGCATCACTGAAGAGAGAAACAGAGTTAATATTTCAGGTTGACGACCTTTCATCAGAACAGTTCAGATTTCCAGCATCTGTAATATTTTGCTTTTGCATTAGTTCCACTGAATTACTTTACAGAGCATGATCTATTCTAAGAGAGACTAACCTTTATATAGACTTTGCATCCCACTTTTGTAATGTGGGAAACACAGCAGCTATTTGCACATAAGAAGGTCCCACAAACAGCAATGTGATAATGACACAGATAATCTGTTTTTAGATGTTGGTTGAGGGAGAATTCCCCTGCTCTTCTTTGAAATAGTGCCATGGGATTGTTCTGGTCCATCTGAGAGGGTAGACAACAACAACTGTCATTTATGTGGCATCTTTGATGTTGTAAAACATCCCAAGGTGCCTTAGTTTAACATCTGAGAAACTGTTGTTTCTTTGAAAGTGACTCCGTTTGCTACAGATGTAAATCCCACTCCACTTGGTCCGAGTCAAGTTGCACTTGGAGTCTGCAATGTTTCCCAGGAGAGTGGGATTAAAACGTCAGAGGAAAGTTGCACTTCATTGGTCCCAAGGCGGTGGTCTGGGAGTTGGTCATGTACTATGAGTTCCAGATAAAGGCATCAGGCTAGTTAGGTCAAAGAAAAGGATAAAACTTACTGTCAATAAAAAAGAACTTAATGTAAAAAATTGTTCTATATCTGCGTGGCAGCACAGGCTGTATGTGTTCCTGAGACTGGAATACCACAAGAACACAAAAAACATTGTACAAATTCCAAGAGTGGAGGAAGAGAAAGTTGCTCTGATTGTTGTTTGTAGGAGTTAGTGTGAAAGGGAGCTATATGTCAATCATTGATTTCTAGAGTTTCTTTTGAGCTTCCAGGTCTCAGTAGCACATTGAGCTTTCTTCCCTTTGTAGAATTGTTAAAACTCAGCTCAGACTAATGGAGTGAAGCACCTAGTGGGTGAAGGCAGTGCCTCGTATAAACTACACCATACTGGCCAGAAGCTCCCTGAACTGTGCTGAATAAGCTGATCTTGGGCAGGACTCTGCAGTTGGCTCCGTGTTCTTAGATTGAGGAGAAGCCATCAGGGTGTTGCCACTTTTGGTCACTAGCAGATTCACCTGCTGCATTGGATGAGGACAGGATGGAATCCACCCCCACTGCCACCCCCATCATGGTAGTAGAACAGCATGCCACGCTTGCAGTCTAGACTACACATAAAGAATAACCGACAGGCCCCAGACCTGTAGCTATCAAGAGTCAGCACCATGATAGGAAGGGAGAGAACTGGAAATCCAAGTAAGAGAAGCAGCATCCGTTATAGCTGTTGGAAAGTGTCCTCGGAATTAAAGCCTGATCTGTAGAGAGTCAATACCCAATGAGGTGAAGCTCACAGTACAAAATGTCTCTTACAATTTACAGCTGCTACAACAAAAAGCAATTTCATGCAGCTGTGATGTGTTTACTGGAGAGATAATGATAGCTTCCATTATCTCTTTATTCTGTGTTGTCCCCAGTAATTATCTGTACCGTGCTACAAAACCCTGTCTGGTTCTTGCTTTATTTCCTAAGCTGTTTTTCTTCCTTTGCCTTTTTCTTCTGATTATCTCCCATAGAGCATCTCACTCCTGGCTGAGCAATCTGGCCTCGGCCTTCTGCCAATGAGGATCCAACTCTCAGCACAAGGCAACAATTCTGGATTTATGTGTTCTCTGTTGAATAGCAATTTGTGACATTTTACTGTGTTAAAAGTGAGTTATAAATGCAAGTTGTTGTTTTCTGCTCCAGATTCAAGTCTGAGACAGATACCTGCTTGGGTTCAGTGGTGTTGTCTCCCGGATGTGATCTTGCTCTGATGGGAGTTGACTCATGCAGCCCTATATCTACTTGAAATAGTAATATAACCCAGGAATGCCACAGCAGCACCCACTTGCTGTCTGGACCAGATACTTGGGTCTTGTGCACATTTGTTTCTTGAATCTCTCCGAAGACGGAGGAGTTAACACTTGATCAGATTTGATTTGGATCAGAGAGCTGCTTTATTCCAAAGTAAGGTAAATCACACAGGGCAAACAGGTATGATTAGAGTTACATATTTCAAATGATGCAAGCACATGCGATGCCACTCCCAGTCTGGTGTTCCTTAGTTTAAGCAAAATAATCCCTCTGTGTCCTGTCCTACTGCCAAAGTAGAACCACTCTATATACCCTCTCATAGGCTAGTAGCGGACAAAAGGACAGTGTTGTCTTTTCAAATACCCAGACAAATTAGAGAGTCCCTTATTGTTTAGATTCCACTTTAGAAGTATACTCCGATTAGGGATTCGATAAGACAGATACACAGCAAAGCTTTCCTCTGTTAGGGGAATCCAAGCAAGAGGGCATAATTTTAAACTTAGAGCTGGACCATTGGGCAGTGAAATCCCAATGACATGGCTGACCTATACCTGAACTTCATTTACCTGTCTTTGCTCCATGTCCCTTAGTATCCATATCTAACAAAAATCTATTGATCACATCTTGAAAGTTTCAGTTGACACCCCCGCCTCCACCGGCATTGGAAGCCTTTTGGAGAAGGGAGTTCCAGATTTCTACTAAGCCTTGTGTTTAAAAAAAAAAGTGCTTCCTGATTTCCCTCCTAAATGGCCTGGCTCTAATTCTAAGATATGCCCCCTCCTTGATTTTCCCACACTGCTAATCCTGTGGGTGCATGTAGCGCTTCAAATATAGTGAGATTTGTATCTCATTTTAATTTGTTCCTGCCTGCTTCTCTTAACCTTCTTCCTCTGTAGCTGCCACAGTCCCTGAGCAGAAGACAGTGACCCTGGATGTGGATGTCAATAACCGCTCGGACCGTGTTGAATGGTGCAGTTGTTATTACCACGGAAACTACTCGTTAAATGCTGCATTTGAAGTCAAGCTACACTGGATGGCAGTAACATCAGCTGTGCTCTTTGAAATGGTAGGTGGGATCAGACAATTGAGTGACACCGTAGGACGGACCGGAAATTGCTGTCTGTCCTGAGGTACAAATGTTGACAAATGCAAAAGCAGCTTTTCTTGGTCGGCACCAGTTGCTGACACCCAATTGCAACCCAAATGTAAACTTGCCAGAATCCATTAAGTTCAGCAATCAGGAGACCCATTCTTTAAGTTGTGGCATATGGGTGTTGTTTGCTTGACCAACATTTATTGCCCATCCCTAATTCTCCTCGAGAAGGTGGTGGTGAGCCATTTTCTTGAACCGCTGCAGTCCATATGGTGTAGGTACTCTCAACAGTGCTGTTAGGGAGTTCCAGCATTTTGATCCAGCAACAGTGAAGGAACGGCGATATGGTTCCAAGCCAGATGGTGTGTGACTTGGAGGGAAACTTGCAGGTGGTGGTTTTCCCATGCATCTGCTGCCCTTGTCCTTCTAGGTGGTAGAGTTTTCAGGTTTGGGAGGTGCTGTCAAAGGAGCCTTGGTGAGTTGCTGCAGTGCATCTTGTATATGACACACACTGCTGCCACTGTGCGTTGGTGGTGGAGGGAGTGACTGTTAAAGGTGGTGGATCAAGTGTGCTACATTGTCCTGGATGGTGTTGAGCTTCTTGAGTTTTTAGCGTGTCTTCCCAGCCACTGGCCTTGCCGAGCACAGGCACATTTATTCTTGGTTGCAACCAACAGTGAGAGATGACATGGATGTTTGGAGCCAGTGCCAAGAACACAGGCATTAGTGCAGGTATAAGAGTAGATATAATGGCAAACCAGTGCCACGCTCTCTGGTGTGACTGGATGTGTGATTTGTTAGAGAAGGTACTGTTATATTCTGAGATGGCTGAGGAGAAAAACTTGCAGTCCAGAAGGTGCATTTGGTACATTATTATAATGAATTACAAAATGAGAGATGTTTTACTAGTAGTTTATAGCTTGTGACATCATTGGCAACAATCAGAAAACAGCAAGTATTTGCGTGCCTTTCATTGCATTTCAAGGAGAGAACAAAAGATATTTTTGATATAAAAAATAACTTTTTGAAATCTGAATAATTTCTGCTATTTTCAAGCAAGAGAAAAAGGAACATAGAGTCTGTTACATTTTCAGGGGTCATCCCATCTTCTTTCAACATCCTTCAATGCCTTCTCTCCCTAGCTTGTCCCCACTCACTGTCGCCCCCTTTTGCGTGCTCTCCCCCATGTGCTCCTGCTTTCTCCCAGCACACTCACTCACTCTCTTTCCCCCCCCCCCACCATGTCATATTTTCCCCCTATTTCCTGATTCCTTCTGCTTGTTTCCACATTCCATTTCTCCCCATTTTCTGGTGTTCTCTCATTCTCCATTTTGTTTTTTTTTTCCTGTATGTCTGTCAATTTTTGCATTTTAATTTTCTTAACACTAAAATTGAACACAGTTGAAAGTGTAGATGAGCTCAGTCAGCACAGGCAGCTGAGTGAAATGGGATGCATTTGAAGTTGCTGTCATAAAATGAGTCAGTGTAGCATCTGTTAAACATACACAGAGTTCCAGGTTAGTTAGCAGGTTAATGGCTGATTCCTTTCAAAATGACATTTGATTGCTGCCTGATGACATAATTATTTGATGACAGTCTGCTCCATTAGCTCTGTCTATATTTTATATGCATTATCCTCGATGAATATCTGTTTTCCTCACCTATTCTAACAGCGTTTCACTGAATACAAACTTACACAGTCTTAGATTCATTAGTCATAAATCCACTTTGCTTGGAGTGACTGACGTTGCAGAAGCAAATACACCCTCCCCGACTGCTGTCAGCGGTTCAGGTTGATGACTCACCACCAGCACACAGGCAACTAGAGATGGCCCATGTCCTGAGTGTTAGCTTGTCATCTGGTAGCCAATCCTTCTCTCGCCTCTAACCTTTCTTGTATCCAGGATTTACCAATGCTGCATGTGATCTATGTTTATCTGTACTTTTCTCGTTCTTCCTGAGCTGCAAACACATCATCCCTGCACAATCTTCCTCCTCTGCATCCTCACTGCACTGAGATCAAGAATCATTATACCTTCTACGCTAAAGAGAGAAATACCTTGTGCTTATATCATTTCTTTCATCATGTCATGATGGCCCACAATGTTCAACAGCTTTTGTCCTGTATTTTTTTTTAAATGTTGTAAATCTGGAATACTCTCCTTCACAAAGCTGTTGAGGCTGGGGGTCAGTTGACAAATTCAATTGAGATAGGTAGATTATTGTTAGGTATAGGTTTTAAAGGATGTGATACAAATCAGCCATGATCTAATTGAACTACAGTACAGCCTTCGAGCTCAATACATTTCTGCTGCCATTGCCTTCCATTCTGCAGCTGCTTTGTTTTTAAATTTTCACCCAAATAAACAAAATAAAGGCAACTGTTATACTCATTTGGAGTACATTTCAAGATATATTTTTAAAATGCAATTAAGTACTAAGAGGGGAATTTGAACCCCCTCCCCTGCAAAAAAAAGATGAGTTTGGGTTGTATGGGAAGTAAAAACGTAAAAACAAAATTCAAACCTGAACTGAACCCGCCTACTTCCCATTATATCTGCGGTGGGATGAGGGAATGGGCAACCAAAACACTCCCTGGAATCGAATTGCTCATTTAATTACTTCAATGAGGGTACATACCTCCGGTTTCTTCTCTGTTCCAGCTTTGATGCTGGCCAGTTGGGTTTCCTGGGTCTTGGGAAACCTGTCAGCTAAGTGGAGGCGAGGACTGAATGGAACCAGTTAGTACTTTACCAGCACTCTTTGTGGGCCAGGAGGAGCAGGAGTTCTTCTCCCCCATCCAAGTAGAGTTATCCTCCCCAGCGTTTGGACCCCTACCACCACCACCCCTCCCACCTTGCGATCCAATGTCCCTACAGACTTGTGGAAAATGCATTCCAGGAAAGCTAATTAGGACCTGCCGTTAAATTTGACAGGATCTGAGGGACTGTCAAACTGCTTTTCCCAACACCACCCACCCCCGCCTCCACCTGCCCAGCTCCCTCCCTGCCTCAGAGTTAATATCGGGGCCAAAATTTCATTTATCTTATATGTAGCTGGTTGAAGTTACTAAATAAGCAACAGCTCTGAAAATAGAAATTTAAATTGTTTCTTTTGACAGTTGTCTCTGATAAAATTCCAAGATTCATGCATTGTCCTGTTGATGATTTTATATATTTAAAAAATCCAGTGATCTTACGTGCTTCAAATGATTTCTCTGGGGAGTTTTGTTCACAGAGTATGCCAGGACCTTTTCTTTATAAACCCTTCTTCCCTTACAACAGGAGGAGGGAATGGGGGTTATAAGCAAAAAATCCTGGCATGTGGCGAATGGCCAGCCTCAATATCGATCATTTTCCAGAAGAATTCTGGTAGGTGCAGGCACACATGGATGCTGAAAGTTGTAAGCCTGCTGCCTTGTTGAGTGGCAGGAAGTAGATGCTCTGCCCACTGTGGGCTAGGAGGATCCTAGATCTGTGCTCAGGTACCAATTGGAGCAACAATCAGAGCGCAAGAATTTGGCGAAAATGGGCAGAGGTGGGAATCTACCAGGGTCACTGCCCCTGTCCACTACTTGATGACTCACTACTAAAACCTTTTGCATCTGAATTACAGGTGGGGTTAAAATCAGGCTCAGTTGATATACTTCCCCATGATCAAATAGCAGGCTCATTGACCACTTAATCAATTTACTCATCCAGGTGCAAGGCTGGCATAGGAAGGCCACCTCCTGCGGGTTTCTCTTGGTACCTGTTCTCGAAGGTCCATTTGCTCTACCCAGCTATCTGTACGGAGATCCACTGCGCGCTCAGCTTTTCATCCCCCTTAATATCAGCTGTTTGGTGAAGGAAGGCGCTGAGCATCTCTTTGACGGTAAGTGTCTCGCTATCCTGTAATGGGGATGAAGGGGTCTAAACTGTGACGAAATAACTCATCTGTACAATTGAACTGTTAGTATGGTTACAATTTCTTTTGTTCTTTTGGGCCTCCTTATCTCGAGAGACAATGGATACGCGCCTGGAGGTGGTCAGTGGTTTGTGAAGCAGCGCCTGGAGTGGCTATGATGAAGGGGTCTAAACTGTGACGAAATAACTCATCTGTACAATTGAACTGTTAGTATGGTTACAATAAGATGTAATAAAAGGGTGGAATACTCATTGTCCACTTAATCCCAGTTGTAGACTAAGGTTGTAACTGGAGAAGCTTTGGTATGTGCTGGACAGTGGGTCTGTATGCAGTCAAAAAAAACAATTTGAATAGGAGTATCATGCAGATTAAACTGGAAATGGACTTCTTTCTTTTGTGTAGTTCACTGGTGCATCAAAAAAGCCTAGTGACAGCACGGATGAAGTAATCACTTATTTTTAGAGTTTTGAATTTCCAGTGTTTGCTTCAGGCATTTCATTCTTTGTACTGTTATATATTGGGAGTCAGTATTTGCACTGTTATATATTGGGAGTCAGTATTTGCACTGTTGTATATTGGGAGTCAGTATTTGCACTGTTGTATATTGGGAGTCAGTATTTGCACTGTTGTATATTGGGAGTCAGTATTTGCACTGTTATATATTGGGAGTCAGTATTTGCACTGTTGTATATTGGGAGTCAGTATTTGCACTGTTATTAGATTAGATTAGAGATACAGCACTGAAACAGGCCCTTCGGCCCACCGAGTCTGTGCCGACCATCAACCACCCATTTATACTAATCCTACACTAATCCCATATTCCTACCAAACATCCCCACCTGTCCCTATATTTCCCTACCACCTACCTATACTAGGGGCAATTTATAATGGCCAATTTACCTATCAACCTGCAAGTCTTTTGGCTTGTGGGAGGAAACCGGAGCACCCGGAGAAAACCCACGCAGACACAGGGAGAACTTGCAAACTCCACACAGGCAGTACCCAGAATCGAACCCAGGTCCCTGGAGCTGTGAGGCTGCAGTGCTAACCACTGCGCCACTGTGCCGCCCAAATTGTATATTGGGAGTCAGTATTTGCACTGTTGTATATTGGGAGTCAGTATTTGCACTGTTGTATATTGGGAGTCAGTATTTGCACTGTTATTTATGGGGGTCAATACTTGCACTGTTATTTATGGGGGTCAATACTTGCACTGTTATTTATGGGGGTCAATACTTGCACTGTTATTTATGGGGGTCAATACTTGCACTGTTATTTATGGGGGTCAATACTTGCACTGTTATTTATGGGGTCAATACTTGCAGTATTATTTACGGTGCAGGGGTCAGTACTTGCAGTATTATTTGCGGTGCAGGGGTCAGTATTTGCAATGTTATTTATGGTGGGGGGGGGGTCAGTATTTGCACTGTTATTGGGAGTCAGTATTTGCACTGTTATTGGGAGTCTGGTTCTCAATAGTATTTTCTACCTGGCATCTGTCATAAGCACACTTTTTCTTCTTTATCTTAATCTCCACCTCTTTTGTCATCACTGAACACCTTATCTCCAGCCAAATTGATTCTGACCTCGACCCTTTTTCTCCAGTACTGCAATGCTTTCCTTAGTCAATACCGCCACCCCTCCCCCTTTTTTCCCTTTCCTATCTTTCCTGAACACCCTGTATCCAGGAATATTTAACACTTCTTTGAGCCACGTCTCTGTTATAGCCACAACATCATATTTCCACATGGCAATCTGCGCCTGTACCTCACCAGTCTTATTAACCACACTCCGTACATGCATATACGTGCACATTAACCCTGATTCAGACTTTATTACTTGCTCCCTTACTCTTACCCCACCTAATAACTTACTATTCCCTACTCTTGTGCTATTTATCTCCCCCAGTGTTCTGTGCTCCTTGGCATTCCTCTCTGATACTTGCTCCTGGTTCCCACACCCCTGACAAGTTACCAGTTTTGTTTCCCTCCAATCTGAGCTCCTTCTCAGCTTCCCGTCCCCCTGACAATTTAGTTTAAACCCTCCCTAACAGCACTAGCACATCTTCATACATTCATCCCATTCACTCCTCATGCTTTCAGTCCTGTTTCTTCACAGATTTCTGGTAGTACAGTATTTAAATTCAGGACATCGATTAGCAATAATGTTGTTCTTCCCAGCAATGTGTACAACTTTGAAGTTGAACGGCTGAAGAAATAAGCTCCATTGGAACAGTCTGGCACTTTTAACTTTGAATTTTGCCAGAATTGTGAGGGGGTTGTGGTCTCCATAGATTTGAATTTCTCTGCGTCCATTATTTGCATAAACTTCGAAATGTTTGGTGTTTGTTTTTTTTTTGAGAAATAGCCAATCGGCCTCTCAAGGCCTGAATCGTCATCTTGGAGTAAGACTGCCCCTACTCCGATATCACTGGCGCCAATAGCCATCTTAAAGGGCTTATTAAGATTGGGGGCTGCCAATACCGGGTCATTTGTTAAAATTGCCTTCAAGCTTTTGAGAGCTAGCTGGCTCTGATCACACCACTTTTACATTTTTCTTTAGTAAGTCAGTTAAGGGTGCAGCTAAGGTGCTAAACTTGGGAACAACTTTTCGATAGAAACTGCACATTCCCAGGAATCACATGATTTCTGACTTGGTTTTGAGAACAGGGAAATCTACCGGGGCTTGCACTTTTGCTACCCTTGGCAACACTCAAAGTTGGCCTACAATGTGGCCCAAATAGGTTACTTTAGCCTTAGCGAATTCGCTCTTTACTAAATTGGTCACTCGGTGAGCTTTCTGTAAACCCTGAAAGGGTTCTGTTAATCCATTCAAGTCGTCTTCCCAGGTATCACTGTAAACTAACAGGTCATCCAGGTAAACGACACAGTTGTTTAAACAGGCTACCACCTGGTTCATTAGTCTTTGGAAAGTTGCTGGGGCATTTTTTAAACCAAATGGCATTACTTCACATTGAAATAAGCCATCGAGGCTGACAAATACTGACATTTTCTTTGCTTGGGTGGTCATGGGAACTTGCCAATATCCTTTCATAAATAAATTCTGCTAACGTAGGTGGAACTTCCTACTTCCTACAGGGGATTGAGTTTAAGTCTGTTCAGGTACTGCATTAACGTTGCAGTAATCAATGCAAAGTCTGGTTGATCCGTCAGGTTTGGGGACTAGTACAATGTGTGCTTTTGCTGGGTTCAATTAAATCATTGCCCAGCATATATTGGATTTCAGTGTGGACCTGAACCAATTTATCGGGGCTCAGCCTGTAAGGGTTTTGTTTTATGGATGGGGTCTCTCCTACTTCTACTTCGTGTAGAGAGCTACAACCTGATTTGTCCTTGCAAGCTTCCTCAAGGTTCCTTAACAGTGTTGTTAGGTCCTTTCTCTGCTGGTCAGATAGATAGTCAAATATATTCTGGTCTGCTTATAATTTCTGTATTTTCCAATTTTACAATAGGGGGTTCAATTTGAGAAGTTCTGGGTTCCTTTCCTCCCCTAGTTCATCTTCACTGCTGTTGTCCTCCTTTACTGTTCTCACTGCTTGACATACATTCACTGGTCTATCTGGCTCCTTTTAGCATATTTATGAGGCACAGACTTTGCTTTTTCCTCCAGTCTGTTGTGTTAATTAGGTAGTTCACTTCATTGACTTTTTTTGCCTACACCATACGGGTCACTGAATCTGGCCTTTAGGGGTTCGCCCTGTATTGGTAGCAGTGTCAGAACCTGGTGCCTGGCTTAAATTCTCAGGCAGACAAAAAGGCTGCAGCCTGTCTTCTCATGTTTTGCTCAGGTGTTCTTTTGCTACAGCACAGGCTTTAAAGAGTCTTTCACAAAAATTTAGTAATGATGTTCCCTCCCTTCGATCCAGGAATTTTTCCTTGATCAATTTCAGGGGCCCCGCACCTCATGTCCAAAAATCAATTCAAATGGACTGAAGCCTGTGAATTCATTTGGTGAATCTCTGGTAACAAACACCAAAAAAGCTATTCCTTTCTCCCAATCATGAGGGTAATCACAGCCATATGCCCTGATCATGATTTTCAGGGTTTGATGGTTTCGTTCCAGAGCCCCTTGTGACTGTAGGTGATATGCTAAAAATTTCGACTGGTCAATACCAAGGTTGTGTATGACTTCTTGGAACATTCATGTATCAGAAAAATTTAGTATCCAGGTACATCAAGTGATTAGGAAAGCAAATGGAATGTTGTCCTTTATTGCAAGGGGAATAGAATATAAAAGTAGGAAAGTTTTGCTACAGCTGTACAGGGGTAAGACCACATCTGGAGTACTGTGTACAGTTTTGGTCTCCATACTTAAGAAAGGATTAAATTGCATTAGGAGCAGTTCAGAGAAGGTTCACTCGACTGATTCCTGGGATGAAGGGGTTATCTAATGAGGAAATGTTGGACATGTTGGGCCTATACGCATTGGAGTTCAGAAGAATGAGAGGTGATCTTATTGAAACAGATAAGATCCTGAGCCAACTTAACAGGGTGGGTGCTGGAAGGATGTTTCCACTTATGGGTGAGACTAAAACTAGGGGATACAGTTTAAAAATAAGCGGTCTCCCATTTCAGACAGAGATGAGGAGAATTTTTTTCTCAGAGGATCGTTAGTCTGTGGAATTCCCTTCCTCAGAAAGCAGTAGAGGCTGAGTCATTGAATATATTCAAGGCTGAGTTAAATAGATTCTTGATCTATTTAACACTTGAAGTCAAGTGTTATGGGGCGGCGGGGGTGGGGGGCAAACAGGAAAGTGGAGTTGATGCCACAATCAGATCAGCCATGATCTTATCAAATGGTGGAGCAGGCTCAAGGTACCAAATGGCCTACTCCTGCTCCTAATTTGTATGTTCATATGTATGTTCGAGACATGAAATTAGTTCCTTAAACGAACTGAATTTCTTTGGGCAGTCTGTGTTGGGTGAAAAATTTGGTCAGCCCCTCAACTATGGCTTTACCTGTAATTTTCCTCAAGGGTGTGGCTTCTGGGAATTGGGTTGTTATAGCCATGATAGTTAGCAGGTATTGGTAGCCTGCCCTAGTTTTAGGTCGGGAGATCCATGCAATCGACAAGAACTCTGCTGAAGGGTTCCTCGAAAGCAGGAATGGGGATTAGTGGAGCAGGTTTGATTGTAGTTATTGGTTTCCCAACAACCTGGCAGATATATGAACATAGGAATTACGAGCAGGAGTAGGCCACTCGGCCCCTCGTGGCTGCTCCACCATTCAACAGGATCATGGCTGATCTGATTGTAACCTCAAATCCACATTCCCACCTACCCTCAATAACCTTTCATACCCTTGCTTATCAGGAATCTATCTGCCTCTGCCTTAAAAATATTCAAAGACTCTGCTTCCATCACCTTTTGAGGACAAAAGCTCCAAAGACTCACGACCCTCAGAGAAAAAGTTCTCCTCATCTCTGTCTTAAATGGACAACCCCTTATTTTAAAACAGTGACCCCTAGTTCTAGATTCTCCCACAAGAGGAAACATCCTTTCCACATCCACCCTATCAAGACCCCTCAGGATCTTGTATGTTTCAATCAAGTCGCCTTTTACTCTTCTAAACTCCAGCAGATACAAGCCTAGCCTGTCCAACCTTTCCTCATAAGACAACCTGCCCATTTCAGGTATTAGTCTAGTAAACCTTCTCTGAACTGCTTCCAATGCATTTACATCCTTCCTTAAATAAGGAGACCAATACTGTACACAGTACTCCAGATATGGTTTCACCAATGCCTGTATAACTGAAGCATAACCTCTCTACTTTTGTATTCACTTCCCCTTACAATAAATGATAACATTCTATTAGCTTTCCTAATTATGTGCTGTACCTGCATAATAACCTTTTGCGATTCGTGGCGCAGTGGTTAGCACTGCAGCCTCACAGCTCCAGGGACCCGGGTTCGATTCTGGGTACTGCCTGTGCGGAGCTTGCAAGTTCTCCCTGTGACCGCGTGGGTTTTCGCCGGGTGCTCCGCTTTCCTCCCACCGCCAAAGACTTGCAGGTGATAGGTAAATTGGCTGTTGTAAATTGCCCCTAGTGTAGGTAGGTGGTAGGGAATATGGGATTACTGTAGGGTTAGTATAAATGGGTGGTTGTTGGTCGGCACAGACTCGGTGGGCCAAAGAGCCTGTTTCAGTGCTGTATCTCTAAATAAATAAATAAAAATAAATGCACAAAGACACCCGGATCCCTTTGCATCTCAGAGCTCTGCAATCTTTCACCATTTAGATAATATGCTGTTTTATTCTTCCTGCCAAAATGGACAATTTCACATTTTCCCACATTATACTCCATTTGCCAAATCTTTTCCCGCTCACTTAACCTATCTATATCCCATTGTAGCCTCCTTATGTCCTCTTCACAGCTTACTTTCCTTGTGTCATCAGCAAATTTAGCAACCATACCTTCGGTCCCTTCATCCAAGTCATTTATATAAATTGTAAAATGTTGAGGCCCCAGCACTGATCCCTGTGGCCCACCACTCATTACATCTTGCCAACCAGAAAATGACCCATTTATACCTACTCTCTGTTTCTTGTTAGCTAACCGATCTTCTATCCACGCCAATATGTTGCCCCCTATGCCATGAGCTTTTATTTTCCGCAATTAGCTTTGATGTGGCACCTTATCAAATGCCTTCTGGAAATCTAAGTACAATACATCCACCGGTTTCCCTTTATCCACAGCACATGTTACTGCAAAGAATTCCAATAAATTGGTTAAACATGATTTCCCTTTCACAAAACCATGTTGACTCTGTCTGTTTACCTTCAATTTTTCTAAATGCCCTGCTACACCATCTTAAATAATGGCTTCTAACATTTTCCCTAAAGACAGATGTTAAGCTAATTGGCCTGTCGTTTCCCGCTTTCTGTCTCCCTCCCTTTTTGAATAAAGGAATACATTGGCTATTTTCTAATCTAATGGAACCTTCCCCGAATCTCGGGAATTTTGGAAAATTAAAAATCAAAGCATCAACTATCTCACTAGCCACTTCTTTAAAGACCCTAGGGTGTGGTCCATCAGATCCTGATGACTTGTCAGCCGCAGCTCCAACAATTTGCTCAGTACCACTTCCCTGGTGATTGTAATTTTCTTGAGTTCCTCCCTCCCTTCCATTTCCTGATTTACAGCTATTTCTGGGATGTTACTTGTATCCTCTATAGTGAGGACTGATGCAAAATACCTGTTCAATTCATCTGCCATCTCCTTATTTTCCCTTATAATTCCCAGACTCGTTTTCTATAGGACCAACGCTCACTTTAACTTTTTTTTTGAATATCTATAGAAACTCTACTGTTTTTATATTTCTAGCCAGCTTTCCCTCGTACTCTAATTTTTCCCGCGTTATTAATCTTTTAGTCATTCTTTGCTGTTTTTTATATTCTGTCCAATCTTCTGACATGCTACCCTTCTTTGTGCAATTACATTGCTTTTTCTTTAATTCTGATACTATCTTTAACTGTTTTAGTTAACCACGGATGGTGGGTCCTCCCCTTGGAATTTTTCTTTCTTGTTGGAATGTATCTATCCTGTGTATTCTGAAATATCCCCTTAAATGTCTGCCACTGCATCTCTGTTGACCTAATTTTTTTGCTCGCTCTGCTTTCATGTTCTCATAATTGCCCTAATTGAAGTTTAAAATACTAGACTCTTCTCTGCCTCAAACTGAATGTAAAATTCATTCATATTATGATCGCTTCTGCCTCGGGGCACCTTCACTATGAGGTCGTTAATTATTCCTATCTCATTGCACAATGCCAGGTCTAGTATAGCCTGCCCTCTGTTTGGCTCCAGAATGTGCTGTTGTAAGAAACTATCCCAAAAACATTCCATAAACTCCTCATCTAGGCTACCTTTCCAGTCTATATGTAGATTAAAATCCCCCATGATTATCACCGTACCTTTCTGACAAACACCCATTATTTCTTCCTGTATACCCTGTCCGACCATGTGGTTACTGTTAGGGAGTCTGTACACCACTCCCACAAGTGATTTCTTGCCTTTATCGTTTCTCATCTCGACCCAAACCGCTTCTACATCCTGGTTTCCTGAACTTAGGTCATTCCTCTCTATTGTGCTAACACCATCATTAATTAACAGAGCCACCCCTCCACCTTTTCCTAGCTTCTTGTCCTTCCTAAATGTCATGTACCCTTTAATATTCAGGTCCCAATCTATGTCATCCTGCAGCCATGTCTCTGTAAGAGCTATCAAATCGTACTTATTTATTTCTATTTGCGCTGTCAGTTCATCTGTTTTGTTTCGAAGGCTACATGCATTCAGATACAGAGCCTTTAGTTTTGTCCTCTTATTATTTTTGTAATCTCTAGTCTTGTCTGCTGATTTACTCTTAGATTTGTACTCACTGTCCCTTCCTGTCACAGTCTATCTTTTCCCATATTAATACCTTTCTCTCTGGCCTTGTCTCCATTCTTTGATTTACTACATCTTCCCAAATTTGGTCCCTTGGCTCCACTATTTAGTTTAAAAACCTCTCTACTTCCCTAGTTATGCGGCTCGCTAGAACACTGGTTCCAGCACGGTTCAGGTGTAGACCGTCTCAACAGTACAGCCCCCACTTTTCCCATTACTGGTGCCAGTGGCCCACGAACTGGAACCCACTTCTTCCACACCAGTCTTTGAGCCACGCATTCATTTCTCTAATCTTATTTGCCCTACTCCAATTTGCAGGTGGTTCAGGTAATAATCTCTGGATTATTACCTTTGAGATTCTGCTTCTTAATTTGGTGCCTAGGTCCTCAAACTGACTATGCAGTATCTCCTTCCTTGTCCTGCCTATGTCTTTGGTACCTACATGGACCACGCCGACTGGATCCTCTCTCTCCCACTCCCATTGTAAGTTCCTCTCCAGCCCTGAGCAGTTGTCCCAAACCCTGGCACCGGGCAGGCAACACAGCCTTCTGGACTCTCACTCTTTGCTCCAGAGAACAGTGCTATTCCTGCTCACTCTACTGTCCCCTACTACTACTACATTCCTTTGTGCTCCCCCCGCTTGAACAGCTTCCTGTGCCATGGTCAGTCTAGTCATCTACATTACAGACCTCGCTGTTGTCCATACAAGCTGCAAGAACCTTGAACATGTTGCTCAATTGCAAGGGCTGAGGCTCCATCCACTCCCATCTTCTCGATCCCCTTACCTGCCTGATTTTCAGTCACACCCTCCTGTCCCTGAGCACTGACCAAAACAGACAACCCTATCCTTAGGGGTGTTACTGCTTTCTGGAACAAAGTGGCCAGGTAACTTTCTCCCTTCCTGATGTATCACAGTGCCTGCAACTTGGCCTCCAGCTCAATGACTCTGAGCCAAAGCTCCTCAAGCCACAGACACTACAGATGTGGTTGCCATGGATTACCATGGCATCCAGGAGCTCCCACATACTGCAGCTGCAACACATCACCTATCCTGCCATCTAAACTGTGTTAATTTAATTTAATTTATTTTTTCTTAATTAATTTACAGTTCCCCTCCTTACCAAACTCCCTCACTTACCAAATTCCCTTCTTCACACTCTGTGCCCACCAGCCGCACTTAGTATGGCAGGTCCTACAAAATGTAACCACATCCTTGTGGATTTGAGGCCAGTACAAGTGTTGGTTTATCTGGGCCTGGGTCTTTCCATGTGCCCTGCCATAGGGACTTCATGGGCAAGCCTCAAAATTTACCTAAGATATTTATGGGGGAACTACAATTTGTTGGATCACTGTCCACTCCTCCTCTGCAGGTTGCTGTGGAGGTCTCCATTTTCTCTTTATTACTCCATTTTTAAAGTAATAACATTCAGGCATTTTCTTTGCCTGTCTCAGAACAGGTGATCTGCTCTATTCTTTTTAAATCGGTCTCCCTGCTGGGCTTCAGTTACAGAGGGCCTACTATATACCTGAAATAAAAACAGTAAGTGCTGGAAATACTCATCAGGTCAGGCAGCATCTGTGGAGAGAGAAACAGAATTAATGTTTCAGGTCTGTGACCTTTCATCAGAGCTGTGTTCGTGGGGAGGCGGTGGCGTAGTGGGATTGTCACTGGACTAGTAACCCAGAGTCCCAGGGTATTGCTCTGGGGACATGGGATCGAATCCCACCATGGCAGAAGGTGGAATTTGAATTCAATTAATAATCTGGAATTTTAAAAAAAGTTAGTCTAATGATGGTCATGAAACCATTGGCGATGGTCATAGAAACCCACCTGGTTCACTAATGTCCTTGAGGGAAGGAAATTTGCCGTCCATACCTGATCAACATGTGACTCCAGTCCCACAGCAATGTGGTTCACTCCTAACTGCCCTCTGAAATGGCCTAGCAAGCCACTCAGTTGTATAAAACCACTACAAAGTTGATAAGGAGTGAAACCGGACGGACCACCCGGCATCAACCTAAGCATTGGAAACGACAACGGCAAACCCAGCCCTGTTGACCCTGCAAAGTCCTCCTTACTAACATCTGGGGGCTTGTGCCAAAGCTGGGAGAGCTGTCCCACAGACGAGTCAAGCAACAGCCTGACATAGTCATATTCACCAAATCATACCTTACTGACAGTGTCCCAGACACCGCCATCACCATCCCCGGGTATGTCCTGTCCCACCGGCAGAACAGACGCAGCAGAGGTGGTGGCACTGTGCTATACAGTCGGGAGGGAGTTGCCCGGGGAACATCAACTCCGGACCCCATGAAGTCTCATGGCATCAGGTCAAACATGGGCAAGGAAACCCGCTGATTACCACCTACCGCCTTCCCTCAGCTGATGAATCAGTACTCATCCATGCTGAACACCACTTGAAGGAAGCACTGAGGGTGGCAAGGGCGCAGAACATACTCTGGGTGGGGGACTTGGATGTCCATCACCAAGAGTGGCTCGATTGCACCACTGCTGGCCGAGTCCTAAAGGACATAGCTGCTAGACTGGGTCTGCGGCAGATGGTGAGGGAACCAACAAGAGAGAATAACATACTTGATCTTGTCCTCACCAATCTGCCTGCCGCAGATGCATCTGTCCATGACAGTATTCGTAGGAGTGACCACCGCACAGTCCTTATGGAAACGACGTCCCATCTTCATATTGAGGATACCCTCCATCGTGTTGTGTGGCACTACCACCATGCTAAATGGGATAAATTTCAAACAGATCTAGCAAGGCAAAACTGGGCATCCATGAGGCGCTGTGGGCCATCAGCAGCAGAATTGTACTCAACCACAATCTGTAATCTCGTGGCCCGGCATATCTTCCACTCTACCATTAGCATCAGACCGGGGAATCATCGCTGGTTCAATCAAGAGTGCAGGAGGGCATGTCAGGAGCAGAACTAGGTGTACCTCAAAATGAGGTGTCAACCTGATGAAACTACAAGCCGGGACTACTTGCGTGACAAACAGCATAAGCAACGTGTGATAGACAGAGCTAAGTGATCGCACAATCAACAGATCAGATCTAAGTTCTGCAGTCCTGACACATCCAGCTGTGAATGGTGGTGGACAGTTAAACAACTAACTGGAGGAGGTGGCTCCACAAATATCTCCATCCTCAATGATGGGGGAGCCCAACACATCAGTGCGCTGAAGCATTTGCAACAATCTTCAGCCTGAAGTGCCAAGTTGATGATCCATCTCAGCCTCCTCCTGAAGTCCCCAGCATCACAGATGCCAGTCTTCAGCCAATTCAATTCACTCTGTGTGATATTAAGAAACGACTGAAGGCACTGGATACTGCAAAGGCTATGGGCCCTGACAACATTCCAACAATAGTACTGAAGACCTGTGCTCCAGAACTTGCCGCGCCCCTAGCCAAGCTGTTCCAATACAGCTACAACACTGGCATCTACCCTGCAATGTGGAAAATTGCCGAGGCATGTCCTGTACACAAAAAGCAGGACAAGTCCAACCCGGCCAATTAACACCCAATCAGTCTACTCTCGATCATCAGTGAAGTGATGGAAGGTTTCGTCGACAGTGCTATCAAGCTGCACTTGCTTAGCAATAACCTGCTCGCTGACGCTCAGTTTGGGTTCCACCAGGGCCACTCAGCTTCTGACCTCATTACAGTCTTGGTTCAAACGTGGACAAACGAGCTGAACTCAAGAGGTGAGGTGAGAGTGACTGCATTTGACATAAAGGCAGCATTTGACAGAGTATGGCATCAAGGAGCCCTAGCAAAACTGAGATCAATGGGAATCGGGGGGAAAACTCTCTGCTGGTTGGAGTCATACCTAGCACAAAGGAAGATGGTTGTGGTTGTTGGAGGTCAATTATCTCAGCTCCAGGGTATCACTGCAGGAGTTCCTCAGGGTAGTGTCCTAGGCCCAACCATCTTCAGCTGCTTCATCAATGACCTTCCTTCAATCATAAGGTCAGAAGTGGGGATGTTCGCTGATTGCACAATGTTCAGCACCATTCGCGACGACTCAGATACTGAAGCAGCCCGGGTCCAGATGCAGCAAGATCTGGACAATATCCAGGCTTGGACTGATAAGTGGCAAGTAACATTTGTGCCACACAATTGCCAGGCAATGACCATCTCCAACAAGAGAGAATCTGACCATCTCCCCATGACATTCAATGGCATTACAATCGCTGAATCCCCTACTATCAACATCCTGGGGGTTACCATTGACCAGAAACTGAATTGGACCAGCCACATAAATACCGTGGCTACAAGAGCAGGTCAGAGGCTAGGAATCCTGCGGCAGGTAACTCACCTCCTGACTCCCCAGAGCCTGTCCACTGTGTACAAGGCACAAGTCAGGAGTGTGATGGAATACTCTCCACTTGTCTGGATGTGTACAGCTTCCAACAACACTCAAGAAGCTCGACACCATCCAGGGCAAAGCAGCCTGCTTGATTGGCATCCCACCCTCAAACATTCACTCCCTCCACCACCGACGCACAGTGGCAACAGGATGTACCATCTACAACAACACACAAAGGCTCCTTAGACAGCACCTACCACCTAGAAGGACAAGGGCAGCAGATGCATGGGAAAACCACCACCTGCAAGATCCCCTCCAAGTCACCATCCTGACTTGGAACTATATCGCCGTTCCTTTACTGTCGCTGGGTCAAAATCCTGGAACTCCCTTCTTAACAGCACTGTGGGTGTACCTACCCCACATGGACTGCAGTTATTCAAGAAGGCAACACCTTCTCGAGGGCAATTAGGGATGGGCAATAAATGCTGGCCTAGCCAGCGATGCCCACATCCCATGAAAGAATTTAAAAAAACCTTCACTTTTAACAAGCTCTCTGTGGAAAGGTCATGCCTTTATCCAGCATTAAAGATTGAGTGGCCCCTGTATCTCTGAAGAGGATAATGGACTTGCCTTTCCATTTAAAACAGAATCCTGGTAACCCTCAGGAATTTCTACTGTTTGTGCCACATTTATGGCAGTATTCTTTGAGGGGTCCATCACCATGGGTAGGGCCACAATCCTATCTGCCTTACTGCCTGCTGGGGCACCCTTTTCTAGGCTAGCCTTGTAAACTCCCACAAAACTCACTGGGTTCAGCTTCAATCTCCAGTAGTCAGCTTTCACATGCCCTTCTTTGCTATAGTGGGAACACATGGGTTTGTGGAACACATGGGTTTGTGGAAAACATTCCAATCCTCTACACTTCCTTTCCTGACTGGTGGAGGGCTCCCTGTGTTCTCACTCTTAGTTTCCTTTTCACTAGCACCCCATCTTTTCTCTCTCTCCCACTTTCTGTCCTTCCCGGACCTCTGGGGATTGCCGTGGAAGGATTTTCCTTGATGAAAGGATTAATGGATGAACTCATAATTGTCTGCCATTGTAGCAGCTTCTCTCACCCTTGTGCTCCTTTGTTCCTCAATATGGGTCTTTACATTGATGGGAGTACTGTTTTTAAATTCTTACAATAGAATCATCTCTGTCAAATTTTCATATGAGTGGTCTAATTTGAGAGATCGTATCCAGTGATCGGAAGCTATGTGTTTAACTCTTTTAACTTCAATAAAGGGTTGGGGATTTCTAAACTTTTGCCGATAGGTTTCAGGGATTAACTTGTATGCATTTAAGATAGCCATTTTAGTATGTTCGTAATCGAGGGAGCTTTCTTCTGATAACATGGAATGTACTTTGAGCTCTACCCACCAATTCATCTTGTAAAAGGAAATTCTTCTAACCATTTTAGCCTGGTAGCTATTTTCTCAAAGGAGATAAAATAGGACTCGACCTCTTGCTCATTAAATTTTGGCACTAATTGTGAGTGTCTCAAAACATCAAAGCTTTGCTCCAAATTGGGGATAATATTTGAATGGCTGGTGGCATTCTCACTTTGTGCTTGCAGCCTGTCTAACTCAAACTGTCTTGCTGCTGCCTCTCTTTGCATCTCTCTTTCCCCTGTTTCCTTTTGAAACTGCAATTCCGCTTTTGGCGTTTCCAATTGAAGTCTAGCTAGGGCTCCCTCTTCAGTTTCAGATTCCATGCCCATTCCTTCTGGTTCTGGGATAATAAAATGACTTCCTAGATTCTTAAGGATCTCAGGTTTCTTTGTTTTTTGCTTGAAAGTGACTCCCATCTGGGTAGCTATAGCTTTTAATTATTCAATACTTAATTGATTTAATGTATCGTAGGATACTTCTCCATGCTCTATAAACACTTTGACATCGAATGTAGCCATGTCTTTTGTTTTTAGGACCGTAGAGAAAAAAAAGAAATACGAGAAAACCTGCCTGTTTAATGTTTACAATTTTAGGAATCAATTTTCCTCCCATTTCCGAATCTCTCGTATAATCTGCTGTTTCAGAAAACCGGACAAGCCCCCAATCTGTTACGGACAGGTGGGCACTGATGTGGGTGACTTCCACTTTCCACTTCTCAACTGACCGCAGATAGTGTTTAAACAATTGTTTTAGTCTAAGTGTTTTAAGGGTCAAATCAATAGACAAATTACAGGTTTTCTTGTAGGTTTAAAAAAAATATATATTTTTACCCGGTAACCAAAAAATATTCGCGACTTCACCCACTCATGCATTCACACACACATACACACACACAAGAAAAGATAGAGAGTAGAGTGTTAGCATGAAATTAGAGCCCAATTATTGTAAAAGAGTTTGTTGTTTTCAGAAAACTTTTAGAAGCTTTTTGGGTGGAAATCTTTCTGCTGCAGACCTGAATCATCTTTGTCTTGAAAAGGATAAAATGTCGCCAGCTTCTCATGGTTAAGCCTCAATCCGAAGTCGATGGTTCATTTTCTGAGATGGGGAGTTGCAAAGTCACCTTGAAATTTCTCTGCTGCAGTAGTTAAAAGTTATCAGCAGGACTCATGCTTAGTTGGAACTGTCTCACAGCTGTTCTGGCTGTTCTATCTATCTTTCTCCGGAGAGATACCTATTAAGATAGAAACTTGTCAGGTTGGGTTGTTACCCCGACAGTGCTGCAGGATATGGGAACCATTTTTACAAGATGGTATCTGAATGTGGTCCATTTTGATAAATAGGTGTTATTTCACACCTATTATTTGGGCCTTGGCTTCGGAGTCAGTCTGGCTGCAAAAGTCTTTGTTAGTTCCATTCCAGCAGATAGGAGTTGTTAGCATGGAATGGATTGTTCTTCCATTTCAGTATGTTTTCCACAAAGCTAATTCAGACGTGGATAATGGATTTCGTCTTCAACAGCCAAACATGTTTATTGACCGTACAGGAGGTGTCACCTTCATTTTGTCTGTGGCATACATTAGAGGCCTGCTACCTGACCCGAAGCCGACGGGACCCGACGACGTGTCAGGTTCGGGTCGGGCCAGGCCCATTCTCCGGGGCTGGCTTTCGGGCTCGGGTTGGGTCGGGCCGGGTCCAGGTCTAGTCGGGTCGGATCGGGCTGGACACGCGCAGTAAGTTCCTCTCTGATAAGAGTTTAAAGTAAAAGAACTTACCTGAGCTGGGAGTCCGGGACGAAACTGAGTCTGCGCAGTGAGTGAGTGACATCACTAAGATGTCATTGCGCATGCGCTGCAGGTTCGGTGTCAGGAAGGTAAGTAAACGGATCGTCGGGTTGGGCTTAGGTCAGTTCAAGTCGGGGCGGGTTCGGGGCAAAATGACGGGGCTCTGGTCGGCAATGGTTCGGTCAGGTTTGGGTTGGGTTTTTTTTCCCACCTAAAGCAGGCCTCTAGCACGCATATGTCCATTTTTTTGTTCAGTTCATAAGTTGACTTTTATTTCATAGTTCCTCCAGTTCATTTCATATTTCATCATTGTTCTCTCCATGAGCGTGACACCCTTTGAAAGGGACAAGAGGAACTGGAGGATACCCAGCACCTGTTGAACTGTACCCAGCAATGGGACAATGCATTCAGGACTAGAAGAGAGAAACGTGTGTCATTTTTCTATTTTACACACCAGCCGACCTTGGGCCTCTCCAGGTGAAATTGCCTGTTGGTGCAGCACTCGAAGCAGGGTTGAGGCACCCCAAACTCAGGGTATATATAAGTTCTGAAGAAGGGTCTCTGACCTGAAACGTTAACTCTGCTTCTCTCTGCACAGATGCTGCCAGACCTGCTAACTATTTCCAGCATTTCTTATTTTTATTTCAGGGTATATAGGCCCCATCTATGTATATTTAAAAAAGAGACTGGTACTTTTTTACCTCTGCATTCAACTGACTTTTTGCCCACCCATTTTTCTCCCCTTGTCTTGAGACTACACCTGCAGCTGACCCCAAGCTGTCTACATCCCACTTGCCCTGATAGAAAAGTAAAATTTGTTGTGTGCCCAGGTAACAAGCAGAGAACCTTGCCTGATTATTTCATAGAGTCATTCCGGCACAGAAGGAGACCATTCGGCCCATTGAGTCACTGGCTGCTGTCTGTAGAACAATCCAGTCAGCCCCATTCTCCCGATCTAACACTGTAGCCCTGCAAGTTTATTTCCGCCCATCCACTTTCTTTTTGAAATCATTGATCCTCTCTGCTTCCACCACCCTCTTAGGCAGTGTGTTCCAGGTCATTACCACTGGCCGTCTAAAAAATAAAATGCCCTTCCTCATATTCCCCCCTGAATCTCCTGCCCAAAACCTTAAATTTGTGTCCCCTAGTCCTTGTACCGTCAGCTAATGGGAACAGTTTTTCTTCATCCACCTTATCCAAACCTGTCATAATCTTTACACCTCTATCAAATCTCCTTTGCTCCAAGGAGAACAACATCAGCTTTAGCTTGTAGCTAAAATCCCTCATCCCTGGAACCATTCTGGTAAATCTCCTCTGCACCCTCTCAAAGACCCTCACATCCTTCCTAAAGTGTGGTGACCAGAACTGGACGCAATTCTCTAGTTGTGGCCTAACCGGAGTTTTATAAAGGTTCAGCATAACTTCTTTGCTTTTGTACTCAATACTTCTGTTTAAGAAGCCCAAGATCCTATATGTTTTGCTGATCACACACTCAATATGTCCTGCAACCTTCAAAGATTGATGCACATGCACACCCAGGTCCCTCTGTCCCTGCACACTCTTTAGAACTGTGCCATTAAATCTGTATTGCCTCACCCCATTCCTTCTGCCAAAATGCATCACCTCACACTTCTCTATATTAAATTCCATCTGCCTCTTGTCTGCCTATCCTATCTATGTCCTGTTGCAGTTGATTGGTGTCATCCTCCCTGTCTGCCATACCTCCAAGTTTGGTATATTTAAGTCAGTTAGATATATCAAAAAAAAAGCAGTGGTCCCAGCACTGACCCTTGGGAACACCACTGTCTGTCATCGTCCAGTCGGAAAAACAATCATTCACCACAACTTGCTGTTTTCCGGTTTTCTATCCTTAAGCCAATTTTTTTATCCAAGCTGACACTGGCCCTCCTATTCCATGAGCCTCAATTTTGTTAACCAGTCTTTTATGTGGTACTTTGGCAAACACGCTTCTTAAAATCCATATAAACTACATCCACTGCATTCTGTTCATCAACCTTCTCTCTTACTTCAGCAAAAAATTCAGTTAGATTAGCCAAACACAGTCTGCCTTTTATAAATCCATGCTGGCTCTCCTTAATTAATTCAAACCTCTCCAAGTGCATGTTAATTTTTACCCTGATTATTGTTTCTAAAACCTTACCAACCACAGATATTAAACTGACCAGCCTGTGGTTATTAGGAATGTTCTTACAAGGGTGTCACGTTTGCGACTTTCCATTCCTCTGGAACCTCCCCATTTCTCAGGAAGATTGGAAGATTATGGCAAGCCCTTCCGCTATCTCCAAACCCACTTCCCTTAGCAACCTGGAATACAAACCATCCAGATCAGGCAAGTAATCCACTCTTAAGTACAGCCAGCCTTTCCAGTACATCCTGCCTATCAGTTTTCACCCATCCATTACCTCTACCGTCTCCATTTCTACCGATTATTTTGTCAGCATTTTCTTCCTTCGTAAACACCAATGAAAAGTATTCTAGCCTTGCCTTGCTCCTAGAGAGTCATAGAGAGATACAGCACTGAAACAGGCCCTTCGGCCCATCGAGTCTGTGCCGACCAACAACTACCCATTTATACTAATCCTACATTAACCCCATATTCCCTACCACATTCCCACCATTCTCCTACCACCTACCTACACTAGGGGCAATGTACAATGTCCAATTTACCTATCAACCTGCAAGTCTTTGACTGTGGGAGGAAACCGGAGCACCCGGTGGAAACCCACGCGGTCACAGGGAGAACTTGCAAACTCCGCACAGGCCGTACCCAGAACTGAACCCGGGTCGCTGGAGCTGTGAGGCTGCAGTGCAAACCACTGCTCCACTGTGCTTCCCCAAAGCATAAATCACCCTTTTTATCCCTAACAGGCCCCACCCCACCTCTTACTACCCGCTTCATATTTACATGCCGATAGAAGAATTTTGGGTTACCTTTCATGTTAACTGCTATTCTATTGTGGATTGACAGAACACGTTGGGGATAATGGGACCAACAGGACATGTTGGAGAATTGCCCCTTCTGATATACCAGTCAGTTGGGTTTGGTGATCAATTCCCTCACTATACCAGGTTTCTGAGGAGACACTTGTGCCCTTGCCACAATGTTCTGTGTTTAATCTCACTGCTCTGTTTGTTATTCTAGGGTTCGAGCCTGAGACGTACTGGGATCGGATGCAGCTTCTGCAGGAGGCTATTCTTGCCAGGTACTGTACTTCAGGATACTTGCCAGGTTGCCATTGTTACACACAGAAGGGTTTTAAGTGGGAAATAATCTTTGCCCATATGTACAAACAGCAATAGTTGAAATTCTCAACCTACATGGGACAAGCACTTTAGTACAATATCTCTGACCTAGAGTCATTTACTGCACAGAAGGAGGCCATTCAGCCTATCGACTCCATGCCAACTCACCACGGAGCTACCCAGTATTTGCAAAATACTTTGACAGACAGGATTTTATTTGGCTGGCTGGGTGACTGCTGGTCTGTGCCTGTGGCCCTGCAGAACAGGACACGAGGAGGCTGTTCACAGCTTAAAACATTGACCTCACACATTATAATCAGAGTTACCATTATTCACAGGGCAAGCCTGCTCAATCCCCATAGCCCTGAAGGTCTATTTCCTTCAAATGCCCATCCAATTTCCTTTTGAAGTCATTGATTGTCTCCACCTCCACCACCCTTGTCTCCAGTGATGACCATTTAATTTCTTTTCCTGCCCTACCACCTTTCGATCTTTAAATTATTTCGTCCATCCCCCCAATAATGCACCAGTTCCTCAGCCTGAAGATAAGCAGGCAGTGCCACGCTGTAACCATTAGAGGGTGCATGAGCTTGTCTTATTACAGTTACAAACCTTCTTTATGTGAGGCCTTCATCACGTCAACACATCTTCACCCAATGCATTACTGTTTGAAGTGCAATTTGCTTGTTGTGCAGCCAATTTCTGATGTCCCCTGTGTAAATTTCCACTCGGTACCAAGCTGGTATCATGGGCTTGCCCTGTGAATCATTGTAACTCTGACAAACGTGTTAACATTTACCTTCGACAAGTCATTTGTGAAGTTAATCTTATTTTGTTTTATTATAATGTGTGAGGTCAATATTTTATGCTGCAGAACAGCCCCCTCGTGCCCTGTTCTTCAGGGACACAGGCACAGAGCAGCAGTCACCCAGCCAGCCAAATTAAATCTTGTCAGTCAAAGTATTTTTTAAATTAAGTGGTGCTGGAGTTTGAAGCAGTGAGCTCACTGAATGCATTAAGGGGCTGGAGATGCTGGGATTTGTGCCTTAGAATTAAGGCACAGTAGCAGTGTCGTACCTCAGTTCGATCGGAAGTGGTGTGAGACAGTCTGTTCTCGCCAGCTCGGCTTCGCACTGGCTGCTGTACGATCAGCTGGTGTTCTCACACTTGATTTTCAGTGTTAGTAGCAAATCATTGTCCTGTCTGTACTGTTTAACAATGTGCATTTATATAGCCCCTAAAACATCCCAAGCCACTTCACAGGATTGTTATGAAACAAGATTTGACATTGAGCCACAAAAAGAGACATTAGTACAGATGACCAAAAGCTTGGTCAAAGAGGTAGGTTTTAAGGAGCATCTTAAAGGAGGAGAGAGGGGCAGAGAGAGGGAATTCCAGCACTTAGGGCTCAGGCAGCTGAAGGCATGGCCAATGGTGGCGCAAAGAAATTGGGGATGTTCAAGAGGCCAGAATTGGAGGAGTGCAGAGATGTAGGAACTTTGGAGGAGGTTACAGAGATGAGGAGGGGCAAGACCATGGACTGGCATTCAGATGGCAGTGAGTAATCCCTGGTGCACAGGGCATGCTGCCCCAACCAGAGAGAAATACCAACCCTGCCGTTAAACTTGGTGCTGTCAGCTTACAGCATTCTACAGTGCCAAACTGGTGTATCAGGGCCATAGGACTATAGTGTAAAGTGCAGCTGTTGAGGGTAAATTGCTGGCAATGCCTGTAACATTGTACTTAATAAACTCTAGATGATGTAACCCTTGGGAGCCGAGTTACCACTACTCAGGATTACCCCAGAGTCTCTAGGAATTAACCTCCTGGCACTGCTGCAAGCAACCAAGGCAAGCAATCATAGTACAATTAAAAAATAGTTTCCTTTTGTTTGCTGTGCACTCATCCCCTCGATACTTACCGTCCCCTCTCGGCATACTGCTTCCAGAACTCTCCCTTTCTCTCGAACTCATCCACTCTAGAACTATTTCCCTCTCTCTAGAACACACTCTCTCTCTCCAACTCTGCCCACTCGAGAACTCACTCTCCCCACATCTCTCTCTCTCTCTCTCTCCAGAACTCTAACTCTCTCCAGAACACCCTCTCTCTCTCTGTCCGGAACTCACTCACTGACTCTCTTTCTCTAGAACTCTCTTTAGAATTCTCTCTCTCACTCTCTCTCTCCAGAACACTCTCTCTCTTTCTCTCTCTCTTTCTCTCTCTCTTTCTCTCTCTCTCCGGAACACTCTCTCTCCAGAATTCCCTCCCTCTCTCTTCACAACTCCCTCTCTCTCTCCAGAACACACTCTGTCTTGAACCTCCTCTCTCTCGAACTCCCTCTCTCTCGCTCTCTCTCTCTCTCTCCAGAACTCTCTCTCTCTCTCTCTCTCTCTCTCTCTCTCTCTCTCTCCAGAACTCCCTCCCTCTCTCTCTCTCTCTCTCTCCAGACTCCCTCTCTCTCTCTCTCTCTCTCTCCAGAACTCTCTCTCTCTCTCTCTCTCTCTCCAGAACTCCCTCTCTCTCTCTCTCTCTCTCTCTCTCTCTCTCTCTCCAGAACTCCTCCTCTCTCTCTCTCTCTCCAGAACACCTTCTCTCTCTCTCTCTCTCTCTCTCCAGAACACCTTCTCTCTCTCTCTCTCTCTCTCTCTCTCTCTCCAGAACTCCTTCTCTCTCTCTCTGTCTCGAACCTCTCCCCCCCCCCCCCCTCGAACCTCCCTCCCCTCTCTCTGTCTCTCGCTCTCTCGAACCTCCCCTCTCGAACCTCCCCCTCGCTCTCGAACCTCCCCCCCATCTCTGTCTCTCTTGAACCTCCCCCCTCCTCCTCGAATCACTCCCCCCCCTCTCTCTCGAACCTCCCCTCTGTCTCTCTCTCTCAAACCTCCCCCCTCTCTCTCTCTCTCTCGAACCTCCCCCCCTCTTTCGAACCTCCCCCCTCACTCTCTCTCTCTCTCTCGCTCACGAACCTCCCCTCTCTCTCGAACCTCCCCCCTCTCTCTCTCTCGAACCTCCCCCCTCTCTCTCTCTCTATCTCGAACCTCCCCCCTCTCTCTCTCTCGAGCCGCCCCCCTCTCTCTCTCTCAAACCTCCCACCCCTCTCTCTCTCTCTCTCTCTCGAACCTCCCCTCTCTTCCTCCCTCGAACCTCCCCCTCTCTCTCTCTCGAACCTCCTCCCCCTCTCTCTCTCTCTCTCTCGAACCTCCACCCTCTCTCTCTCTCGAACCCTCTCTCTCTCTTTAACTTCCCTGCCCCCCCAAACCTCCTCCCCTCTCTCTCTCTTTCGAACTTCCCCTCTCTCTCTCTCTCTCTCTTTCGAACTTCCCCTCTCTCTCTCTCGAACTTCCTCCTTCTCTCTCTCTCTCCCCCTTTTGAACTTCCTCTCTCTCTCTCGAACCTCCTCCTCTCTCTCTCTCGAACTTCCTCCTCTCTTTCTCTCTCTCTCTCGAACTTCCTCCTCCCCCCCCCCTCTCGAACCTCCCCCCCCCCTCTCGAACCTCCCCCCCCTCTCTCGAACCTCCCCCCCCTCTCTCGAACCTCCCCCCCCCTCTCTCGAACCTCCCCCCCCTCTCTCGAACCTCCCCCCCCCTCTCGAACCTCCCCCCCCTCTCTCGAACCTCCCCCCCCTCTCTCGAACCTCCCCCCCCTCTCTCGAACCTCCCCCCCCCCTCTCTCGAACCTCCCCCCCCTCTCTCGAACCTCCCCCCCCTCTCTCGAACCTCCCCCCCCTCTCTCGAACCTCCCCCCCCCTCTCTCGAACCTCCCCCCCCTCTCTCGAACCTCCCCCCCCCTCTCTCGAACCTCCCCCCCCCTCTCTCGAACCTCCCCCCCCTCTCTCGAACCTCCCCCCCCTCTCTCGAACCTCCCCCCCCTCTCTCGAACCTCCCCCCCCTCTCTCGAACCTCCCCCCCCTCTCTCGAACCTCCCCCACCCCCCCTCTCGAACTTCCGCCCCCCCCCCTCTCGAACGTCCGCCCCCCTCTCTTTCTCTTTCTCGAACCTCCCTCTCTCTCTGGAACTTGCTCTCTCTCTGACCTCTTCTCTCTCCCTCTCTCTCTCTCCCTCTCTAACCTCTCTCTCTCTCTCAAATTTCCTCTCTCGAACCTCCCTCTCTCTCTCTTTCTCGAACCTCCCTCTCTCTCTCTTTCTCGAACCTCCCTCTCTCTCTCTTTCTCGAACCTCCCTCTCTCTCTCTTTCTCGAACCTCCCTCTCTCGAACCTGCTCTCTCTCGAACCTGCTCTCTCTCGAACCTGCTCTCTCTCCCTCTCTCTCACTCTCTCTTACTTCCTCTCTCTCTCTCTTTCGAACTTTCTCTCTCTCTCTCGAACCTCCCCCCCCCTCGAACCTCCCCCCCCCCCGAACCCCCTCTCTCTCTCTCTCTCTCTCACCCAAATGTCGCTTCTCTCACTCTCTCCAGAACCTCCTCTCTCTCGAACCTCTTCTCTCTCTCTCTCCCTCTCTAACCTCTCTCTCTCTCAAACTTCCTTTCTCGAACCTCCCTCTCTCTCTCAAACCTGCTCTCTCTCGAACCTCTTCTCTCTCCCTCCCTCTCTCTCTCACTTCTTCCCTCTCTCTCTCACTTCCTCCCTCTCTCTCTCACTTCCTCCCTCTCTCTCTCACTTCCTCCCTCTCTCTCTCTCTCTCTCTCTCTTTCGAACTTTCTCTCTCTCGCTCGAACCTCCCCCACCCTCTCTCGAACCTCCCCCCCCTCTCTCGAACCTCCCCCCCATCTCTCGAACCTCTCCCCCCCTCTCTCGAACCTCTCCCCCCCTCTCTCGAACCTCTCCCCCCCTCTCTCGAACCTCCCCCCCCTCTCTCGAACCTCCCCCCCTCTCTCGAACCTCCCCCCCCTCTCTCGAACCTCCCCCCCCTCTCTCGAACTTCCCCCCCCCTCTCGAACTTCCCCCCCCCTCTCGAACTTCCCCCCCCCTCTCGAACTTCCCCCCCCCTCTCGAACTTCCCCCCCCCCTCTCGAACTTCCCCCCCCTCTCTCGAACTTCCCCCCCCCCCTCTCGAACTTCCCCCCCCCCTCTCGAACTTCCCCCCCCCCTCTCGAACTTCCCCCCCCCCCTCTCGAACTCCCCCCCCCCTCTCGAACTTCCCCCCCCCCTCTCGAACTTCCCCCCCCCTCTCGAACTTCCCCCCCCCTCTCGAACTTCCCCCTCCTCTCGAACTTCCCCCCCCTCTCGAACTTCCCCCCTCCCCTCGAACTTCCCCCCCCCCCTCGAACTTCTCCCCCCCCTCTCGAACTTCCCACCCCCCCTCTCTCGAACTGCCCCCTCCTCTCTCGAACTGCCCCCTCCTCTCTCGAACTTCCCCCCCCTCTCTCGAACTTCCCCCCCCTCTCTCGAACTTCCCCCCCCCTCTCGAAATTCCCCCCCCTCTCTCGAAATTCCCCCCCCCCTCTCGAACTTCCCCCCCCTCTCTCGAACTTCCCCCCTCTCTCGAACTTCCCCCCTCTCTCGAACTTCCCCCCCCTCTCGAACTTCCCCCCCCCCTCGAACTTCTCCCCCCCCTCTCGAACTTCCCACCCCTCTCTTTCGAACTGCCCCCGCCTCTCTCGAACTTCCCCCCCCTCTCTCGAACTTCCCCCCCCCTCTCTCGAAATTCCCCCCCCTCTCGAAATTCCCCCCCCTCTCTCGAAATTCCCCCCCTCTCTCGAAATTCCCCCCCTCTCTCGAACCTCCCCCCCCTCTCTCAAACCTCCCCCCCCTCTCTCGAACCTCTCCCCCCCATCTCGAACCTCCCCCCCCCTCACTCGAGCCTCCCCCCCCCTCACTCGAGCCTCCCCCCCCCCTCTCGAACCTCCCCCACCCCCCCTCTCGAACTTCCGCCCCCCCCTCTCGAACTTCCGCCCCCCTCTCTTTCTCTTTCTCTTTCTCGAACCTCCCTCTCTCTCTGGAACTTGCTCTCTCTCTGACCTCTTCTCTCTCCCTCTCTCCCTCTCTAACCTCTCTCTCTCTCTCTCAAATTTCCTCTCTCGAACCTCCCTCTCTCTCTCTTTCTCGAACCTCCCTCTCTCTCTCTTTCTCGAACCTCCCTCTCTCTCTCTTTCTCGAACCTCCCTCTCTCGAACCTGCTCTCTCTCGAACCTGCTCTCTCTCGAACCTGCTCTCTCTCGAACCTGCTCTCTCTCGAACCTGCTCTCTCTCGAACCTCTTCTCTCTCCCTCTCTCTCTCTCTCTCTCTTACTTCCTCTCTCTCTCTCTCTCTTTCGAACTTTCTCTCTCTCTCTCGAACCTCCCCCCCCCTCGAACTTCCCCCCCCCCCGAACCCCCTCTCTCTCTCTCTCTCACCCAAATGTCGCTTCTCTCACTCTCTCCAGAACCTCCTCTCTCTCGAACCTCTTCTCTCTCTCTCTCCCTCTCTAACCTCTCTCTCTCTCTCAAACTTCCTCTCTCGAACCTCCCTCTCTCTCTCAAACCTGCTCTCTCTCGAACCTCTTCTCTCTCCCTCTCTCTCTGTCTAACTTCTTCCCTCTCTCTCTCACTTCCTCCCTCTCTCTCTCACTTCCTCCCTCTCTCTCTCACTTCCTCCCTCTCTCTCTCTCTCTCTCTTTCGAACTTTCTCTCTCTCGAACCTTCTCTCTCTCTCTCTCTCTCTCTCTCGAACCTCTTCTCTCTCTCTCTCTCTCTCTCTCTAGAACCTCTCTCTCCCTCTCTCTCTCGAACTTCCCTCTATCTCTCGAACTTCCTCTCTCTCTCTTTCTCGGACCTCCCCCCCCCCTCTCTCTCTCTCTCGCTCTCTTGAACCTGCTCTCTCTAGAACCTCCCCCCTCTCTCTCTAGAACCGCCCCTCTCTATCCAGACCCTCCCCTCTCTCTCATCTCACCTCCCCTCTCTCTCTCTTTCTGTGTTGAACCTCCCTTCTCTCTCTCTCTCGCTCCAAACTCCCCCCCCCCACCCCCCCGCCCTGTCTCTCGACCCTATCTCTCTCTCTAACCTCCCCTCTCTCTTTCGAACCTCCCCTCTCTCTCGAATCTTTCTCTCTCCCTCTCTCTTTCGAACCTCCCCTTTCTCTCTCGAACCTCCCCTCTCTCTCTCTCTCGAACCTCCCCCCCCTCTCTCGAATCTCCACCCCCCCTCCACTGAACCCCTCTCTCTCTCAAACCTCCCCCTCTCTCTCTCTCAAACCGCCTCTCTCTCTCTAATCTCCCCCCTCGCACTCTAGAGAAGGGGCTATACTCGACCTCCTCTTAAGAAAGTAGGATGGACAGGTGGTTGATGTGTCAGTGAAGGAGCACTTTGGGACCAGTGACCATAACTCTATTAGCTTCATGATAGTTATGGAAAAGGATAGGACTGGTCCTCAGGTTGAAGTCCTAAATTGGGGGAAGGCTAATTTCGATGGCATCATACAGGAATTCTCAAAAGTTGAATGGGAGAGGCTGTTTACAGGTAAAGGGACGTCTGGCAAGTGGGAGGCTTTTAAAAGTGAGATAGGAAGAGTTCAGTGCCGACATGTTCCTGTTAGATGGAAGGGCAAGGCTGGCAAGTTTAGGGAACTTGAACGTCCATCGCCCTGCCCTCGTCAATCCTCTTGGTCACCTCCTTGGTTGACGAGGGATATTGAGGATCTGGTCAGGACAAAGAAGGAGGCAGCTGGGATCGAGCGAGTCCCTCGAGGAGTATAGGGGATGTAGGACTACACTTAAGAAGGAAATTAGGAGGGCGAAAAGGGGCCATGAGATTTCCCTGGCAGATAAGATAAAGGAAAATCCTAAAAGATTCTATAAGTATATTAAGAGTAAAAGGGTAGCTAGGGAGAGAGTAGGTCCCCTTAAGGATCAGTGTGGCAATCTATGTGTGGAGCCACGGGAAATGGGCGAGGTCTTAAATGAATATTTCTTGTCCGTATTTACCGTGGGGAAGGTCATGGAAGCTAGTGAGTTCAAGGGAGGGGACAGCGATATCCTGGAGCATATCAACATTACAAAGGAGGAGGTGTTGGAGGTTTTGAAGCGCATTAAGGTGGATAAATCCCCAGGGCCTGACCAGGTGTACCCTAGGATGCTATGGGAAGCAAGGGAGGAGATTGCTGGGGCCCTGGCAGAGATTTTTGTATCATCGTTAGCCACGGGTGAGGTACCGGAAGACTGGAGGATAGCTAATGTTGTGCCTTTATTTAAGAAGGGCAGCAGGGATAAGCCAGGAAACTATAGGCCGGTGAGCCTTACATCAGTGGTGGGAAAATTATTGGAAGGGATTCTGAGAGACAGGATTTATATGCATCTGGATAGGCATGGTCTGATCAGGGATAGTCAGCATGGCTTTGTGCATGGGAAATCATGTCTCACGAATTTGATTGAGTTTTTCGAGGAGGTGACCAAGAGGATTGACGAGGGCAGGGCAATGGACGTTGTCTACATGGACTTTAGCAAGGTCTTTGACAAGGTCCCGCATGGTAGGCTGGTCCAGAAGGTTCGAACACATGGGATCCAGCGTGAGCTAGCATATTGGATACAAAATTGGCTTGGTGATAGGAGGCAGAGGGCGGTAGTGGAAGGTTGTTTTTCAGATTGGAGGCCGGTGACCAGTGGTGTGCTGCAGGGATCGGTGCTGGGCCCTCTGTTGTTTGTCATGTATATTAATGACTTGGATGTGAATATAAGGAGCATGATTAGTAAGTTTGCAGATGACACCAAAATTGGTGGTGTAGTGGGCAGTGAAGAAGGTTGTCTAAGGTTACAACAGGATATAGATCAACTGGGAAAGTGGGCAAGGGAGTGGCAAATGGAATTTAATGCCGATAATTGTGAAGTGATGCGTTTTGGGAAGTTAAACCAGGGCAGGACATATATAGTGAATGGCAGGGCCCTGGGGAGTGTTGTTGAGCAGAGACACCTTGGGGTGCAAGTACATAGTTCCCTGAAAGTGGCAACACAGGTAGACAGGGTGGTGAAGAAGGCGTATGGCATGCTTGCCTTCATCGGCCGAGGCATTGAGTACAAGAGTTGGGACATCATGTTGCAGTTGTACATAACGTTGGTTAGGCCGCATTTGGAGTACTGTGTGCAGTTCTGGTCACCGCACTACAGGAAAGATGTGAGTAAGCTGGAGAGGGTGCAGAAAAGATTCACAAGGATGTTGCCTGGTTTGGAGGGCTTGAGTTATAAAGAGAGATTGGATAGGCTGGGTCTGTTTTCCCTGGTGCGAAGGAGGCTGCGAGGGGACATGTTAGAGGTATATAAAATTATGAGAGGCATAGATAGGGTAGATAGCCAGAGTCTGTTTCCCATGGTAGGGGTGACTAAAACTAGAAGGCATAGATTTAAGGTGAGAGGGAGGAGGTTTAAAGAGGATCAAAGGGGTAAATTTTTCACACAAAGAATAGTGGGTATTTGGAGTGAGCTGCCTGAGGAGGTGGTGGAGGCAGGAACAGTAGCGACATTTAAGAGGCATCTGGACAGGTACTTGAATGAGCAAGGCATAGAGGGATATGGAATTAATGCAGGCAGGTGGGATTAGTATAGATAGGCATTATGGTTGGCATGGATGCGGTGGGCCGAAGGGCCTGTTTCTATGCTATATGACTCTATGGCTCTCTCTAGAACTCTGAGAAACGATATTTCTCTGGAGTAAACATTGCAATATTCTTACTGTCACCCGCTGTGATCAGCTAATTCAAGACAAACCAGCCTAGTCTGTGGGGCTCAGCTGCACATTGTGACAGCCTGGCCATTCGGGAAGGCCAGGTTTTTTGCTTTCTGCTTGCAATTATCTTTCTTACTTATCTCCCTCCTCCAGGTTTGGTTTTGTCCAAGACAAGTACACTGCCTCAGCCTTTAACTTCCCTGCAGAGAACAAACCGCAGTACATTCATGTCACAGGTGAGTGCTGGTGTAGGAATTCGGTCCAGGTATATTCATGTAGTGCTAGTTACAGGTGCCAGTTACACAGGTGCTGAGCCTGTAGCCGATGGGAAGTGTGCTTTCTCACCCATCTAGAAGCTACTTTGTCCTGCAAGACACCCAAAGCCTCCTGCATGAGCTGGATTTACTATTCTCCATTTTACATTTGCAGAAATGAAGGAATTTTTTATATTTTAAAAGTAACTTTTTTTCTCTTCTCTTCATTGTTTCCCTCTAGTTATTTTCTCCCTTCTTAGTTACCTGCTCTGTGTTCCCCAGCTGAGAGAGTCTGTGAGCAATCCTCTGCCTCTGTGTAACTAACCACTGCGAGGTGTGCAGTGGGGACTCGGTTCTCGGCTATCGCCCCCTTCACTGAGGGGAAACTGCTGGGAGTTTCAGCTGTGCATGGGGAGCTGCTGGTGTGAGTCCATAGACTCAGCTCTCCTGTGGAGAATCTGCTGGTGTTTGCTCAGCGTCTCAGCTGTGCAGTGGGGAATCTGCTAGCATGGGTGCTCAGAGACTCCTGACTTGGGGTCAGGCTTGATTAGTAACTGGAAAAAATTAATGGCTTATCTTGATGAAAATGATGATACAAAATTCTGACATATCCCGAGGTTTTTCTTCCCAGCAGCACCCCCGCCCCTGTCCCTCCCCCTGCCCCGCCCCCGGCAAAGACTGAAGCCTTGGAATTACGCTGTTAGTATGTGGACTGTTAAATCGTTAATAAGCTGTTGTTTTATCCTCTGTTTAACGGAGATGTTAAGTTTTAATATCTCGTTACCAACAAAAAAAAGTTACAAAACAGATGTAAAATACTGCAGATGCTGGAAATCTGGAACAAAAACAGAAAATGCTGGAAATTCTCAACAGGTCTGGCAGCATCTGTGGAGAGAGAATCAGAGTTAATGTTTCAGGTCAATGTCCTTTAATCAGAACTGGAAGATATTAGAAATGAACTGCTTATAGCAATTAATGAGCCAGTGAAAGAGCAAAAGAGAAGTTCTGTGATAAAGCTGAGTACCAGGAATGATCAAATGGTAAAATCAATGATAGTGCAAGGCAAAAGGGAGTGGTAATGAGACAAGTATAGAAACAAATGGGTCCAGAGAAATGGGACTAGATAAATTGCTTTTGCAGAGAGCCAACACATTCTCAATGGGCTGAATGGTTTCTGTGTTTTGACCATTCTAGGATTCAGATGAGGTGTAAATGGTTACAGCACAATGACAAGGAAATATGGAAAAAATCTCAAAGCAAGCGGGTTGCCGCAGCCTTGGAATGTGGCAGGTGGGTAGACCCCAGGGGTGCAGACCACCCTGCCAACCATGTACCAATGGGGGATCCCCAGCCCACACCTCCACTCCTAATGGCTCTGATGTGGCCATCCTTCATTACCAGCATCTGCTGTCCAAGAGCAAATGGGACCAGTGTTTGAGGGCTAATGATGTTGCAAATCATAGAGAGCTCTAAGATTTTGTTCACTGATCATAAATAATGTTAAGACCATAGTGAGAAGTATAAGATGCAGCCTTTGATTTGTCCCTGATATGGACAGTGTTTCATCTGTTCAGGCAACCCGTTAATTCCAGGTTGATATTTTTCTTTGCTTACCCCAGGTACAGTATTTCTTCAGTTGCCATATTCCAAACGTAAGTTCACCAGCGGCCAACAGAGACGGCGGAGGAACTCCACCAGCTCCAGCACCCAGAGCCTCTTCGGTGAGGAGAAAATCGGCTACAACTGGGCCTACAACACCATGCTGACCAAATCCTGGAGATCCAGCGCCACAGGCGATGAGAAATTTGCCGATCGTTTGCTAAAGGACTTTAACGACTTCTGCTCCAACAGGGACAACCGTCTGGTCAACTTCTGGGAGAGCTGTCTGGAGAAAATGCATTCCAGTGCACCCTGAGAGGGAGACCCAGAATAGAACGGGTGGGAAAAGCAGGGAATCACGGTCAGGGTCATTGTCCATGTAAAACTAGACATCTAGTTGGTGACACATGGGTCTATCCTTTGCCCATTGGAAGCACATTCAGTAACCATTGTATGCTTGAGTCAAATTGTAATTCCATGTGACGCTAGCCTGCAGTGCCACTTGCACTCCCTGACTCATTGCCTCAGTGCCTCAGCTATGAGTTTTCCCAAATGATGATTCCTTTATCCACCCAATTCCCTATATACCCTACTTGGCCTTATCCACACGTCTGGTCACATTGACTATGAATCCAGATATTATCTCAATTTCAGCTGCCCTGACAAACGCCTGGCCTGGAATAGTTAGTGAATCTGGTTGGGCAGAGTAGGACATGAGTTCCTGGGACTCTGGGCAATGAACATTGGAAAGGGAGTGTGGAGAAATCGAGAAGAGGAAGGGGCTTCATTTTGCTGATGCTCCTTCATTAAATTGCATCATCCAGTCAAATCTCTTCATTAACAAACTCCTCTCCCAAACCCACTAGCTGTCGTCAGTTTCTGAGGTTTTTCTTAATTTCAAACCTTGGTTAGATGAGCTCTTTCGAATAACTGACCTCAGTCCCTACACTTTGTAACCATGTGCCTTTGTCTGTGTTGATATGTCAAGTCCAGATAATGACTAACTTGGTTCTTCTATTGAGTATTTATTTAAGCTGTTGTGTATTGAATTATTTCCTTCAGTTTTGTTTAGAAGGGAATGGAATGGCACAAGGCTTCATGTAGAGCAGAATGTTCCAATGGAATTTAGAAATATCAGCTTGGCCACAAGTGGTCATGAGCAAACCTGGCCAAGGTGCTGTTGTACAGCACAGTCCTGTTTGTGAGGAGTACAGTTTTGGCCACTTTCTGAATTGTAACGCATCTCCGGTGTCCGACCCATACAGGGACCCTACACGCTGTCTACCATTTCATTAGGTCTTTCATTCATTGATTTCTCATGGCGTTTTGCTTACATTTCCAAAGCGTTCTTCTGCTCTCCTTCCCCTCCCCAATATCCACACGCTACTCCAGGGTCTGTATTCTCAGCTGGTTTGATGAAGCGGGTGGGATAGGGGGAGAATGCTGAGTATAAGTGTATAACTAGGATTCTGCACAAGACAGGGCAAGAGGAAGGTTTACAGACCAGGCTCTACTGAATGAATCCCAATCACTTCTATTGAATGAACCCCGAAACTGAACTCAATCAGCTCCCTTCAAGGGATTTGTTAATTCGCATAATTTTTACAATATATTATATTCATCTACACTCCTCAGTCAGCCAGGTTATGCAAACAAGAAAATTAAGGCGACAAGCATATCACATCCTTCCTGCGCAGAATCCCACAAGTGTACAAACCCTGTCCCTCCTGCATGGGATCCCTCCAAGTGTACAAACTCTGGCCCTCCTGCACAAAGTCCCACGAGTGTGCAAATCCTGTCCCTCTGAATGTGTAAGCTCCATCCCTCTTGCAGAAAATTTCCTGAGTGTGTAAACCGAGCCCCTGATGTGCAGAATACCTACGAGTGTGTAAATCCAGCTCCTCCTGTGTCGAGTCCCTGCAAGTGTAGAAAGCGGCACGTGTGTTCCACACCATCCTGGAAAATAGATGATGTTGAACCATGAGGGGCAGACATGGCACAACATTTATTGAGCATGTTTTTCACGTGTAGACTGTACAGTACCTCAGTATCAGGGCAAGACGACTATGGAAATTGTTTAAGCCACTTTAATGTTGTGCAATTATAGCGTGATGTTCTTAATTCCTCGCCTCAAATTATTACCACTGCCTGTGAGCAACCTGTAACTCTCAGTACATCCACTTGGTGTTTGACTGTACCTGTGGAGTTGGCAGTTAGTAATACGGGCATGATTTGGGCCATTGTCTCCATCTAGACTGGTTCTGAGCATGTCCAAGTACCTGACTCAGCTCGAGAGAGAGAAACAAGCACCACTAACATTTCCTCAGCTTTCTCTTCAAAATTTATATTTGCAAATAAAAAGCAAAAAGACCTTCAGCTTTATTTTTTACAGTTTTTGTAATTCTGTACAGAAGATTGTCATTAAATCACCAGAACAAGATTAAAATATCTCACGAATAGACTTCCAGTCTCAGTAAATATTCATGTGATTTTTTTTGTTCGTTGCTTTGAAATTTTAATCACAAAAGCAATGGAAGCCTGACATGAGGAAACATAGGTGAGACCTTCTCCTTTAAGACATGGTGGCGTAGTGGTAATGTCACTGAACTAGTAATGGAGAAGCCAAGATTAATGCCCTGGGGACATGGGTTTTTTCAGTAATGTCCTTTAGGGAAGGAAATCTGCCATCCTTACCTGGTCTGGCCTACATGTGACTCCAGGCGCACAGCAATGTGGCTAACTCTTAACTGCCCTCTCAAATGGCCTAGCAAACTGCTCAGTTGTCAAGGGCAATTAGGAATGGGCAATTAATGCTGGCCTCGCCAGTGACGCCCACATCCCATGAAAGAATAAAAAAAAGATATTCAAAACCTGCAAGCTTTAGGTCACCTGTCCTTGTATCTCCTAATGTGTCTTGGTATTAATATCCGTTTGATTACGCTCCTGTGAAGCATCTTGGGACGTTTTACTACGTTAAATGCACAATATAAATACAAATTGTTGAGCTGGGTTGTACTTCTATGTTGTGCCTTGACAAATAAACAGAAAATAGAGCAAATGCACAGCAGGTCTGACCCCATCCGAAACTGAAAAACTGGTTGATATTTCAGGGAGACCCTTCCTCAGAATTTGCAAAGTCAGGAGGAGAGCACCTTCATAGAGCAACCAAAACAAAGGCGGGGCAAAAACAGCTCAAGTGGTAGTTATGCCACCTACTTTCACAAAGAGATTGCTGACGGGTTTAATAAACTGTAACTAGATTTTAAAATGGACCAAAAGTAAAACTGCTCACTATCCAAAGGATGTCTCAAGCTCTTGCTACCAGTCGGTAGCACTCTCACCTCTGAGTCAGAAGGTTATGGGTTCAAACCCCAAACCAGAGACTTGGGCACAAAATTTAGGCTGACACTCCCAGTGCAGTACTGACGGAGTGCTGCACTGTCAGAGGTGAAGTCTTTTGGATGAGATGTTAAACCGAGGTCCCATCTGTTCTCTCAGGTGGACGTAAAAGATCCCATGGCACTATTTCAAAGAGCAGCAGTCTCTCCAATGTGTCCTGGCCAATATTTATTCCTCAACCAACATCATTAAGGTATCATCTAGTCATTGTCGCATTGCTGTGCATTGATTGGCTGCTCTGTTTCCTACATTACAACTGTAACTGCACTTCAAAAAGTACTTCATTTATTGGCTGCAAAATGCTTTGGGATGTCCTGAGTTCATGAAAGCTGCTATATAAATACAAGTCCTTTTACTTTCTTTCCATTCTCAGATCTTCTGCTCTGCCAACTGCTCCACTTTGGGAATTGATAAAATAGCAACTGAGCTGCAATATTAAAGTTCCATGCGTTCAAGCTAACTTGAGGTTGTTTTGGAGCCTGTATTCCAAATAAATCCGATTGGGAGACATTACTGGGATTGTACAGCAGGTCAAGCATCTTTTCCTTTGCCACAGGAACCTTTTCCTCTTTCCACATTTCCCATGCTTCCAACCCCTCTCTGCTATTCTACTGTTAGCCTGTATACCTCCTCTGGACCCATCTACTCTTTCTTTAATTGTCCCATTATCATTCTCTGCTGCCTTGCATCATTATTCTATTTGTCATTTAATCACTCCTGTCCTCCAATCACTACAGATCTCCCCTTGTTCTACCCACTAACCCTCCCCCACCCCTCACCCATAATCACCACCTTTTACCTTGCCTCTGTACTTGCTTAAAACCTGTTAGATTTCTAACTTTTCCCAGTCCTTATGAAAGGTCATCAACCTGAAACGTTAACTCTATTTCCCTCTCCACGGACGCTGCCTGACCTAGTGAGTGTATCCAGCATTTTCTGTTTTAATTTATCTTCAAAAAAAGTTAACTTTTCAAGTGAACAGTTTCTGATTAGGCTGGCGAAGCCCCTTTTTCAGGGACTGTATAAAGGCAGAAAATAGAAAGCATTGTGAATCCGACTTGAAGCAGGAAATTCCAGACGCACACAGCAGATCAATTGGTATCTGGAAGGGTCCTGAACTCGGAGGTGACCGAGGCTTTGGATAACTATCAGAAGCCTTGATTCCAGTAGAAAGGGCAACAAAAGTAGCTTTGGCATTTCAAAAACAAACTGAACCATTGACAAGTTGGGGGATTTAAATCCTGCACTTGTTGGCTAAAGTTTGACTACTGCTGCTGTACTAACACAAATCAGCTGGTTCAGTACTGGCAGAAAACACAGTCACTGTGCTAAGATCTGCTCCAGTGTGCCAACAGCTGCCAGGCAGCATAACCTTTGAACTGTGTTTGGGGCAGAAATGGGGTTTTCTGTGGAACCAGGAGATCAGCTGACATTATGGGGGGAAGATTATTTTTGGTTCATGTTATGCTATCTTGTGTCCAGATTAAAATGGGATATGCACAGTTATACTAGAGAGTGCGGAGAAGAATATAGAGAATTCTGAAAATTCATGTTATGGGTTCAAAATGTTTAAAGTAAGCAATAAATGTGACTAATAACTATTATATTTTCATAACCTGCTGTTCCAACTGCTTGCTTCTTGGAATTAACACTATCTTATGTTTACATACAAAAATATGTAAATTGTGCAATTTCACATTGATTCCATTCTCACTTATCCATCAGGCAATGTCCTGCTCCTGAATTTATGCATTCAGTTCCCAGAATCATCCCTTCCTTGTATCTTGCCTGTCCCCCTCACTGTTTGATATTCTAAGCTGTACCTTGTTAGATTCCCAACCATTGTAGGGAAAAGGCTTAAAACAATCCAAGTATGAGAAGCAAGTTTCTTTTTAGCTGGTGGGAGGGGAGAAGAGGAGACTATCTCTTACTCTGTATTCCTTTGGTTGTGTCTCTGGTCACCATATTTCCAAGTGTATAATCGGAACAAGGACACTGTGCGCTTTACACAGAGTTGTGTGGGAATTACATGGAAACAAGGCTGTTTGTCCCAATTGGTGTTTAATGTCCTTCAGGGAAGGAGACCTGCCAGTATCACCCACATTCTGAGAGCAAAGTTTTTAAGTCCTCCAGGTGAACCTAGTCCTATTCCCATGTGCCTGCTCCTCCTTCAAACACCTAGGAACTGGAAACTCCCATTAGTCTCAACAAGACTGGTCAAACCCACCTCCACACCACATTCCCTCAATCCTTTCTCCAGAAACACACTCGATTGTTTCTTGAACCTAGTCAGACTGCTTCAATCATCTTAACCCTGGTAACTTATTCATAGCCTTATTATGCTTTAGGTGAAAATGATGAATACAGTCAGACCCAACTAATCCATAAATATTTGGGAAATCAGAAATTGAGTAATTTTTGTTCTATAACAATGTGTTAATGAGCCATCAAATTCACTGTCACAATGTTTTAATCGAACTCAGTTGGTACCTATATAAAACATTTTAAATAATTTATTGGTTAAAGATAGATATATGTTGCTGTCTTGACTCTCTGTTATAGTGCCAACAAAATGACTAGTATCTAGGCACAGCTGCTGTTTCATGTAAAAAGACAACTTAGAAAACCATTGTCGGTCACACAAAGGGTGAATGGGACTGAATGTTCTCGATCCCTGATCTTTCATTCTAAATCAGGTGATTATGTCCATACTTGTTAGTTTCAATGTGCGTGCCTGTTAATGGTATAGTCGCGATGTTTGTGCCTCACAAAGTTTCAGACTCAATACCTCTACCTGATATTGGTAGTGGGGATGACTGCAATGAGATAGCTACGAACACACCAAGGTTTCTTGCAACTTTTCCCTTACCAAGTCTATAACTTAGAATACACATACCATGCATCTGCTAGCATTAAACTTCATTTTTCAGTCATCAGTCCAGGTGCAAACCCTGTCCAGCTCAGCAGCATACTACTAGTTAGCAGACCACCACCACCCTCTTCCTCCCTCCCCCTCCCCCTCGATTTGATCTATGAATTTAACTACTTGCAGTGAAGCTAAGGTTCCAGGTGATTTATATGTGCCAAGTAAAACTCAAGGTTGGTCGTGAAAAATTGCCCCTTCTAAAACCACATTGGCTCTCCTTGTTTGGTAATTTCACCAGATACTGCAGACTGACACTTAAGTTTCTTTCTATAGAAACACAGATTTTCAAGCAGCACTCCATCAGAAACACAGGCACCATCAGAGTTAATTCCACTCACACAGCAGAACACAGGTCAAGCGGGATGAGTCTACTGTTGAGGATAGCCACTTCTCAGTTATGTAGGTGTAAGTGCACACTGATGGACCTAGTCACACACTGAATTCAGAATGTGCATATCCTTCTTTGTAAGGAGAACCAGGTTTGCTCTGTTTCCATCTGCAAAGTTTCTTTCGCACCGATAATATTTCACCTAACAGACATTCATGATGGCATCTCACAAATAGTTATAACTGATAATTGTGGTGTGCTGGTTTCCATTCATACACACTGTGTACATAGGAACAGGAATAGGCCATTTAGCTTCTTGAGCCTGTTCTACCATTCAATGAGATCATGGCTGATCTGTGGCCTAACTCCATATACCTACCTTTATCCCATATTCCTTAATACCCTTTGGATCACAAATATCTATCAATCCCAGGTCAGTGGCTGGATTGTTCACGCTGGTCGTGTACAGCCAAGTCAGTGAATGGTTCATTCATAGTTAGTTTCAATGATAACAGTGAACACAATATACAAATTAAGTAGCAATTCAATGAGAACATAGGCAGGCAACCCAGGAAGTGAGAAATATTTCTGATTTTATGTTAAAGGCACTGATAAGTGGTAAATAACATTCGCACCATACAAGTCCGGGCAATGACCATCTACAACCGGAGAAAATCTAACTACCTCCCCTTGACATTCAGTGGCATTAACATAACTGAATGCCCCATCATAAACACCCTGGGGGGTTACCATTGACCAGAAAGTTAACTGGACCAGCCAAATAAATTCTGTGGCTACAAGAGCAGATTAGAGGCTGGGAATTCTGCGGTGAGTAACTCACCTCCTGACCCCCCCCCCCCCCAAAGCCTGTCCACCATTTACAAGGCACAAGTCAGGAGTGTGATGGAATAATCTCCACTTGCCTGGATGGGTGCAGCTCCAGCAACACTCAAGAAACTCAACACCATCCAAGACAAAGCAGCCCGCTTGATCGACACCCCATCCACTACCTTCAACATTCACTCCCTCCACCACTGGCGCACCGTGGCAGCAGTGTGTACCATCTACAAGATGCACTGCAGCAACTCACCAAGGCTCCTTTTGATAGCACTTTCCAAACCTGTGACCTCAACCACCTAGAATAACAAGGGCAGTAGATGCATGGGAACATCCCATCTGCATTCCCCTCCAAGTCACACACCATCCTGACTTGGAACTATATTGGTGTTTCTTCACTGTCACTGGGTCAAAATCCTGGAACTCCCTTCCTAACAGTACTGTGGGTGTACCTGCACCACATGGACTGTTGTGCTTTGTTATGAATGCTGGACATTGTTATATGATTATGTTTTAAAAACTGATATTTTTAAAAGTTTACAATGGAGTCAGAGAAGTCAGGTGAACTCACATCAATGCTGCTTAAGGACAGAAATTGTGGTTACCAGGACAACAGAGAACACAGATCAAAGACTTATTTTTGAAAAAGAGACTACAGGCGTATAACACCTGAAGGATAATGTGTTTCACCCTCCCAGACTTTTGGATCATAAACAAGGAGTCAGTGCTTCTGAGGATGCAAATGTACCAGGCAGCTGCTAACACCAGGAAACAATGGAAGGCCTAGGTGGCTCTGCTGAAACCAGACTTCTGGACTTTGCATATTGGAAAAGGACAATGAGCTATTGACTTTTGATTCCAGATAAATTTAAACAGATTTTCTGAAGGCAGGCAGGCCGTAAGAAAGGAATTAGTGTGGCATCCTCAAAGAAGGTTGTAATAAAGGTGGTAGTCTCAGGGGAGCGAGAGGGAACACCTGCTTTCAGAGAAGATACAGCAAAAGGCTGTGAAGACTTGAACCTGTTTTCTTTTAAGCTGAGGTTTGCAGAGAAGGAAAAGACCAACAGGATCACCAGGAATCGCCTTATTCACGGATGTCTAGGTCAAAAGTGCTCAGAGAAGTGAGCGAAGAGGACATTGAGAAAGATCTGGGAGCTCCAACCCATTACAACTGGGAGAAGTTTAGGACTTTTAACAGCAAAGATGTCACCTTCAAAGAGGACTGTAACGTATAAGTGTGGTGTGAGGTTTTCAAGTGTTTTAATGAATAAAGAAAATACCCTTCTTTCTAATTTGGGGTATCAGCTACTTAGAAAGTACTATTCAGTTAATGGGGATTTCTTTTAGTTTAATTATAATCAGTCTTAAAACATGAAATATTGTCGTGTAATTCTTTAAATTAGTCTGGGGGTTCATATCTCATATTTTAATGTTAACTGTCTCACTGAGGTCATAATAGGTTCAAGGCGACACCTCACCACCACCTTCCCAAGGGCAATTAGGGATGGGCAATAAATGCTGGCCTAGCTCACATCCAAAGAATGAATTTTAAAAATGCAATGATATTTACTGTTGATGGGACAGTGTAGAGGGAGCTTTATATTTTTTTTTTGTTGCTGCAATCAGCAGTCAGCACCTACAATAAAGCAACAGCCAACCCCGTTTTTTTTTTTTCTTTTTTTTTCGCAGAAACTAACCCCTTTTTTTTTTTACAAGGTGACCTTTATACCCCAGGCCCCTTTTATATTTTTCACATCGAGGGGGCCTTTATCCCTCAGGCCCCCTTTATGTACATATTTACAGTTTTAAAATAACTTTATTAAAACAGATAAATAAACAAAGAACTCAAATTAAAATGCCATTCTCGGCGTCGACGATGCACTCCAGTCCCTGCGGTGCCCACCGGTCGCGGAAGGCCTCAAGCGTACCGGCGGACACCGCATGCTCCTTTTCCAGGGACACCCGGGCGCGAACGTAACCGCGGAAGAGGGGCAGGCAATCGGGGAGGACGGAACCCCCGACGGCCCGCAACCTGGACCTGTGAATTGCCACCTTGGCCAGGCCCAGGAGCAGACCGACGAGGAGATCCTCCTCCCGGCCCAAGCCCCTCCGCACCGGGTGCCCAAAGATCAGGAGCGTGGGACTGAAGTGCAGCCAGAATTTGAGGAGCAGCCCCTTCAGATACTCAAATAGGGGCTGCAACCTCGCACACTCCGTATAAATGTGGAACACGGACTCGTCCAGGCCGCAGAAAGTACAGCTGGCCTGGGAGTCCGTGAACCTACTTAAAAGCCTATTGCACGGGACTGCTCTGTGCAGCACCCTCCACCCCAGGTCCCCGATGTAAAGGGGGAAGACTCCCGCGTAGAGAGACCTCCATCGGGGTTTCCCCTCGCCGCCAGATGTCAACGCGGACCGCCAGGGCGTGTCCGGCCGGCTGACGAGGGCGAGGAAGTGGAAAGTGTGCAGGAGCAGCCCGTACAGGAAACCCCTCCGCGCCGATTGGAATGGCACGGAGGGCATTCCCGAGAGGCGGCTCGGGTTGTGCGGGACCGGCTCCCGAGGAGGGTTTCGGGGCCTGGGTCCGATGAGCAGTTCCGGCCCAGCGGGGGTCAGCTCGGCCGGGATCGCTCCGCACTCCCGAGCCCCCTCGCCACCCGCAGTGAGGGGCGTCCCGGGGGTTTCGGCTACTCCTCTGCCCGCCGGACCGTCCCCGGAGTCGGCCGCCCGGACAGCCGAGGCGCTCTCCTCCGCCGGCGGGGGAGCGCCCTGACTGGAGGCGACCATGTTCCAGACTCGGAAAAGATCCCGGTAAAAGACAGGCAACTCCCTCAGAGAGGCGCGGCTAACGGACTCCACCGGGAGCTGCGTGTCGTCTTGAAGGCAGTGACACTGGCGGAAAAAATACGTCGCCAGCGCACACCATCTGGGAGGACGCTCGACGTACAGGTATCTCTGCAGGGTCTGAAGGCGGAGAGTCGCAGCCTGGGTGCGGACGCACACCAGCGACTGACCGCCCTCCTCGATCGGGAGACTCAGGACCGCGGCAGAGACCCAGTGTTTCCTCTTGCCCCAGAAGAAATCGACGAGTTTCTTCTGGATCTTGGTGGCAAATACAGGGGGTGGGGCCAAAGTGACCAACCGGTACCACAGCATGGAGGCCACCAGTTGGTTTATGACCAACGCTCGGCCCCTGTAGGAAAGCACTCGGAGCAGTCCTGTCCAGCGCCCCAGCCGAGCGGTGACTTTCGCCTCCAACTCCTGCCAGTTTGCCGGCCAGGCTTCCTCAGCGGGGCTAAGGTGGACTCCCAGATAGAGGAGGTGCGTGGTGCTCCACGCAAAAGGTGTCATCTCCTCCGGCAGGGAGTCCACCCGCCACTGACCAACCAGGAGTCCGGAACATTTCTCCCAATTGATCCTCGCGGAGGACGCGGCAGAAAAGGTCTGCTGGCAGTCGCGCATCCTCCGCAAGTCAACGGGATCTGTGATTGCGAGGAGCACGTCGTCGGCGTAAGCCGAGAGGACGACCCGCATGGCCGGCTCGCGCAGAGCCAATCCCGTCAACCTCCTGCGAAGCAGGCACAGGAAGGGCTCCACGCAGATGGTATACAATTGGCCGGACATGGGGCACCCCTGACGCACTCCTCTCCCAAATCGAAGGGGCGCCGTCAAGGACCCGTTAACTTTGACTAGACACTCTGCGGCGGCGTATAAAAGTCGGACCCGGGCCACGAAATGCGGCCCGAGTCCGAAAGCGCGCAGAGTCCCGAAAAGGTAATCGTGATCCACCCTGTCGAACGCCTTCTCCTGATCGAGGGAGAGAAAGGCGACCGACTGACCAGTCCTCTGGGAAAGATGGATCAGGTCCCGGACCAGGTGGATGTTGTCCTGGATGGACCGGCCCGGGACCGTGTAGGACTGGTCGGGGTGGATCATGTGGGCCAGCACGGAGCCCAGGCGGGTAGACATAGCCCGGGCAAAGATCTTATAATCCGTGCTGAGGAGGGAGACCGGACGCCAGTTTTTAAGCAGGCGGAGATCGCCCCTCTTCGGCAGCAGGACGATGACCGCCCTGCGCCACGAGAGGGGCATCTCCCCGGTCGCCAGGCTTTCCCCCAGGACCCGCGCGTAATCGTCCCCCAGGACGTCCCAGAACGCCCTGAGGAACTCCACGGTCAACCCATCCAGCCCTGGGGATTTGCCCCTCGAGAGCTGGTGGAGGGCGCCAGTCAGCTCCGCCAACGTGAGCGGAGCCTCCAATCCTTCGGCGCCCTCCGGGCTGACCTGCGGCAGGTCCTCCCACAAAACTCTGCGCGCATCCTCGCTGGACGGATCCGGAGAGAACAACGCACTGTAATACGTCCGGACCAGGAGGCCCATTCCCTCCGGATCCGTGATGGAGGATCCGTCGTCGGCCAGCAGCTCGACGAGCTGCTTACGGACCCCCCGCCATTTTTCCAGCGAGTAGAAGAAGGGTGAGGCGCGGTCCAAATCTTCCAGGATCTGGATCCGCGACCTCACGTACGCGCCTCGGGACCCTATGAGCTGCAGGTTCCTCAGCGCGCCCTTCTTCTCTTTGTACGCCTGCCACAGGGCCGGGTCCGCGACGGCATGACCGAGGCGGGATTCCAAGTCGAGCACCTCCCTCTCAAGGCGCCCGACCTCGGCTTCCCGCCTCTTGGTCGACCCCTTCGCGTACTCCTGACAGAAGACGCGGATGTGAGTCTTGCCCACATCCCACCATAGCCTCAAGGAGGGGAAGCCCCCCTGCTTCCTTCTCCAGTCGGCCCAGAATCGACAGAACGAGTCCCGAAATCGCACGTCCTCCAGCAGCCGGTTGTTAAAGTGCCAGTACGCAGACCCCGCCCGCGTGCGGAGCGGAGTGAACTCCGCCCACACCAGGCGGTGGTCCGAGCACGGCACCAGCCGCATGGAGGCCGCCGAGACACGGGAGACGTACACCTGCGAAATGTAGAGGCGGTCGATTCGCGACCCCCCTCCTCCAGACCTCCACGTGAAGGCGCTGGAGTCGGGATGGAGATTCCGCCAGACGTCCACCAAGTTAAGGGAGCTGATCAGTCCCCTCAACTTCTCCACCGACGCTTGGCCGCGCTGGGGACCGGAGCGATCCCCCACCTCGAGGGTGCAGTTAAAATCCCCCCCCGAGGATGATGCACTCGCCGCTATCGATGGAGCTCAAGAGAGCGGACACTTCTTCAAAGAAGCGCGCTTGCAACGCGCCGGGCCTGGGCGCGTACACGTTCACAAAGTGGAGCGGCACGCTACCCAGGCGAACGGCGAGGTGGAGCAAGCGGCCCGGCACTAGCTCCTTGACCCCCAAGATCTCCGGCTGAAAAGTCGGGGCCAACAAGATAGCCACCCCACTAGAAATAGGGGTGAGGTGACTCATGTAGACCCCACCCTGCCACTCCGGGAGCCAGGTGGCTTCGTCTCCCGGAACGGTGTGGGTTTCCTGCAGAAAGCTCACCGCGTATCTCCCTTCCCTAAGGACTGAGAGATTGTGAAATCTGCGGTGAGCCCCTCTGCTGCCGTTGATGTTGAGGCTGGCTATGGTTATCTTCATGTCAAAGGTACGTAAAACCCGTCACCAACAGCTCACTGTGAGGAGGGAGTGGAAGTGCACCTGGCCCTCCACTCCCCCAGCAACCCATTGAGGAACACATTAAAACGGCGCCTCTCAACCAGTTTCACGTCCGCGCGCTTGCCCGCTATCTTAAGGGCGGCACGGACGGACTGGATGATCAGCGCCAGATTCGACCAACGGTCGAGGGCCAGCTGAACTTTATTGCGGCAACCTCTGCAAGCCGCGAGGAAATCCCGGAGTTCCGCCGTGGGGATGAGAGGAGATTCCGTGGGAGGCACGAGGGACTCCACCACCTCACTGGCGATGGAATCAAGATCATCCTCCGTGCCCCGCACCGAATCCCCATCCTCCTCCGGGTCGTCACCGCCAGCGGCCGACACATCCACCACACACTGTGGGGCGGACGTCCCGGCCGCGCCAGCTGGTCCCGCCTCCGTCACGATCCCACCCCCAGGATCGATGGCGGAGGAGTCCTCTCTGGGTTCTATTATGAAACTGGAGCCTGTAGGCACCAGCGGCTCAGGACCCCCCTCCACCTCCATCCCCAGGCCAATGACTGGTCCAGGGGAGACAGAAGTTCCGGACTCTGGGAAACCAGCCGGAGCCGAGACTGGAGGCGGCGAGAGGAGGCCATCTCCCGCTCCGCCAGCACCCACAGGCCCAGCAGATGGGGCAGCATTCTCAGTTATAACTGGGTCGGGTGTCTCCTGGTTGGTGGTGGACTCCGGCTGGGAGGCCCGACCCTCTGGGGCCTCGCCCTCCCCTTCATTCAGGACACCCGACCCAGTAGCAGTGGCGGAATGGGCGGTTTCCCCAGGCTCCCCCACCACAAGCAGGGCCCCACTTACTCCTTCAGGAGGGGCCTCACGTACCGGGGCCATCCCCTCCCCTCCATCCTGAGGAATAGGGAGCACCTGCCCGGACTTTGCAGCCTTGGTGGTGGCGGTAGGGGGCACCTGAGGACCAGAAACAGGAGGCAGCTCCCCTCCAACAGATGGGCCCTGCACCTCAGGGCCCTGTGTTATTTCTGTGGAGGGGTGCCTTCTCCTCTTTTTCGCACTTGGGCGCGGAGACTCAGAGACCTCCATGTCATCAGAGGCCTCCGCACCCTTTTTTCCTTTTTTAGTCACCCTGGGCCTGAGCCCAGCCCTGGGACAGGTGGATTCCATGGGAATGGGCTTTGGGCTGAGCTCAGGCTCGGGTTGAGTCAAAGTGTCCAGGGGACGCGCCTCACGATGTTTCTTTTTTCCCCGCGTCTTCCTTCCGCTCGGACGGACGCTCCCCTCCCCGCCAGAGGCTGTGAAAACCACAGCCTCCGGAACCGACTGAGCGGTGTCTGTTGGATGTGCGGGGGGAGTGGGAGGAGGTGCTGTGGAACCACTCTGGGCCGCCGAGGTGGAGCTGGCGGCCGGGAGGTTGGGGCAGTTCTTCCGAACATGCCCCACCCCCTTGCAGACGTGGCACCGCGCCCCGTCCGAGGTCCAAAAGACGCGGTAGGCCGTCCCCTGGAACTCCACATTAAATTGGCCCTCCGTGTCCTCCTCCCGCGCCAGCTGCATAAATAACTGGCGGCGGAAGGAGTAGACATGTTGGAGGCTGTGCTCCCGAAGACCAAGCCGGACTGGGGTGATCCCCGACCTTACCTCCCCCAGATGGTGCAGGTGGGGGAGGAGGAGCTCACTGGGAATGAAGGGTGGGACGTTGGACAACATTATCCGATGCGCAGTGGCCCCCAGAGGGTCCACTGGCAGGAAGGTCCCCCCCACAGTGAACCCTTTACTCAGGGCCAGGGACACCGCCCGCTCGGTCTTCAAAAAGAACACAGCCTTCCCATACATCTTTGAGGCCGCAACAATGGCCGAGGGGCCGACAACCACGGCCATTGCCTTAACGCAGGCCTCAATAGACATGTTGGGGTGGGGATAGCTCTTCACCCCATGGCTGCATGTCAATAATTTAAAGGGTGACGGGGCCACGTGGGCAGCCACAGAAGCTGCAGCTGCGTAGGTAGTAGAGGGCCCCGCCACCGGTGATGAAGGGCTTGCCATGGGTCCAAGAGCTAAACCCACCCCAAATTGTGGACTTGCACACCAAATATCAGCGATTTAACTGAAAATATTGAATGTGTAGTAAAGACAAACAAACAACAGATTAGTGGAGAGGCTGAGGTAATAGAGGAGAGGCAAAGGCAGGCTGGAAGGGATGACTTGCTTTCTGGAGGTGGTGCTCACAGTACACTTAAAACAAACAGTCTTTGAAGTTGGTCTTCCGGTCTTCTGGTTGGGGGAGTCGTCTTCACCTGGGTCAGCTGAAGCTGCCCAGGCACTATCTATCCCCTTCCGTCTGTTTAGCTGGGCAGCTTCAGCTGACCCAGGCTTGGCAATTGGGGTGGGGAGGGAGCTTCCCTGTGTGCTTTTGCAGCAGCACAGACTCCTGTTGAATTGGCAGCCCCACCCCTTGTTGTTCCAGCCACTTGTTCCTCCCCCAACAGTCCAAAGTAAATTACTGGTGTTCAGCACCCACCTCCAGACAAAGCCTTGTTTCCAACAAAAAAAGAATGTCACTTTCTTCTCTTTTAAAGGTGATTGTTGTTGGAGTTTTCCTCTGCTTGTTTGTAGAAGCTCTCCCTTGCTCAGTGTAGCTCCTCTCTCCACCTCTGCAACCTCCAACTGCCACCAGCACTCTCAGCTGCACCTCGTTGATGCACTGAGGCTCCCAAATCAGTGGGCAGCCAATCCCATGCTGTACCTGTCCTGGGAGTGTTTGATGGGAACAGTGTAGAGGGAGCTTTACACTGTATCTTACCCCCGTTTTTTTTTTTTTTTTCTCTTTTTTTTTTTCTTTTTTACAAGGTGACCTTTATACCCCAGGCCCCTTTTATATTTTTTCACATCGAGGGGGCCTTTATCCCTCAGGCCCCCTTTATGTACATATTTACAGTTTTAAAATAACTTTATTAAAACAGATAAATAAACAAAAAACTCAAATTAAAATGCCATTCTCGGCGTCGACGATGCACTCCAGTCCCTGCGGTGCCCACCGGTCGCGGAAGGCCTCAAGCGTACCGGCGGACACCGCATGCTCCTTTTCCAGGGACACCCGGGCGCGAACGTAACCGCGGAAGAGGGGCAGGCAATCGGGGAGGACGGACCCCCCGACGGCCCGCAACCTGGACCTGTGAATTGCCACCTTGGCCAGGCCCAGGAGCAGACCGACGAGGAGATCCTCCTCCCGGCCCAAGCCCCTCCGCACCGGGTGCCCAAAGATCAGGAGCGTGGGACTGAAGTGCAGCCAGAATTTGAGGAGCAGCCCCTTCAGATACTCAAATAGGGGCTGCAACCTCGCACACTCCGTATAAATGTGGAACACGGACTCGTCCAGGCCGCAGAAAGTACAGCTGGCCTGGGAGTCCGTGAACCTACTTAAAAGCCTATTGCACGGGACTGCTCTGTGCAGCACCCTCCACCCCAGGTCCCCGATGTAAAGGGGGAAGACTCCCGCGTAGAGAGACCTCCATCGGGGTTTCCCCTCGCCGCCAGATGTCAACGCAGACCGCCAGGGCGTGTCCGGCCGGCTGACGAGGGCGAGGAAGTGGAAAGTGTGCAGGAGCAGCCCGTACAGGAAACCCCTCCGCGCCGATTGGAATGGCACGGAGGGCATTCCCGAGAGGCGGCTCGGGTTGTGCGGGACCGGCTCCCGAGGAGGGTTTCGGGGCCTGGGTCCGATGAGCAGTTCCGGCCCAGCGGGGGTCAGCTCGGCCGGGATCGCTCCGCACTCCCGAGCCCCCTCGCCACCCGCAGTGAGGGGCGTCCCGGGGGTTTCGGCTACTCCTCTGCCCGCCGGACCGTCCCCGGAGTCGGCCGCCCGGACAGCCGAGGCGCTCTCCTCCGCCGGCGGGGGAGCGCCCTGACTGGAGGCGACCATGTTCCAGACTCGGAAAAGATCCCGGTAAAAGACAGGCAACTCCCTCAGAGAGGCGCGGCTAACGGACTCCACCGGGAGCTGCGTGTCGTCTTGAAGGCAGTGACACTGGCGGAAAAAATACGTCGCCAGCGCACACCATCTGGGAGGACGCTCGACGTACAGGTATCTCTGCAGGGTCTGAAGGCGGAGAGTCGCAGCCTGGGTGCGGACGCACACCAGCGACTGACCGCCCTCCTCGATCGGGAGACTCAGGACCGCGGCAGAGACCCAGTGTTTCCTCTTGCCCCAGAAGAAATCGACGAGTTTCTTCTGGATCTTGGTGGCAAATACAGGGGGCGGGGCCAAAGTGACCAACCGGTACCACAGCATGGAGGCCACCAGTTGGTTTATGACCAACGCTCGGCCCCTGTAGGAAAGCACTCGGAGCAGTCCTGTCCAGCGCCCCAGCCGAGCGGTGACTTTCGCCTCCAACTCCTGCCAGTTTGCCGGCCAGGCTTCCTCAGCGGGGCTAAGGTGGACTCCCAGATAGAGGAGGTGCGTGGTGCTCCACGCAAAAGGTGTCATCTCCTCCGGCAGGGAGTCCACCCGCCACTGACCAACCAGGAGTCCGGAACATTTCTCCCAATTGATCCTCGCGGAGGACGCGGCAGAAAAGGTCTGCTGGCAGTCGCGCATCCTCCGCAAGTCAACGGGATCTGTGATTGCGAGGAGCACGTCGTCGGCGTAAGCCGAGAGGACGACCCGCATGGCCGGCTCGCGCAGAGCCAATCCCGTCAACCTCCTGCGAAGCAGGCACAGGAAGGGCTCCACGCAGATGGTATACAATTGGCCGGACATGGGGCACCCCTGACGCACTCCTCTCCCAAATCGAAGGGGCGCCGTCAAGGACCCGTTAACTTTGACTAGACACTCTGCGGCGGCGTATAAAAGTCGGACCCGGGCCACGAAATGCGGCCCGAGTCCGAAAGCGCGCAGAGTCCCGAAAAGGTAATCGTGATCCACCCTGTCGAACGCCTTCTCCTGATCGAGGGAGAGAAAGGCGACCGACTGACCAGTCCTCTGGGAAAGATGGATCAGGTCCCGGACCAGGTGGATGTTGTCCTGGATGGACCGGCCCGGGACCGTGTAGGACTGGTCGGGGTGGATCATGTGGGCCAGCACGGAGCCCAGGCGGGTAGACATAGCCCGGGCAAAGATCTTATAATCCGTGCTGAGGAGGGAGACCGGACGCCAGTTTTTAAGCAGGCGGAGATCGCCCCTCTTCGGCAGCAGGACGATGACCGCCCTGCGCCACGAGAGGGGCATCTCCCCGGTCGCCAGGCTTTCCCCCAGGACCCGCGCGTAATCGTCCCCCAGGACGTCCCAGAACGCCCTGAGGAACTCCACGGTCAACCCATCCAGCCCTGGGGATTTGCCCCTCGAGAGCTGGTGGAGGGCGCCAGTCAGCTCCGCCAACGTGAGCGGAGCCTCCAATCCTTCGGCGCCCTCCGGGCTGACCTGCGGCAGGTCCTCCCACAAAACTCTGCGCGCATCCTCGCTGGACGGATCCGGAGAGAACAACGCACTGTAATACGTCCGGACCAGGAGGCCCATTCCCTCCGGATCCGTGATGGAGGATCCGTCGTCGGCCAGCAGCTCGACGAGCTGCTTACGGACCCCCCGCCATTTTTCCAGCGAGTAGAAGAAGGGTGAGGCGCGGTCCAAATCTTCCAGGATCTGGATCCGCGACCTCATGTACGCGCCTCGGGACCCTATGAGCTGCAGGTTCCTCAGCGCGCCCTTCTTCTCTTTGTACGCCTGCCACAGGGCCGGGTCCGCGACGGCATGACCGAGGCGGGATTCCAAGTCGAGCACCTCCCTCTCAAGGCGCCCGACCTCGGCTTCCCGCCTCTTGGTCGACCCCTTCGCGTACTCCTGACAGAAGACGCGGATGTGAGTCTTGCCCACATCCCACCATAGCCTCAAGGAGGGGAAGCCCCCCTGCTTCCTTCTCCAGTCGGCCCAGAATCGACAGAACGAGTCCCGAAATCGCACGTCCTCCAGCAGCCGGTTGTTAAAGTGCCAGTACGCAGACCCCGCCCGCGTGCGGAGCGGAGTGAACTCCGCCCACACCAGGCGGTGGTCCGAGCACGGCACCAGCCGCATGGAGGCCGCCGAGACACGGGAGACGTACGCCTGCGAAATGTAGAGGCGGTCGATTCGCGACCCCCCTCCTCCAGACCTCCACGTGAAGGCGCTGGAGTCGGGATGGAGATTCCGCCAGACGTCCACCAAGTTAAGGGAGCTGATCAGTCCCCTCAACTTCTCCACCGACGCTTGGCCGCGCTGGGGACCGGAGCGATCCCCCACCTCGAGGGTGCAGTTAAAATCCCCCCCGAGGATGATGCACTCGCCGCTATCGATGGAGCTCAAGAGAGCGGACACTTCTTCAAAGAAGCGCGCTTGCAAAGCGCCGGGCCTGGGCGCGTACACGTTCACAAAGTGGAGCGGCACGCTACCCAGGCGAACGGCGAGGTGGAGCAAGCGGCCCGGCACTAGCTCCTTGACCCCCAAGATCTCCGGCTGAAAAGTCGGGGCCAACAAGATAGCCACCCCACTAGAAATAGGGGTGAGGTGACTCATGTAGACCCCACCCTGCCACTCCGGGAGCCAGGTGGCTTCGTCTCCCGGAACGGTGTGGGTTTCCTGCAGAAAGCTCACCGCGTATCTCCCTTCCCTAAGGACTGAGAGATTGTGAAATCTGCGGTGAGCCCCTCTGCTGCCGTTGATGTTGAGGCTGGCTATGGTTATCTTCATGTCAAAGGTACGTAAAACCCGTCACCAACAGCTCACTGTGAGGAGGGAGTGGAAGTGCACCTGGCCCTCCACTCCCCCAGCAACCCATTGAGGAACACATTAAAACGGCGCCTCTCAACCAGTTTCACGTCCGCGCGCTTGCCCGCTATCTTAAGGGCGGCACGGACGGACTGGATGATCAGCGCCAGATTCGACCAACGGTCGAGGGCCAGCTGAACTTTATTGCGGCAACCTCTGCAAGCCGCGAGGAAATCCCGGAGTTCCGCCGTGGGGATGAGAGGAGATTCGGTGGGAGGCACGAGGGACTCCACCACCTCACTGGCGATGGAATCAAGATCATCCTCCGTGCCCCGCACCGAATCCCCATCCTCCTCCGGGTCGTCACCGCCAGCGGCCGACACATCCACCACACACTGTGGGGCGGACGTCCCGGCCGCGCCAGCTGGTCCCGCCTCCGTCACGATCCCACCCCCAGGATCGATGGCGGAGGAGTCCTCTCTGGGTTCTATTGTGAAACTGGAGCCTGTGGGCGCCAGCGGTTCAGGACCCCCCTCCACCTCCATCCCCAAGCCAATGACTGGTCCAGGGGAGACAGAAGTTCCGGACTCCGGGTAACCAGCCGGAGCCGAGACTGGAGGCGGCGAGAGGAGGCCATCTCCCGCTCCGCCAGCACCCACAGGCCCAGCAGATGGGGCAGCATTCTCAGTTATAACTGGGTCGGGTGTCTCCTGGTTGGTGGTGGACTCCGGCTGGGAGGCCCGACCCTCTGGGGCCTCGCCCTCCCCTTCATTCAGGACACCCGACCCAGTAGCAGTGGCGGAATGGGCGGTTTCCCCAGGCTCCCCCACCACAAGCAGGGCCCCACTTACTCCTTTAGGAGGGGCCTCACGTACCGGGGCCATCCCCTCCCCTCCATCCTGAGGAATAGGGAGCACCTGCCCGGACTTTGCAGCCTTGGTGGTGGCGGTAGGGGGCACCTGAGGACCAGAAACAGGAGGCAGCTCCCCTCCAACAGATGGGCCCTGCACCTCAGGGCCCTGTGTTATTTCTGTGGAGGGGTGCCTTCTCCTCTTTTTCGCACTTGGGCGCGGAGACTCAGAGACCTCCATGTCATCAGAGGCCTCCGCCTCCGCACCCTTTTTTCCTTTTTTAGTCACCCTGGGCCTGAGCCCAGCCCTGGGACAGGTGGATTCCATGGGAATGGGCTTTGGGCTGAGCTCAGGCTCGGGTTGAGTCAAAGTGTCCAGGGGACGCGCCTCACGATGTTTCTTTTTTCCCCGCGTCTTCCTTCCGCTCGGACGGACGCTCCCCTCCCCGCCAGAGGCTGTGAAAACCACAGCCTCCGGAACCGACTGAGCGGTGTCTGTTGGATGTGCGGGGGGAGTGGGAGGAGGTGCTGTGGAACCACTCTGGGCCGCCGAGGTGGAGCTGGCGGCCGGGAGGTTGGGGCAGTTCTTCCGAACATGCCCCACCCCCTTGCAGACGTGGCACCGCGCCCCGTCCGAGGTCCAAAAGACGCGGTAGGCCGTCCCCTGGAACTCCACATTAAATTGGCCCTCCGTGTCCTCCTCCCGCGCCAGCTGCATAAATAACTGGCGGCGGAAGGAGTAGACATGTTGGAGGCTGTGCTCCCGAAGACCAAGCCGGACTGGGGTGATCCCCGACCTTACCTCCCCCAGATGGTGCAGGTGGGGGAGGAGGAGCTCACTGGGAATGAAGGGTGGGACGTTGGACAACATTATCCGATGCGCAGTGGCCCCCAGAGGGTCCACTGGCAGGAAGGTCCCCCCCACAGTGAACCCTTTACTCAGGGCCAGGGACACCGCCCGCTCGGTCTTCAAAAAGAACACAGCCTTCCCATACATCTTTGAGGCCGCAACAATGGCCGAGGGGCCGACAACCACGGCCATTGCCTTAACGCAGGCCTCAATAGACATGTTGGGGTGGGGATAGCTCTTCACCCCATGGCTGCATGTCAATAATTTAAAGGGTGACGGGGCCACGTGGGCAGCCACAGAAGCTGCAGCTGCGTAGGTAGTAGAGGGCCCCGCCACCGGTGATGAAGGGCTTGCCATGGGTCCAAGAGCTAAACCCACCCCAAATTGTGGACTTGCACACTAAATAACAGATTCACAGAAAAATTTGAAAAGACAAACAAACAAACAACAGGTTAGTGGAGAGGCTGAGGTAAGAGAGGAGAGGCAAAGGCAGGCTGGAAGGGATGACTTGCTTTCTGGAGGTGGTGCTCACAGTACACTTAAAACAAACAGTCTTTGAAGTTGATCTTCCGGTCTTCTGGTTGGGGGAGTCGTCTTCACCTGGGTCAGCTGAAGCTGCCCAGGCACTATCTATCCCCTTCCGTCTGTTTAGCTGGGCAGCTTCAGCTGACCCAGGTTTGGCAATTGGGGTGGGGAGGGAGCTTTCCTGTGTGCTTTTGCAGCAGCACAGACTCCTGTTGAATTGGCAGCCCCACCCCTTGTTGTTCCAGCCACTTGTTCCTCCCCCAACAGTCCAAAGTAAATTACTGGTGTTCAGCACCCACCTCCAGACAAAGCCTTGTTTCCAACAAAAAAAGAATGTCACTTTCTTCTCTTTTAAAGGTGATTGTTGTTGGAGTTTTCCTCTGCTTGTTTGTAGAAGCTCTCCCTTGCTCAGTGTAGCTCCTCTCTCCACCTCTGCAACCTCCAACTGCCACCAGCACTCTCAGCTGCACCTCGTTGATGCACTGAGGCTCCCAAATCAGTGGGCAGCCAATCCCATGCTGTACCTGTCCTGGGAGTGTTTGATGGGAACAGTGTAGAGGGAGCTTTACACTGTATCTAACCCCCGTTTTTTTTTTTTTTCTCTTTTTTTTTTTCTTTTTTACAAGGTGACCTTTATACCCCAGGCCCCTTTTATATTTTTTCACATCGAGGGGGCCTTTATCCCTCAGGCCCCCTTTATGTACATATTTACAGTTTTAAAATAACTTTATTAAAACAGATAAATAAACAAAAAACTCAAATTAAAATGCCATTCTCGGCGTCGACGATGCACTCCAGTCCCTGCGGTGCCCACCGGTCGCGGAAGGCCTCAAGCGTACCGGCGGACACCGCATGCTCCTTTTCCAGGGACACCCGGGCGCGAACGTAACCGCGGAAGAGGGGCAGGCAATCGGGGAGGACGGACCCCCCGACGGCCCGCAACCTGGACCTGTGAATTGCCACCTTGGCCAGGCCCAGGAGCAGACCGACGAGGAGATCCTCCTCCCGGCCCAAGCCCCTCCGCACCGGGTGCCCAAAGATCAGGAGCGTGGGACTGAAGTGCAGCCAGAATTTGAGGAGCAGCCCCTTCAGATACTCAAATAGGGGCTGCAACCTCGCACACTCCGTATAAATGTGGAACACGGACTCGTCCAGGCCGCAGAAAGTACAGCTGGCCTGGGAGTCCGTGAACCTACTTAAAAGCCTATTGCACGGGACTGCTCTGTGCAGCACCCTCCACCCCAGGTCCCCGATGTAAAGGGGGAAGACTCCCGCGTAGAGAGACCTCCATCGGGGTTTCCCCTCGCCGCCAGATGTCAACGCGGACCGCCAGGGCGTGTCCGGCCGGCTGACGAGGGCGAGGAAGTGGAAAGTGTGCAGGAGCAGCCCGTACAGGAAACCCCTCCGCGCCGATTGGAATGGCACGGAGGGCATTCCCGAGAGGCGGCTCGGGTTGTGCGGGACCGGCTCCCGAGGAGGGTTTCGGGGCCTGGGTCCGATGAGCAGTTCCGGCCCAGCGGGGGTCAGCTCGGCCGGGATCGCTCCGCACTCCCGAGCCCCCTCGCCACCCGCAGTGAGGGGCGTCCCGGGGGTTTCGGCTACTCCTCTGCCCGCCGGACCGTCCCCGGAGTCGGCCGCCCGGACAGCCGAGGCGCTCTCCTCCGCCGGCGGGGGAGCGCCCTGACTGGAGGCGACCATGTTCCAGACTCGGAAAAGATCCCGGTAAAAGACAGGCAACTCCCTCAGAGAGGCGCGGCTAACGGACTCCACCGGGAGCTGCGTGTCGTCTTGAAGGCAGTGACACTGGCGGAAAAAATACGTCGCCAGCGCACACCATCTGGGAGGACGCTCGACGTACAGGTATCTCTGCAGGGTCTGAAGGCGGAGAGTCGCAGCCTGGGTGCGGACGCACACCAGCGACTGACCGCCCTCCTCGATCGGGAGACTCAGGACCGCGGCAGAGACCCAGTGTTTCCTCTTGCCCCAGAAGAAATCGACGAGTTTCTTCTGGATCTTGGTGGCAAATACAGGGGGCGGGGCCAAAGTGACCAACCGGTACCACAGCATGGAGGCCACCAGTTGGTTTATGACCAACGCTCGGCCCCTGTAGGAAAGCACTCGGAGCAGTCCTGTCCAGCGCCCCAGCCGAGCGGTGACTTTCGCCTCCAACTCCTGCCAGTTTGCCGGCCAGGCTTCCTCAGCGGGGCTAAGGTGGACTCCCAGATAGAGGAGGTGCGTGGTGCTCCACGCAAAAGGTGTCATCTCCTCCGGCAGGGAGTCCACCCGCCACTGACCAACCAGGAGTCCGGAACATTTCTCCCAATTGATCCTCGCGGAGGACGCGGCAGAAAAGGTCTGCTGGCAGTCGCGCATCCTCCGCAAGTCAACGGGATCTGTGATTGCGAGGAGCACGTCGTCGGCGTAAGCCGAGAGGACGACCCGCATGGCCGGCTCGCGCAGAGCCAATCCCGTCAACCTCCTGCGAAGCAGGCACAGGAAGGGCTCCACGCAGATGGTATACAATTGGCCGGACATGGGGCACCCCTGACGCACTCCTCTCCCAAATCGAAGGGGCGCCGTCAAGGACCCGTTAACTTTGACTAGACACTCTGCGGCGGCGTATAAAAGTCGGACCCGGGCCACGAAATGCGGCCCGAGTCCGAAAGCGCGCAGAGTCCCGAAAAGGTAATCGTGATCCACCCTGTCGAACGCCTTCTCCTGATCGAGGGAGAGAAAGGCGACCGACTGACCAGTCCTCTGGGAAAGATGGATCAGGTCCCGGACCAGGTGGATGTTGTCCTGGATGGACCGGCCCGGGACCGTGTAGGACTGGTCGGGGTGGATCATGTGGGCCAGCACGGAGCCCAGGCGGGTAGACATAGCCCGGGCAAAGATCTTATAATCCGTGCTGAGGAGGGAGACCGGACGCCAGTTTTTAAGCAGGCGGAGATCGCCCCTCTTCGGCAGCAGGACGATGACCGCCCTGCGCCACGAGAGGGGCATCTCCCCGGTCGCCAGGCTTTCCCCCAGGACCCGCGCGTAATCGTCCCCCAGGACGTCCCAGAACGCCCTGAGGAACTCCACGGTCAACCCATCCAGCCCTGGGGATTTGCCCCTCGAGAGCTGGTGGAGGGCGCCAGTCAGCTCCGCCAACGTGAGCGGAGCCTCCAATCCTTCGGCGCCCTCCGGGCTGACCTGCGGCAGGTCCTCCCACAAAACTCTGCGCGCATCCTCGCTGGACGGATCCGGAGAGAACAACGCACTGTAATACGTCCGGACCAGGAGGCCCATTCCCTCCGGATCCGTGATGGAGGATCCGTCGTCGGCCAGCAGCTCGACGAGCTGCTTACGGACCCCCCGCCATTTTTCCAGCGAGTAGAAGAAGGGTGAGGCGCGGTCCAAATCTTCCAGGATCTGGATCCGCGACCTCACGTACGCGCCTCGGGACCCTATGAGCTGCAGGTTCCTCAGCGCGCCCTTCTTCTCTTTGTACGCCTGCCACAGGGCCGGGTCCGCGACGGCATGACCGAGGCGGGATTCCAAGTCGAGCACCTCCCTCTCAAGGCGCCCGACCTCGGCTTCCCGCCTCTTGGTCGACCCCTTCGCGTACTCCTGACAGAAGACGCGGATGTGAGTCTTGCCCACATCCCACCATAGCCTCAAGGAGGGGAAGCCCCCCTGCTTCCTTCTCCAGTCGGCCCAGAATCGACAGAACGAGTCCCGAAATCGCACGTCCTCCAGCAGCCGGTTGTTAAAGTGCCAGTACGCAGACCCCGCCCGCGTGCGGAGCGGAGTGAACTCCGCCCACACCAGGCGGTGGTCCGAGCACGGCACCAGCCGCATGGAGGCCGCCGAGACACGGGAGACGTACGCCTGCGAAATGTAGAGGCGGTCGATTCGCGACCCCCCTCCTCCAGACCTCCACGTGAAGGCGCTGGAGTCGGGATGGAGATTCCGCCAGACGTCCACCAAGTTAAGGGAGCTGATCAGTCCCCTCAACTTCTCCACCGACGCTTGGCCGCGCTGGGGACCGGAGCGATCCCCCACCTCGAGGGTGCAGTTAAAATCCCCCCCGAGGATGATGCACTCGCCGCTATCGATGGAGCTCAAGAGAGCGGACACTTCTTCAAAGAAGCGCGCTTGCAAAGCGCCGGGCCTGGGCGCGTACACGTTCACAAAGTGGAGCGGCACGCTACCCAGGCGAACGGCGAGGTGGAGCAAGCGGCCCGGCACTAGCTCCTTGACCCCCAAGATCTCCGGCTGAAAAGTCGGGGCCAACAAGATAGCCACCCCACTAGAAATAGGGGTGAGGTGACTCATGTAGACCCCACCCTGCCACTCCGGGAGCCAGGTGGCTTCGTCTCCCGGAACGGTGTGGGTTTCCTGCAGAAAGCTCACCGCGTATCTCCCTTCCCTAAGGACTGAGAGATTGTGAAATCTGCGGTGAGCCCCTCTGCTGCCGTTGATGTTGAGGCTGGCTATGGTTATCTTCATGTCAAAGGTACGTAAAACCCGTCACCAACAGCTCACTGTGAGGAGGGAGTGGAAGTGCACCTGGCCCTCCACTCCCCCAGCAACCCATTGAGGAACACATTAAAACGGCGCCTCTCAACCAGTTTCACGTCCGCGCGCTTGCCCGCTATCTTAAGGGCGGCACGGACGGACTGGATGATCAGCGCCAGATTCGACCAACGGTCGAGGGCCAGCTGAACTTTATTGCGGCAACCTCTGCAAGCCGCGAGGAAATCCCGGAGTTCCGCCGTGGGGATGAGAGGAGATTCGGTGGGAGGCACGAGGGACTCCACCACCTCACTGGCGATGGAATCAAGATCATCCTCCGTGCCCCGCACCGAATCCCCATCCTCCTCCGGGTCGTCACCGCCAGCGGCCGACACATCCACCACACACTGTGGGGCGGACGTCCCGGCCGCGCCAGCTGGTCCCGCCTCCGTCACGATCCCACCCCCAGGATCGATGGCGGAGGAGTCCTCTCTGGGTTCTATTGTGAAACTGGAGCCTGTGGGCGCCAGCGGTTCAGGACCCCCCTCCACCTCCATCCCCAAGCCAATGACTGGTCCAGGGGAGACAGAAGTTCCGGACTCCGGGTAACCAGCCGGAGCCGAGACTGGAGGCGGCGAGAGGAGGCCATCTCCCGCTCCGCCAGCACCCACAGGCCCAGCAGATGGGGCAGCATTCTCAGTTATAACTGGGTCGGGTGTCTCCTGGTTGGTGGTGGACTCCGGCTGGGAGGCCCGACCCTCTGGGGCCTCGCCCTCCCCTTCATTCAGGACACCCGACCCAGTAGCAGTGGCGGAATGGGCGGTTTCCCCAGGCTCCCCCACCACAAGCAGGGCCCCACTTACTCCTTTAGGAGGGGCCTCACGTACCGGGGCCATCCCCTCCCCTCCATCCTGAGGAATAGGGAGCACCTGCCCGGACTTTGCAGCCTTGGTGGTGGCGGTAGGGGGCACCTGAGGACCAGAAACAGGAGGCAGCTCCCCTCCAACAGATGGGCCCTGCACCTCAGGGCCCTGTGTTATTTCTGTGGAGGGGTGCCTTCTCCTCTTTTTCGCACTTGGGCGCGGAGACTCAGAGACCTCCATGTCATCAGAGGCCTCCGCCTCCGCACCCTTTTTTCCTTTTTTAGTCACCCTGGGCCTGAGCCCAGCCCTGGGACAGGTGGATTCCATGGGAATGGGCTTTGGGCTGAGCTCAGGCTCGGGTTGAGTCAAAGTGTCCAGGGGACGCGCCTCACGATGTTTCTTTTTTCCCCGCGTCTTCCTTCCGCTCGGACGGACGCTCCCCTCCCCGCCAGAGGCTGTGAAAACCACAGCCTCCGGAACCGACTGAGCGGTGTCTGTTGGATGTGCGGGGGGAGTGGGAGGAGGTGCTGTGGAACCACTCTGGGCCGCCGAGGTGGAGCTGGCGGCCGGGAGGTTGGGGCAGTTCTTCCGAACATGCCCCACCCCCTTGCAGACGTGGCACCGCGCCCCGTCCGAGGTCCAAAAGACGCGGTAGGCCGTCCCCTGGAACTCCACATTAAATTGGCCCTCCGTGTCCTCCTCCCGCGCCAGCTGCATAAATAACTGGCGGCGGAAGGAGTAAACATGTTGGAGGCTGTGCTCCCGAAGACCAAGCCGGACTGGGGTGATCCCCGACCTCACCTCCCCCAGATGGTGCAGGTGGGGGAGGAGGAGCTCACTGGGAATGAAGGGTGGGACGTTGGACAACATTATCCGATGCGCAGTGGCCCCCAGAGGGTCCACTGGCAGGAAGGTCCCCCCCACAGTGAACCCTTTACTCAGGGCCAGGGACACCGCCCGCTCGGTCTTCAAAAAGAACACAGCCTTCCCATACATCTTTGAGGCCGCAACAATGGCCGAGGGGCCGACAACCACGGCCATTGCCTTAACGCAGGCCTCAATAGACATGTTGGGGTGGGGATAGCTCTTCACCCCATGGCTGCATGTCAATAATTTAAAGGGTGACGGGGCCACGTGGGCAGCCACAGAAGCTGCAGCTGCGTAGGTAGTAGAGGGCCCCGCCACCGGTGATGAAGGGCTTGCCATGGGTCCAAGAGCTAAACCCACCCCAAATTGTGGACTTGCACACTAAATAACAGATTCACAGAAAAATTTGAAAAGACAAACAAACAAACAACAGGTTAGTGGAGAGGCTGAGGTAAGAGAGGAGAGGCAAAGGCAGGCTGGAAGGGATGACTTGCTTTCTGGAGGTGGTGCTCACAGTACACTTAAAACAAACAGTCTTTGAAGTTGATCTTCCGGTCTTCTGGTTGGGGGAGTCGTCTTCACCTGGGTCAGCTGAAGCTGCCCAGGCACTATCTATCCCCTTCCGTCTGTTTAGCTGGGCAGCTTCAGCTGACCCAGGCTTGGCAATTGGGGTGGGGAGGGAGCTTCCCTGTGTGCTTTTGCAGCAGCACAGACTCCTGTTGAATTGGCAGCCCCACCCCTTGTTGTTCCAGCCACTTGTTCCTCCCCCAACAGTCCAAAGTAAATTACTGGTGTTCAGCACCCACCTCCAGACAAAGCCTTGTTTCCAACAAAAAAAGAATGTCACTTTCTTCTCTTTTAAAGGTGATTGTTGTTGGAGTTTTCCTCTGCTTGTTTGTAGAAGCTCTCCCTTGCTCAGTGTAGCTCCTCTCTCCACCTCTGCAACCTCCAACTGCCACCAGCACTCTCAGCTGCACCTCGTTGATGCACTGAGGCTCCCAAATCAGTGGGCAGCCAATCCCATGCTGTACCTGTCCTGGGAGTGTTTGATGGGAACAGTGTAGAGGGAGCTTTACACTGTATCTTACCCCCGTTTTTTTTTTTTTTTTTCTCTTTTTTTTTTTCTTTTTTACAAGGTGACCTTTATACCCCAGGCCCCTTTTATATTTTTTCACATCGAGGGGGCCTTTATCCCTCAGGCCCCCTTTATGTACATATTTACAGTTTTAAAATAACTTTATTAAAACAGATAAATAAACAAAAAACTCAAATTAAAATGCCATTCTCGGCGTCGACGATGCACTCCAGTCCCTGCGGTGCCCACCGGTCGCGGAAGGCCTCAAGCGTACCGGCGGACACCGCATGCTCCTTTTCCAGGGACACCCGGGCGCGAACGTAACCGCGGAAGAGGGGCAGGCAATCGGGGAGGACGGACCCCCCGACGGCCCGCAACCTGGACCTGTGAATTGCCACCTTGGCCAGGCCCAGGAGCAGACCGACGAGGAGATCCTCCTCCCGGCCCAAGCCCCTCCGCACCGGGTGCCCAAAGATCAGGAGCGTGGGACTGAAGTGCAGCCAGAATTTGAGGAGCAGCCCCTTCAGATACTCAAATAGGGGCTGCAACCTCGCACACTCCGTATAAATGTGGAACACGGACTCGTCCAGGCCGCAGAAAGTACAGCTGGCCTGGGAGTCCGTGAACCTACTTAAAAGCCTATTGCACGGGACTGCTCTGTGCAGCACCCTCCACCCCAGGTCCCCGATGTAAAGGGGGAAGACTCCCGCGTAGAGAGACCTCCATCGGGGTTTCCCCTCGCCGCCAGATGTCAACGCAGACCGCCAGGGCGTGTCCGGCCGGCTGACGAGGGCGAGGAAGTGGAAAGTGTGCAGGAGCAGCCCGTACAGGAAACCCCTCCGCGCCGATTGGAATGGCACGGAGGGCATTCCCGAGAGGCGGCTCGGGTTGTGCGGGACCGGCTCCCGAGGAGGGTTTCGGGGCCTGGGTCCGATGAGCAGTTCCGGCCCAGCGGGGGTCAGCTCGGCCGGGATCGCTCCGCACTCCCGAGCCCCCTCGCCACCCGCAGTGAGGGGCGTCCCGGGGGTTTCGGCTACTCCTCTGCCCGCCGGACCGTCCCCGGAGTCGGCCGCCCGGACAGCCGAGGCGCTCTCCTCCGCCGGCGGGGGAGCGCCCTGACTGGAGGCGACCATGTTCCAGACTCGGAAAAGATCCCGGTAAAAGACAGGCAACTCCCTCAGAGAGGCGCGGCTAACGGACTCCACCGGGAGCTGCGTGTCGTCTTGAAGGCAGTGACACTGGCGGAAAAAATACGTCGCCAGCGCACACCATCTGGGAGGACGCTCGACGTACAGGTATCTCTGCAGGGTCTGAAGGCGGAGAGTCGCAGCCTGGGTGCGGACGCACACCAGCGACTGACCGCCCTCCTCGATCGGGAGACTCAGGACCGCGGCAGAGACCCAGTGTTTCCTCTTGCCCCAGAAGAAATCGACGAGTTTCTTCTGGATCTTGGTGGCAAATACAGGGGGCGGGGCCAAAGTGACCAACCGGTACCACAGCATGGAGGCCACCAGTTGGTTTATGACCAACGCTCGGCCCCTGTAGGAAAGCACTCGGAGCAGTCCTGTCCAGCGCCCCAGCCGAGCGGTGACTTTCGCCTCCAACTCCTGCCAGTTTGCCGGCCAGGCTTCCTCAGCGGGGCTAAGGTGGACTCCCAGATAGAGGAGGTGCGTGGTGCTCCACGCAAAAGGTGTCATCTCCTCCGGCAGGGAGTCCACCCGCCACTGACCAACCAGGAGTCCGGAACATTTCTCCCAATTGATCCTCGCGGAGGACGCGGCAGAAAAGGTCTGCTGGCAGTCGCGCATCCTCCGCAAGTCAACGGGATCTGTGATTGCGAGGAGCACGTCGTCGGCGTAAGCCGAGAGGACGACCCGCATGGCCGGCTCGCGCAGAGCCAATCCCGTCAACCTCCTGCGAAGCAGGCACAGGAAGGGCTCCACGCAGATGGTATACAATTGGCCGGACATGGGGCACCCCTGACGCACTCCTCTCCCAAATCGAAGGGGCGCCGTCAAGGACCCGTTAACTTTGACTAGACACTCTGCGGCGGCGTATAAAAGTCGGACCCGGGCCACGAAATGCGGCCCGAGTCCGAAAGCGCGCAGAGTCCCGAAAAGGTAATCGTGATCCACCCTGTCGAACGCCTTCTCCTGATCGAGGGAGAGAAAGGCGACCGACTGACCAGTCCTCTGGGAAAGATGGATCAGGTCCCGGACCAGGTGGATGTTGTCCTGGATGGACCGGCCCGGGACCGTGTAGGACTGGTCGGGGTGGATCATGTGGGCCAGCACGGAGCCCAGGCGGGTAGACATAGCCCGGGCAAAGATCTTATAATCCGTGCTGAGGAGGGAGACCGGACGCCAGTTTTTAAGCAGGCGGAGATCGCCCCTCTTCGGCAGCAGGACGATGACCGCCCTGCGCCACGAGAGGGGCATCTCCCCGGTCGCCAGGCTTTCCCCCAGGACCCGCGCGTAATCGTCCCCCAGGACGTCCCAGAACGCCCTGAGGAACTCCACGGTCAACCCATCCAGCCCTGGGGATTTGCCCCTCGAGAGCTGGTGGAGGGCGCCAGTCAGCTCCGCCAACGTGAGCGGAGCCTCCAATCCTTCGGCGCCCTCCGGGCTGACCTGCGGCAGGTCCTCCCACAAAACTCTGCGCGCATCCTCGCTGGACGGATCCGGAGAGAACAACGCACTGTAATACGTCCGGACCAGGAGGCCCATTCCCTCCGGATCCGTGATGGAGGATCCGTCGTCGGCCAGCAGCTCGACGAGCTGCTTACGGACCCCCCGCCATTTTTCCAGCGAGTAGAAGAAGGGTGAGGCGCGGTCCAAATCTTCCAGGATCTGGATCCGCGACCTCACGTACGCGCCTCGGGACCCTATGAGCTGCAGGTTCCTCAGCGCGCCCTTCTTCTCTTTGTACGCCTGCCACAGGGCCGGGTCCGCGACGGCATGACCGAGGCGGGATTCCAAGTCGAGCACCTCCCTCTCAAGGCGCCCGACCTCGGCTTCCCGCCTCTTGGTCGACCCCTTCGCGTACTCCTGACAGAAGACGCGGATGTGAGTCTTGCCCACATCCCACCATAGCCTCAAGGAGGGGAAGCCCCCCTGCTTCCTTCTCCAGTCGGCCCAGAATCGACAGAACGAGTCCCGAAATCGCACGTCCTCCAGCAGCCGGTTGTTAAAGTGCCAGTACGCAGACCCCGCCCGCGTGCGGAGCGGAGTGAACTCCGCCCACACCAGGCGGTGGTCCGAGCACGGCACCAGCCGCATGGAGGCCGCCGAGACACGGGAGACGTACGCCTGCGAAATGTAGAGGCGGTCGATTCGCGACCCCCCTCCTCCAGACCTCCACGTGAAGGCGCTGGAGTCGGGATGGAGATTCCGCCAGACGTCCACCAAGTTAAGGGAGCTGATCAGTCCCCTCAACTTCTCCACCGACGCTTGGCCGCGCTGGGGACCGGAGCGATCCCCCACCTCGAGGGTGCAGTTAAAATCCCCCCCGAGGATGATGCACTCGCCGCTATCGATGGAGCTCAAGAGAGCGGACACTTCTTCAAAGAAGCGCGCTTGCAAAGCGCCGGGCCTGGGCGCGTACACGTTCACAAAGTGGAGCGGCACGCTACCCAGGCGAACGGCGAGGTGGAGCAAGCGGCCCGGCACTAGCTCCTTGACCCCCAAGATCTCCGGCTGAAAAGTCGGGGCCAACAAGATAGCCACCCCACTAGAAATAGGGGTGAGGTGACTCATGTAGACCCCACCCTGCCACTCCGGGAGCCAGGTGGCTTCGTCTCCCGGAACGGTGTGGGTTTCCTGCAGAAAGCTCACCGCGTATCTCCCTTCCCTAAGGACTGAGAGATTGTGAAATCTGCGGTGAGCCCCTCTGCTGCCGTTGATGTTGAGGCTGGCTATGGTTATCTTCATGTCAAAGGTACGTAAAACCCGTCACCAACAGCTCACTGTGAGGAGGGAGTGGAAGTGCACCTGGCCCTCCACTCCCCCAGCAACCCATTGAGGAACACATTAAAACGGCGCCTCTCAACCAGTTTCACGTCCGCGCGCTTGCCCGCTATCTTAAGGGCGGCACGGACGGACTGGATGATCAGCGCCAGATTCGACCAACGGTCGAGGGCCAGCTGAACTTTATTGCGGCAACCTCTGCAAGCCGCGAGGAAATCCCGGAGTTCCGCCGTGGGGATGAGAGGAGATTCGGTGGGAGGCACGAGGGACTCCACCACCTCACTGGCGATGGAATCAAGATCATCCTCCGTGCCCCGCACCGAATCCCCATCCTCCTCCGGGTCGTCACCGCCAGCGGCCGACACATCCACCACACACTGTGGGGCGGACGTCCCGGCCGCGCCAGCTGGTCCCGCCTCCGTCACGATCCCACCCCCAGGATCGATGGCGGAGGAGTCCTCTCTGGGTTCTATTGTGAAACTGGAGCCTGTAGGCACCAGCGGTTCAGGACCCCCCTCCACCTCCATCCCCAGGCCAATGACTGGTCCAGGGGAGACAGAAGTTACGGACTCCGGGAAACCAGCCGGAGCCGAGACTGGAGGCGGCGAGAGGAGGCCATCTCCCGCTCCGCCAGCACCCACAGGCCCAGCAGATGGGGCAGCATTCTCAGTTATAACTGGGTCGGGTGTCTCCTGGTTGGTGGTGGACTCCGGCTGGGAGGCCCGACCCTCTGGGGCCTCGCCCTCCCCTTCATTCAGGACACCCGACCCAGTAGCAGTGGCGGAATGGGCGGTTTCCCCAGGCTCCCCCACCACAAGCAGGGCCCCACTTACTCCTTCAGGAGGGGCCTCACGTACCGGGGCCATCCCCTCCCCTCCATCCTGAGGAATAGGGAGCACCTGCCCGGACTTAGCAGCCTTGGTGGTGGTGGTAGGGGGCACCTGAGGACCAGAAACAGGAGGCAGCTCCCCTCCAACAGATGGGCCCTGCACCTCAGGGCCCTGTGTTATTTCTGTGGAGGGGTGCCTTCTCCTCTTTTTCGCACTTGGGCGCGGAGACTCAGAGACCTCCATGTCATCAGAGGCCTCCGCCTCCGCACCCTTTTTTCCTTTTTTAGTCACCCTGGGCCTGAGCCCAGCCCTGGGACAGGTGGATTCCATGGGAATGGGCTTTGGGCTGAGCTCAGGCTCGGGTTGAGTCAAAGTGTCCAGGGGACGCGCCTCACGATGTTTCTTTTTTCCCCGCGTCTTCCTTCCGCTCGGACGGACGCTCCCCTCCCCGCCAGAGGCTGTGAAAACCACAGCCTCCGGAACCGACTGAGCGGTGTCTGTTGGATGTGCGGGGGGAGTGGGAGGAGGTGCTGTGGAACCACTCTGGGCCGCCGAGGTGGAGCTGGCGGCCGGGAGGTTGGGGCAGTTCTTCCGAACATGCCCCACCCCCTTGCAGACGTGGCACCGCGCCCCGTCCGAGGTCCAAAAGACGCGGTAGGCCGTCCCCTGGAACTCCACATTAAATTGGCCCTCCGTGTCCTCCTCCCGCGCCAGCTGCATAAATAACTGGCGGCGGAAGGAGTAGACATGTTGGAGGCTGTGCTCCCGAAGACCAAGCCGGACTGGGGTGATCCCCGACCTCACCTCCCCCAGATGGTGCAGGTGGTGGAGGAGGAGCTCACTGGGAATGAAGGGTGGGACGTTGGACAACATTATCCGATGCGCAGTGGCCCCCAGAGGGTCCACTGGCAGGAAGGTCCCCCCCACAGTGAGCCCTTTACTCAGGGCCAGGGACACCGCCCGCTCGGTCTTCAAAAAGAACACAGCCTTCCCATACATTTTTGAGGCCGCAACAATGGCCGAGGGGCCGACAACCACGGCCATTGCCTTAACGCAGGCCTCAATAGACATGTTGGGGTGGGGATAGCTCTTCACCCCATGGCTGCATGTCAATAATTTAAAGGGTGACGGGACCACGTGGGCAGCCACAGAAGCTGCAGCTGCGTAGGTAGTAGAGGGCCCCGCCACCGGTGATGAAGGGCTTGCCATGGGTCCAAGAGCTAAACCCACCCCAAATTGTGGACTTGCACACTAAATAACAGATTCACAGAAAAATTTGAAAAGACAAACAAACAAACAACAGGTTAGTGGAGAGGCTGAGGTAAGAGAGGAGAGGCAAAGGCAGGCTGGAAGGGATGACTTGCTTTCTGGAGGTGGTGCTCACAGTACACTTAAAACAAACAGTCTTTGAAGTTGGTCTTCCGGTCTTCTGGTTGGGGGAGTCGTCTTCACCTGGGTCAGCTGAAGCTGCCCAGGCACTATCTATCCCCTTCCGTCTGTTTAGCTGGGCAGCTTCAGCTGACCCAGGTTTGGCAAATTGGGGTGGGGAGGGAGCTTTCCTGTGTGCTTTTGCAGCAGCACAGATTCCTGTTGAATTGGCAGCCCCACCCCTTGTTGTTCCAGCCACTTGTTCCTCCCCCAACAGTCCAAAGTAAATTACTGGTGTTCAGCACCCACCTCCAGACAAAGCCTTGTTTCCAACAAAAAAAGAATGTCACTTTCTTCTCTTTTAAAGGTGATTGTTGTTGGAGTTTTCCTCTGCTTGTTTGTAGAAGCTCTCCCTTGCTCAGTGTAGCTCCTCTCTCCACCTCTGCAACCTCCAACTGCCACCAGCACTCTCAGCTGCACCTCGTTGATGCACTGAGGCTCCCAAATCAGTGGGCAGCCAATCCCATGCTGTACCTGTCCTGGGAGTGTTTGATGGGAACAGTGTAGAGGGAGCTTTACACTGTATCTAACCCCCGTGCTGTACCTGTCCTGGGGAGTGTTTGATGGGACAGTATAGACGCAGCTTTACTCTGCATCTAATTCTGTGCCCTGTAATGCTGTACTTGTTCTAGGAGTGTTTGGGTCAGTGTAGAGGAAGCTTTACCCTATATCTAACTTGTGCTGTACCTGATCTAGGAGTGGTTGGTGGGACAATGTAGAAGGGAATGTTGCTCTGTATCTAACCTGCATTGCACGTGACTTGGGAGGATTTGATGAAATAACAAAAACAACAACTTGCATTTATATAGCACCTTTAACATAGTAAAACATCCTAAGGCACTCACAGGACCGATTATCCTAAAATATTTGACACCAAGCCACGTAAGGAGATATCAGGACAGGTGATCAGAAGCTTGGCCAAAGAGGTAGGTTTAAGGTGTAAGTCAGTGAGCACACGGGTGAAGGGTGAATGGAACTTGGTGCAAATTAGGTCACAAATAGCAGCGTTGGATGAGCTGAATTTTAATGGAGGGTGCAAGGTGGGAAGGCGACCAGGAATAGTCGAGTCTGGAGGTAACAAATGCATTGATGAGGGTTTCAGCAGCAGATGAGCTGAGACAGGAGTGGAGATGGGCATTGTTATGCAGTTATAAGTAGATGGTCTTGGTGATGGAGATGATATGGGGTTGGAAACTGAGCTCAGATTCAAATGGGATTCCAAGGTTGCAAAGACTTTGATTCAGCCTCAGACAGTTGCCAGGAAGAGGGACAGAGTTGGTAGCCAGGGAGTGGCGTTTGTGGCAAGGCCTGAAGACAATGGCCTCAGTCTTTGGAATTTTCATGGGAAGAAATTTCTGCTCATCTACTATTGGATGTCTGACAAGCAGGGTGATAAATCAGACAGTGGAGGAGTAAAGAGAGGCGGTGATGAGGTAGAGCTGGGTGTCGTCAGTGTACTTTGAAAATTAATGCTGTATTTTTGGATGATGTCACTGAGGGACAGCATGTAGATGAGAAATAGGAGGAGGCCAAGGATATATCCTTGAGGAACTCCTGAGGTAACTGTGTTGGACTGGGAAGAGATGCCATTGCAGGTGATTTTCCGGCTAAGACTGGATAGAGAACCATGTGAGGGCAATCCCACTCAACAATAGTGGAGAGGTGTTGGAGGAGGATGGCGTGGTCAACTATGTCAAAAGCTGTAGACAAGTTGAGAAGGATGATGAGGGATAGTTTACCATGGTCACAGTCACATAAGGATGTCATTAGTGACTTTGATAAAGGGCCATTTCAGTGCTCGGGCAGAGCAGAAACCTGATTGGAGAGGTTCAAACATGGAGTGTGAGAAAGATGGGTGGAGTTTGGATGGTGAGAACATAACTTTGGAAAGGTAAGGGGGTACCGTGTAGGAGGAGCTTTGTACTGTATCTAATCTATTCTGTGCCTGCCCTAGGAGCATTTGATGGAACAGCATAGAGAGAGTATAAACAAAACATGTTGGAAATCCTCAGCAGGTCAGCCAGCGTCTGTGGAGAGCAAAACAGAGTTAATGTTTCAGATCAGGGACCTTTCATCAGAACTGGAAAATGTTACAGATGTGATAGGCTTTAAGCAAGCACCACAGTGGTAATGTTACTGGGCCAGTAATCAAGGGGACTAATGCTCTGGAGACATGAGTTCAAATCCTATTCGGGGATAAAATGCTAGTCTTATTAATAATGATCATCAAACTACTGGATTGTTGTGAAATCCTGTCTGGTTCACTAATGCCCTTCAGGGAAGGAAATCTGCCATCCTTACCTGGTCTGGCCTCCATGTGACTCCAGACTCACAGCAATGTGGTTGACTTTTAACTAGCTTCTGAAATGACAATAACAAGCCACTCAGTTATAGGCAGCTCACCATCACTTGCTCAAGGCAATTAGGACTGGGCAACAAATGCTGGCTTTGCCAGCAATGCTCATATCCCAAGAATGAATTTAAAAAAGTACAGAGACAGGGAAAGGGGGCTGGGAGAACTCGACAACAAAAGCAATGGTCTGTGATAGGGTGGAAGGCCAAATATCAAAAGAGACAAAAGATGGGTCTAGAGAATGTAAAAATGCAACAGCAGAACCATTACCAGCACCTTGAATACTGTGTGCAGTTTTGGTTTCCTTATTTAGGGAAGGATGTAAATGCGGTTCAGAGGAGGTTTACTAGATTGATACCTGGAATAAGCAGGTTGTCTTATGAGGAAAGGTTGGACAAACTGGGCTTGGTTTCACTGGAGTTTAGAAGAGTGAGGGGAGACCTGATTTAAGTTTATATGATCCTGAATGGTCTTGACAAGGTGGATGTGGAAAGGATGCTTTCTCTTTTGGGTGAGTCCAGAACCAGGGGGCACTTTTAAAATTAGGGGTCACCCTTTTAAGACAGAGATGAGGAGAAATTTTTTCTCTCAGAGGGTTGTGCGACTTTGGAACTCTTTGCCTCAGAAGGTGGTGAAGGCGGGGTCATTGAATATTTTTAAGGTGGAGGTAGATAGATTCTTGGGCAAGGGAATCAAAGGTTATCGGGGTAGTGTGGAATTCGAAACACAGATCAGCCATGATCTTACTGAATGGTGGAGCAGGCTCGAGGGGCCGAATGGCCTACATTTGCTCCTAATTCATAAATGCCTTTGTTTGTACCTGCCGTCTGGAAAAACGGAAGCAGTGATTATGATCTGAAATTATTGAACTCAATGTTAAGTTTAGAAGGCTGTAAAATACCCAATCAAAAGGTGAGGTGCTGCCCCTCATATTTCCATTAAGCTTAACTGAAACAGTGCAGGAGGCTGAGGTCAGAGTGGGAGTGGAATAGAAAATTAAAATAACCGGAAGCTCTGGGTCACACTTGGGGGGGGGGGGGGGGGGGCTGAACGAAGCTGTTCAGCAAAGTGATCGGCCAATCACAGGCCTTACCTTTTGTTTTTCCTTGCTCTACCCACTTCTGCTGCCTCTGTACCTGCTTAAACCCTATTACAACTGTAACATTTTCCAGTTCTGATGAAAGGTGCTGAAATGTTAACTCCGTTCCCGCTACACAATTGCCACCTGACCTGCTGAGTATTTCCAGAATTTTCTGTTTCTATTTCAGATTTCCAAGCAACATGGTATTTTATCTTTGGATCAGGGTGAAAGGAGTGTTACTCTGTAACTAACTCATGCTATAGTTGACCATGGGGGCTGTTTGATGGAGGGAATGTTACTCTGTATCTAACCCCATTTTGTACCTGACCTAGGAGTGCTTGATATTGACAGGATGCTTGAAATGCGAGCGGTTCATTTCCCCAGCAATGACATCCCTTACCTTCATGAGCAGGAAATTCACCAAAAACAAAACTGTCGCATGCAACAAGCCTTAATAAACATTTTGAAACATTGCACAGATTTTTTAGTTTGACAACCTGTTCCAGATCTGACCTATCAGTTAACCAACGCACTGTTTTAAAATCCTAGGGGCAGGCATTCTGAGGAAAGGAGTGCCCAGGATAGGTAGGGCAGAATTAGTTTACGACTGCTTGGAACCTTCCAGCAGGCAGAGATAGGGCTGGACTGGACTGGGTGGGGTCGGGCTGGACTGGACTGGACTGGGTGGGGTCGGTCGGGCTGGACTGGGCGGTGCAATGTGCAGAGACTGTGAAAAGTGAGAAGTGTCAGTCGTTCGGTGACCCGAGCCTGGAATCTGCCTCCCTCACATTACCTGTAAATCAGTAAAATAAAATAAACTCTGGGATATAAAGATTTCTAAAACATAAAGTTAGTGAAAACACTGAGGATGAGCTGAGTGGGTAATAGTTTGTTAACTGGGACTGACTGAATGATGTCACTGCCTTTTGGCGGCATTTCTCCGCGTGTTGACCGGGCGAAGGGCCGGAGTCAGGGGTCACTCCCCTGGGAGGGCCGGAGTCGCGGGTCAGGGGTCACTCCCCCGGGAGGGCCGGAGTCGCGGGTCAGGGGTCACTCCCCCGGGAGGGCCGGAGTCGCGGGTCAGGGGTCACTCCCCCGGGACTTGCTCTGGAGGGTTGGGGATGACTGAGGGTCACTCACTGGAGTCTCTGATCCCCGGGCCCGGCTCTTGTTGCAGAAACTGCTCGGAGTGACAGGAGGAGGATGGAGGGCGTCTGCAGAGCGGCAGGAGCACCGGACACTGCCCAGCAGCTGAGAGCCGCGATCCGGGAGCTGCTGCAGCTCCGGCAGTTCGGGAGAGCCACCACACTGCTGGAGGTAGGAGTCCGTCTGACCACTGACCCCTCACACTGACCACTGACCGCTCACGCCATCCCCTCACTGACCACGGCTCCCTCACACCATCCCCTCAATGACCACTGCTCCCTCACACCATCCCCTCACTGACCATAGCTCCCTCACACCATCCCCTCAATGACCACTGCTCCCTCACACCATCCCCTCAATGACCACTGCTCCCTCACACCATCCCCTCACTGACCACTGTCCCCTCAATGACCACTACTCCCTCACATCATCCCCTCACTGACCACTGCTCCCTCACACCATCCCCTCACTGACCACTGCCCCCTCACACTGTCCCCTCACTGACCAGTGCTTCCTCACATCATCCCCTCACTGACCACTGACCCCTCACATCATCCCCTCACTGACCACTGTCCCCTCACACTGTCCGCTCACTGACCACTGCTTCCTCACATCATCCCCTCACTGGCCACTGCTTCCTCACTGACCACTGACCCCTCACATCATCCTGTCACTGACAACTGCTCCCTCACATCATCCCTCAAAGTCCACTGTCCCCTCACATCATATGCCAATATGTCACCCCCTACACCATGAGCTTTTATTTTTTGCAATAACCTTTGATGTGGCACCTTATCAAATATCGTCTCGAAATCTAAGTACAATACATCCACCGGTTAAACAAAAAAAAGGGATTTTTAAAATTCAGAGTTCTGTTACAGATCAAAAAAAAACACACTTGGGCGGATTACTTGCTCATTTTCGAAGAAAACAGCAGATAGATATGTTCCAAAACTGGCATACAGTCTAACTTCTGAGTACCTGTAGTCGGGTCACTGAGATCTTTTAGAACACTTCTTTCCAGGCTGCGTTGAGAAGTAATTTAGCAGGCTTTCTTCAAAGACAGGAGATGAGATGAATTGACACAGTGGACTTCGCAGGGTCTTTTAGAGATGCTGGAAAGCGAGCTGGGTTGTGGTCTTCTCTCCTTCCCTCACATCTTCAGCAGCAGTTGCTCACTCCAGAAGGTAAAACACACTGACCCTACAACCAAAAAACTTGTGAGTTTTCTGCCCTCCCAGGTGCGCACTGCTGCTGGGCTTGTCCAATCGAGAGGCACTTGGTTTCTGTTCTATCTTTAACCTGAGTCATGTGAGAACCAGTAAACATTATTGCCAATCCAGTTCCTTCACTGTCCTCTTAATGACTCTGTTGGAAAAAAAAACTGGCCCAACATTTATTCAGTTTGACTATGAATTCCTTTTAAAAAGTACTTTTAACAAAAAACCTTCATAACACTAGAAAGTCAATAATTTCACATTTCCCACATTATATTCTACCTGCCATCTTCTTGCTCAATCTCTTAAGCCATCTATATCCCTTTGCAGTGTCTTTGTATCCTCCTCACAGTTTACTTTCCCATCTACCTTTGGATCGTCAGAAAACTTGGATACATTACACTTGTTCCCCTCTTCTCATCCATCAATATAGATGGTAAATAACTGAGCCCCCTGCACTGATCCTTGCCAGCACTCCACTAGTTACATAAAAGCAAAATACTGCGGATGCTGGAAATCTGAAACAAAAACAAGAAATGCTGGATTCACTCAGCAGGTCTGGCATCATCTGTGGAAAGAGAAGCAGAGTTAACGTTTCGGGTCAGTGACCCTTCTTCGGAGTTCCGAAGAAGGGTCACTGACCCGAAACGTTAACTCTGCTTCTCTTTCCACAGATGCTGCCAGACCTCCACTAGTTACACCCTGACTCTGTTTTCTGTCAGTTAACCAAATTCTCAATCTGTGCCAATATACTACCCCCAATTCCATGAGCTCTAATTTTGTGTACAATCTATTGTGTAGCACCTAATGGAATGCCTTCTGAAAATCCAAATATACTACATCCACTAGTTCCCTTTAACTACTCTACTAGGTACACCCTCAAAAAATTCTAATAGATTTATCAAACACTATTTCCCTTTCATAAATCTGTGTTGGCTCTGTCTAAATGTGTGTGATTCTCCAATTACCCTGTTACCATGTCCTTAATAACAGATACTACCATTTTCCGTGATACTGATGTCAGGCTAACTGGCCTATAGTTCCCTGTTTTCTCTCTCCCTCCATTCTTGAATAGTAGGGTTGTGCTTGCAACCTTTCAATTGATGGGGAGCAATCTAGAATGTAGGGAATTCTGGAAGATGAAAGCCAATGCATTCACTTATGTCTGTAGCCACCTTTTTTAGAACCCTAAGATGTAGGCCACCAGTCTGGGGAATTTGTTGGCTTTTAATCCCATTAATTTCTCCAACACTTTCCTAGTATTAATTACTTTATGTTCCTTACTCTCATTAGACCCTTAGTTCCCACACTCTCTTATGTTCTTTGTGTCTTCTACCGTGAAGACAGCAAGAAAGTATTTGTTTATTATCTGCTATTTCCTTATTCCCAACTTTAATTTCTCCTGACTCTGCCTCTAAGGGACCCATGTTTACTTTCACTATTCACTTCCTTTTTAATTACTTGTAAAAGCTCTTAGAATCTGATATATTTCTTGCTAGTTTACTCTCAATCTATTTTCTCCCTCTTTATCACTTTCTTGGTTACCCATTGCTGATTTTCAAAACCCTCCCAATCCTCAGACTTACTACTCTTGTTGGCAACATTGTGAGCCTTTTCTTTCAATGCAGTACTATCCTTAACTTCTCTCGTTAGCCACAGTTGTATCACTTTTCCAATGGAGTTTTTATTCCTCAAGGCAATGTATGTTGCGAATTATGAATTATTTCTTTAAATATTTGCTGCTGCTTAGCTGTCATCATATTTTTAAATCTAATTTCCTAATCTACCTCAGCCAACTCCCCTCTCATGCCTCCGTAATTGCCTTTGTTTAAATTAAAGACCCTATTTTCGGACTTAATTACACCACTCTCAAACCTAATATGACATTCTATCATATTATCATCCTTCCCCAAAGGATCTTTTACTATTCAAAGACTAATTGACCCTGTCTCATTACACAATAGTGGATGTAAAATAGCCAGGATAGTTTGGTGTTCAACATAGCATTCTAGGAAACTGTCTCAAAATATATTCTATGCACTTGTCCTCCAAGATACTTTTGCCAATTTGGTTTGCTCGGTCTATATGAAGATTAAAGTCCTCCACGATTATTGCATTATCCTTGTTACACGCTTCTCTAATTTCCTGATTTATACTCTGCCCAATAGAGGCCTGCTACCTGACCCGAACCCGATGGGACCTGACGACATGTGTCGGGTTCGGGTCGGCTCAGGCCCATCTTCAGGGTACGACATTCGGGCTCGGGTCAGGTCAGGCCGAGTCCAGGTCAAGTCGGGTCGGGTTGGGCCGGACACATGATAAGTGCTCTGCTGGTAAGTATTGAAATTTTAAAAACCTACCCGAGCTGGGAGTCCGGGACGAAACTGAGTCTGCGCAGTGAGCGAGTGACGTCACGATGACGTCATCACGCATGCGCTGCAGCTTCGTGGAGATTCCGAGCCTGAAGGTGAGTAAAGGGATGGTCGGGTTGGGTCGGGGCAAAATTGGAGGGACTCAGGCCGGGTCAGGCTCAGGTCCGCGGTGGTTCTTTCGGGTCGGGTTCTTTTTTCCCGACCTGAGCAGGCCTGTACTGCCCAACACTATGACTACTGTTACGAAGCCTGTAAACTATTTCCACCAGTATTTTCTGCCCTTTGCTATTTCTTAGCTCCACCCATGTTGATTCTACCCCCCTGATTTTCTGGGTTAATAACCTTCCTCTCTACTGCCTTCATCTCATCCTTTATTATCAGGGCTCCTCGGTCTCCTTTTCCATTTTGCCTTTTTAAAAGTTAGGTACCCTGGAATATTTAGTTTCTAATTTTGGGCATTCTGCAACCAAGTTGCAATAATGTCTACTAGAGCAAACCCATTTATCTCTATTTGTGCTATTAATTCATCTATCTTGTTACGAATACTTTAATACCTTTATAGTACCTAAAATACCGATAATTTATCTACAGTACCTTTAATTTTAACTTACTATTTTTCCCTGATGTGACCTTAGTTGCTAATGTCCTATTACCATTGTTAAACTTTCTGTTCCTTCCTTATGCAATCTTTGTCCCTCCTAAAACATGTTTCTCCAGTCTGTCCTCATCACTCTGTCGTCTGACACAGGATCGGCCTTTTGTCTCTTTGCATTGCCTTTAGGACTTGAATGATTCCTTTGTGTCTCAATGACCAAGAACAGGATAAAGTACTGAGGTATGTTCTGATCAGCTTGAGGGTGGTATCCTGGAAATCCCGAGCACCTCATTCAACTTTACCTTCAGCTATTTCAACAGTGTTGCTACATTGAGAAAGGGTCCAGAAGCCTGGTGTCCCACAGACAAATAGAGAGCCTGGGTCAAACTGAAATAAAGACGCATTTATTAATTTTTTTTATTTAGAGATACAGCACTGAAACAGGCCCTTCGGCCCACCAAGTCATTTATACTAATCCTACATTAATCCCATATTCCCTACTACATCCCCACCATTCTCCTACCACCTACCTACACTAGGGGCAATTTACAATGGCCAATTTACCTATCAACCTGCAAGTCTTTGACTGTGGGAGGAAATCGGAGCACCCAGTGGAAACCCACGCGGTCACAGGGAGAACTTGCAAACTCCGCACAGGCAGTACCCAGAACTGAACCCGGGTCGCTGGAGCTGTGAGGCTAACCACTGCGCCACTGCGTTTAACACTTAAGAAAGAAAAAAAAATGAACTGACATTTACTTGCCGGATGACCCAAAGTGCTCTACAGTCAATGCAGACCATTTGAAGTATGGTCATTATTGTGATAATGGAAACGGCAGCCAGTTTACACAGCAATATGATAATGGCCAGATATTCTGCTTATACTGATGTTAATTGAGGGATAAATATTGGCCATGACACCAGAGTTAACTCCCCGACCCCTCTTTGAGATACCATCATGTGTCCACCTGAGAGGGGACCTTGGTTTAACATCTCATTTGAAAGATGCACCTCTGGTAGTGCAACACTCCCTCAGTCCTGCAGTGGAGGATCAGCCTACACTCCCTCAGTATTGTGCAGGAGGATCAGCCTCCACTTCCCTCAGTCCTGCACTGGAGGATCAGCCTACACTCCCTCAGTCCTGCACTGGAGGATCAACCTACACTTCCTCAGTCCTGCACTGGAGGATCAACCTACACTTCCTCAGTCCTGCACTGGAGGATCAGCCTACACTCCCTCAGTATTGTGCAGGAGGATCAGCCTCCACTTCCCTCAGTCCTGCACTGGAGGATCAGCCTACACTCCCTCAGTCCTGCACTGGAGGATCAACCTACACTCTCTCAATCCTGCACTGGAGGATCAGCCTACACTCCCTCAGTCCTGCACTGGAGGATCAGCCTACACTCCCTCAGTCCTGCACTGGAGGATCAACCTACACTCTCTCAGTCCTGCACGGAGGATCAGCCTACACTCCCTCAGTCCTGCACTGGAGGATCAGCCTACACTCCCTCAGTCCTGTACTGGAGGATCAACCTACACTCTCTCAGTCCTGCACGGAGGATCAGCCTACACTCCCTCAGTCCTGCACTGGAGGATCAACCTACACTCCCTCAGTCCTGCACTGGAGGATCAGCCTACACTCCCTCAGTCCTGCACTGGAGGATCAACCTACATTCCCTCAATATTGTGCTGGAGGATCAGCCTACACTTCCTCAGTATTGTGCTGAAGGATCAGCCTCCACTCCTCTCAGTCCTGCACTGGAGGATCAACCTACACTTCCTCAGTCCTGCACTGGAGGATCAGCCTACACTGCCTCAGTCCTGCACTGGAGGATCAGCCTACATTCCCTCAATATTGTGCTGGAGGATCAGCCTACACTTCCTCAGTATTGTGCTGGAGGATCAGCCTTCACTCCTCTCAGTCCTGCACTGGAGGATCAACCTACACTCCCTCAGTCCTGCACTGGAGGATCAGCCTACACTCCCTCAGTATTGTGCTGGAGGATCAGCCTACTCTTCCTCAGTCCTGCACTGGAGGATCAGCCTCCACTCCCCTCAGTCCTGCACTGGAGGATCAGCCTCCGCTCCCCTCAGTCCTGCACTGGAGGATCAGCCTCCACTCCCCTCAGTCCTGCACTGGAGGATAAACCTACAGTCCCTCAGTCCTGCACTGGAGGATCAGCCTACACTCCCTCAGTCCTGCAGTGGAGGATCAGCCTACACTCCCTCAGTATTGTGCTGGAGGATCAGCATAGATTATGTGCTCAAATTTCTTGCAGAGCAGATTGTAACGTCATGATAAATACAGTAATGTAGAGTATCTAATTAGTCCCACTCCCCCATCTTGCTCCATTATCCTGCAAAGTTTTCCTTTTCAAGAATATATCCAATTCCTTTTTGAAAGGTACTAGATTGTAGAGCTATGAGTGGAGATTATCTTTAGGAGATAAATGGCAGTAAAGGAGTTCTCCAAAGCTAAGATAGACAAACTGCCAAAACCTGATGGTTTACATCCAAGGACAAATAGCAGAGGCTCTGAGTATAATTTTCCAGCAATCTGGTAGGTAGAAAAGTTGTTCCCCGAGCTAGTATATAACAGATGTAGCTGTTCTCTGAGCAAAACCTGTCCTCACCCAACATCTACATACGCATTGTGCAGTGGAGGGCACTAGATAGTGATGAAGACTGAGAATCGCGACTGATTTCCATCCTCCCCCCAAGTCTAGGGGGTGCTGAGGTTAATTGTAGCAAACCTACCACGATTTACAACTATAGGCGAAAGCAGTGACAGATACATCACTTATAGTCTTAAATGTCTCAGTAAACAGTAAAATCTAATAGTGAAAAAGGAGAAAGGAACAGGAGAATTGCCACAGGCTGTGCTGTTGGTTTACAGTCCATTGACCAGATCTTTCTTGGATTACTGTGTTCTTTCCTGGTACTGTACCATAAACATGCACAATCACTGGAGATGATGCAGTGAAGAGCAACTAAACTGATACTCCATGTAAAGTGCATGAGCAGTGAGAAAGCTGTACTGTACAATCTGGGAAGAAGGCAGTGGAAGGTATGTGAAGTATAAAATGGTGTTGAGGTAAGTTAACACCAGAATATTACTTTAATGTAATCCCAAGAGAGTAGACAAGAGGGTACAATTAGTGAAAATGTATTTACACAACGATTATGGTTGTAGGGGAGCAGAAACAAAAACAGCAGGGAATTTCAGAACGCAGCTGGATGCTATAATGAGAGAGATAGGGCACTGCAGGGATGGGATTCAGTGGCCGAGTTAAGGTATTGGAGGGATAGGATTCAATGGAAGAGTTAGGGCACTGGAGGAATAGCCATTAATGGGAGAGTTAGCGAACTGCAGGATTGGATTTTAATGGGATAGTAAGAAAGGTAACCAACTATGTATTGTATGTAAACTGACTATATAGGGGTTAGCCAACCAAGAATCAAGGGAAGCTAAGCAACTGAACGAGAAATATTTGAGGCAGGGACGAGGTTAAAGATTTTTGGAGGAAATAAACTATATCTGGGGGTCTCCTGGTAGATATCTTTTCTCTTCACATTATTGTCAGTATAGGTGTTTGCGAACAACCATCTGTATAAAACACAAGAGGGACGGGGTATTGCTTCAGCAGATGGCTTTTAGCTGAACTGAAAAAGCTGGTGGATACCTTCTCGTGCAGTTACAGGAGGGAAACATCGCATGGTTTGACCCCAACTCCCCTCAGTGGTTTTTGTAGTTGGGTGGGCAAGCTGTCCATACATTGTGGAGTATAGCTGTATTTGGGGAACGATATTTACAGCACCCACAGTTTAGTAGTGTACCTTTACCATGTATGTAAGTGCCCTGTGATCTCAGGAATGTCACCTTTGAGGCCTTTGCAACATGTACCTGGGGTGCGGTTTGGATAGACTGTAGTGCAAGCCAGAGTATCATTCATTAGTAATGATGTAAGTAAAGATTTGGGAATATAAGAAAATCTCTTTTCTGTTGCCCTAATAAAACTCTGATGTGAGGGGTTTGGTAAACTTCTGTGTATGTAAATAAGGCAGTACTGGAGAGCAGGGCTCCTTCACTGAACACAGCGGAATGGCCGTGGTCGTGAATCAGTTATCCACTAAAATCTTGACAGGTTACTGCCATGTTGAGGATGTAGCCATTATTGTTCTGCCTGCTGCCACCCACCCCCAGTCTGATATTAATCCATCTCAACACCCACCCCCAGTCTGACATTAATCCATCTCAACACCCACCCCCAGTCTGACATTAATCCATCTCAACACCCACCCCCAGTCTGATATTAATCCATCTCAACACCCACCCCCAGTCTGACATTAATCCATCTCAACACCCATCCCCAGTCTGACATTAATCCATCTCAACACCCACCCCCAGTCTGACATTAATCCATCTCAACACCCGCCCCCAGTCTGACATTAATCCATCTCAACACCCACCCCCAGTCTGATATTAATCCATCTCAACACCCACCCCCAGTCTGACATTAATCCATCTCAACACCCACCCCCAGTCTGATATTAATCCATCTCAACACCCACCCCCAGTCTGATATTAATCCATCTCAACACCCACCCCCAGTCTGACATTAATCCATCTCAACACCCACCCCCAGTCTGATATTAATCCATCTCAACACCCACCCCCAGTCTGATATTAATCCATCTCAACACCCAGCCCCAGTCTGATATTAATCCATCTCAACACCCACCCCCAGTCTGACATTAATCCATCTCAACACCCACCCCCAGTCTGACATTAATCCATCTCAACACCCACCCCCAGTCTGACATTAATCCATCTCAACACCCACCCCCAGTCTGACATTAATCCATCTCAACACCCACCCCCAGTCTGACATTAATCCATCTCAACACCCACCCCCAGTCTGACATTAATCCATCTCAACACCCACCCCCAGTCTGATATTAATCCATCTCAACACCCACCCCCAGTCTGACATTAATCCATCTCAACACCCACCCCCAGTCTGACATTAATCCATCTCAACACCCACCCCCAGTCTGACATTAATCCATCTCAACACCCACCCCCAGTCTGACATTAATCCATCTCAACACCCACCCCCAGTCTGACATTAATCCATCTCAACACCCACCCCCAGTCTGATATTAATCCATCTCAACACCCACCCCCAGTCTGACATTAATCCATCTCAACACCCACCCCCAGTCTGATATTAATCCATCTCAACACCCACCCCCAGTCTGATATTAATCCATCTCAACACCCAGCCCCAGTCTGATATTAATCCATCTCAACACCCACCCCCAGTCTGACATTAATCCATCTCAACACCCACCCCCAGTCTGACATTAATCCATCTCAACACCCACCCCCAGTCTGACATTAATCCATCTCAACACCCACCCCCAGTCTGACATTAATCCATCTCAACACCCACCCCCAGTCTGACATTAATCCATCTCAACACCCACCCCCAGTCTGACATTAATCCATCTCAACACCCACCCCCAGTCTGATATTAATCCATCTCAACACCCACCCCCAGTCTGATATTAATCCATCTCAACACCCATCCCCAGTCTGATATTAATCCATCTCAACACCCACCCCCAGTCTGATATTAATCCATCTCAACACCCACCCCCAGTCTGATATTAATCCATCTCAACACCCACCCCCAGTCTGACATTAATCCATCTCAACACCCATCCCCAGTCTGATATTAATCCATCTCAACACCCACCCCCAGTCTGACATTAATCCATCTCAACACCCATCCCCAGTCTGACATTAATCCATCTCAACACCCACCCCCAGTCTGATATTAATCCATCTCAACACCCACCCCCAGTCTGACATTAATCCATCTCAACACCCATCCCCAGTCTGACATTAATCCATCTCAACACCCACCCCCAGTCTGACATTAATCCATCTCAACACCCACCCCCAGTCTGATATTAATCCATCTCAACACCCACCCCCAGTCTGACATTAATCCATCTCAACACCCACCCCCAGTCTGATATTAATCCATCTCAACACCCACCCCCAGTCTGACATTAATCCATCTCAACACCCACCCCCAGTCTGACATTAATCCATCTCAACACCCACCCCCAGTCTGACATTAATCCATCTCAACACCCACCCCCAGTCTGATATTAATCCATCTCAACACCCACCCCCAGTCTGACATTAATCCATCTCAACACCCACCCCCAGTCTGATATTAATCCATCTCAACACCCACCCCCAGTCTGATATTAATCCATCTCAACACCCACCCCCAGTCTGATATTAATCCATCTCAACACCCACCCCCAGTCTGATATTAATCCATCTCAACACCCATCCCCAGTCTGACATTAATCCATCTCAACACCCACCCCCAGTCTGATATTAATCCATCTCAACACCCACCCCCAGTCTGATATTAATCCATCTCAACACCCATCCCCAGTCTGACATTAATCCATCTCAACACCCACCCCCAGTCTGATATTAATCCATCTCAACACCCACCCCCAGTCTGATATTAATCCATCTCAACACCCACCCCCAGTCTGATATTAATCCATCTCAACACCCACCCCCAGTCTGATATTAATCCATCTCAACACCCACCCCCAGTCTGACATTAATCCATCTCAACAACGCCCCCCCCCCCCCAGTGAAATGAAATTAATTCTGTTGCTCAATCTTTTATCTGTTTTCATTCTGTGCTGAGGGTATTGCCGGCCCCTATATACAAAGCTAACATTTGAGGAGTGGCCGTTACTGTTATTAATTGGCGGTGGGGGGTGTTTCCGCATGATTTGGCAGATAATGGACCGTCTACTGTAAGAGCTTTCAGAAAGACAGAGTCCAAATGATGGGGGGTGATGAAAGGAGTTTCATCCAGTAACAGGCAGTTGTTTCATATTAGGCCTGCAGGATTGAAGAGAAAGGGGACATCAGATCTTTGTGGTATGAAGTCCATTATATGAAACTGAAGGAACAGCTTGGAAAGAACAGCCTGACCGCTGTGCAACGATTCCGCTGCAGAAAGAGGTACACTGCTAGATCTTAATCTTCCCAGTCCCACCATGTGTCTGAACTAGACAGAGACACTCTGCTGATTGCTGGTCTCCTTACAGCACACACTGTGACGAGTCAGCAGAAGTCACTTTACACCATGGTCACAAGCACAGAATTGTCAGTACAGATCCAGGCCATTTGGTCTGTGCTGGTGTTTCTGCTCCACACGAGCCTCCTCCTCCCAACTTACTTCATCTCATCCTTTCAACATATTCTACTGTTACTTTCTCCCTCATGTACTTAACTAGCTTCTCCTTAAATGTTTCTATGCTGTTCACTTCAGCTCCTCCATCTGATAGCGAGTTCTGCATTCTCGCCACTCCTAAGTATCTCTCTCTCTCTATTTTATCAATGCATGCTGCTCCTCAGAACTTTCCTTTCTTAATCCGTCATCCTAAACATTCTGCCTTCTCTCTGTGTCCTCTCGGAGTTGAAACCAGCTCATGGCATAACCCATCTCCATCTCCAGTTCTTCCTCAGGACCTCAATGCTGTCATTATCCTCAGTTTTCTCTTCCTACAATCTACAGGCTTTTAAATCCCAGCTGTTGTTACCTAGTCTCAAATTCAGATCTGCCTCATCTTCTCGCTTACTGCTTCCAATCTTTGGAGCCTATGGTCCCTTTATCCAGCTTTCTCAGAATATGTTGAGAAAAGTGGTCCTGGCTCATAATATTTCAGAATGTGTTGATGGCTGGATCTTTATCATCTCCCTCTCCTGAAGATTGTGGGGTTATTTTAACCATGTGCATTGTGTAAAATGGGTGAGATCAAATCTAGTGAGATGTAAACCAGGCTGTCGATTTTCTATTTCTCATTTTAACACTATCACCCAAAACTAGAATGACACCCAGTGTTTCCAAAATTGTTGAAACATAGAAAATAGAAGCAGGAGTAAGCCACTCGGCCCTTCGAGCCTGCTCCGCCATTCATTATGATCATGGCTGATCTTCCAACTCAGTAACCTGTTCCCGCTTTATCCCCACACCCTTTGATCCCTTTCGCCCCAAAAGCTATATCTAACTCCACACATGCCCTTCCAGCAGCAGTCACAGAGGAAGAACTCTATCTGATGTTTCTCTCCACCTTCCCCTTCCCAGTCCTGGTAGAGATTAGCTAGCTAAACACAGACTGGGGACTAAACAGTGGATTATGTTGGCCTGAATGGCTCGGTATATGGGTGCATTTTACTCACTGAGCCACATAGCAGGTGGGGGGTGAATTCAGAACAGCTGTATTTGTAGATTTTGACACTGATGAGAGAGTAAGTTTGCAGTGACTGGGTACTCGACACGGGTTATCTCAGAGCGCCAGTGGATTTTGTAATGGTGTTCCATACATCTTCTAGGAACCCACCACCAAGATCCCTCTGTCCAGAGGAAATGAAGACAAGGAGCCTACCACCGGAGGCGAGGCAGTACCTGAGAGCCTGGGCTGAAGGCAACACTGTCACCCCAAGTGTGGCTGAAAGGGTAAAGAAAGACTTGCATCTGTGTAGTGCACTTCACAACCTCAGGAGATCCCAAACCCTTTACAGCTCATGAAATACTTTTGAAGTGTAGTCACTGTTGTATTATAGGAAATGCAGCAGCCAATTTGCACACAGCAAACTCTCACAAACAGCAAGGTGATAATGGCCAAATAATCATTTTTTAAGTAATTTTGGTTGAGGGATAAATATCAGCCAGGATACCGGGGAGATTGTGCCGCAGGATCTTTTACATCCACCTGGGAGGACAGACGGGACCTCGATTTAACATCTCATCTGAAAGACGACATCTCCTCCTGGAATTTGCGCCCAAGTCTCTGGAATGGGACTTGAACCCACAACTTTCTGCCACTGAATATTGTAAACAGTGGACTCTGTATGTAGGGCTCCTGGTCTCACCTTATCTGCTGAGACTGGTCGGAGATTCCTGTTGCTACCAATGTGACATTTCAGCTGGAGGTGTGTTGCCATGGAAGGTGCAGAATCAATATATGTACATGGCACAAATTGAAGGGTTTTTGTTTGCCCTGTTTTCTCTCCCTCCACTGCTAACAGTAGTAACTCCGGCTGGGGTTTGGTTTCCACAGCAACCACCGCACCACACGCGAGGGACCACTCTTGAGTGTGAGATGGTGAGTGTGGAGCATAAACACCGACATAGACCAGTTTGGCCAAATGGCCTGTTTCTGAGTGTGAATTTCGTGTAACAGAGATCAGTTTAACTCAGCACAGAAGGGAATTCCTCCAATCGAGGATGGAGATAGTTCCTGAATCAAGTGAGAGAAAGATTCCCCTTCTTCTTCTAATAACGCACCATCTGGGCTGACGTGATGAAGCCAATGCCACACTGAAGCCTGGCACTCGGAATGGACCTAGTATCAAAAAATCCAGGGGGAAATGAGAATTTCTTCACGAAGCAAATTGTCACCATCTGGAATGCTCTGCCTGAAAGGGTGGTCAAAGCTGATTCAACAGTCACTTTCTAAAGGGAATTGGATAAATATGAGACAAGAAGGAATTTATTTTTTCAAAGAGACGGCAATGACCTCCTCCTGTTGCTGTATGATACTGTGATAAACGGGGAATGGCCAAAGAAATCAGGCAACAGAGTTAGGAACAGTAGTTGTGGTGTGCAATACTCTCTGACCCAATTGGGCACCATCTTCCTCCCCACGCCCCCAGCCTCAATGTGGATTTTGAGAAGCTCACCAATTACCCATTGTCCTGGCGGGAGTGGTGGGCTCTTCATTAGTGTTAACAGCGGATGGAAAATGCGCAGATTCCGGACCACAGTAATATTGGGTGGGCCTGTGAGCCAGGAGAGGTTGGTCCATGGGATGGGGGAAGGGAAATCCAAAATAAAGGCCTGCTCGGGTGGGGAAAAATAACTGGACCGATCCACAGTGGACCCAAGCCCGACCCGGCCCGACTCCCTCCAATTTCGCCTCGAGCCTGATCCCACTCAGCCTGATCCGAGCCCGACCGAACCATCCCTCTACTTCCCACTGGGAAGCTCCGTGAAGATGCAGCGCATACGTGATGACATCATAGTGACATCACTCGCTCACTGTGCAGACTCAGTTTCGTCCCGGACTCCCAGCTCAGCTAAGTTTTTTTATTTTTAATGCACACCAGCAGAGGACTTACCATGTGTGTCCGGCACGACCCAACCCGAGCACGACCTGATCCGAAAGCCGGACCGGGAAGAGGGGCCCGATCCAACCCGAACCCGACACATCATCGGGTCCCATCGGGTTCAGGTCAGGTAGCAGGCCTTTAATCTGAAGGAGAATTCCTGCTGCTCCCAGCCTCTCAGAAATACACTAAAACTCAATTATGGGCTCCTGTTTGGATGGATAACAACTGGTACTTGGCGGAACCAGAGGACCCTGATTAGCATATTTAAAGGACTAACCACCTGACTCAATTCCCTGGCCGCCCAGTAGTAGACCATGCTGGGAAGGGGGCATTTGCTCTGCCCCACCATCTGTAGGGGCACCACTGCCTCTTTTCCACCTGACAGAGAAGGCTCAAAATCTGGAAACCTCACACTTGGGACAGGCTCTTCTGAAGGATCAGAGTAAAGCCTTAAAATTGGATTAGTGGGGTATGTGAGGGTCAGTGAGAATAATTTGGTTACATTTCAGGTTACCTGGAAATCACCATTGGAATGGATCAAGAATGCAGAGCTTCAAATAAGCAAATCAAAATCAAATTAATTCAGACCACAAAAAGAAATAATGGCGAGGCTAAGACCATTCTCGAAGTAGCGTATAACAATTCTCTCAGGCACGTTATTTGGATTTTGGAAAGCTATTAAAAATGTTCTTTATGAAAAGCTTTTAATAAAACAAAAATCTGCAGGAACTCAGATTAGAATTGGATCAGAGAATTGGGGAGACAGTGGTGGAGTTGGAATGACACTGAACTAGTAATCCAGAGGCCCAGGCTATTGCCCTGGAGACACAGGTTCAAATTAATAGAATCTGGAATGGAAAGCTAGTCTCAGTAATGGTGCCATTAAACTATCATTGATCGTCATAAAAACCCATCTGGTTCACTAATGCCCTGTAGGGAAGGAAACCTGCCGTTCCTTACCTGGGCTGGCACACATGTGACTCAACAGCCACATTGTCTTAACTGCCCTCTCAAATGGCCTAGGAAGCCACACAGTTGTCAGGGGCAATTAGGGATAGACAACAAATGCTGACCTTGCCTGTGATACCCACATCCCATGAAAGAATTTGAAAAAAGACCATGGTCAATAAAATAGGGAACAATAAATACTGGCGAGAGGCGTATGTCGTGCTGGTGTTGATTAGCGTTTGCAGGAGTAAGTCCTGAGGCCCTTGTGCACTCTTACTGTAGACTGAGTCTGCTCCAAGTACACTCCCAGTGTACAGTGAGTCTGCTTTGAGTGTACTCCTGGAGTAGAGTGGGTCTGCTCTGAGTCTACTCCTGGTGTAGAGTGGGTCTGCTCTGACTGTACTTTAGGTGTAGAGTGGGCCTGCTCTGAGTGAACTCCTGGTCTAGAGTGGGTCTGCTCTGAGTGTACTCCCAGTGTAGAGTGGGTCTGCTCTGAGTGTACTCCCGGTGTAGAGTGGGTCTGCTCTGAGTACACTCCTGGTATAGAGTGGGTTTGCTCTGAGTGTACTCCTGGTGTAGAGTGTTTCTGCTCTGAGCGTACTCCCGGTGTAGAGTGAGTCTGCTGTGAGTACACTCCCGGTGTAGGTTGAGTCTGCTCTGTGCACCCCTGGTGTAGAGTGAGTCTGCTCTGAGTGCACTCCCAGTGTTGTTTGTGTCTGCTCTGAGTACACTCCCAGTGTAGAGTGAGTCTGCTCTTGAGTACACTCCCAGTGTAGAGTGAGTCTGCTCTTGAGTACACTCCCAGTGTAGAGTGGGTCTGCTCTGATTCTGCTTTCCTGGGGATTGGGGATGGTCCTAGGAGTCGTGTGTCTGAATTCATTGTTGGTGTAGTGTGAGGTTCAACGCTGTTTCCTAGAGCAGGTTCTGTGTCATACACTTACCCTCATGTTTCCTCTTGTGTAGGAGCAGCTAATCAAGGAGACTGGTCTTGATAAACAACAGATCTACAACTGGTTCGCAAACTATCGGCGCCGACAGAAGAGAATCAGCAGCCAGCGAGAGTGTGATGGGGAGTTCAGACACAGACTGATTCATCACAGAGAAAGCACTCGCGTATGGTCCACAAAATGTCCTCAAATGGTTACCAGGGGCAGTACCAGGCTACCTAGCTCGAGTAGGTCATTCAATCATGTGATTAAGACTGTCGGAGCAACTCTCCATTTCCCAGCCTTTGCCCCCTCCCAGTGGGATTGAGATTTCCCAGCCTGTGCCCCCTTCCAGTGGGATTGGGATTTCCCAACCTGTGCCCCCTCCCAATGGGATCGGGATTTCCCAACCTGTGCCTCCTCCCAGTGGGATTGAGATTTCCCAACCTGTGCCCCTTCCCAGTGGGATCGGGATTTCCCAACCTGTGCCCCTTCCCAGTGGGATCGGGATTTCCCAACCTGTGCCCCCTCCCAGTGGGATCGGGATTTCCCAACCTGTGCCCCTTCCCAGTGGGATCGGGATTTCCCAACCTGTGCCCCCTCCCAGTGGGATTGAGATTTCCCAGCCTGTGTTCTATCCCAGTGGGATCGGGATTTCCCAGCCTGTGCCCCCTCCCAGTGGGATTGGGATTTCCCAACCTGTGCCCCTTCCCAGTGGGATCGGGATTTCCCAACCTGTGCCCCCTCCCAGTGGGATTGAGATTTCCCAGCCTGTGTTCTATCCCAGTGGGATCGGGATTTCCCAGCCTGTGCCCCCTCCCAGTGGGATTGAGATTTCCCAGCCTGTGTTCTATCCCAGTGGGATCTGGATTTCCCAACCTGTGCCCCTTCCCAATGGGATCGGGATTTCCCAACCTGTGCCCCCTCCCAGTGGGATTGAGATTTCCCAGCCTGTGTTCTATCCAGTGGGATCTGGATTTCCCAACCTGTGCCCCCTCCCAGTGGGATCGGGATTTCCCAACCTGTGCCCCTTCCCAATGGGATCGGGAATTCCCAACCTGTGCTCCCTCCCAGTGGGATTGAGATTTCCCAGCCTGTGTTCTATCCCAGTGGGATTGGGATTTCCCAACCTGTGCCCCCTCCCAGTGGGATTGGGATTTTCCAACCTGTGCCCCCTCCCAGTGGGATTGGGATTTCCCAGTCTGCGTTCTATCCCAGTGGGATCGGGATTTCCCAGCCTGTGCTCTATCCCAGTGGGATCGGGATTTCCCAGTCTGTGCTCTATCCCAGTGGGATCGGGATTTCCCAGTCTGTGCTCTATCCCAGTGGGATCGGGATTTCCCAGTCTGTGTTCTATCTCAGTGGGATCGGGATTTCCCAGTCTGTGCTCTATCCCAGTGGGATCGGGATTTCCCAGTCTGTGCTCTATCCCAGTGGGATCGGGATTTCCCAGCCTGTGCTCTATCCCAGTGGGATCGGGATTTCCCAGTCTGTGCTCTATCCCAGTGGGATCGGGATTTCCCAGTCTGTGTTCTATCTCAGTGGGATCGGGATTTCCCAGCCTATGCTGTCTTGCAGTGGATTCTGGATCTCATTGAACAAAGATGAGGAGCAACACTCCAGCTGCATTTTCTCCAATCCAATTGGAGTGAGCCAAGTGTTGGCTTCAGCAAAGAAGCAGGCCATACAGCCTGTCATAGCTGTGCCAAATGTGTGAAAGAACTGTCCAATATAATACCACACCATCAGCTAGCACACCAACAATGAAGGATTAAACTTGAGGCCTGAGCTTAGTGTGGTTCAGTATCACAGTCAGCGGTCAGCTTACCAACCCCTGTGCCCGTCTCTCTGAACTGACCATTCCCAGGCCCTGCACACTTCTCTCCAAAATGACCATTCCAAGCTCCTCCACCCATCTCTGAACTGGTCACTCACAGGCAGTGGATCCATCTTTCTGAACTGACCACTCCCAGGACCTCAGCTTTTGCCCCATAACATTGCAAATAAGTCCTCTTCAATTACATGTCCAGTTGTCTTTTGAAAGATCCTGTGGATCTACTTCGACCATCCTTTCAGATCTTAACAACCCTCTGTGTGAAAATATTTCTCATTTCCCCTCTAGTTCTTTTACCGATTATTTTAAATCTATAAGCTCTGGTTACCAACCTACTTGCCGGAATGAAGAGTTTCTCCCCACTTACTCCATCGAAACCCATCCTAATTTTGAATAACTCTGTTAGGTCTCTCCATAACCGTCTCTGTTCTAAGAAGAACGATCCCAGCTTTTCCAATCTGTCCACATAATTGAAGTCCTTCATCCTTGGTTTCATCTTGGTAAACCCCTTCTGTAGCCTCACTGAGGCCCTGACATCCTTCCTAAAGGATAGTGTTCAGAACTGTACTCTACACCGGGATTGCACCCAGAGCAGACTCACTCTACACCAGCTGAGGCCGAACCAGAGATTTATCAAGGTAAAGACTTCCTTGTTTTTGCATTAAATGACCCTGTTTACAAAGTATCCAATACACTTTCTTAACCACCTTATCAACTTACCCAGATCCCTCTGTTCTTGCATCTCCCTCAGAATACCACCATTTCGATTATACTGCTTCTCCATGTTGTTCCTCCCAAAGTGCATCACGTCACACTTATCCGCATAAAATTACATCTGCCGTGTGTCTGTCCATTTCACCCAGTCTTTCTTTGTCCTCCTGAAATCTGCTATTATCCTGCTCACTATTTACTATGTTGCTAAGTTTTGTATCAAATTTCTAAATTGTACTCTATATCCAAGTCCAGGTCTTTTATATAACAAGAAAAGCAATGGTCCTAATATCGTCCCCTGGGGAATACTTCTCTTCAATGTTCCCTCTAAAATGTGCGGCCATGCAGCAACGCAAAAGTTCCCGCGCACGCCACATAGGAGTCAGCCTCTTTAAGTTACTGCACGTGCAAAGCTGTGCAAAAAAATTTAAAGGGCCTGTGCACTTAAACGAAAAGCACACAAAAAAAAGGTACGTTGCTTCTCTCTAGTCAGAGAAACATCCGTTCACCACTACTCTCTGCCTTCTTTCCCTTAGCCAATTACCTACCCAAGTTACCACCATCCATTTAATACCACGTGCTTTTCTTTTCCAAATAAGTCTGTTATTCAGTATACATGAAATGTCATTGAAAGTCCATATATACAACATTACCACACTACCTTCATCAACTCTCTCCGTTACTTCATCAAAGTAACTTGTTCAAATTCCTCAGACATGATTTGCCTTGAACAAATCCACACTGGCTGTTTCTTATTAACCCCTACTTCTCCAAGTGAAAACTAATTTTGTCCTTGAAAATGGTCGGTAGTAGTTTTCCCACCACTGTTGTTAGACTGATTGGCTGTAGTTAGCAGGTCTATCTGTCTCCCCATTTTTGAACAGAGGTGTAAAATTTGTAATTCTCCTGTCCTCTGGCACCACTCCTATATCCAAGACAATTGAAAGATTGTGTTCAGAGCTTCTGTTATCTCCACCCTAGCTTCCTTCAGCAACTTCGGATTCAGCTGATCTGAACTTGGTAACTTGTTAACCTTGAGTGACGCCTATCTATTTAACACCTCCTTTCTATCTATTTTTATCTTATCCTATGTTTCTAATCCCCCCATTCCTCTGCTGCGACGGCGTCTGCTTTTGTGAAGACAAATGCAAAGTACTTGCTCAGAGTCTCAGTCATGCCCTCTGCCTCCACAAAAAGCAAAAAGATTTCCTTTTGTTGCCCCTAATCAACCTCAACTATCCTTTTACTTTTTATATGTTTATCAAAGATTTTTGGTTTCCCTTTTATGTTACCCACGGATCTTCTCTGACACCTTCTCTTTGCCCTTTTTATATCCTTTTAAATTTCCTCCTTCACTCCCTGTATTCTACCTGGTTTTTGATTATATTCTGTACCTAACATTAGTCATAAATCTCCTTTTTTCTGTTTTATTTTAACCTCTATTTCCTTTTGTCATCAAGAGAGTTCTAGCTTTGGATGCTCCATCTTTCCTCCTTATGGGAATCTGCTTGATTTGTCCCTGAACTATCTCTGTCTTGAGGGCCTGCCACTACTCATTTACTATTATCCAGCTCAATCTCATTCCAGTCCACCTGTGCTAGACCTCTTCTCAAATCACTGAAATTGGCTCTCTTTCAGTTGGTTATATTCACCTTTGATTTTTCTTTGTCCCTTTCTATGACCACTTTAAACCTATTTATACTATGATCACTATTACCCAGATGTTCTCCAACTGAAACACACTCCTCTTGCCCTACTTCATTCCCCTTAACTCGATCTAGCACTGCTTCATTCCACGTAGGGCTGGAAATATGCTGATTCAGGAAGTTCTCCTGTACACTTCTTTAACTTCCTTCCCCTTTACTTTGTCTATACTAGGGTAATTGAAGTTTCCAACTGTTACTGCTCTATTATTTTTACATTTCTCTAAATTTGCCTACACATTTGCTCCTCTATCTCTTTTTTACTATCTGAAGGTCTAGACTAAATAGCTGGCAATCTAACAGTTCCTTTTCTGTTCCTTAATTCTAACCAAATAGACTCAGTCTTTGAACCTTCTAGTATACTGTCCTTCTGTAGAACTGTAATATTATCCTTAATCAATACTGCCACCCCTCCTATATTTTTCCCTTTCCTATTCCTCCTGAATACTTTGTAACCAGGAACGTTTAGTTTTCATTTCTACACATGTTTATCCATTATATCACTACCCTTTATGGCAACTTATGCCTGCAACTCATCAACCTTACTTGTAACACACTTCACTTTAACACACAAGCTTTCCAACGCCATGCTAGTCTGCTTTACCTTTTCTCCTCCATCTAGTTCCTATACTTACAAAAACAAAACACTGCAGATTCTGGAAAGCTGAAGTAAACACAGAAAATGCTGGAAATACTCAGCTGGTCTGGTAGCATCTGCGAAGAGAGAAACAGAGTTAACCTTTCAGGTTGGTGACCTTTCATCAGAAATCGTCAGCACCACTTATCCAGCCACATATTTACCTGCACTATTTCCTGTTTCTGTACTCAGTAGTACGTGGCACTGGGAGTAATGTGGAGTTTATCACCTACGAGGTCCTGTTTTTCAATCTTTTTCCCAGCTCCTGAAGGGCTCCCTGTAGGACTTCATCTCTTTTCTTGCCTATGTCATTGGTTCCAAGATGGACCACGACTTCTGACTGTTCCCCTTTCCCTTGCATCCAGTCAGTGGCGTCCTTTAGCCAGGCACTGGGGAGACAACACACCATTTGTGACTCTGATATGCAGTTGCAAAAATGCCTGTCTATTCCCCGACTATTGAATCCCCAAAACAACTCTACTCATGCACTTTCTTGTGCTCCACTGTGCAGCTGAGTCTCCCAGGATGCCATGGATTTGCTTCTGACTTTACTGCCCTGAGGTACCATCACCCTCACTGGCATTCAACACTGACTACTGGTTTGTGAGTGCCACACTCTCATGATTCCTGCACTGCCTGTTGGTTCCTCCTAGTCTGCCTGATGGTCACCCAGTCCCTCTCCTCCTAAACTCTCTGTAGCTGCAGGGTGACAGCCTTCTGAAACATGCTGTCCACTAATCGCTCAGGTTCCTGTACATATTGTGGTGACGCCTCCTCTCAAGCCCAGAAACTCGAAGCTCAAACTCCAGCAATCGGCGGCAGCATTTCCTACATATGTGGTTTTGCAGGACACACAAAATGTTCAGGCATTGGATGTGAAGGGCCCCAGCTTTCCTGCCATGTTAGTTAACAGTTATTTATATCTCTGAACTGGTCACTCCCTCCCCCTCCTGTACACATCTCTCTGAACTGGTCACTCCCTCCCCCTCCCCCCCACCTCCTGCACACATCTCTCTGAACTGGTCACTCCCTCCCCCTCCCTCCACCTCCTGCACACATCTCTCTGAACTGGTCACTCCCTCCCCCTCCTGTACACATCTCTCTGAACTGGTCACTCCCTCCCCCTCCTGTACATATCTCTCTGAACTGGTCACTCCCTCCCCCTCCCCCCACCTCCTGTACACATCTCTCTGAACTGGTCACTCCCTCCCCCTCCCCCCACCTCCTGCACACATCTCTCTGAACTGGTCACTCCCTCCCCCTCCTGTACATATCTCTCTGAACTGGTCACTCCCACGCTCCTGTACATGTCTTTCTGAACTGACTGCTCCAGGGTTTGGTCTGCACATCAATGAATCAGCCACTATGAGATGGCAGAGTGACTCGTTGCCTCTGATTTGTCCACTTGCTGCCTCCCCACAGCTGAACTGATGAATTCGGCAGAGTGTATTGTTCCGGGGTCTATTGCTCCACTGCACTGCCACCTCTAAATTATTTAATATTGGTGCCACTACAGCCAATATACGCATAGGAAGCTTCTGTAAACAGCAGTTTGATAATGGCCAGATAATCTGTTACTTTGGATAAAAACGGAAAGTGCTAGAAATACTCAGTAGGTCAGGCAGCTTCTGTGGAGAGAGAAGCAGAGTTAACATTTCAGGTCAGTTCTGATGAAGGGTCACAGACCTGAAACGTTAACTCTGCTTCTCTCTCCACAGAAGCTGCCTGATCTGCTGAGTATTTCCAACACTTCCTGTTTTTATTTCAGATTTCCAGCTTCTGCAGTGTTTTGCTTTTATTTTACTGTTATTTCGGATGTTGGTTGAGGGATAAATATTGGCCAGGACACCAGGGAGAACTCTCCTGCTCTTCTTCCAGTAGTGACTATGGGATCTTTTATGTCCATGACAGCACCTCCAAAAGTGCAGCACTGTCTTGGTTCTGCACTGGAGTGTCAGCCTAGATATTGTGCTCATGTCTCTGGGGCTTGAACCTATAACCTTTTGACTCAGTTTACCCACTGAGCCACAGCGGATAGGGCTGTTACTTACTGCTGCAAATGCAAGGACACTTGCTGTCTCCCGGCTGTTCAGTTGAGATCCACTGTGCACTGTATGGGGAGTTGTGGATCCAATCTCACCTCTTGCTCGTCTGTTTTACAGGTGCATATGAGTTGCCCTTATTACAGCAGTGTGTTCAGTAAGACTGCAGTGAGTGTTTCTCTGTTGAAGTGTCGTGACCTAAGGCTCCTGTTCTTTTCCTAGGTGACGACATGGCTGTGGACGTCCCCTGCATTGTTAAGGAGGAACAGATACTGGACCAGCAAATCAGGGGCACAGACTACACTGCAGCCCAGAGACAAACACTGTGCAGTCCTCAGTAAGCAGCCCAGAGCTTTGAAAACAGATAATAATGGGGTGGGAAAAACTGAGCAATTCACTCAATGAATATTTTCCAACCCAAGGAAGCTCAACAGTGGAGGCGCCTTTTCCTTGCTGATGAGTGAGGGTAACATTCTCTGGATGTAACTTTTGGGGGGGGTGGATATTGAATTAGCTGTCTGTTAAATGCCACGCCCGATGTTGTCTCCAGTTGAAGGAGATGGGAACAAAAATTGTGAGAGATGTATTAGTGACAGCCAATTAGAGAGTGCCCAGATTTTAAATGCTTCCCTGTGCCTTTTTAAAAACAGTTTACTCTGCCTTTTTCCATTAAAGGCAGAGAGAGGTGAGCTGCTCCCAGCCTAGGCCAGGGCCACACTCATGCTGTGAGGGCCAAGGGGAGACTGTCTGAACAGCTCCTCGCCCTGTTCTCTCAGTGATTGGCACTTGCAATCTGCTTGCCAGTTGCCCAGTGGTGCAATGGCAGAGACCGGGACCACAGTGTGGTGGAGGGATCACGGGGAGATCGGTTAGAGATGGCGGCCCAGAGCCTCCCTGAGCAGTGAAGGCGCAGGTTAACTCTAGACCAGTGAGATGCCTCATCTGGGCAGCATCAGTTGAGGGCAGAGGTAACGGTGAGTCCTGGTGCCCCAGAGACGTTCCATTATTTTCTCCTCCTACCCGTCGTCTCCTGAAGGCAATGGTCCCCTGGACAGGAAGATGGCGCCTGTGAGGTGATCTTATAAGGTTGTTTGAGTGACTGACAATATTACTGTCAATTTAAATTGCAGGAGGCAGACTGGAGGACACAGGTCCAAAGGAGTAAACAGTATTGTTAGGAATGTTAGGAAATTCTTCCTCAGAAAAGGAGTGATCAACATGTGGAATAACCTTCCAGATTGAGTAGAGGAAGAACAAATCCAGGAACCATTTGCAAAACCATCCGATGTTGCAATGAAAGGACTAGCTAAAATAATCTAAAAATAAAAATCCTGATTTTAATTGGGATGGAGAGTGACCGGGTTGGGTGGGATAGCCTAGTGGTGATGTTACTGGACTAGTAGTCCAGAGGCCCGAACTAATACTGTGCTGATATGAGTTTAAATCCCACCTCAGCAGCTGGGGGAGTTTAAATTCAATTAATTAATAAAACCTGGAATAAGTCTCAATAATAACCATGAAACTACCAGATTGTTTGGATCACTGCCATCCTTACCCAGTCTGGCCTGCATGTGACTTCAGACACAGAGCAATGTGATTGTCTCTTAAATGTCTTTTGAAATGGCCTAGCAAGCCACTCAGTTGTATCAAACTGCTGCAGAAAAGTCATGTAAGGATAAAATTGTACGGGCCACCTGGCATCGACCTAGGCACTAGAAACAATAAAGGTACAGCCAGCCCAGTCGGCCCTGCACTAACATCTGGGGACTTGTGCTAAAATTGGGAGAGCTGTCCCTTATACTGCTCAAAAAACAGCCTGACATAGTCATACTCATGGAATCATACCTTACAGCCAAGGTCCCAGACTCCTCCATCACCATCCCTCAGTATGTCCTGTCCCACCGGCAGTACAGACTTAACAGAGTTGACAATCGGGAGGGAGTTGCCCTGGGAGTCTACAAAATTGACTGTGGACCCCATGAAGTCACACAGCATCAGGTCAAACATGGGCAAGGAACCCTCCTGCTGATTACCATCTACAGTCGCCCTTCAGCTGATGAATTAGTATTCCTCCATGATGAACACCACTTGGAAGAAGCACCAAGGGTAGCAAGGACACAGAATGTACTCTGGGTGGGGAATTCCATGTCCATCATCAAGAGTGGCTCGGTAGCACCACGACTGACCAAGCTGGCTGAGTCCTGAAGGACATACCTGCCAGACTGGGCATCAACAAGAGGGAAAAATTTACTTGACCTCATCCTCACAAATTACCGATCGCAGTTGCATCTGTCCATGACAGTATTAGTAGGAGTGACCACTCCACAGTCCATGTGGAGATGAAGTGTCATTTTCACACAGAGGACATTTGCATTGTGGAGTGTGGCGCGACTACCGTACTAAAAGGAATAGATTCAGAATAGATCTAGCAGCTCAAAATTGGGCACCCATGAGGCGCAGTGGGCCATTAGCAGCAGCGGAATTTTATTCAACCACAATCGGTAACCTTATGGCCCAGCACATCCCCCACTCTACCATTACCATCAAGCTGGGGGCCCAACCCTGATTCAATGAAGAGTGCAGGAGAGCAAGCCAGGAGCAGCACCAGGCATACCTCAAAATGAGGTGCCAACCTGGTGAAGCTACAACACAGGACTACATGCATGATAAACAGCAGGAGCAGCATGCGATAGACAGAGCTAAGTGATCACACAACCAACGGATCAGATCAAAGGTCTGCAGTCCTGCCACATCCAGTTTTGAATGGTGGTGGACAATTAAACAACTAACTGGAGGAGGAGGCTCCAAAATCATCTGCATCCTCAATGATGGGGGAACCCAGCACATCAGTGCAAAAGATAAGGCTGAAGCATTTGGAACCATCTTCAGCCAGAAGTGCCGAGCGGATGATCCATCTCGGCCTCATCCTGAGGTCCCCAGCATCACAGATGCTAGTCTTCAGACAATGTAATTCACTCCACATATCAAGAAATGGCTGAAGGCACTGGATACTGCAAAGGTTATGGGCCTTGACAACATCCCGTCAGTAGTCCTGAAGAGTTGTGCTCCAGAACAAGATGTGCCCGAGCCAAGCTGTTAAAATACAGCTACCACAGAACATCTACCCAACAATGTGAAAAATTGCCAGGTACGTCCTGTCCATAAAAAGCAGGAAAAGTCCAATCTGACCAATTACCGCCCAATCAGTCTACTCTCAATCATCAGTAAAGTGATGAAAGGGGTCATTGACAGTGCTATCAAGCGATACTTTCTCAGCAACGACTTCTTCATCGATGCTCAGTTTGGGTTCCACCAGGACCACTTGGCTCAGACCTCATTACAGCCTTGGTCCAAACATGGACAAAAAGGCTGAATTCCAGAGATGAGGTGAAAGTGATTGCCCTCAACATCAGGTGGCATTTGACTGAAGTGGCACCAGGAGCCCGAGTAAAATTGAAGCCAGTAGGAATCAGGGAGAAAATTGTCCAATGGCGGGAGTCATACCTAACATAAAGGAAGATGGTTGTGGTTGTTGGAGGCCAATCAACTCAGCCACAGGACATCACTGTAAGAGTTCCTGAGGGTAGTGTCCTAGGCCCAACCATCTTCTGCTGCTTCATCAGTGACCTTCCTTCTAACATAAGGTCAGAAGTGGGATGTTCGCTGATGATTGTACGATCTTCAGTACCATTCGCAACTCTTCAGTCACTGAAGAAGTCTATTCCCATATGCAGCAACACCTGGACAACAATAAAGCTTGGGCTGATCAATGGCAATAACATTCACGCCACACAAGTGCCAGGCAATGACCATCTCCAACAAGAGAAAATCTAACCTTATCCCCTTAACATTCAATGGCATTTCCATTGCTGAATCCCCCACCATCAACATCCTGGGGGTTACCATTGACCAGAAACTAAACTGATCCAGCCACATAAATACCATGACAACAACAGTAAATCAGAGGCTAGGAATCCTGCAGCGAGTAACTCACCTTCTGATTCCCCAAAGCCTGTACACCACCTACAAGGCACAAATCAGGAGTGTGATGGAATACTCTCCACTTGCCTGGATGAGTGCAGCTCCAACAGTGCTCAAGAACCTCAAAACCATCCGAGACAGAGTGTAGCCCAATTGATTGGCACCCCAGCCACCACTTTAAACATTCACTCCTTCCACCACTGGCACACAGTGGCAGCAGTGTGTACCATCTACAAGATGCACTGCAGCAACTTGCTAAGCCTCCTTAGACAGCACCTTCCAAACCCGCGACACCTACCTGCTAGAAGGACAAGGGCAGCAGGCACAAGGGCACATCACCACCTGCAAGTTCCCCTCCAAGTCACACACATCCTGACTTGGAACTATATCGCCGTTGCTTCACTGTCACTGGTCAAAAACATGGAACTCCCTTCCTAACAGCACTGTGGGTGTACCTGCACCAAATGGACTGCAGTGGTTCAAGAATACAGCTCACCACCACCTTCTCAAGGGCAATTAGGGATGGGCAATAAATGCTGGACTAGCCAGCGTCGCTCAGATCCCAAGACCGAATAAAAGAAATGTAGTCGGCAAGAGACCCAGCAGTTTTGACTCCCACTGCTCATTAATGTTTGAGATGTTGGATCCAGGTACCTGCGAGTTCCCTCCTCATAGCTAAAAACACTGGCTAGTTAAAATGGCAGCCATGAGGAAAGCAGCAGGATATGTCCGGCAGCTATTTTAACAACCCGCCTGCCCTGTTCCTGCCGGGGAGGCAGCGTTAAAATTGGATATAGAGTCGGAGGTCTGTCGGTGATGAGGCATGACATTAATACAAATCTTATTTCCTCTTTTCATGGAGAAAGTCCATGACTGTTGGTAATTTCTACTATGATTCCCATGACCTTTCACATTTTTACTTTGTACGCATCCCTGATTGATGAAATGATACTGTTAGTGCTGGACTCTACACCGCAGTTAGGCAGGTGTAGGACAGCACAATAAATCGGGCAACAGTGATTAAGTCACAAATTTTGGATTTTAAAAGATCAGAGCATAGGAGGAGGCTATTCAGCCCCTGGAGCCTGTGCCAGCTGATCTGTATCCTTACTCTATCCACGGCTTTGATTTTGAACCCTCAATACCCTAACCCAACAAAAATCCATCAATCTCTGATTTGAAATTGATCCCTAGCCTCACATACTTTTTAGAGGAGAGTCTTCCAGATTTATGCTACCCTTTGTGTGAACGGTAGCAGGAGCGGAAGGCGGAGGTAGGAGAGGAAGATGGAGGGAGCATGGGAAGAATGAAGGGGGAAAGGGAAGGCTGAGGGAGGAAGGGAAGGCTGAGGGGGGAAGGGAAGGCCGAGGGAGGAGGAGTAGGCCGAGGGAGGAAGGGAAGACGGGGGGAGGAAGGGAAGGCCAAGAAGGGAGGGAAGGAGAAGGGAGGAAAGGAAGGCTGAGGGAGGAGGAGAAGGCGGAGCGGGGAGGGAGGAGGGGAAGGCGGAGCGAGGAGGGGAAGGTGGAGCGAGGAGGGGGAGGGAGGAGGGGAAGGCGGAGCAAAGAGGGGAAGGCGGAAGGCAGAGTGAGGAGGGGAAGGCGGAGGGAGGAGAAGAAGGTGGAACGAGGAAATGGAAGGCGGAGTGAGGAAGGCAAGGCAGTGGGAGGAGAGGAAGGTCGAGCAAGAATTGGAAGGTGGAGCAAGGAGGGGAAGGTCGAGTGAGGAGGGGAAGGCGGAGGGAGGAGGGGAAGGCTGAGGGAGGAGTGAATATTTTATGTGTTGCTGAGACTGATCTAATTGTTCTTCTATTGAGCAGGTGCAGTTCTTTGGGACTTCCCTGCCACCAGCTCCTGCTTCCTGAGATGGACCCAGTTACTTTGTTGAATGCAACTGCTTCAAGTTACTGGTACAGGTCACCAGATCCACCCAACACTGCCGCCCAAACGAACATGACCCTCTGCCCATGCTTGTCAATGGCTGCAGATCTCACTTGCTCCTGTCCAGTGATGGGCTCTTCCCAACCAGCCTATCCCAATGGACTCTTACAACCCACGCTCTCGGGCAGCAAGTTTGAAAGAGCATCGAATCTTGAGCAGTACTGCCTGAGTGAAGAGCTCCTCACCCAAGGTGGCTTGAGTCTGTCCAGTAATGCCGAGATGTGGCAGGTCCCAATGCCAGCATTCCCAAATAATGCCAGCCAGTTCCTCTCCTTCAATAATTCCCTCCTTACAAACAGACAGCAGTCAAATACCGGAGTGCACCTAAAGGAGGAAACAGTTACTGATGGATGTTTGCAACGAGGTCCGCTAATGTGTCCAGTTATCGCAGGGTATAGCGTGCATGACGCCAGCCGGACACAGCCAGAGGGCAGCATCAGTGATGATAAAGACCGTGGGTGGCCAAAGGTGTCGCCAAGTAATGCTAGCTGTTACCTAGGTAATGACAGGACTGCTGATACTCTGATGGGCCTCGTAGGTAAAACTTTGTTTGATATTAGTGATGAGCTACACAGGTCTGTGCTGAGTTGTGCTGACTTCAACGCATTTAATGGTTGGTGTGGTGGGCCTCAGGACTGCTACACTGGAGAGGGGAACTAGCCTTTTCCTGAAGACACTGACTGTTACTGGGGTACAGTTCCACCAGTACCGCCCAGTATCTCACCCATTTGCCCATTCTTCTGTGAGTGTGACAGCTGAGTCATATCTAATGAAACTAATGGAAATTTTTGAGGTTGTAACTAAAGTAGTAGACAGAGGACTGTCTATGGATGTAGTTTATGTGGATTTGCAGAAAGCATTTAATAAGGTTCCACATAAGAGACTGTTTGCTGAAATGAATGCTCATGGAATTGGAGGCAAATTATTGACCTGGTTAGGAAATTGGTTATGTGGCAGAGACAGAGAGCAGGGATAATGGGTATGTACCCGAATTGGAAGGAAGTAACTAGTGGTGTCTCTCAAGGATCTGTTCACTATATTTATCAATGACACAATAAAGAACCATATACACAAGCTGGCCAATGACACAAAGATTGGTGGGATAGTAAATATTGTAGATGGCAGCATAAAATCACAAAGAGACATTGATAGATTAAATAAGAGGGCAAAACTGTGACAGATGCATTTCAGTGCAGTTAAGTGTGAGTTTTTTTTTATTTGTTCATGGGATTTGGACGTCGCTGGCTAGGTCAGCATTTATTACCCATCCCTAATTACTCTTGAGAAAGTGGTGGTGATCTGTCTTCTTGAATCACTGCAGTCCATCTGATGTAGATACACCCACAGTGCTGTTAGGAAGGGAGTTCCAGGATTTTGACCCAGCGACAGTGAAGGAATGATGCTCTGTTTCAAAGTCAGGATGGTGTGTGACTTGGAGGGGAACTTGCAGGTGGTGGCATTCCCATGAGTCTGCTGCCCTTGTCCTTCTAGGTGATAGTGGTTGCGGGTTTGGACCAAAAAGGAAAGATCCAAGTATTTTTTAAATAGTGAAAAGCTAGGAACAATGGAGGTCCAAAGAGATTTAAGGGTCCAGGTACACAGATCAGTAAAATGCAGTAGTCAGGTACAAAGAATGATCAAAAATGCAAATGGAATGTTAGCCTTTATAACCAGAGGGCTAGGATATACAGGGGAGGAAGTTTTGTGATAGCTATACAAAGCCCTGGTTGGACACCATCTAGAGTACTGTGTACATTTGTGGGCACCACAGCTTAGAAAAGATATGCTGGCCTTGGAAAGAGGGTAGAACAGATTCAGCAGAACATTACCAGGGCTCCAAGTGTTAGATTGTGAGGAGAGATTACATAAACCAGCTTTGTAATCCCTGGAATATAGAAGGTTAAAGGCGATTTGATTGAGGTTTTTTTAGGATTTTGAAAGGAATTGATAGGGTAGATAGAGAGCAATCTTTTCCACTGGTGGGAGAGTCCAGGACAAGGAGACATAATCTTGAAAATCAGAGCCAGGCCATTCAGGAGAGAAGTTAGGAAACACTTCTTCATGCCAAGGGTGTTAGGAGTGCAGAACTCTCTCCCACAAAAAGCAGGGGTTCCTAGTTCAGTTAATCATTTTAAATCTGAGATTCTTCGAAGTATTCAGGGATGTGGAGTCAAGATGGATAATATCATTGGATGGCGGAACAGGCTGAAGGGGCTGAATGGCCTCCACCTGTTCCTGTGTTTCTGTTCTATCAAGGGGCGATTCATATCTGAACACAATCCTCTCCAGCAGTACCTCACTAGAACATAGGAACAGGAGCAGTTCCGGCCGAGCGGGGGTCAGTTCGGCCGGGAGTGCTCCACACCCCCGAGCGCCCTTGTCACCCGCCGTGAGGGGCATCCCGGGGCCTTCAGCTACCCCTCCATCCATCGGTCCGTCCCCAGAGCCGGCCGCCTGGACAGCCAAGGCGCTCTCTTCCGCCGGCGGGGGAGCGCCCTGACTGAAGGCGACTATGTTCCAGACTCTGAATGGATCCCGATAAAAGACAGGCAACTCCCTCAGAGAGGCGCGTCTAACGTTCACCATCTGCGTGTCGTCTTGAAGGCAATGCCCTGGCGAAAAAAATACGTTGCCAACGCACACCATCTGGGAGGAAGCTCGACATGTAAGGTTTCTCTGCAGGGTCTGAAGGCAGAGAGTTGCAGCCTGGGTGCGGATGCACACCAGGGACTGACTGCCCTCCTCAATTGGGAGACTCAGGACCGCGGCAGAGACCCAGTGTTCCCTCTTGCGCCAGAAGAAATCAATGAGCTTCTTCTGGATCTTGGTGGCAAATGCAGGGGGCGGGACCAAAGTGACCAACCGGTACCACAGCATCAATTGGTTTATGACCAGCACTCAGCCCATGTAGGAAGGCACTTGGAGCAGTCCTTTTCAACGTCCTAGCGGAGTGATGACCTTCGCCTTCAACTCCTGCCAGTTTTCCGGCTAGGTTTCCTCAGCGGAGCTCAGGTAGACTCCCAGATTGAGGAGGTGCGTGGTGCTCCACACAAAAGTTATTAACTCCGCCGGCAGGGAGTCCACCCGCCACTGACCCACCAGGAGTCCAGGACATTTCTCCCAATTGATTCGCGGGGGACGCGGCAGAAAATGTTTGCTGGCACTCGCGCATCCTCTGCAAGTCAACGGGATCTGTGACTGTGAGGAGCACATCATCGGCGTAAGCCGAGAGGACGACCCACATACCCGCCCACGCAGAGCCAAACCCGCCAGCCTCCTGCGAAACAGGAATGGCTCCACGCAGATGGCATATAATTGGCTGGACATGGGGCATCCCTGACGTACTCCTCTCCCAAAGCAAAGGGGCGCCATCAAGGACTGTTAACTTTGACCAGACACTGCAGCGGTGTATAAAAGTCGGACCCGGGTCACAAAATGCAGCCGAGTCCGAATGCGCGCAGTCCCAAAAAGATGTTCATAATCCACCCTGTTAAACACCTTCTCCTGATCGAGGGAGAGAAAGGTGACCGACAGATCAGTCCTCTGGAAAAGATGGATCAGGTCTCGGACCAGTGATGTTGTCCTGGATGGACCGGCCCAGGACCGTGTAGGACTGGTCGGGGTGGATCATATGGGCCAGCATAGAGCCCAGGCGGGTAGGCATAGCCCGGGCAAAGATCTTATAATCCGTGCTGAGGAGGGAGACCGGACGCCAGTTCTTAAGCAAGCGGAGATCGCCCCTCTAAGGCAGCAGACGATGACCGCCCTGCACCACGAGAGGGGCATCTCCCCGGTCGCCAGGCTTTCCCCCAGGACCCATGTATAATTGCCTCCTAGGATGTCCCAGAACACCCTGAAGAACTCCACAATCAGCCTATCCAGCCCCGGGGATTTGCCCCTCGTGAGTGGAGCCTCCAATCCTTTGGCACCATTCAGGCTGACCTTCGGCAGCTCCTCCCACAAAACTCTGCGCGTGCCCTCGCTGGACGGTTCTGGAGAGAACAACATGCTGTAATAGGTACAGACCAAGAGGCCCATTCTCTGGATCTGTGATGGAGGATCCGTTGTCAGCCAGCAGCTCAACAAGCTGCTTACGGACCCTCCGCCATTTCTCCAGTGAGTGGAAGAAGGGGGAGGTGTGGTCCAAATCTTCCAGGATCTGGATCCGTGACCTCACGTATGCGCCTCAGGACCCTACGAGCTGCAGGTCCCTCAGCGTGCCTTTCTCTTTGTATGCCTGCTACAAGGCCGGGTCCGTGACAGCCTGACCGAGACAGGACTCCAAGTCAAGCAGCTCCCTCTCCAGGCGCCCGATCTCGGCTTCCCGCCTCTTAGTCGCCTCCTTCGCATACTCCTGACAAAAGACACGGATGTAAGTCCCACCATAGCCTCAAGAAGGGGTAGCCCCTCCAGACGTCCACCAAGTCGACGGAGCTGATCAGATCCCTCAACTTCTCCACCAATGTTTGGCTGCGCTGGAGACTGGAGCAAGCCCTCACCTTAAGGGTGCAGTTAAAATCTACCCCACCCCCCGCCAAGAGCTCAAGAGAGTGGATACTTCTTTAAAGAAGCATGCTTGCATGTGCCGGGCATGGGTGCATAAACGTTCACAAAGGGGAGCAGCACACCACCCAGGCAAACGGTGAGGTGGAACAAGCAGCGTGGCACAAGCTCCTTGACCCTCATGATCTCCGGCTGAAAAGTCAGGGCCAACAAGATAGCCACCCCAATAGAAATAGGGGTAAGGTGATTCATGTAGACTCCACCCTGCCACTGCAGGAGCCAGGTGGCTTCGTCTCCCAGAATGGTGTGGGTTTCCTGCAGAAAGCTCAGTGCATATCTCCCTTCGCTAAGGACTGAGAGATTGTGAAATCTGCGGAGAGACCCCCTGTTGCCGTTGATGTTGAGGCTGGCTATGGTTATCTTCAAGTCAAAAGTACTTTGAAACCCATCACCAACACCTCACTGTGAGGAGGGAATGGAACTGCGCCTCGTCTTCCACAACCCCAGTAACCGTTTGAGGAATGCTTTAAACCGACGCCTCTCAACCAGTTTCACGTCCACACCTATCCTCCCCTTCTTGAGGGCGGCATAGACAGACCAAATGATTAGCACCGGAATCGAGGGCCAGCTGTATATTATTGTGGGAACCACTGCAGGCTGCAAGGAAGACCTGGAGTTCCGCCGTGGGGATGAGAGGAGACTTGGTCGGAGGCACAAGGGAGTCCACCGCCTCACTGGCCTCATCCTCCGTGCCCCACACCGAGTCCCCATCCTCCTCCGGGTTGTCACTGCCAGCGGCCGACACACCCACCACACACTGTGGGCAGATGTCCCGCCTGCGCCAGCTGGTCCCGCCTCCGTCACGATCCCATCCCCAGGATCAATGGCGGAGAAGTCCTTTCTGGGTTCTATGGAACTGGAGCCTATGGGCCCCAACGGTTCAGGACCCCCCTCCACCTATGTCCCCAGGCCAGTGAGTGGCCCAAGGGAGAAAGTAATTCCCGACCCTGGAAATGCAGCCAGAGCCAGGACTGGAGGCGGAGAGAGGAGGCCATTTCCCGCCCCGCCAGCGCTCACAGGTTCAGCAGACGGGGCCGCATTTTCAATCGCAGCTGGGTCAGGTACATCCTGCTTGGGATTGGATTTTAGCTGGGAGGGCTGACCCTTCAGGGTCTCACCCTCCCCTCCACCCAGGGCACCCAACCCAGTGGCAGATGGGCAGGCTTCTCCAGGAGCATCCCCAGGCTCCCCCAACACAAGCAAGGCTCCACTCGCTTCCTCAAGAGGGGTCACGTGTACAGGGATCTTCCCTTCCCTTCCATCCTGAGGGGTAGGGAGCTCCTGCCCAGGCCTTATGGCCTTGGTGGCGGTGGCAGGGGGAACCTGGGGACCCAAACCAGGAGACAGCTCCCCTCCGGCAGATGGGCCCTGCACCTCAGGGGCCTGTGTTACTTCTGTGGAGGGCTGCCTTCTCTTTTTTCCACTAGGGCGCCGAGACTCAGAAACCTCCATGACGTCAGAGGCCTCTGCACCCTCCTTTTGCCTGATTACCCTGGGGCTAAGCCCAGGCTCAGGTTATGCCACAGTATCCAGGGGATGTTCCCCTCTGTGTTTTTTCTTTTGCCGCGTCTTCCATCCACCCAGACGGGCCTCCCTTAGCGCTGGAAATCTCCGGAACCAACTGAGCGGTGTTTGTTGCAGGAATGGGGGGAGGTGTGGTGGCACCACCCTGGGTCACCGAGGTGGAATTGATGGCCTGGAGATTGGGACAGCTCTTCTGAACATGCCCCACCACCTTTCAGGCATGGCACTGCGCCCCGTCCAAGGTCCAGAAGACGCGGTAGGCCTCCCTCTGAAACTCCACATTGATGTGGCCTTCTGAGACCTCCCCCTGCGCCAGCTACATGAATGGCTGGCGGCGGAAGGAGTACACATGCCAGAGGCTGCTTTCTCGAAGACCAAGCATGGACTGGGGTGATCCCCAACCCCACCTCCCTCAGAGGTACAGGTGGGGGAGGAGGTGCTCACCAGGAATGAAGGGTGGGATATTGGACGGAATGACCTGTTGCACAGTGGCCTCCAGGGGCTCCACTAACAGAAAGGTCCCACCCACCGTGAGCCCCTTACTCAGTGCCAGGAACACCACCCACTCAGTCTTCAGGAAAAACACTGCCTTCCCATACATTTTAGAGGCAGCAACAATGTCCGAGGGGCCGACAACCTCAGCCATTGCCCTGGCGGATGCCTCTGTTGTCATGTTCGGGTGGACATAGCTCTTCACTCCATGCTTAGATATTACTAGTGCAAAAGGTGACAGGGTAACAGGATCAGCTGCAGCAGCATATGTGCGAGAGAGCCCCACCACTGGTGAAGAAAGGCTTGCCATGGGGTCAGAGAGCCACGCCCACCCCTAACAAACAAAGAAAATAACAGTTTTTTAAAAAACTTTAACCGATATGATGGGGGTGGTGGGAATAGAGGAGGATAGGAGTATAAAGGAAAAGGAGAGGATAGGTGGCTGAGAAAGGGAAGGGAGAGAAAGGCTGCAAGGATGTTCCCCTTGAGTAGGTGGTCGGAACACCTTACTGCAAAGAGTACAAAGTCCGGTCTTCCAGTCAAGGGTGGGTTCTTCACCCGGGTCGGCTGGAACTACCTGGTTCTTTCCTCTTGTTGCTGTTGTATAAAGACTTTCTTCAGCCAGGCGACTCTGGCCGTCCCGAGCTGGGCTCCCTACAGAATCTGGCATCCCCACTTCTGGATCTTTCAGCATCTCCTCCCTCTCCCAACAGTCCAAACAAAAATGGTCCTCCGGTGCGCCAACACCCACCCCTCCAAAATAACTCATAAGTCTTCTTTGCTCTCACTCTGTGGAAACAGTTCCACAGTTAAAGTTGTAAATGTGTCAGCTCTCTCCACTCTCCACTCTCCTCTCCAGTTGCAGCTCCCACCAACCTGCTCAGGTGCAGCTGTTTCGCCTGATTGCACACCGGACGTGCTCCAAACTCTCCAGCCAATCCCGTGATGTAGCTGGCCTGGGAGTGTTTTCTGAGTCAGTGTAGAGGGAGCTTTACTTTGTATCTCACCTTTTAAAAACAAATGTTCACGCCTGCTGTTCCAAGGGAATTGTGGCTCGCACACGAGCTGTTTCAACACTCCACTCCAGCACACCATAATGAAACAAGGTTTCCTCCCACCACATCACATTTGACTGAAAAGGAATCTAACCCCGTGCTGTACCAGTCCTCGGAGTGTTTGATGGGGACAGTGTAGAGGGAGCTTTACTCTCTATCTAACCTGTGCTGTACCTGTCCTGTATGTATTTGATGGGACCGTGTAGATGGAGCTTTACTCTGTACCTAACTCGTGCTGTACCTGCTCTGGGAGTGTATGATAAACAAAAATAAATCACAGGGTAAAGGAATGATACATCCAAAAAGCCTTGTGTGTTTTTGATGATCGTTCTGGATATTTGGTCCATCAGCTCCTGTACTGGATGGAGGGAACATCACGCCTGGTACTGGATACAGCGGTGTTGATCCTGTGGAGAGTGCGGCAGAGGATGAGCAGATGCTGTGTGCTGTGGCTGGAGATACAGCTGAGACCTGTAGAGGGATTGAGAGAGAAGGTAAAGCAGGAACGTGTTTGTGTTTTGTGCCACATTCTGACAGCCATTGACTTATTTCTGAGGGATATTTCCACATAGAATCATAGAATGGTGACAGCAGAGAAAGAGGCCATTCGGCCCATCTTGTCCATGCCTGCTCTCTGCAACAGCAACTCATCTAGTTCCACTCCCCCACCTTTTCCGCATAGCCCTGAAAATGTTTTCTCTTCATATAATTACCCAATTCTGTTTTGAAAGCCTTGATTAAATCTGCCTCCACCAGACTCTCAGGCAGTGCAATCCAGATCCTAACCACTCGCTGTGTAAGACAGTTTTTCCCCATGTCATTGTTGCTTCTTTTCCCAATCACCTTAAATCGGTGTCTTTTGGTTCTTACCTTCCACCAATGGGAACAGTTTATCCTATACCTGGTTGTAATGGGTGTTGAGGGAAAAATCAAACAAGCTCCTCGCCCCAATCATTGTCCAGTCATACTGACCTCGGTTGGAAGGCAGATGCATGATGCTGTTGGGTAAGTGCAGGACTGGTCTCTACTGTGATACTGGCATTGATTGTGTTGGACCAAACATGAAGAATACCTTGACCAATGTACTCTAGAGTGGCAGGTGATGGACAATAGCCCAGAGTGGGTAATAAGCCCTAGACTGACTGGTGATGAAGGACCCATACCCCAGAGTGGGTAATGTACTGTAGTGGTGACTAGTGATGGGCAATATCCCAGCGGGTCATTTTAGGGGCATACCAGGAGGAATGACTAGGATGAGAGTATGGCATTTGCTGGGGACAAGGACATCAAAGGTTGAGGCAAGGGATTAATTTAGCAGATCAATGACTGCAGAAGTACCATGGTAAATGGAGGTCAAATGCTGGACAATTCACCATTGTAAGTGCCATTGTATATGATTTGGGGAGAGCTTTATCCAGAGATGAGTGCAGAAGACCATAAAGCTGGAAGGGACGAGGGAGATGTGGCTGGTGAAGGGTAAATAGAAGTGATCAGTGATGACCAAAGCAAAGGATGTTTGTATTATTAGAACACTCCCATTTCAGGTCAGGTCTAACCGTTTTATGGAGAGTGAAGTTCCCTCTACATTGTCCCAACCATGTGCTTCAGAAGAGCTCCACTTATTGCCTCACTGCAACATTTGCCCCTTTGTGTGGTAGATAATCTTATTGTTCAATGGCAGGTGTTCACCCAAAACCTCAAAACCCATCTCTTCACTAATGCTGACGGAATTACTGTGTATTTTCTGATTTTATGCCTTATAGCCTCTCGGAGTCGGAGATCCAGTTGGACTGTGAACCTCTGGTGATTGAATTGTGATTGCCCAAAATTGGAGCCCTTACAGCCAGCAGACAGAATGACCTTCAACCCATTCACATTGCTGGATTCAAACCCAGAGTCTTCACATTAAAATTGATACCCCTTCTCCCCCTACTTACTCTCCTAAAAGTACCATGTGGTCTAGTCCACATTACGTCACCCAAGAGGCTATTCTTGATCTGTGAGCGAGCTATTAGACTGTGGATGACATCGCAACTAAACCCCACTCCTGCCCACATAAATGTCCACAGATGGTCACCTCCAGCAGAGGTCATCAGGTAGCAATCAGAAGACCCTCAGTGATGTTTAAAAACAAATTCTCCCTAGCCCAGGGGTACTGAGGCTAATTGCAGCACCTCAAAAAACCAGCCCAGCTAACTCAGCGCAGGCCAGGAATCGAAACCTGGGCCTTCTAGTCCATTCGGCTCAGTTCTACTTGGGGTTTTGTCAGCTTGAGGTATGGGGCAGTTCTTAGTAATTGAATTTGCACAAGAGATGAGTCGAACAAGAACTGAGATGAGATCTGGTTTAGAGGGCATTCTACAAGGACGTGTAATAAGTGTATTCTTCTGCAAAGAATTCCTTTTAACTTCTAGACATGTATTATTTACAGTCTTTATTGCTCTTCTGTTGATTGTGTCACTAACTGTTCACTCAGGTTTAAATCAACCATCACAATGGACCCTTGGAGCTGTCTCTGCAGATACCAGTCCACAAAGCATCCTTGAACATGTAGAAATAGATTGCAGGAGGTAAGAAAGGAACGTAGGCTTAGGAAGGTTTGGTATGTCTTGGGCGTTTTATTTTATTTTTCTGTAAATAATATGTTAAAACAAAGGATCTGAATAACCTATGACATTAGTTTGTACTGAGAATTTTTTGCGTATTAAGTAAAGGTTCTGCCTACATTTTAAAAACAAATGAAAGAAAAAGCACAAGACAAGACTGGTAGGCCCATCTGTGCCCTATCTAACCTTATCTACCACCCTTTCTCAATCACCAGTACACTACAGAATCACAGAATTGTTACAGCACAGAAGGAGGCCATTCAGCCCATCGTGTCTGTGTCAGCTCTCTGAAACAGCAAGTTACCTAGTGCCGCTCCTCGGCCTTCTCCCTGTAACCCTGCACTTTCTTCCTTTTCAGATAACAATCCAATTCCCTCTTGAATGCCTCGATTGAATCTGCCTCCACCACACTCTCAGGCAGTGCATTCCAGATCCTAACTACTCGCTACGTGAAAAAGTTTTTCCTCATGTTCCCATTTCTTCTTTTGCCAATCACTTGAAATTTGTGCCCTCTTGTTTAGTTTAGTTATACAGCACTGAAACAGGCCCTTCAGCCCACCGAGTCTGTGCCGACCATCAACCACCCATTTATACTAATCCTACACTAATTCCATATCCCTACCACCTACCTATACTAGGGGCAATTTTATAATGGCCAATTAACCTATCAACCTGCAAGTCTTTGGAATGTGGGAGAAAACCGGAGCACCCGGAGGAAACCCACGCAAACACAGGGAGAACTTGCAAACTCCACACAGACAGTACCCGGAATTGAACCCGGGTCCCTGGAGCTGTGAGGCTGCGGTGCTAACCACTGCGCCACTGTGCCATGTTCTCGATCCTTCCACCAATCTGGACAGTTTTTCCCTATCAACTCTGTCCAGACCCCTCATGATTTTGAACACCTCTATCAAATTTCTTCTCAACCTTCTATTTTCCAATGAAAACAGTCCCAACTTCACCAATCTATCTACGTAACTGAAGTTCCTCATCCCTGGAACCAATCTCCTGAATCTTTTCTGCACTCTCAGGGTAGGATTTAGTGGAGCTGGCAGGGCCCCTGACACTGGGCTGAAAAGGCGGTGGGAACACCACCTCGGCCATTCGGAGCCCTCCCCCACCAGTTCTATTTAACGCCACCAGGCCAGTTAACTGCCTGGTGCCATGATCCCCATCCCTTGAAAGATGGGGATCTCTCCTCCAAAAGCTGCAAGCCAATCAGAAGGCTGGCAGCTCAGTAATATTGGCAGCGCCAATGGGAGCAATGGCCATTGCCAGTACTGCAGGAGGTCTTGGACCCAGGCCCGGTGAGGCAGGGTCGCTGAGGCCAGTCCAGCAGTTCCCGGCGATGTGGGGAGGAAGGGTGGGTTTTGAATGCAGGGGGAGGGGGGTCAGGGAGGTGCGTTGGTTTCCACCAGGGGCCCTCTGTTGGCCACAGATTGCCCACAGAGGAGGGCCCACGCCCCCCCCAAGCCCACAGAGAGGTCAGCTCATTTCACTGGGCGACCTCCCCGCATGGCAGAGGCCCCCTCCCGCTGCTGGCTTAATGCCAGTGGTGGCAGGAAGAGGCCCTTAACTGTCTGATAATAGGCCTCTTATGGGCCTCAGTTGGCCTCTGGGCAGGAAGGCCATCTTCGGCCTAACCCGCCCCTGACTAAATTGCGGTATGACAGGAAAACGGCGGGTGCTCTGCCTCCCCCCCGCTTCCCCTCGCAATTATAGGGCTTCCCCCCTTCTCCTAGTCCATCTCCAAGGGGTCCATTAAATCCAATCGTCTCTAATGCCTTCACATCTTTCCTAACGTGTGGCATCAGTGAGGTGGAGAACCAACCAGGACACTGAGATCAGTGAGGTGGAGAACCAATCAGGACACAAATCAGTGAGGTGAAGAATCAACCAGGACACCGAGATCAGTGAGGTGGAGAACCAACCAGGACACTGAGATCAGTGAAGTGGAGAACCAATCAGGACACCTGGATCAGTGAGGTGGAGAACCAGTCAGGAAACTGAGATCAGTGAGGTGGAGAACCAACCAGGACACTGAGATCAGTGAGGTGGAGAACCAACCAGGACACTGAAATCAGTGAGATGGAGAACCAACCAGGACACTGAGATCAGTGAGATCTGCCACCTATTCCTTTTCCTTGGCTTAGCCAATATTAGACGTCATCATCTAAATCTTTATTCTACTTTTACCATTTGGGCAGCAAACCTGCGAACCCCAAACCTGTAACCCCTCTCTCCCAATTGCCAGTCTTATACCACCCTCCCCTCACCAACCCACATCTTTCTCACCCAGCAGCCAACCAGACTGACTGAGAAAATGATAATGAGCTCCTGCCGTCAAATTCAGCTGAAGCTCCGCATTTCCATATTTTACCTTGTAAACACACTCCCTCCCCATCTCCCCATTAATATCAGGGCTGTTCATGTCAATAACCTTACGTCAGGTCACAAGAATTTGCGATAGGTCATTGACTTGAAACGTTAACTCTGTATCTCTCTCCACAGAGGCTGCTGACCTGCTGAGTTTTTCCAGCACTTTAGAGTCATAGAGTTTTACAGCACAGAAACAGGTCCTCTGGCCCAACGAGCCCATGCCGACCATCAAGCACCTGGCCTAACAAATCCCATTTCCCCGCACTTGGCCCGTAGCATTGTATGTTATGGCATTTCAAGTGCTCATCTAAATATTTCTTGAATGTCATAAGTGTTCCGGCCTCTACCACTCCTTCAGGCAGTGTGTTCCAGATTCCTTAAATCTATGGCCCTTAGTTATTGACCTCTCCGCTAAGGGAAAATGTTTCTTCCTATATCCTATCAATGCCCCTCATAATTTTGTATAACTCAATCAGGTCCCCCCTCAGCCTTCTCTGCTCCAAGGAAAACAACCCCAGTCTAAGTAGTCGGTCTTCATAACTGAAATGCTCTGGCTAGCTGAACTAAGTTTCCTGCAATCAGACAAAAGAGAACTGAATTTGAACCACACTGGGCTATTCATTAGGCTAATTGCTGTGTCACTTTTCACCATTTTTAAATATTAGCACTGTTATATTTCTCACCTGCTCGGCTGCTGATAGGCTTGTTTACGTTTAAATGATGCTCCTTAAGATGCCAGCCCATTAATTGTATATCACAGCTATTGCCATCCCCTCGGGAGCACTCCTGTCTCTACATAATGCTGTTAATCTCATATTCATCTTCATATCCTCATTTGACAAGCACCATCCATGAGGATGCATTGTTTTGGATTTCACTTCCCAATGAGATTGCCTCACACCATCAATTCATACACCCTCCTCAGGCTTAGCGTTCATGTTGTACTTTACTGCTCCTTTACCGTCCCTTCGACCACAAACTCCCTAAAAACCTTCTGTGTCTTTAGGTGAGACCTGCCTCTCATTTCCAGACAAACACCTCTTTCAGTTTCACTGTTCATGATGTAATTAACTCTCACTTCAAGTCATAGAGTTCCCTGTGCTCCTAATCACATTGTGGGCAGGGGAGTGAGGTTTGCTCTGTGCTCTATCTGTAATGCAATCTTGATTTGATCTGCACTTTTTTCGGTGGATGGTGAAGAAAGTCTTGCATTTCCCAACCTTAAACACAATGAAGTACTTTTGAAGTGTAGTCACTGCTGTAATGTAGGAAACGCAGCAGCCAATTTGAACAGCAAGCTCCCACAATCAGCATGATGAGAGAATGACTGGATCATCTATTTTAGTGATGTTGGTTGAGGGATAAATATTGAATTCCTCTGCCCTTCATGGCAAAATAGTGCCATGGGATCCAGAGTTTTTTTTCATTCATTCATGGGATGTGGGCAGTGCCGGCTCGGCCAGCATTTATTGCTCATTCCTAATTCCCCTGGAGAAGGTGGTGGTGAACACCTTCGCCTCCTTGAATTCAGCTGAGCAGATTGCTAGGCCATTTCAGAGGGCAGTCAGCTAACATTGCTGTGGGTCACATAGAGGCCAGACTGGGTGAAGAAGGCGATGTCATTCCCTAACAGACATTAGTGAACCAGATGGGTTTTTACAGCAATCCAGTAGTTATGTGGTCATCATTACTGAGAGCAGATTTTTATTCTAGTTTTTAAAAATTCTTTCTTGGGATGTGGGTATCACTGGCATTTGCTGCCCATCCCTAACTGCCCTTGACAACTGAGTGGAGTCAACCGCATTGCTGTGGGTCTGGAGCTACATGTAGGCCAGACCAAGTAAGGACAGCAGATTTCCTTCCCTTAAGGACATTAGTGAACCAGATGGGTTTTTATGACAATCGATGATAGTTTCATGACACCATAACTGAGACTAGCTTTCAATTCCAGAATTTTTGTTATTAATTAATTGAATTTAAATTCCACCAGCTGCCGTGGTGGGATTGGAACCCGTGTCCCCAAGTGCTGATGGTTTATTCAAAAACACCATAAACTTATTGGAGAGATCGTCTATAATGGAGTACTGGATCCCGAAATGGCAGCTGTTGTGTTTGTATCCAAGAATGCCCTTACCATATAATGGGCACCGAATGCTGGCATCGAGCAGGGTTAAAATAATAATAATAACAAGGAAAAGCTGAGGGACTTGAGGTTGTTTTCGTTGGAGAGAAGGAGGAGGAGAGGTGACTTAATAGAGACATATAAGATAATCAGAGGGTTAGATAGGGTGGATAGTGAGAGTATTTTTCCTCGGATGGTAATGGCAAACACGAGGGGACATAGCTTTAAGTTGAGGGGTGATAGATATAGGACAGATGTCAGAGGTAGTTTCTTTACTCAGAGAGTAGTAGGGGCGTGGAACGCCCTGCCTGAAACAGTAGTAGACTCGCCAACTTGAAGGGCATTTAAGTGGTCATTGGATAGACATATGGATGAAAATGGAATCTGGTGAATGGTCTGCACCTACAACATTACAAAGTTACAAGTATTTTACAGCATGGAACCAGGCCATTCGGCCCATCAGGTCCGTGCTGGTGTTTGTGCTGTAAATGAGCCTCCTCCCACCCCCTCTTTATCTAACCCCATCCACATATACTTCTATTCCTTTCTCCCTCGTGTGCTTATCTTGGCACCCCCATTAAATGCATCTCTGCTATTTGCCAGAACTACTCTCCGCGATTGTGAGTTCCAAATTCTAAACCATTCTCTGGTTGAAGAACCTTCTCCGGAATTCCTTATTGGATTTATTGGTGACTATCTTATATTTATGGGCCCTAGTTCTGGTCTCATCCACAAGTGGAAAAATCTCTACATCTAACCGATCAAACTCCTTCATAATCTGAAGACCTCTATCAGGTCTTTTCTTTCTCCAGATTGAAAAACCAGTCTCCACACTGTTGTAAACACAGAAAGTGTCAGACTTGCTGACTATTTCCAGCACTTTCTGTTTTTATTTCAGATTTCCAGCATCTGCAGTATTTTGCTTTTATCTCCACGTTGTTGAGCTGAATCCTGTTCTTCCCTCTCAGTTACTCACAGTCCTGCTGTGCTTCATTTTCTTTTTATTTCAGAGTTTCAGAATTCTCAGTTTGCTCTTTACAGTCAGGGTCAGCAGCCTGTTCTGGAGAGTCTGGATTGAACCTTGAATGTGTATGGAAATTCTGGTGGATGGGTTTCTGCAGAGGGAGGTGTTCACATCAAGGACTCGTTTACAAACCAACATTCACAGAGAAATAGGAGCGTCAGCCAGGGTCTGCTAGGGGCAGAACAGTGGGGCAGGAGAGAGAGAACATTATTTTTAAAGATTTTCCTTCGTGGCTGACCTGATACACCACTAGCTGAAAGTCACCATTATGTGTGAAACTTCACAATTGAGCTAGAGAGGTCCCAGGTTCTGTCCTGCTCCAGCCGTTCCTGCATGTGGGTATTGGGTGAGGATCAAATATCCTGCCAACTTTTCGTGTCTAGGCACACATTTCAAGGATCACCAGTTGGGAGAGCTATCTGCAGACTCTCTGCAATTGTGGAACCTCAACCCAACACCAGGGGGTGAGCACTCGGGAAACTCTGACACTGCATCCTTACAGCTGCCTGTAAAAACAGACTACATAGAAAATTATACAGCAACAGCCCTCATTGCAGGAAAATATTCTGTGGTCATAAACAGCACAGGAGACCTGGATCGCTGACAGGTACGTGTCCCTTGACAGCAAGGCACTATTTTATACATAGAAGTGAATCTTGCAGATGTAACAGATCAGGCAAGTGACTATGAACCCCAAAAAATAGCTCCAGTATACTGAAGCAGCCTGATCTCATTTAGCACGACTTCCAAACTTTCTGTTTTGGGCCTCTATTTCAAATCCATGTTACCATTAATTGACCTATATCTCAGGCTGTGCATACGAACAGATCTGGGTGTTGTGATGTAGGAGAGAATAATGCAAAGATCAGCTCATTCCAAACCTCAAGATCCTTCAATTCAAACAGAACAAACCAATGAATAAAGACTATGTGAAAGAAAAAACGCGCATTTATATAGCGCCTTTGATGAACGTAGGACATCCCAAAGCTCTTTACAGCTAATGAAGTACTTTTGAAGTGTAGTCACTGTTGTAGGAAACACGGCAGCCAATTTGAACACAGCAAGCTCCCACAAACAGCAATGAGATAGCGACCAGATAAGCAGGTTTTATGTGTTGAGGGATAAATATTGGCTAGGACACTGGGGAGAACTTCCTTGCTCTTCAGATAGTGGCATGGGATATTTTACCTTCACCTGAGAAAGAAGTTAGGTTCTCAATTCTCATCCAAGAGACCGCACATGTGACAGAGCAGCATTCCCTCAGTACTGCACAGGAGTGTCAGCCTAGATTTTGTGCTCAAGTCTCTCGAGTGAGATCTGCTGGCTCAGAGGCAAGACTGACTACCCACTGAACACTGCTGTTACTTAAATGAGGTAGGACTGATTTGCCTGGGCTTCACAAGTGGGATTTACAGGGCTCAGGGGCTAGAACTGGCACATGGGCTGCCCTTTAAACACTCTGTCGTAAAGATACATCAGTGGTGACTGATATAAGCAAAGAAGTGACTGTGAGGTGGTGGGCCGCAGTACAATGGTGGGCTTGTGGAATCCATCCTATGTCTATGATCAAGGTGTTTTTGCATTATATCCAAAATACTATCAACTCAGCCAGCCTGACAAGTTACTCATCGAGATCTCAGACCCATTTTATAAAGAGAACAGTAACAATTCATCTTAATATTGTATTCATAGGTTGACACATCTGAAAGTTGAGGCAGAAGAAAGCTGCAATCCTGAATACAGCCAGGTCAGTGGATCAAATCAAGCTCTATCTTTCTTTTTGCACTCAGTAAGTAAAGGTTGCCAGTGCTGGGGAATGGAACATTTCCGTTTCAGACTCTGATCTTCACACACTGCTGGCGCAGGTATAACAAGCTGGCTACAGAGCTAAGCTTCTTCCACATAAAGCACTATCGGGGCCTGCTGTCCTTTGCTAAAACTGCTCGCTATTCAAAATCATCTAGGAATGCAAAGATAAACCCTGGCATCTCTTTTTAAAAAATTCATTCATGGGATGTGGGTGTCACTGGCCAGGCCAGCATTTATTGCCCATCCCTAATTGCCCTTGAGAAGGTGGTGGTGAGCTGCCTTCTTGAACCGCTGCAGTCCATTTGGGGTAGGTAGACCCACAGGGCTGTTAGGAAGGGAGTTCCAGGATTTTGACCCAGCGACAGTGAAGGAACGGCGATATAGTTCCAAGTCAGGATGGCGTGTGACTTGCAGGTGGTGCTGTTCCCATGCATTTGCTGCCCCTGTCCTTCTAGTTGGTAGAGGTCGCGGGTTTGGAAGGTGCTGTCTAAGGTGCATCTTGTAGATGGTACACACTGCTGCTACTCTGCGTCGGTGGTGGAGGGAGTGAATGTTTGTAGATGGGGTGCCAATCAAGCAGGCTGCTTTTTCCTGGATGGTGTTGAGCTTCTTGAGTGTTGTTGGAGCTGCACCCATCCAGGCAAGTGGAGAGTATTCCATCACACTCCTGATTTGTGCCTTGTAGATGGTGGACAAGCTTTGGGCAGTCAGGAGTGAGTTACTCGCCGCAAGATTCCTAGCCTATGACTCCAGCCAGCGGAGGGTTTTCCCCCTGATTCCCATTGACCTCAGTTTTGCAAGGGCTCCTTGATGCCATACTCGGTCAAATGCTGCCTTGATGTCAAGGGCAGTCACTCTCACCTCACCTCTTGAGTTCAGCTCTTTTGTCCATGTTTGAACCAAGGCTGTAATGAGGTCAGGAGCTGAGTGGCTCTGGCGGAACCCAAACTGAGTGTCACTGAGCAGGTTATTGCTAAGCAAGTACCGCTTGATGACACTGTTGATGACACCTTCCATCACTTTACTGATGATTGAGAGTAGGCTGATGGGGCGGTAATTAGCCGGGTTGGACTTTTTGTGTAAAGGACATACCTGGGCAATTTTCCACATTGCAGGGTAGATGCCAGTGTTGTAGCTGTACTGGAACAGCTTGGCTAGGGGCGCGGCAAGTTCTGGAGCACAGGTCTTCAGTACTATTGCCGGAATATTGTCAGGGCCCATAGTTTTTGCAGTATCCAGTGCCTTCAGCCGTTTCTTGATATCACGCGGAGTGAATCGAATTGGCTGAAGTCTGGCATCTGTGATGCTGGGGACCTCAGGAGGAGGCCGAGATGGATCATCGACTCGGCACTTCTGGCTAAAGATTGTTGCAAATGCTTCAGCCTTATCTTTCGCACTGATGTGCTGGGCTCCCCCATCATTGAGGATGGGGATATTTGTGGAGCCACCTCCTCCTGTTAGTTGTTTAATTGTCCACCACCATTCATGGCTGGATGTGGCAGGACTGCAGAGCTTAGATCTGATCCGTTGGTTATGGGATCGCTTAGCTCTGCCTATCGCATGCTGCTTACGCAGTTTGGCATGCAAGTAGTCCTGTGTTGTAGCTTCACCAGGTTGACATCTCATTTTGAGGTATGCCTGGTGCTGCTCCTGGCATGCCCTCCTGCACTCTTCATTGAACCAGGGTGGGTCTCCTGGCTTGATGGTAATGGTAGAGTGGGGATATGCCGGGCCATGAGGTTACAGATTGTGGATGAGTACAATTCTGCTGCTGCTGATGGCCCACAGCGTCTCATGGATGCCCAGTTTTGCATTGCTTGATCTGTTCAAAATCTATCCCATTTAGCACAGTGATAGTGCCACACAACTCGATGGACGGTATCCTCAATGTGAAGGTGGGACTTCGTCTCCACAAGGACTGTGCGGTGGTCACTCCTACCAATACTGTCATGGACAGAAGCTTCTGCGGCAGGCAGATTGGTGAGGACGAGGTCAAGTATGTTTTTCCCTCCTGTTGGTTCCCTCACCACCTGCCGCAGACCCAGTCTACCAGCTATGTCCTTTAGGACTCGGCCAGCTCGGTCAGTAGTGGTGCTACCGAGCCACTCTTGGTGGTGGACATTGAAGTCCCCCACCCAGAGTACATTTTGTGCCCTTGCCACCCTCAGTGCTTCCTCCAAGTGGTGTTCAACATGGAGGAGTACTGAGTCATCAGCTGAGGGAGGGGGGTAGGTGGTAATCAGTAGGAGGTTACCTTGCCCATGTTTGACCTGATGCCATGAGACTTCATGGGGTCCGGAGTCGATGTTGAGGACTCCCAGGGCAACTCCCTCCCTACTGTATACCACTGTGCCACCACCTCTGGTGGGTCTGTCCTGCCGGTGGGACAGGACATACCCGGGGATGGTGATGGGAGTGTCTGGGACATTGTCTGTCAGGTATGATTCTGTGAGAATGACTATGTCAGGCTGTTGCTTGACTAGTCTGTGGGACAGCTCTCCCAACTTTGGCACAAGCCCCCAGATGTAAGGAAGACTTTGCAGGGTCGACAGGGCTGGGTTTGCCGTTGTCGTTTCCGGTGCCGAGGTCGATGCCGGGTGGTCCGTCCGGTTTCATTCCTTTTTAGTGACTTTGTAGCGGTTAGGTACAACTGAGTGGCTTGATAGGCCATTTCAGAGGGCATGTAAGAGTTAACCACATTGCTCTTCACAAGTCATCTTCTTAAACTACTCTCCCCTGCCTCCTCCACACTCATCTCCAATAACAAGTGCAAATGCTCATGGACTTTTTTATGACAAAGATCAAAACCATCCATTCAGCTGCCTCTGCTGCTTCCCTTGCTTCCCGTAGCCCACCAGGACAAACTACTGCTAATGTTCCTCCTATCCTAGCCCTGAACTCACATCTTGATCTAGATTCTATTCCATCACCTGCTGTGTTCTCTCCGGGTTCATCTTGTCAATGGGACCCACCTCCTGCTCCCTCAACCTCAACCCTATTCCCACTAAACTGCTCACCATCCAACATTTTCTCCTGGCCCCATGTTAGCTGATATTGTTAATGGTTCTCCCTCTTCAGCTACTGACCCCCTTCCCTTTAAATCTGCCGTCATCATCCTTCTCCTCAAAAAACCCACCCTTGAACCCTTGTCCTTGCAAACTGCCACACCATCTTCAACCTTCCTTTCCTCTCCAAAGTCCTTGAACATGTTGTCGCCTCCCAAATCCATGCCCATCCATTTTTGCTGCAATTCCATGTTTGATTCTCTTCAGTCAGGTTTCCGCCCCTGCGACAGTACTGAAACAGTCCTTATCAAAGTCACAAAGGACATTCTATGTGACAGTGACAATGGTAAACTATCCTTCCTCATCCTTCTCAACCTGTCTGCAGCCTTTGGCTCAGTTGACCAAACCATCCTCCTCTAAAGCCTATACTCCATCATCCAGCTGGATGGGACTGCTCTTGCCTGGTTCCATTCAAATCATAGCCAGGGAATCATCTGCAATGGCTTCTCTTCCTGGTCCCGCACTGTTACCGCTGATGACCCCCAAGGATTGATTATTGGCCCCCGCCTATATCTCATCTACATGCTGCCCCTCGGTGACATCATCTGAAAACACAGCATCAGGTTTCACACGTACGATGATGACACTCAGCTCTACCTCACCACCAGATCTCTCAAGCCCTCCACTGTTTCCAATTTGTCACACTGCATGCCTGACAGGCAGTACTGGATAAGCAGCAATTTCCTCGAATTAAATATTGGGAAGATTTAAGCCATTGTCTTTGGTCCCTGCCACAAACCCCATTCTCTTGCCACTGAGTCCATCCCACTCCCTGGCAACTGTCTGAAGCAGAGCCAGACTGTTTGCAGCCTTGGTGTTGCGTTTGACCCCAAGATGAGCTTCGAGCACATACCCACTCCACCACCAAGCCTGCCTATTTCCACCTCTATAGCATTGCCCAATTCTGATCCTGTCTCAGCTCATCTACTGCTGAAATCCTCATTCATGCTATTGTAACCTTTAGACTTGACTATTCCAATGCACTCCTGGCTGGCCTCCCATCTTCCCCTTTCCACAAACTTGAGCTCATCCAAAACTCTGCTGCCTGATTTCAATTCACAGAAATTCATTGCCGTTCCTTCACTGTCACTGGATTGAAATCCTGGAACTCCTTCCCTAACAGCACTGTGGATGTACCCGCACTAGATGAACTGCAGCCGCTCAAGAAGGCAGCTCACCACCACCTTCTCAGGGGCAATTCTGAATGGGCAATAAATGCTGGCCTTGCCAGCGATGCCCACATCCCACGAAACAAATTTAAAAAAGTGGAGCCTTGGTTTAAAATCTGATGCAAAATGGTGCACCTCTGACAATGATTTGCCAATGAATATGAGACAATGAGACCTCTCTCAGGTGGATACAAAAGATCCCATGGCATTATTTTGAAGAAGAGCAGAGGAGTTCTCCCCAGTGTCCTGGCCAATATTCATCCTTCAATCAACATGACTAAAACAGGTTCTGTGGTCATTATCACATTGCTGTTTGTGGGATCTTGCTGTGGACAGAATTTCCTACATTACAACTGTGACTACACTTCAAAAGTACGTCAGCGGCTGTAAAAGCCCTTTGGGATGCCCTGAAGTTGTGAAAGGCTCTGTGTAAATGTATATCTTTCTTTCTCTCTGTGAAATTCAAGTGCACAGACATTGAGTAAGAACAGCAGGGGCTAGTTTGCACTGTCTAGGTCTGCACCTGTAGAACAGGCCACTGGTGTGAGATGGCAGCAGGCTCTCAATGCCCATGGATCAGCATGGGTCAGTGACTGCAGGGGAGGAAACCTGGAGCAAAGGAAACAGCGATAAACGTGTCCCTGTGTTCTGTCTTTCAGGTTCAGCAAGACAGCAAGCTGGATATTGCAGCACAGGCTCTGATTCAGCTCTCCCAGAGACCTGCTGGAGATCCTTCAGGATGAAACCTTAATACTTCAATAGTCTGCCAAAGGAAAAGATTTTATAAGAAAAATAAGTTAACATAACAAAAGAATAACCTTTTCCTTTATCTCAGTTTCCTGAGGAGTCGAGATACGTTTATCCACACTCCATGGCTGTTCATCAACAATCCTGCCCCTCCCAACTGGAGCACAGTCAGCAGAGTGGTGCTACTAGTTATAAAATCTTACAGCACAGAAGGAGGGCATTTGACCCTTCGTGCTCTTTGAAAGACCTACTCAATTAGTCCCACTCCTCTGATCTTTCCACATAACCCTGCAATTTTTTTCCTTTTCAAAATTATATCCAATTTCTTTTCAAAGTTACTATTGAATCTGCTTCTACTGCCCTTTCAGGCAGGGGATTGCAGCTCATAACAACACGCTGAGTAAAATAATTCTCTCCCCCCCTAGTTTCTTTTGCCAGTTACCTTAAATCTGGTTCCTCTGGTTACTGAGCTTTCTGCTAGTGGAAACAGTTTTGTGCTATGAAGCGTAATGACTGAGTTCGCACCAATTGTCCCAACACACTGAGCTCTCACTCTTGCTTGAGGTTTAACTCGCCACTGAGAGTGAGGAAAATGGGGGAGCGAGTCAGTTCTAGGGACTCCTGTGCCCTTCCTACCTGTCCTGGAAATAGTAACAGTAGTGGCTGCCTTTTCAGGTAGGGACTGGTGCGTTGCACAGTGCATGATAAGGTGGCTGAACAACTAAAATGAGAACTGAGGTGACAAACCTGGTCCTGATAAAATTGTTAAAACTTGAAGAGATTCATTTACTTGCTTAACATCAAAGTCTAGCTCACAGGCAGGACAGTCTTGCTAACTTGGGTTGTTTTACATTACTACTGCTCTTCTTTGTAATTAAGGAAATTGCTTGTGCCACCTTAATTGTTACTTTCAAGGGATTGGAAGATAGGCTCCTTGTGGGCTAAATCATTGATTGCTTAACAGTAATGAGCAAGATCTCATAATGATGGATGAGAAAGGCCATTCAGTCCAACTTAACCGATCTGTCCAAAGTCCCCTTTAAATTGTACCATTCAATTGTTTCTTCAAAGTTGCCATCTCAGTTTCTCACCTGTAACATACAGCTCCTTCACAACGAGCCCACTCTGAGATGAGTTAACACACAGACATGTCTCCACACATGATAATGTAACAAGTAGGCAGGACAGGGGAGGGGTGATTGTCCGGGTACCGCTGCCCACAATCTCCTGAGATGTGCAGCCATTGGACAGAGCTCTCCGTTGGCTGTGTGTGGTCACAACATTGTCTCAGAGTTGCTTACACTTGGACTTTGTTTCCTATTTCGTGTATCAGCAGAGCCCACACAGAGGTTGATGCACAGTGGTGATTTCACTAGCAAAGTGCAGACAAACATTCAAAAATGGCCCCAAGCTGCCTCAGGAAGAAACTTGTCCTCACAACTGTTTCCCAGATTATCTGCATTCTAGGAACAAATGAATTCCTGTGATTTAAGGTTATGTCCCCTTGTCCTAAACTTCCCCACCGGCAGAAAATATTTCTCTCTAACTTACCCTATCAATCCCTTTCAAAATCCTGAACAGCTCAATCAAATCACCTTTAACCTTCTATATTCCAGGGAATACAAGTCTAGTTTATGTAATCTCTCCTCTTAATCTAACACTTGGAGCCCTGGTATCATTTTGGTGAATCTGTGCTGCACTCCTTCCAAGGCCAAAAAATATACATTCTAAGGTGCAGTACCCAGAACTGTGCCAAGTATTCCAGATGGTGTTTGTCCAAGACTGTAGCAAAATTTCCTCCCCTTTATATTCTAACCCCCTAATTATAAAGACTAATATACCATTAGCCTTTTTGATTATTTCTTGTACCTGACTACCTCATTTTAGTGATCTGTGTACATGCACCCCTAAATCTCTTTGGACCGTCACTGTTCCTCACTTTTCACTATTTAAATAATATTCAGATCTAATGGATGACCTCACACTTACCTGCGTTGAAATTCATCTGCCACAGTTTTGCCCACACACTTAATCTATCAATGTCTCCTTGTAATTTTATACTAATGCCTACACAACTGTACCATCAACTTTGTGCCTTTGGCAAAATTGTACATTGTGTGTTCTATTGTGTTATCTAAGTTCTGAGGTTTGTTTCAGATTAGAATAGTCCAAGTGGTTTAGGATTGTTAGTTTTGCATGTTAATGTAAAACAAGTTACTAATGTTTCAAATGTGTTCACTTAATGTTGCTCTCTCAATTTTTAAGACATAAAAATGATAACCCAAAGTTTGCGCTTGTCTGTTTGGCAGAGAATCTGTGTAGAGCCAAATTGGCCCATTTATGGGCCTGTAGTTTGACTTCTTTAATTGCAAATTTTCCAGTGCAAAATGAAAAATGAACCTGCCCACTTCCAACCAGATCCTCTCCCCCCCTGTAAATGGTTGGTTCCCAGCAAGTCAAAATACTATTCTGGTAGATTTATCCACCCTCTTCATTATGAGGTTAGGTGGCGGGGACGGGGTTGTAACTAGAGAGGGAAAAGTGATAATTGAAGTTGGGGAGAAAATAATTTTGAAGGTTTCGTATTCTGGAATTACTTTGTATTTAGAACAGAGTTTTTGAAAATCTTAACCAAGTTTGTGTTAATAAAGTTATTGACCATCTGAGTGTGTGGATGTGTTACTTTCAGATCTCACAAGGAGATTTGTCATGCACTGAGACAGGTGGAAATCATGGACTGATTCAACCCATCAAACTGGTTCCTTGCATACTGGATTTTACCAGCCTTCCAGGGATGGGCTGGGAGGTGGGGAACCTGTAAAATGGCGAGGAGGGGGTCTGGGGCAGCTGGAGTTCCCAACAACTTCCAACCACCATGCTAGTTTACCCACGGCAGGGAAGGTGAAAGATGCTCCCCCTCCCCCCACCCAGATGCCCCCCCTCCCCCCACCCAGAGCCTACACAACTACTTAAGGTACTTAAGTGGCCAATTAAGGACCTCTTCCAACCTCCACTGGCATTTTACCAGTAGCAGGTGGGCTCTCCGCTGCATGGGGAGACCTCCTGGTGAATCCTGGTGGACTTGTTTGGGCCCCCCCCCCCACTTAGAGCACTCTGTGGCCCACGGAGAGTTCCCCACACCCCTTCCTTCCTCCACCCCGGCCCTGGTAGCGATGGCTGCCTCCGCGGCAACCCCACCCTCGCAGGCCTGGCACACCCAGACCCCACTTACTTGGTTGGGAGGGCGGCCTGCTCCCATGGCATCCTCTCCTACGCACAATCCCAGCAGTGGCCTCTGCTCCCAGTGGCACTGCTGAGCTGCCGGCTCTCCGATTGGCTGGCAGCTCCTGGGTGTGGGCGGCCATTCTTTAAAGGGACGGCAGTCCTGATGGCAACTAATTAGTTGCCTGAGAGAGGTAAAATGAGCCTTGGGTCCCACGAACGTTTTGAGGTGGTATCGCCTTCAATTTTCCGGCCCAACATCAGGAACCCCTCCACAATCAAAATTTAGCCCATTGTGTGCATTCCTGTTATGGAGTCTACCCAACTCATTTCAACCCTGTTCCCTCAATGGTGAATCAAACCAAACACCTAACTCTAATCTTACACCTAACTTACAAATCATACATCAGGTGCCTTCCTTGCTATGATATTTCCATTGTCGCACTGACTCATGTTACACACACAATTCCAATATCTCTGTACTCGAACTTATAATCCTAATCAAATAATCTTCCTGCTTCCAGAAGAATGCGGATATAGTCCTTTTCCAAAGATGTGACACCATTATTTATTATCTGTGATTTCATTCCACATATTCACTGCTCCGCGGAAGATGGTCCTTCTAATCTCAACTCTTACTTATGGTTTGTTTATTTCTTACCTACATCTGATAGTTTTGTGCTCACAGTTCAAGTTACATAACATGATTCCATTGGCTTTATTCCTCTCAGTATGATGAAAACCTGAATCATTTCCATTTTCAATCTTGTGAATTAACAAGGAGCAACTGGGAGGAACTAAACTTCAGTTCTATGGGTGTGGCATTATCTAGCGCCTTAAGCACAAAACTCCCCATATTACTCAGCTCAATGATTGGCATCACATCAATGTTCATTCAAAGGTAGGATAACAAAACAAGATTTAAATAGCGTTACAACCGACCACTCCAATCAAAGCCCCCAATCAAAATATATGATTCTGATTGTGATGGGAGAAACGCACTGTTAATTCAATCCCGTCCCTCCACAGATCGCATAACAGGTCATTTTTAAACTTTCCAAATTAAAGAAAGACCCAGCCAAATTGTATCCTCTATTAACCCCTGAATGAGGCTAACTAAACCAGGCGTCTCTAAAACAAATTAACTGTTTAATTAGGAAAACTAAATTCTTAAACACTACTAAGATATAAACATTATTTAAAAATAGAAAAAATTAGAGTCCTTGCAGATTTACACTCCTGCCAGATATGGAACAGTCCAGGGTTGCTTGAAGTCCTCACAGCCGTCCAATGGGGAAAAAAGGTTCTTCAACAGTAGAACAGTCCATAGTCTAATTTGGAAGTTGAAATAGTTGCTCCTTCTTCAGTGATGAATTTTTACAATTAACAACTTGCAAACACTTTAATGAATCAATTTGGCTTTAGAATTTTTGAGGGATTGTCACAGTCTAATTTCCCTTCCTTCAGTTTAAATTATCAGAGATCTCTGTTTTGGCTTGACTTTTGGGAATTTTGAGAGAGAATAATAAATAAACAGACTAAATGCTCTTCCTTCAGTTTAACTGGTCTGAGAACTCTCCTTTCAGGTGCTAACACACAGCTGTCTGTCTGTTTCTCAGTTAGAACAGTCTGTTCCAACTAAAAAGCCCGTTCAAAAGATAATTGCAACATTGTATATCTGATCCCTGGTCTCTGAATGGCTATTGCCAGCTAACCAGGATACATTCTTTGAAGCTGGTTGGTTCCCTCTCTGTATGGTTGTATCCAACAGCAACGAAAATGCACTTTCTCTAACTCCTGAGGCTTGCTGGTTCTTAAAGCAGTACTGCTCCTTTTCCAGCCTTAAAGGCACACAGCATTCTTCCCCCCAAAAAATCTACAGGATCATAACAATAGCCAATGAAAGACTGAGAGGCAACATGATCTAGAGTTTTAGAATCCTGAGAGGAATGGATAGTGCAGGTGTAATCAGGTTATTTGACTATAGGTAAGGCTTTGATGAAGGGCTTGGGCTAAGTTGTGGACTTGCAATTTCTCTTTTCAGATTCTGACTAACTTGCTGTATAATTCTAGCATTTTCTGTTTTATACTTTTGATTTGTCAAATATACGTTGTACTGACGTAAATTGGCCTTATCAAAAACAGCTTCATGTTGACTGGATACCTTCAATGAATAGCTGTCACATGCCAATTCTTTACTGATAGAATTCCCATTATTATACGTACAATTTATATTTCTTGTTCCTATGTATACAGTGTTACGAAAGTACTTCCATTTTTTGTTACATTTTGAGGATTTGTGTTTTATTTGGGAAAACTGAAAAGGATTCCATGGATGTGTTTTTCACTGGGGTCATTGAAAGAACTGAGAGGTCTTGTTTGCAAACAACATGTACTGGAAGTTACCTGTCTTCAGATAAATACCCAGCAGAGGCTTTTTGCCTTGGGGGAGATGTTTACGGAGAAGTGACATGTCAAGATTTATAGGGGTCAGGAGGCTTGACTCTTGAGATATTGTTTTGGTTTTGCTTTGGACAGGCAGTTGGGGTAGGGACAGTGTTTTGAGTGGGAGTTTTAAAAAGCAGCCAGGAGAGCAGTCACCCCAGTTCAGCCTGTTCCATCTCTTTGAAAAGCCTGCCAGTTTTTCCATCTCTTTGAGAAGCTCTCAGAAGTGAGTGTAAGAAATAGAGTAATTGATGCTACATTCTTCCTGAAAGGCCTGCCTGAAACCCTGGTTGCTGCATTTTTCCTGAGATGCTGGAAAAACCTGCTGGATAAATCCTCAATGCCGCCTGAATGAATTGCTCCTGAGAAAGATCCCAGTGACAGCCGTCTACGCATATTTGGGACCACAAAAGGGGACAACTGACATCTTTCCATATCTTCTCTTTTTTCTACAAGAATTAGCAAGCATTTGGCCAAAGTATTCTTTTTTGTCTTTTTTGTAACAGAGTTCTAAAAAGAAACTCTCGATTTTTTTCCCCAGTTAACCACTGTGTGTGTGGCTAATCTAAAAGGGAAATTTGATATGTCAATCTGTGTATTAAGGCTTCGTTACTTCGTTACTGGTTATGTCTTGTTTTATAATAAACTGATACTTTTGCTGTTTATTAAAGAAACCTGGTTGGTGTATTTTATTCTGGGATAAAAAGTAAAGTCTGATTGACTGTATCCAGATCGTTATTTAGTAGTACAGAACCTGAGTATTGCTGAAAATAGAGACCATGTTGAAGCGTTTCATCTTGCATTCATCAGGACAATCCGCAAGAATAACCAATGTAAGAGAAAACAGCAACTTATACTGCATGAGAAGAGTTGGTTGGTTGGCAAGTGAACTCTGATTGGTAGAGCTGATGCCATGGAGAATGCACCAGTTTACAGTGACTAGAAAAGAATTTGAGAGGGTGAAGCTTTGATTGTTGGATGCGGGCACTAAAGGTAGAGGCCACGTATGAGAACCTTAGGGAACTAATTCTCCTGAAAGAATTTAAAAATTCACTGTCTCCATTTGTAAGAACCCATGTAGAGAACCAGAAAGTTTCAACAGCCAGACAGGCAGCGGAAATCGCTGTTGATTACGAGCTTGTTTATAAACCCAAACTCTTTGTCCGTCACTCCCATAAACCCGAAAAGGATAGAAGGTGGGAGGGTGAAAGGAAGGCAAGTAGCTACGGACAAGGATGGACAGCTGGGGACATCTCAGGATCTCCTCCTCAGGCCAGAAAGGAAGATGCTGAGGGTGGAAGTGAGGTCCAAAAGCCTAAGTGTTACCATTGTCACAAGGTGGGACACCTTCGTGCTGAATGCTGGAAATTACGAGGTAAACCTATGGGACTTATTGGGGTACACAAAGCTAATGCAGAGAATGGGGCCCTGACTGACAGTACAACAGATCAGACTGTAGCTCTGACTGCAGCCGTAAGGCCAAGTACAAAAACCGCTGTGAGTACGGAAGACGTGAACAAGATACCTGAGAGTTATAGGGAATTCTTGTCAAAAGGAAAAATAGCTCCTTATCCCTCAAGTGAGGCAGGTAAACCTATAGATATACTTAGAGATACAGGAGCCACCCAAACTCTTTGCTGGGGAAAGACATAACTTTTCCACCCGAGAGCACATTGAATGCCAAAGTTTTAGTGAATGGTATTGGCGGACAGTATATACCCATACCTTTGTATCGGGTGCACCTAGAGTGTGAGCTAATATCTGGAATGGTAACTGTGGGAGTTGTCCGTAGTTTGCCTGTAGACAGAGTTGACCAACTCCTGGGGAATGATTTGGTTGGAACGAAGATAGTAGCTTCTCCAGTAGTTACAGAAAAACAAAGTGAAGTTAAAGAAACAGAACGGTTGCAGGAAAAGGTTCCACAAATTTTTCATTCATGTGTAGTGAGCCGAGCAATGGCTAAACAAGTTGCATTGTCAGAGGAAAAATTGGCACCACAATCAGATAGTTGAATATCTGAAACTTTCTTTGGGGAGTTGGATAATCTGAAGGAAATGTTCAGCAAGTCTTCTCTGATCACGGCTCAGCAAGCCGATCCAAAGATAAATAAAGTGGCACAATCGGCTCTAACTGAAGCTGAGGCAAAAGGAGTTCTGGAAGGATATTGTATTAAAAGTGGGATTCTGATGAGAAAGTGGAGACCTTCTTACAGACCTGCAGACGAAAAATGGACAGTTGTTCACCAGAGAGTGGCACTGCCCAAGTATTGCCAGGAAATATGTGATGCAGTTTTGTAAAACATGCCATACGTGCCAGATTGTGGGAAAACTGCAACCTGCCATAAAACCGGCACCTCTAATTCCCATATCAGTTTTTGGGAACCATTTAGCAGGGTGTTGTTAGACTGTGTAGGACCTTTACCGAAAACAAAAGCTGGACACCAATATATACTATTATGGATATGGCTACTCAGTTCCCAGAGGCCATTCCCTTGAGAACAATTTCTGCTAAGGTAGTGGTAGAGAAGTTAACCCAATTCTTCACTAGATATGGATTATCAATTGAGATTCAGTTGGATCAAGGTTCCAGTTTTATGTCGAAAAGTTTTCAGCACGTTATGGGTAATTTGGGTATAACACTGTTAAAGTCTTCAACCTACCACCGACAGACACAAGGGGCTTAGAACGGTACCATCAGATCCTCAAAACGATGATCAGGACATACTGTCATGAATATCCCCATGATTGGGATAAAGGGCTAGAATTTCTTTTGTTTGCCACCAGGGATTCACCTAATGAGTGTACAGGTTTTAGTCCTTTTGAATTAGTTTATGGACAAACTAATCAAAAAGAGGTTTTTAGAACAGAGGGACATATCTTCTGTGTTAGATTATGTATCTGTGTTCTGGGAGCAGCTCACAAGAGCCTGCAAAGTGGCTCAGGAACACATTAAAGCTTCCCAAACAACTATGAAGAAATGGGTAGACAAGCATGTCAAGAGCCGAACATTTCAACCAGGGGATAAGGTGTTAATATTACTGCCTTTACAGAGTGAACATTGAAAGCACGGTTCAGTGGTCCATATAAAGTGGTCAAAAGAATTGGTAAAGTAAATTAGTTTATTCACACTCCAAATCACCGGAAAAAGAATTGACTGTGTCATATCAATATGTTGAAACAATATTATTGCCAGGAGGATGATAAACAAGCACAGATATGTCAGGTAGTAGGGACAGTGAAGGATGAAAGGGATAGTGAGGATGAGGCAGAAGGAGACTTAGACAGTTCTCAAATTGAATCTCCTACTATCCGGTTAGCTAATACTGAATTGTTAGGGAGATTGGACAATATGCTTTCCGATTTAGATGCAGAACAACGAGAAGACCTAACAAGGCTACTCACAGCATTTAAAACAGTCTGTAGGGACAAGCCTGGATGTACAACCTTAGCCACACATGATATGCATGTAGGGAATCCTTCCCTATAAAGCAGCATCCTTGTCACTTAAATCCAGAGAAACAGGCCCAGGTGAAAGCAGAAATCCAATACATGGTGGAAAACCACCTAATTTAACCCAGTCAAAGCAGCTGGAGTTCCACAGTGGTGTTTGCGCCTAAACCTGATGGTTCAACAGAATTCTGCTTAGACTACAGAAAAGTTAATGCAGTAACAAAGGCAGACTGCCACTCAATACCTCGCTTGGAAGATTGTATTGATAGAGTGGACAGTGTCACATTTCTCACCAAAATAGATTTGTTAAAGGGATACTGACAAGTTCCTTTAACACCCCAAGCTAAAGAAATATCAGCCTTGGTCACACCAGATAGTCTTTTCCAATGCTGAGTGATGCCATTCGGGCTAAAAAATGCCCAGCCACTTTTCAGAGACTAATGAACCAAGTGGTAGCCAGTGTTCCTAAACTGTGTGGTTTACCTTGATGATGTGCTGGTAAACAGTGACATGTGGAAGGATCACTTGGAACAATTAGAAGCTCTGTTTAGAAAATTACAATCGGCTGATTTAGTGACAAACCTTGCCAAAAGTGAATTTGCAAAAGTGAGACTAACCTACCTCAGGCATATAGTAGGGCAAGGACAAGTGTTGCCAAGAACAGCAAAAGTACAAGCATTGGTGGAGTTCCCTACCCCTAAGACTAAGCGAGAAATCATGAGGTTTTTGGGGATGTGTGGTTTCTACCACAAGTTTTTACCAAATTTTAGTACTATAGCTGCTGCACTGATGGATCTGCTACAAACAAAGAAAACCAAGATAATGTGGACAGGGGATGCCAAGCATCTTTTGAGAGGCTGGAAGCCATTCTGATTAATGAGCCAGTGTTGGCTGCTTCAAATGTCACTAAGCCCTTCAAGGCAGCAATTGATGCCAGTGACCTGGGTGTCGGTGCAGTCCTGTTACAAGACGATGAATCAGGTATTGAAAGGCCAGTGGGATACTTTTCCAAAAAGCTACATCAACACCAAAAAAGATATTCAACAGTGGAAAAAGAAACGCTGGGGGTTTATTACTAGCTCTTAAGCATTTTGAGGTCCATGTCCATCATAACTACAGAGAGGCAATGGTATATACTGATCATGACCCCCTAGACTTTGTGGAAAAAATCAAAAACCAGAATGCCAGACTACTCCGATGAAGTTTATTATTGCAACCTTATCACTCAAAGATTATCCATATTGCGGGAAAAAATAATGTAATTGCGGATGCTTTGTCTAGGATTTAACTTTGCTTTGAGTTATCTGCGTGCAAATATGGTACAAAGCAGAACTATATTAGCTACAGAGTTAAAACCGCACAGGACAAAGCCCCCCCCCCCAATTAAAATATGATCGTGGTGGAGGCAACGCACTGTTAATTCAGTTCCGTTGCTCCACAGGTCGCAGCTTATTTCTTTAAGCATTCCAAATCGGAAGAAACAGCCAAATTGAACACTCTAGTAACCCCCAAATGAAGCAGCCCAAACCAGGTATCTTCAGATATCAACAAATTAACTATTTATTTTAAAAAAACTATAAATCTTTAACACTACTAAGATAAACCAATACCTAAAGACCTTATAACTTCTTATTTTAAAATCTAACTCCCGCATTCGCATACATATATTAAAATTAACAGTAATTCAGTTTTTAATTAGTTGACCAAAAAAATAAAAATAGTCTTTGCAAGTTACATTCCTGGCAAATGGAGTCTTCCAATGTAGAAACAGTCCAAGGTCGCTTGATGTCTTCACAGTGGTCCGATGGAAAAAAAAGGTCCTTCCAAGATAGTAATTTAGCAGTCCGGCTGTTGTAGTGTAAACTGTCCCTTCAGTGATAAACACAGCAATACCGATAATTTGTTAAGAAAGAAAAGCTTTTCTTATTTCCTTAGGGAATTAATTTGGCTTGTTGTTTGGTGGAATCTTGAGAGAGAAAACACAGCTTCACTTTGTAGCATTTTGAGAGAGAAATAACACAGCTCCTTCAGTTCAAATCATATCAGAACTCTCTGCTCAAACCAGTCTATGCCAGCTAGTTTTCAAAAGTCAAATTGCAACATTGAATCACGTGACCTTTCTTTTGTTGTTGTTGTTGTTTGGCAACCAGAATGCACTCTAGCAGACTGAATCTCTGGAACTTTCTGTCTTAAAGGTGCACTGATCTTTTTACAGTCTTAAAGGCACACACAATATTTCCGAGGAGAGAAAAAATAAGACCGTGACAACAAGTAGTGAGTGAATGAGAATGAGTGTGTAAATGTGTTTTAATACTTTTACACCTTCTATTTTTCCAACATTTTGTAATGAAATATATTTAAAAATGACATTTCATTCCTTCAAGGGTGTAGGTGTTACAAAAGTACTTTCATTTTTTGTTTCATTTTGAGGATTTGTGTTTTATTTGGGAAAACTGAAACATATTCCATGGATGTGTTTTTCACTGGGGTCATTGAAAGGACTGAGAGGTCTTGTTTGCAAATAATGCAACTGTCTTCAAATACCCAGCAGGGGCTTTTTGGCTTGGAGGAGATGTTTAAAGAGAAGTGACATGTCAAGATTTATAGGGGTCAGGAGGCTTGACTCTTGAGATATTGTTTGGTTTTGCTTTGGACAGGCAGTTGGGGTATGGAGAGTGTTTTGAGTGGGAGTTTTAAAAAGCAGCCAGGAGAGCAGTCACCGCAGCTCAGTCTTTTCCATCTCTTTGAAAAGCTCTTAGAAGAGAGTGTAAGAAATAGAGCAATTGATGCTACATTCTTCCCTGAAACCTCTGTTGCCACATGTCTCCTGAGATGCTGGAAAATCCTGCCAGATAAATCCTTGATGTCGCCTGAACGAATTGCTCCAGAAAAAGATTCCAGTGATAGCTGTCTACGCGTATTTGGGATGCCAAACTAAAGAAAGGGACGACTGACATCATTCCATATCTTTTCTTCTTTCTTCAAGAATTAGCAAGTATTTAGCCAAAGTATTCTGTTTTTTCTTTTTTTATAACAGAGCTTGAAAAGTAAATCTCTATTTTTTCCTGGTTAACCGTTGTGTGTGTATATAAAGGGCTAAGGTAAAAGGGAACTTTCATATTTCAGTCTGTGTGTTAATGCTTTGCTTCATTACTGGTTATGTCTTTTGTAATAAACTAATAATTTCGTTGTTTATAAAAGAAACCTGGTTGATGTATTTTATTCTGGGATAATGAGTAGAATCTATGATTGACCATATCAGTAACTGGGTAAACATTTAAATGTATGCTGTGACCTTTGGAGAAGTGGAATTAGAAAAGTCAGTGCACTCCTCCCACCTTGGTCGTAACAGCAGTTATAGAGTCCTTACAGCACAGAAGGCGGCCATTCCGACTCTCTGTAGAGCAATCCAGTGAGTCCCATTCCCCTGCTCCATCCCCATAGCCCTGCAAGTTTATTTCCCTCAAGTGCCCATCCAATTTCCTTTTGAAATCATTGATCATCTCTGCTTCCACCACCCTCGTAGGCAGCGAGTTCCAGCTCATTCCCAATGGCTGTGTAAAAAAGTTCTTCCTCACATTCCCCCTGCATCTCTTTCCCAAAACCTTAAATCTGTGTCCCCTAGTCCTTGTACCATCAGCTAATGGGAGCATTTTTTCTTTGTTTACTTTATCCTAAGCCTGTTCTAATTTTGTACACCTCTATCAAATCTCCCCTCCTTTGCTCCTATGAGAACAACCCCAGCTTCTGCAACCTAACCTTGCAGCTAAAATCCCTCATCCCTGGAACCATTCTGGTCAATCTCCTCTGCACCCCTTCAAGATTCCTCACATCCTTCCTAAAGTGTGGTGACCAAAACTGGACACAATGCTCTAGACGTGGCCGAACCAGAGCTTTATTAAGGTTCAGCATTCCGTACATTTATCTACATTTCTTAGTATATACACTTAATTGATCTACACTCTTTGATCATTTCTGTTCACCTCAGTTGGCTGCATTAGCTGGTGTCATCAGTAAATGTTGTTACTGGTGGGAAAGTTTGAGTGAGGACATTGGGATAAGTGCAACAAACATTCAGTTCGAGTTAATTTTAATATTAATCCTCCATTCGAGCCAATTGCAGTTTGAACCAAGCTGATAGTTAATTTGAGACAATGATGTTTATTAATGTCTAGTCCTAGATACTTATTGTCATTATGATACAACAATTCTCAGTCATTTCACCCTGCAGTGGCTTTGGTTGAACCAGGTATACAGATAGCACAAGCTAATATCAAAGGGGAACAGCATTTCATTCAAGTTGGTAACTTTGACAGAGTTGATAGAAAGGCCAGAGAGGTGCCTTAGTGGGCTGGATTTTAAGCAGTCCTCGATGTCGGGATCTTTGGTGGGGGCCTGAAGATGACCCGGATGAGGCCGCCACGGACCTTGACGCCAGCAGGGCCCGGTCCCATATTACCAGCGGTGACAAGGCCTTGTGGCGGTCCCCATGCTGCTCGGTGACAGGACTGCAGTTTAAATATTTAAATAAATTAAAATACCTGAGTTAATTACTCCCCTGTCACCTCCTAATGTCCAGCCGCGATCTTCACCCCAGCAGCCAGCACTGCCGTGCCGTTGGATTCCCGTCCGGATAAACGAGGCGCTACACTGGTAGGGAGCGGGTGAGGAGGTAAGTTTCTCAGTGCGGGGGTTTGGGGGACGGGGTCAAATTAACGTCATGGGTGTGGGGGATGGTGGGAAGGGTTATAGTTTAAAGTTTGTGCAGTTGGGAGGGGGGGAAAGTCAGATGGTAAAGGTGAGTGTTATGGGGGGAGGGCAAATAATTAATTTAATTGTTATTGGGAGAGGGGCAAAAGAGATGTATTTATTTAATTTTATTTAATCTTTCTTTAAATATTTAAATTTGCCAGTAGGCCTAACAGCCCTCTAAAGATGGCGTCGGCGCCTGCGCACAGGCAGCTGAGGCCATTGCCGGGGACGGACAGCCCGCCCCCTCCACGTGATCACGGGGTGGGGGTTGGGGGGGGTGGGGGTGGGGTGACCTGTCCTGGCTCTTTAAATGAGCCACCGCACTTGGAATCGCGGCAGCTCTTTGACGTGTGACCCGCACGGGTGGGCTGCCAATTTTTTTGCTGCAGGCTCATAAAATTCAGCCTAGTTTCTTTCTAACTTGCATTTATAAAAGCATTTATAAAGAGCTTTTAACAATCTCAGGATGTTCCAAAGCACTTCACACGTTTGAAGTGTAGTCACTGTTATAATGTAGGAGGCGTGGCAATCAATTTGCACACAGCAAGCTCCCACAAACAGCAATGTGATAATCACCAGATCATCTGTTTTTAGGTGTTTATTGTGTGATACAGAACTCCCCTGCTCTTCTTCAAAATAGTACAATGTGATTTTTTAAAAGCCAGCTGATAGGGCAGCTGGGTCCTTGGTTTAGCTCAACTAAAAGATAGTACCTCTGACAGTGCAGCACTCCTTCGGTACTGCACTGAGGTATAATGATTCCGAAGAAGGGTCACTGACCCGAAACGTTAACTCTGCTTCTCTTTCCACAGATGCTGCCAGACCTGCTGAGTATTTCCAGCATTTCTTGTTTTTATTTCAGATTTCCAGCATCCGCAGTATTTTGCTTTTATTATAATGATTATGATGCTGGCCTAACAACTACTAGACTAGTGACACAGAGGTTTTGACTTCAATCCCACCATGGCCAGTAGTGAAGTTGAATTTGCTAAGGAAGAATAACCATGAAAACTGGTGGGTTGTTGCTAAAACCTAACAAGAAGGGAACCTGGAACTGTCTACCCAAACTGACCTACATGTGACTCTAGTTCACAATATCTGTTTGGCACTTAATGACCGCCGAAGCCTAGAACATAACCTGGTATCACCTCAAGGCAACTTGGGCTGGACAATAAATATGGCCTTGCATGTGTTGCTCACATCTTGAGAACAAATGCTGAAGGCTACAATGTTCACATAGCTGGTCTAGTTAAGTACGTCTGGTGCAGCAAATTATTTCTGATCTAGATAAGCTTCTGGTCCATGGTAATCCCCCAAGCTATTAATGGTTTGTGCACTCAGCGATGGTACTGATGAAGGCCAGGAGGAGCGGGTTGGGCATTGTCTTGTTGGAGATGGTCATTGCATAGTATGTATGAGTTCCTGAGTTAGGGAAGGGAAATTCAACCAGGTGCAATTACATTCCCAACACTTCAGGCTTGACCATGGGGTGTGGACAGTTTCAGCCTCCATGTGATGCCTTGTTTGCCGAATAGCCTGCTGCATCATGTGAATCATGGCCAACTGGTCCATGTACCGGAAGGTAAATACAGGACTGCAGCCCAGCAAAAAGAAAAGAGAGTAGGGCGTCATTTCCCATTACCTCCAATAATAGAAATTCCTGTAAGGGAAGAGCTTGCATTCCTATAGCAACTTTCGTATCCCCAGGACTCCACAGCCAATGAATTACTTTTTGAAATGTAGCCAATCTTGTTTTACAGTCGCTCATGGCAGGCACTTCCCATTCGGCCAGGCCCTACAAACAAATGATCAATAAATCTGTTTTGATGCTGCTCATTGAGGAATGAATGTTGGTCATGACCCTAATAGTGACATGAGATCCCTCCCTTCCAGTCGAACAGAAAGGCACAGTGCAGCTCACTGTTGTACTGAAATGACCAGCTCAATTATAGACTCAAGTCTCTGGAGTGGAGCTTGAACATCTGATTCAGAAGCAACAAGTAGTTCCACTGGAGCCAAGCTGCCATTTACCTGGGACCTCCCGAATGGCTCAGTGAGCACACTGGTGTGATATTGAGCTATGTAGACCAGGCAGATCCAGGCTGGATCCTTGGCCTGTGCTATTAGTTACGTTACAATTGTCCATATATCCAATTGAGCTACAAAGGCGATAAATTTGACAGGGTTCCCATTCCTGATCGCTATTCGATGAATCCTGCTGGACTGTTCAGGGATGTAAGGCGAGGACAGAATCAGCATCTTGGGTGTGATGAATATCACTGTGAAATAATCTGCTGACATTCACTATCAAGACTTCTACATGAAGAATGGCCTGCTCAGGAAAGGTACTGGATTCGAGGGGTGGGAGGGTGGGGGGTAGTGCACTTGGGGTTTACAGCTCTTAGATTCTATCCCCAGAAGAGGTCAGCAACTCAGGTAATGTATCGGGGGTGCTACAGCTCTTGGATTCATAGGTCTGCATCTCAGGAGAAGATAAGAAAAAAATTGGAGCTAAATTAAATTCAGATTTTGGCAACAGAGTGCCCTGTACCCAGATGAGTTCAGGAAAATCAAGAGCACATTTTAAATATTCATTAAAGTGCAGCAGACAGGATTGAACTGATTGGCTGGGTGAGGCTCGGCATGTCTCTCAGTGAAGGAGATTTACATAAAGGTGCAGTAAGTAAAAGGGAATTCATTAATGGGAATAATTACAGTCTATGACAAAGAATTTATGATCCCAGAGTGATATAAACATCACAGTGAAAATTCATGAGAAGTCTGGCTGATGAATGTGGATAAATGCAGTGAAATTTACCTTTTTATATAAAAAAACTAACAAATGTCTAAGCTTTTTTTATTTCTTGATTTCCTCCCCCCTCTCCTGTAAATAGTCTTGCCTCATTTTTAGGGTACTGTGGTGCCAATGCCACCTGCCCAGTGTGAGTCTGAGCCTCTCCTCATCACTCCTTGTCTACACAGACCCAGGGGAGTGGCTGCAGAGTGATCAGTTTGGGACCTGGCTCATCACCCCACAGCCCTAAGGGGGACTCTGAGGCAAAGCCTCCCAACACCTCCGAGTGAGATCAGCAGAATCAAGGTCAAGTTTTCGCCTTCCTGGTCACTTGCTCTCTGTCTTTATTAAACAAGTTGCTGCAGAACCCATTCATATACAACAGGATGTTGAACTGCAGCCACCTCCCTCGGGTTGTGCCTGGCACTTGTGTGGTGCAAATGTTAGTTGGCACTTATCAGTCCAAGCCTGAATGCTGACCGTGTCTTGCTACATGGGGGCACAGACTGCTTCAGTATCCGAGGAATTGCAAATGGAACTGAACACTGTGCAATCATCAGTGAACATCCCCACAAAAAGTAATAACAATGAGGTCCTGCTCTTAGGTTTGACAAGCTCTCCGTGTCTCTGGCCTCGATGGGTTTTTTGCCCAATTTTAGTCTCCCCTGCTCACTTCCCGCCTCCCTGTAAATATCAGACCTTTGTGTTCATTCTGTAACTGCAAATCATTTTTTTTGCAGTGAAATTAAAAACAGAATTTCTTGCAGTTACTTTAATTCCCTGTGCAATAGAGGACAGTCATCAAAGTTCAAAACCTAGGAACATAAATGAATAAGCAGAATGAAACCAGAGACAGGGCATTACTGTTGGAATTCCTCTGAGATTTATCATTATGCACTGTACTGGACCTGTATCCTTTTTCATATTAATATGTATAAATTAAAGGTGTAGAGTGGTCCATTAAATAGCCCCATAATCTTAAATGTTGAGTGACGTACACACATGGCAACCTAAAAAACCTAGCTTCAAAAGAGCTGACATGAAAATAGTGACACAGGTTTTGCATCTAACAGTGCAGATATACACAACATTCCTTCACTTACACAAAAACAAAACAATGCTGAGACTGGAAATCATAAATATAAATGGAAAATGCTGGAAATAATGTAGGAAACACAGCAGCCAATTTGCGCACAGGAAGGACCTGTGGACAGTTACGAGATAGTGACTAGATTTGCAGCTCTCACTACTTTTTTTGTTTTCCTTTCCTGGTCTCCTGGACTTACACCATTCTTTGCACTTTTGTATGCTTGTTCCTTTAGTTTTAGTGGAGGTGAAATCCAGCTGGAAAGAGGTGAGACCCCCCCCCCCCCCCCCACCCCCAACACAGAGTCTACAGGCAGAGGATCTGTTCTCCCGGCATGTTTGAGCACCAGTGCCTCAGGAGGCTCAGGCTGTTATGGTCGGTCATTGCTGACATCTGCAGCCTCCTGCAACAAGACCTCCTTTCCCAGTGGCCTGTCACTTGAGGGCCAACCCTCCCTCCTTCCCTCCAACTTGGGTCTCTACCTCTCGCCAAGTTGTGTGCTCTGTTCTTCTACAAGGAGAGTGCTGGTAATGGCTTGTGTGCAGAGGAGGGAAGGACACCATTTGTGGAGAGTAACTGTGAGGCATGGGTGTGAGAGGGCAATATGCCAAGGGTGAGTGTATGTGTTGGCTGCTGAGATGGGGATGTGAGGTGCCTGCAGAGAGAGGAACGTGTGGAGCTGCAAGATGTGTAACACTGAAAGAATGTTGTGCAAGTCAGAGTGTGGAGCTGGGCACCTGATGGTGTCACACCATCCCCCGAGATCCTGGTTCCTCTTGGAGGGAACACACTCCGGCTGATGACTTCCTCGGCCATTTCCATCCATGCCTGCTTGGTTGGAGAGGCTGTCCTCTTCCTCCCTTCCTTGGGAGAGGTCACCTCAAATCCTGCTGTAGGACCTCCAGGTAAGATTGAGAGACCTGTGGGGGTGGTGGGGGAGGGGGGGGGGGCGGGGGGGACCTTCCCAGGTCTCCTCACCATTCCTATGAGTAATGCAGCCTAAAAAAATCCAAGTGCAGCTGGGCTTTTCCGAAATATGCTGTAGTTCCTTTAATTAGAAATCCTTCCTCTGACAAAATGGTCGCATCATCCCGTCTGCCCTCCCTAATTGGTTGGTGGGGTGGGGGTGGGGGGGGGGTGCCTGGAGGTGGGCTCTGGATTGCTTTGCTCTGGTAAAGAGCACTTAGAAGGCCTGCTAATTGAAAGGTCGGGTTTACAACCCGGAAATGGTCGCGCTGTTGTGCCAGAGACTAAGGTGGTAAGGTCCCCCCACCCCCCCATTTTGTAACTGTTAAGCTTCTCCTATTTAAACCTATCATTAAATTTGATAACAGTTTAATCACTGTTAAATAATCATACCCTAACTGTTAGATTGTTAACTAAGTCTGTTGGTTCCAGAATATGTTACTCCAGAAATTGTCTTGAATGCACTCAAGAGATTCACAACTTTTCTGACTTCCCAATCTATATCCAAATTAAAGTCTCCCATTAAAACAACTCTGCTTTTGATACAAGCCTCTCTGATCAGAATTAATACATTCTGCCACTTCATTGCTGCTATCAGGTTTGTAGTCATCGTCCATTACAGTTTTATTCCTCTCATTGCTGAATTCTAACCATACTGTCTCTGCTTTCCTATATCCTAAATCCATATATTGGGCTGAATTTTACCGGCACTCGATGCCGTGGGTCGCGCAGGGGGGCCCGTAAGATTCTGCAGGGAGAGGCTCACCTCAACTCCCAACGTTGAGACGGGCCCGCTGCATATTACCAGCCATGGGGGGGCCTCGGTGCGGTCTCACCGCCGCTCGGCGGCAGCACCCCAATTAGAATATGTAAAACACTACTGACCTCTCCTGATTATCCTTCCCGCAGCCTCTCGCCAAGCACTTCCGCATTTTAAGTAGAACGGGCGGCCGTCATGTGCCGTCCTGTTCACAAAAAGAAAACAGACAGGACATCAGAAGCAGGAGTACTGGACAGTGAAGGTAAGTCCAGATATACAGGGGTCTCAGCTCTGCATCCTGTAAGGGAGGAGGGAGGGGGGATCACAGGGGTCTCAGCTCTGCAATGTGGAAAGGAGGAGTGGGGGGGCCTGGGAATACTGGAGAGAAAGCTCTGCAGGCATAAAGGGAGGTACTGTGTACCCTCCCTGCGTAAACTGTGTACGCTCTGTGTCTGTGTTTGTGAAAGAGCAATGGCACTTTCATCACCCTGTGTGTAGGGAGGGTTCCAGAAAGGGTAGGAGCATAAAGGTTATATGGATGGTGGGGGCAATCGATGCAGCTGGTAGGATCTTTCGGTGGTCATGCTGTGCCACTCTGAGTGTTAGCTAAGATGTGCAATGCTATGCCATGCCACATAGTTGATCCATGAAAGCAGCTGATGTACCTGTCAACACCAATCCCTGTCGTGTTAGGAACCTTTGAATAAATGAAGGATACAACTTTATTTATCACAAAGGGAATAGTGATAGTTCAGGTCCAACACGTTCCCGTAAAGGTGAAGAGTAGGACCAACAAGTCCAGGGAACCCTGGATGTCAAGGGATATAGAGGATTGGATAAGGAAAAAAAAGGAGACTTATGGCTGGAGCGGTGAAGGCTGAGGGGGGACCTGATTGAGGTATACAAAATTATGAGGGGCATTGATAGGAAAGATAGGAAGAAACTTTTTTCTTTAGCGAGGCATCAATAACCAGGGGGCATAGATTTAAGGTAAGGGGCAGGAGGTTTAGAGGGGAGTTGAGGAAATATTTTTTCACCCAGAGGGTGAATCTGGAACACACTGTCTGAAGGGGTGGTAGAGGCAAGAACACTCACAACATTTAAGAAGCATTTAGATGAGCACTTGAAACGCCATAGCATACAAGGCTATGGGCCAAGTGCTGGAAAATGGGATTAGTTAGGATGGGTGCTTGATGGTCAACGCAGGCGCATTGGGCCGAAGGTCCTGTTTCTGTGCTGTAAAACTCTGTGACTGTATGACATGAAAATGGGTATGGCTCTTCCTACATCGTGTGATCCGCTTCTCTTGAGGATCTGTATGCGTCGGAGGCGAAATCAACAGGCAGGTGCGGTCCACGTAGAGGCCCCCGATTGTGAGTAGCTGTCCCCAAGGGGAGCTCGGCATTACGGTCGCCGTGCATCTACAGGCCCCACATGCCATGCCATCGGATGTCAGAACACTGGTGACAGAAGCAATTTGCGCATGTAGAGAGGGTGGTGACACGTCTCTGCGTCCTGCTCAACGATGACCTGCAGCCCATGGGTTTCGGTGGACATCCTATACCTGCAGTCCTCATAGTGGCAGCAGTTCTTAAGCTTGACGTCTATACAGCTTTTCAGGGGCCCACTGGAGACTTTTGTGGGGTCACACAGTTAGCAGTGCACCGCTGCATCAGGGAGGTCACCAATGCCCGGCACTGAAGGGCCAGTGAGTATGTCCGCTTCAGCACAGACTCTCAGAGCCAGGCCCAGAGGGCCATCAGTTTTGGCACCATTGCCGGAGAACCATAGGTTTTAGGGTTCATAGACTGCACCCATGTGGCCATCAGGCCTCCAGCCAGGCTACCACCTGCAGAACTCACCATTAAAGGAATCCTCTTATTCAAGGTGCAGCTGGTATGTCATCATTGGAGATGCTTCATGCAAATCTGTGCCTGCTTCTCAGGCAGCTGCCATGACACCTGGGCCCTGTGCCAGCCCCAGCTGCCACCGCTGTTCACTGAACTGACTCAAATAGAGGGGTGGCTTCTTGGAGACAAGGGCTATCCCTTGCAGACATGGTTGCCAACACTTGTGAGAGACCCCACCACTGCTACAGAGGAGAGATACAATGCCAGCCATTGAGCTACAAGAGCCATGATTGAGCAGGCGATCGGCATGCTGAAAAAACGCTTCCAATGCCTGTATGTATAGGGTGATGCCCTTACTACGGGCTTAAATGGCCAGCTCCTTTCTTTTATGCTCGCTGTGCTCTGCACAACTGCGCACCCAATTGGGGGCAGGCCTGGCATGATGAGGAGAGATGTCAACAGGATCCCTTCTTGGACTCTGAGGACACTGAGGACCTACAACAGGAAAGTCACATGGGAGGGCAGATGGCACCCAGGCTCTGCATGCAGGGCTAGCAGTGAGCTAGGGAATTACAACAGTGGCTTATCTGTTCCATTGGAAGCGACATGAGCTCTGCAAGCGACACACCACCCTCACTCACCTCCTGTGCACCAGTCCACATCTGCAGCATCCCTGTGTAAACCATTAGAGGCAGTAGCTGACTGGAGGAAGGCTGTTGATCTGATTTTCCTTTGGTTGTGGATGACTTTGGCAGTTGTACCCTGTGCCTAGAGGGCCCCAGCTGGCTGGGGGAGTGGGCGCTCATCCTCTTCTGGTATTGGACCTTTTGTCGCTGGATGGCCCCATGGCTACTCACCTCCTCTTCCATTGCCTTGTTCAGGGGGGAGGGCCTCTTTTTGCCATCGTTGGGGAAAAGGACCTCCCGCCTTGCCCGCACAGTCTGGAGAAGAGTGAGCAGGGAGGCTTCGCTGAACTGTGGGGTCACCCTAGAGCACCCCTCTGTCATCCTCAGTTTATGGTGTGGTCCTTTAAATGCAAACGTGACTCCACTGTGTAACTACTCTAACTTCTGGCTGCAAGGTTTGTCTTGCACATGTTTGAAAACCAATGCAGGACTAGTGATGGTTTTTTATCTATTACACATCGACACGTGCTCACGAACACTTTGCTTCTGCAGCAGCTGATCATAATTATTGGTGTAATATTTCTAGTTGGCAATGCAGCTAGAATATGAACATACTTTCCTGTTTTTTTTACAAAGATCGTTTAATTGCAGTTACATGTATTTTCACATAACAGCTAGCAGAGAAATAAATACAGATTCCAAATGCATATTAGTCTGTGGCTTATCACAATCAGATGATTAGAAGCCCATAGTATGTGGATATTCTTCAATTATGGTTTTATTTCTGTTGTGTATTTGCCTTTTATGGTACATTTAAGTCTCATGTCCTGGAATGTGCGAAATTAAGATTATTCACCCAGGTGCGGCACGCCTACAAGAAGGAATGTTACACTTGAGTGGAAGAAGAGGATCACAACTTCACAGGACACTGGGAAACAGCAGGGTAAGTATGTGGCAGCAAAGCAGAAAGTGCTGGGGTCACTCAGCAGGTCAGGCAGCATCTGTGGAGAGAGAAGCAGAGTTAACTTTCAGGTCTGTGAACTTGGTCCAGTTAACTCTGCTTCTCTCTCCACGGATGCTGCCTGACCTGCTGAGTTTCTCCAGCACTTTCTGCTTTGCTACCAGATTGACAGCAGCCCCACTCTTCAACAGTGAGGTAAGTATTTCTTTGACAGCTGTCAGGAAGCAGGCGCTGGGGTGTTTTAAGTAGGGCCCCAGCACCTGCTGCACAGTTGTCAAAAGGTCCCTCACTCCGCTGGATGTCCCACCTGTCCCCACGTGTAATATCGCGGGGGCTCAGCGGCAGCTGCTCAGTGCGCGCCGCCGTGAAGGGCGGCACACGAATAAAATTCAGCCCATTGTCTTCATATTACAAAAAGGATATTGAGGCATTGGAGAAGAGGTTATAAATATCAGGAAAGACTAAACGCTAGAAAAGAGAAGGCTGGTGTGTGGGCAGGGGGAGGGGGCTGATTGGAGTGGTTTGGTGATCTAAGAGAGCTCTTTAAAAATTATGAAAGGGTTTGATAATGTACATGTAGAGCAGATGTTTCTACTTCTGTCTCCAAAACTAAGGGCCATAAAAATATAAAATAGTCACTGATAAATCCAATAAAGAATAAACTTCTTGACACGGAAAGTGATTACAATGTGGAACTTGCTGAAGCAAATAGCTTTGATGCATTTAAGGAGAAGCTAGATAAACAAATGAGGGAGAAAAAAAATAGAAGGATATTCAGATAGGACTTGAAGTAGGGTGGGACAAAGCTCGTGTGGAGCATAAACACCAGCATAGAGCAGTTGGGGTGAATGACCTGTTTGTGCTGTAAATTCTATGTCACGCTGTGTAAAGCAAAAGCAGTGGCAAATAGCAGCAGAAAGTTATGCAGCAAGGGTGTCACATTTTGGGGATTTTACACCAGATATTTTCTTGGATTCAGCATCAACAGCAACTCCCATTAGTGGACCTTGTATCCGCTACAAATTGGAATGTGGCTTAACCTGCCCAATATCTAACAAGACCCAGGGATTGCAACAAAGAACTTTTAACTTTGACCAGCTACCAAAATGTATCATGTGCAACCATGTGATTCTCCTCTCTTCAAAAGATGGACTGAACATTTTATGGGGTGTCATTTTGGCTAAAGGGTGAAAACAGGAATGAAGTGGTCACCATGCTAATAAAACACAACTGGTTGAAATTCCAGATTTCGCACACAATTTTTCTCCTAATTGCCATAATTTGAACTTTCCCAGAGGTGTTAAACAGACACATGCAGGTTTAGCACTCAAATGCTGATTAGATACATGTGGTTTCCTCACACTCACTTCCACTAAAGATGTGGAGTGTTGTGGCTGGCACACAGTGGCACATTGCAGGATGGCTCAGGGACAGGCTGAGAGGGTGCACAAGTGGTCCTGGTGGAGGAGGGATATCTTCTACCCACAGGGGGAAAGGATGCCACCTTGCCCTCCGGTCCCTCTCTTCAGCAGCTGGTGCTGCTCTGACTGGTTCCATGTCCTCCTCCCACTCCCTGTCCAGAGCAAGGGTGACTGCTAGCAGGATGCCCAAGACCAAGCACTCACTTTCTGCTGCTGAATTCTATAAAGTGGAGTAGCACAGCATTTCTCTTTTGTAGGTGAAATCCTCAGAAATTTTCTAGAATAGATATTGATAGATTGTTAGTGAAGTCTTGACTAAGTGACCCAGAAAGTCTCCCTAAGTGATTCACAGCACTAGTAGCAATGACCATGAAATAGTCAGTATCCCTTCAAGTGGTGAGCATCCCATTCACTAGCACTTGAAATTGATGCCAACACTGTGTTTACTCCCAAATAACTGGTCACTGTTAGGAGAGGCCATGAGATGATGTATTAGCCATCAAAATGCCCTGCAGCCTCTTTAACGAGTGCTAGCAAGGATTTTAAGTGGTCCCGTAGACTGCATGAGCCACATCTTACCACCTTAGTTATGTTATCAGATGTTGGGACCATTTTCACAAACCCGACCTCCTGATTAGTGGGCCTTCTGGTTGCTCTTTATCAAAGCAAAGCAATTAAGAGCCATCTCCGGGCTTCTCATCCAATTAGGAGGAAGCGGCCAGGATGACGTGGCTACTTTGTCAGAGGAAGGATTTCTAATTTAAGAGACCATGGCATGTTTCAGAAAAGCTCAGCAGCACTTGGATTTTTTAAGCTGCAGCACCCACAGGAATGGTGAGACTGGAAAAGCTGCCCCACCCCAGGTCTCAGTCTTACCTGGAGGTGCAGCTGAAGGGCTGCAGTGAAGTGAGCTCTCCTTACAGGAGGATGAACAGACATTTTCTTCAATCAAGCATGTGTGGATGGAAGCAGCCAAGGAAGTATCGCACACCTACATGATGGACGTGCTTTCCAAAATGGGGTTTGGGGAGGGAATCTGCAATTGGATCCAACTGCTCTACACAAACATCAGTAGCGCAGTCTCAATCAACGGGTGGGAATCGGAAAGTTTCCCGATCAAATCTGGAGTCAGACAGGGCTGTCCTCTCTCCCCGGTCTTGTTTGTTTGCTGTATTGAACCCTTTGCTGAGTCTGTTAGGAAGGATGCGAGCATAGGAGGGGTGACAATCCCAGGCAGCGGAGGCACTCAGGTTAAAACCTCCCTGTACATGGATGACATCGCCGTCTTCTGCTCGGATCCGCTGTCCGTGCGCAGACTGATGAGCATCTGTGACCAGTTCGAACTGGCCTCGGGAGCCAAAGTTAACCACGGCAAGAGCGAGGCCATGTTCTTTGGGAACTGGGCTGACCGATCCTTTGTCCCCTTCACCGTCAGGTCAGATTACCTGAAGGTGCTGGGGGTATGGCTCGGAAGGGCCGGGGCGTGCACCAAAACATGGGAGGAGCGAGTAGCCAAGGTACGACAAAAGTTGGGCATGTGGGGGCAGCGATCTCTCTCCATTGTGGGTAAGAACCTGGTCATCAGGTGCGAGGCGCTCACGTTGTTGCTCTACGTGGCGCAGGTCTGGCCCATACCCCACTCCTGCGCCGTGGCAGTCACCCGAGCCATTTTCCGCTTCATCTGGGGATCTAAAATGGACCGGGTCCGGAGGGACACGATGTTCAAATCTCTGGACAAGGGCAGGAAAAATGTACCCAACGTGGCCCTCATCCTAATGACCACCTTCGTGTGCGGCTGCATCAAGCTGTGTGTAGACCTCCAGTACGCAAACTCCAAGTGTCACTACGTGCTGAGGTTCTATCTGTCCCCGGTGTTGCGAAGGATGGGCCTGGTCACATTGCCGCGGAACGCTCCATGCAGTTGGGCCGTGCCGTACCACCTATCCTTCATGGAGCAGTTTCTGCGGGAAAACACCTTTGACCACCGGTCCATCAGGCAGTGGTCTGCACGGAATGTCCTCAAGGGCCTACGGGAAAAGGAGACGGTGGATGCTGTCGGATGGTTCCCCGAGCAGACCGTCAAAGTCATTTGGCGGAATGCCTCATCACCAGAACTTTCAAACAAGCACCAAGACGTAGCTTGGCTGGTGGTGAGAAGGGCCCTCCCCGTCAGATCCTTCATGCACACCCGAAGTCTCGCCCCCTCCGCACAGTGCCCCCGCGTTGGCTGTGGTGGGGAAGAGACAGTTGCTCACCTCCTCCTGGAATGTGTCTTTGCAAAGCAGGTGTGGAAAGAGATGCAGTGGTTTTTGTCGAGGTTCATCCCAAGCAGCTCTGTAACACAGGAGTCTGTGCTCTACGGGCTGTTCCCAGGGACACACACCGAGACAAACATCAACTGCTGCTGGAGGACTATCAATTCGGTGAAAGACACCCTTTGGTCTGCCCGAAACTTGCTGGTCTTCCAGCGCAAAGAGTTGTCCACCACCGAATGTCGCAGACTGGCACATTCCAAGGTCCAGGACTACGTGCTGAGGGACGCACTAAAGCTTGGGGCAGCCGCAGCAAAGGCTCAATGGGGAAAGACCACAGTGTAAGGTCCCCCCACCAAGCTGGACTGAGGGGCTGGATCCATGGGAAACCCCTCGAACTGTATCGTTGATATTTTCTTTTGCTGTAAATGTAAAACTGTAATTGGCATGACAATTGTGAAATGGAAGGGTTGGGAAGAAACTCATGATAGTATAGAAGGAAACTGATCTCCCTTGCAATGTTTGTATTTTTTGGTGCTGTTTGAAACTGTTTGGCAATGTAATTTTTGCAGATTTTTATGAATAAAGTATATTTTGGAAATAAAAAAAAAGAAGCAGCCAAGGAAGTGAGGAGCAGCCGTGTGGTTCCTCTAACCTGCAGACAGTGTGCCAGGAGGATCCAGGACCTCAGGAGGGCGGGAAAGGTGAGTGACACAACACTGTCAGGTGCCCAGCCCCACACTCTTACTTGCACAGCATTGTTGTGCACAACACGTCTCAGGTCAAGACACCTTGCAGCTTCACTCATTCCTCTCTTTGCAGGCATCTCACATGCCCATCTGACAACACTCACAATGACCATCAGCCTACTGTTCGAGAAATTTCCATGCCTGTTTGTGAAGAAGGCACTGAGGCTAGGATGCTTTGGTGGGGGATTCTTTCTTGCTTGCCACAAAACTTGCTGCTGCGCTCCAAACAACACCCCCAGCCAAAGCTGGCTGGCTTTTCTTTAGATATACACACTTGAATACAATTAACTAATAAACACCCAACACCTGTTCACCCTATTATCTTGAACTACCAGATATTTATCATCCATTAACAGAACTTCAGACCCTAACACCTACTGCCCTCTTGCACCCATGCCTCAGAGCCACTATATTCAAATGTTGTCCTTCACTCCTCTGAGCACAAGCCATTCCTAACAATCCCACCTCCCCTGCTTTCTCTCCTTGTAGAAGAGATTGCACAACTTGGCAAGAGTCAAGAGATGCGAACTTGAGGGAGGCAGGAGGGCTGGGCCTCCAGTGACATCACCTTATCGACCACTGGCAATGCGTGCCCGTCTGGTCCGCTGGGAGGATGGTCTTGCACTACGAGGATTCAGATGTCAGCAGCAACATGCCGTGCCAGCCTGAGCCTCCTGAGGCACTGGTGCTCACACATGTCAGGATAGCAGGGTTGTAGACCTTCTGTTAGGGGTCTCAGTTCCTTCCAGTTGGATCTCAGTGCCCATTCTCTCTGTCCTATGGAGGGATATGTGGCTGAGGAGAAGGCAGCTGGTGCTGTTGCTGGTGTTCCAGCTGCAGCACATTGTAGTGGAATGCTCCCCACTCGAGACCCTCAGCAGAGGTGGACTGTGGAGCTGCAGAAGCTGCTCCCATGCCACTCTGAAGACTGGCAGCAGGGAAGTCCAGCTGAGAGTGGGTGAAGTGCTGCTGTTCAACAGGAGTGCTTTGAACAGCAGCCTCTCACCAGGCCATGGTTGCAGCTCTTCAGTGTAACTGATCAAAGCCTTCACAGCTTGTCAGTTTCACTAAGGCAGTCTCTCCCCTGTGCACTGCTTTGTCCGAACTGTTGGGTTGGAGATAAACCATGAGACTGTTCTGCTGTGGAAAAGAGGGATTCCACTGGGACTCACCTCCTGACTCCTCAAAGCCTGTCCACCATCTATAAGGCACAAGTCAGGAGTGTGATGGAATACTCTCCACTTGCCTGGATGGGTGCAGCTCCAACAACACTCAAGAAGCTCGACGCCATCCAGGAGAAAGCAGCCCGCTTGATTGGCACCCCATCCACAAACATTCACTCCCTCTACCACCGACGCACAGTAGCAGCAGAGTGTACCATCTACAAGGTGCACTGCCGCAATGCACCAAGGCTCCTTAGACAGCACCTTCTAAACCCGCGACCTCTACTAACTAGAAGGACAAGGGCAGCAAATGCATAGGAACACCACCACCTGCATGTTCCCCTCCAAGTCACACACCATCCTGACTTGGAACTATATCGCCATTCCTTCACTGTTGCTGGGTCAAAATCCTGGAACTTCCTTCCTAGCAGCACTATGGGTGTACATACCCCACATGGACTGCAGTGGTTCAAGAAGGCAGCTCACCACCACCTTCTCAAGGGCAATTAGGGATGGGCAATAAATGCTGGCCTAGCCAGTGACGCCCACATCCCATGAATGAATTTTTTAAAAACCCCTCTTAATTTCCTCCATAATGAGTTTATTTGCCTTCCTGCCTCAGCCACGGGGGATTCTGATTTCTGCACCACCCCACCCCTGGAAGTAGGCGGGAACACTTCGAGATACCTAGTCTAATGGCATTTTTCCAATTTTCCCATCCTCCTTGCATCCAAACCTGCCTCCAATAGCCTGGGAAAACATCTCCCCCCTCCCCAAGTTACAGATAGTTTATTGATATCAATAGATAAACAGTGTATTATACAATTTGCTATCCTTCTTACCGCAAAAATAATAAAGACACCAGTCACTTTGTCTCTAAACATAGACTTTAAAACAGAGACAAACTTCTTATGTTGTGAATAAAGCCGCAGCCTCAGACTGACCTAGTTTCTCTGCTGGTCGGCACAGTCTTTGCCGCAGGGTGCAAAACTGAAATCTAACTCAAGAAGCCCAATGTGATCCCATTATTGGACACCCTGGCCAGCAGTTGTCTGTCAAAGAGGACAACAGCGCATCAATGACCCTCTGACTTTCAGGCATAAATGTCAATCAAACACACGACCCTAGGCTGAGCCAGGTTCCTCGATCTGGGTCCATGATGCTTGGGACTACCTCTAGGTATTAGCCATGGCTCAGTTGGCAGTATTCTTGCCTCCAAATCAGAAGGTTGTGGGTTGTGAGCACAAAATCTAGGCTGACACTGCTACTCAACACTAAGCGAGTCCTGGGCAGTCAGAGATGCCATCTTTCAGATCAGATGAGATGTTAAACTGAGGCCCTGCCTGCCATCTCAGGTGGATATAAAAGGTCTCATTGCACTCGTTTGAAGAACAGCAAGATAGTTCTCACCAGTATCCCTCAACCAACATCACTAAAATAGATTATCTGATCATTATCACATTCCTATTTATGGGAGCTAGCTGTGCACAAATTGGCTGCTGCATTTCCTACATTACAGCAGTGACTACAATTTTTAAAAAGTACTTAATTAGCTGTAAAGTACTTTGAGACTTCCTGAGATCATGAAAGGTGCTAACTAAATGCAAGTTCTTTCTTGTAAGGCTATAAGTTTTGGTTCACATGGGTCTCCCTACTGAAACTGTCTTTTTGCCATGAGCACAGTGCTGGGAGAAGGCTGTGATTGTATAACGATGCCACTATGTCCATCACACATACAGTACTTACCAGAAAACCATCATAGAATCACATAGCACAGAGGAGGCCATTCAGCCCATTGGGTCAGTTCCAGCTCTGTGAAAGAACTATTCGATTAATCTCACTCCCCTGTCTTTCCACATACATGCAAATCTTTCCTTTTTAAATATTTATCCAATTCCCTTTTGAAAGTTACTACTGAATCTGCTTCCACCACCTTTTGAGGCAGTGCAACGAGATCATAAACTCTTGCTGAGTAAAAAAAAACTTTTGCTCCTCCTTGGCCTTTTCTGTGAATTATCTGACTCTGTTTCCTCTAGTTATTGACCCACCTACCAGTGAAAATAGTTTCTCCCTATCAAAACGCCTCTATACCAGACAAATATCCTGCTTCTGCTTTACAAGTTGATAAAGAACGGAAAACTTCTCAATTTTACTTGTTAAAGAATAACCAACTCAGAATTTCAAGACATCAAAGGAACAGTAATAGGCACTTGCATTGTTCTGTTCCTCTCATTCTTAATCACATACTAAAAATTTCTCTGGTCATTTAGAGGGGGACACTTGGAGTAGTAAAATTGACCTCAGGACCCCTGGGCTTAGGAGACAAATGCAGCTTTGTTCTCACTCCTGGTTGCTATCCAGGTGACTTCCGCTGGAAAGTCCACAAGTGGAAATGCCAAGTAAGAGCAAAAATTGAACTTTGTGTGATACCTTCCACAGTTGAATAGCCTTCCATCACCCACTGTCTAAGCTTACATATGAATAATGGCCACTACTGATGCCTTTAACTTCATACTGCAGCACAAGTGAGCACCTTCAGGAAGGAAGAGGAGAAGAATGAAGAGGTGGGTGGGAGGAGAAGATGTGATAAGATCATTGCAGGCATTAGAATCGGAGATTATATTCAGCAAGTTTAATTGATACTGCTGGTATCTAGCACACAGAATACATGTATCTGTGTCACCAGCACAGCCACCATCCATCAATGCATTTCCATCCATACAGTGTAGTCCTTATGGGGACTGGAGGCTTCAAATGACTGACAACTATAAAATCTGTATTAACATCCTGCATAATGTTTGACCTCTGCATTTGATTCGCCTGCCAGCTTTTGCTGTTGCTAGGATAAGTGTGCCTTGTGATGCAGTTTCCCCATTGAAATTAATCAACATATTCCTTTACACAGGAGACTCTGGTCTGGCCTCTACTGTTACTGAAAACATGAATCTACAAAGTGATGCAGTAAAATATGCCACTGGTATGTAATATTTGGGTATTGAGATATAATTTTACTGTAAGTTCATTAGAAAAAGATATTTTAGTGAAGTTCATTGATCCATATTGATGAGCTTGGATATTTCCTTGCAATGCGTCTAGCTCCCTATTTTTTGCTCATCCTCCCAAGCATTGTGTCATTAATCCATTCTATAATTTGGCAGCAAGATCAAGTGAGGGTTCATAAGAAAGAACTTGCATTTATGTAGTACCTTTCACAAGCTCAAGGTGTCCCAAAGTGTTTTATATCCAGCAAAGTACTTTTGAAGTGTAGTCACTGATGTAATATAGGGAAATGCAGCAGCCAATTTGCACACAGCAAGCTCCCTGAGATAAAAGACCAGATAATCTGTTTTTACAGATGTTGGTTGAGGAATCAACATTGACCAAGACACCAGGGAGAACTCTCCTGTCCTTCTTCAAATACTGCCATTGAATCTTTTAAACCAACTGACATCTACAAATAGTAATTGGATTATGATTGGGACCCTGGCTCATACCCCTGCCCTGCTCCCTCCCCCACCAAGCCAGAAGGCAGTGAGGCAAACTGTCACATGCCCATTGCCAGGCATGGCTGAAGTCAGCCAAAAAAGATAGAACAGGATGACCCTTGGTGAATGCTTTAGGGGAATGTTTATTACAAACTAATAGTCCCAATTTTAACTGGAATTGAGGGGTGAGTATGGGGATGGTTGGCAAGTAACTCATGGCCTCATTTAGATATACAAGAGCCAACTGCTGCCTGAACCCAGCATCAATGCTGCAGGTCAGTGGACAAGACACAGCCAATTGCTGCAGGAGACCACAGCCAGGGATGCATGGGAACAGTCACTGGCAATCAAGTAAGTGGTGGGGGTGGGTAGGTGATTGTGGTGGGGGGGAAGGAAGCCCAGGACCGTAGGGGCTCTTCTGGGCCTGCTGCTCCTTTGCACCCGGTGTTGTTCCTTTGCACCCAGCAGGCACTGGGCACCAAATGCAGCTGCTAAGGGTTAAAATACCATTGGGGTCTGAATGATGTTCTCATATCCTGACTTTTGAATTTCAATAAGACCCTTTCCTGCATGGTGTGAGGGCTCACTGGATGTCAAAGTGGTGCAAAGCCTCTGAGTGTAAGGTGAATTGGTCAACACTATTTTAGACCTTCTTGAGTTTACTCTCTATTGAAAGTGGTGGTGAGGTTTGGGGGGGTGGTGTGGGCGGTGGTGGAGGGAGTAAAACAGACATTCCACCCGATCCTGTGGGTTTCCTTCCCGGCGAAGCTAAAATTACCCCCAGTGTGTTAGAATGTGGATAATCATCAGCTGTTCATAAAACTCCTCAGAAGCAGCATCAAATGAAGAAATATTCTGTGGTTGTCATTCTGAAAATATTTCAATATATTATTTGGAACCTTTAATTATCCAGCAAGTCTTCCCAACATGTTTTTAAACTTGAAACAGTGTGTTGGTCTTTTTATTCAATGTCCTATAAAGTAAAAGCATCATCCTGCAGATCACAGCTTAGAAATTGGATCATGCTCCAATTTGAAACGTATAAAATTCTTAGGGCCGGACAGGGTAGATGCTGGGAGATTGTTTCCTCCTGGCTGGAGCGTCTAAAACTAGGGGACGTAGTCTCAGAATAAGGGGCTGGCCATTTTGGACTGAGATGAGAAGAATGTCTTCACTCAGAGGGTTGTCAATCTTCAGAATTCTCTACCCCAGAGTTGTGGATGCTCAGTTAATGAATACATTTATTTAAATTTTGTTTTATTTTTTCACGGGATGTGGGCGTCGCTGGCTACATCAACATTTATTACCCATCCCTAATTGCCCTTGAGAAGTTGGTGATGAGCCACCTTCCTGAACTGTTGCAGTCCATGAGGGATAGGTCTACCCACAGTGCTGTTAGGAAGGGAGTTCCAGGATGTTGACCCAGTGACAGTGTAGCAACGGCGATATAGTTCCAAGTCAGAATGGTGTGTGCCTTGGAGGGGAACTTGCAGGTGGTGGTGTTCCCATGCATTTGCTGCCTTTGTCCTTCTAGGTGGTAGAGGCTGTGGGTTTGGAAGGTGCTGTCGAAGGAGACATAGAGAGTTGCTGCAGAGCATCTTGTAGATGGTACACACTGCTGCCACCTTGTGCCTGTGGTGGAGGGAGTGAATGTTTAAGGTGATGGATGGGGTGCCAATCGAGCCTGCTGCTTTGTTCTCGATGGCCAAGTTTCTTGAGTGTTGTTGGAGTTGCACACATCCAGGCAAGTGGAGAGTATTCCATTACACTTCTGACTTGTGCCTTATAGATGGTGGACAGGCACTGAGGAGTCAGGAGGTGAGTTACTCGCTGCAGAATTCCCAGCCTTTGATCTGCTCTTGTAGCCACAGTACTTACATGGCTGGTCCAGTTCAGTTTCAGGCCAATGGTAACCCCCAGGATGTTGATGGTAGGGGATTCAGCGATGGTAATGCTGTTGAATGTCAAGAGGAGATGGTCAGATTCTCTCATGTTAGAGATGGTCATTGCCTGGCACTTGTGTGGCACGAATGTAACTTGCCACTTATCTTCCCAAGCCTGAATGTTATCTAGGATTTGCTACATATGAACACGGACTGCATCAGTATCTGAGGAGTCGTGAATGATACTAAACATCTTACCATCATCAGCAAACAACTCCAATTCTGACCTTATGATGGAAGGAAGGTAATTGATGAAGCAGCTGAAGATGGTTGGGCCTAGGACACTACTCTGAGGAACTCCTACAGTGATGTCCTGGGACTGAGATGATTGACCTCCAACAATCACAACCATCTGCCTTTGTGCTAGGTATGACTCCAACCAGTGGAGAGTTTTCCCTGATTCCCATTGACTCCAGTTTTGCTAGGGCTCCTTGATGCCACACTAGGTCAAATGCTGCCATGATGTCAAGGGCAGTCACTCTCACCTTACCTCTGGAATTCAGCTCTTTTGTCCAAGTTTGGACAAAGGCTGTAATGAGGTCAGGAGCTGTGTGGCCCTGGTGGAACCCAAACCTAGCAACTCTGAACAGGTTATTGCTGAGTAAGTGGCGCTTGATAACACTGTTGATGACTGTTACGACCAGGTGTGAAAGGTGTCTAGGGGTCCCTCTCAGCCTTCACCTGGTCTTACTGTAAGAGGGTTTAATTTTAAACACACTGTGTTTTTAGCTCACCCTTGATGAATCCTTATTTACCGCTTTCCAATTATAAGGCAAGGAAACCAGCACAAACAGGCTTTCTTAGGTTAAAGAAGAAAAGTTGAAATTTATTAAACTTAAACTTGAATTCGGTTGACGCCTATGGATACATGACATGCCTGCAAACGCGATACACACATGCAAATAGAGACAGAAAAGTGCAGAAGAAAAATAAAGTGGAAAAGTTTGAGGCAATATCTGAAGAGTTTATGTTACAGTTCTTCGAGCTCACTGTAGAGTCCTTGATTGCAGATAGATCTTGCTTTTCGTTGTGCCCAGTATTCTTCTTAAACCTTGTTTGCTGTAGGAGACTTTTCTCTCTTAGGGTAGGTGGTAATTAGCAGGAGGTTTCCGTGCCCATGTTTGGCCTGATGCCATGAGACTTCACAGGGTCCAAAGTCAATGTTGAGGACTCCAGGGCAACTCCCTCCCGACTGCATACCACTGTGCAACCACCAATGTTTGTGAGTGTCTGTACTGTTGGTGAGACAGGACATACCCAGAGATGGTGGTGTCAGGGGCGTTGTAAGATATGATTCCGTGAGCGTGACTATTTCACACTGTTGCTTGACTAGACTGTGGGACAGCTCTCCAAGTTTGGCACAACCCCCCATATATTAATAAGAAGGACTTTGCACAGTCGACAGGGCTGGGTGTGCCGTTGTCATTTCCATGCCCAGGTCGATGCCAGGTGGTCCATCAGGTTTCATTGCTTTTAGACTTTTCTGTAGCAGTTTGGTACAACTGAGTGGCTTGCTAGGCCATTTCAGTGGGCACTTAGGAATCAACAACATTGCTGTGTGTCTGGAGTCACATGTAGGCCAAACCATGTAAGGCCAGCAGATTTCCTTCCGTAAAGGACATTAGTGAACCATATGGGTTTTTATGACAATTGATAATGGTTTCACGGTCACCATTACTGAGATTGGCTTTTCTTAAATTCCAATTTTATTAATTAATTCAAGACAGAGCTCAATATATTTGTGAATACTAAGGGAATTCTTCTTTGGCCTCCTTGTCTCGGGAGACAATGGGTAAGCACCTGGAGGTGGTCAGTGGTTTGTGGAACAGCGTGTGGAGTGGCTGTAAAGGCCAATTCTAGAATGACAGACTCTTCCACAGGTGCTGCAGATAAAATTTGTTGTCGGGGCTGTTGCACAGTTGGCTCTCTCCTTGCGCTTCTGTCTTTTTTCCTGCCAACTACTAAGTCTCTTCGACTCACCACTCTTTAGCCCCGTGGAGTTGAGATAGAAGATTAGCCGTAATCGTATTGAGGACAGAGCAGGCCCAAAGGGCTGCATGGCCTACTCCTGCTGCGATTGCCATGTTCTTGCAGCGGCTGCAGGCACCAGTATTAATAGCGCGGACAGATCCAGCAAGTAAAGTGAAACACTTTTAACTGTAGTGGGTTAATACACTGCAGTAGCCATTGATCCCAGATACAATAGTCGTTAAATCCTTAGGGAAACCTGAAACCAGCAGAAACTGGCAATGATCAGGGACTTTAAATGGATGACGAAACAGCCGCCGCCGCGATGAGCCAATCAGCGTCTCTCTCCCACCCGCGCCGCGATGAGCCAATCAGCGGCGTCCCTCTTCCACCGCCGCCGCAAGAACTCAGCCGGGCCTAGCAACACGGCTGCGCACTCGGCAGCTGCCCCGCCCTCCACTTTCCCGCTTCTCCTGGGCGCCCTCACCCTACCCGCCCCCAACGGGCAGAGTGCGCGCGCGCGCGCTGGGACGGCAGCGCGTGCGCACTAACGACTCTTCTCACCCTGGAGGTAATGCGCACGCGCGCGCGCAGGCGACGACCCGCCCCTGAAAAAATCCGCATGGTTCTAAAATTAGAAAGTGACGTCACTATTAAATAGCCGGGCACCGGGCGCGGGCTCGACGGCCTTACTGCGCATGCTTGACTGCGGCACTGCAGTGCCTTGTGGGTAGGTGGTGTGGGGCGACGGTGGTGGAGCCGGAGATAGAGACAGAGTTAGAGCTTGTGAGAGGGGCAGCTAGTCTGCAGTGCTGGAGACACTCGCTCTCAACATCCACAACCATCATCGGAAAGGCGGTCAGTGTAAACCCCGCCACCATCCCCCCTTCCCGGGTAGAGATATTGTGCCGTGTCTGAGATGGTGGACCGAGAGCAGCTGGTACAGCGAGCCAGGCTGGCCGAGCAAGCTGAGCGCTACGATGACATGGCGGCGGCCATGAAGTCGGTGAGTAGACCCCCTACCATCAACGGTTATTTGGGACCGAGGGAGGCGGCGAGCCGGTAACGGGCGAGTCTCCCGTACACTGGGACCTCCTCCATCCGAGAAAGATGCATGAAGTTGGCTGGAGTTTCCTCTGTTGGAAGAGACTGGTTCATTCATTGGGATTGAGCCGGGGATAGTTTATATCAAAAGAGGAACTTGTTACCTAGCGGTGAAGTGGGGTGGCAAATCCAGCGGCACAGTGGAGGAGGGGGGGGGGCAAATCTAGCGGCACAGTGGAGGGAGGGAGGGGGGGCAAATCTAGCGGCACAGTGGAGGGAGGGAGGGGGGGCAAATCTAGCGGCACAGTGGAGGGAGGGAGGGGGGGCAAATCTAGCGGCACAGTGGAGGGAGGGAGGGAGGGGGGGCAAATCTAGCGGCACAGTGGAGGGAGGGAGGGGGGGCAAATCTAGCGGCACAGTGGAGGAAGGGAGGGGGGGCAAATCTAGCGGCACAGTGGAGGGAGGGAGGGGGGGCAAATCTAGCGGCACAGTGGAGGAAGGGAGGGGGGGCAAATCTAGCGGCACAGTGGAGGGAGGGAGGGGGGGCAAATCTAGCGGCACAGTGGAGGAAGGGAGGGGGGGCAAATCTAGCGGCACAGTGGAGGAAGGGAGGGGGGGCAAATCTAGCGGCACAGTGGAGGAAGGGAGGGGGGGCAAATCTAGCGGCACAGTGGAGGGAGGGAGGATGGGGCAAATCTAGCGGCACAGTGGAGGGAGGGAGGGGGGGCAAATCTAGCGGCACAGTGGAGGGAGGGAGGATGGGGCAAATCTAGCGGCACAGTGGAGGGAGGGGGGGCAAATCTAGCGGCACAGTGGAGGGAGGGAGGGGGGGGCAAATCTAGCGGCACAGTGGAGGGAGGGAGGGGGGGGCAAATCTAGCGGCACAGTGGAGGGAGGGAGGGAGGGGGGGCAAATCTAGCGGCACAGTGGAGGGAGGGGGGGCAAATCTAGCGGCACAGTGGAGGGAGGGAGGGCAAATCTAGCGGCACAGTGGAGGGAGGGAGGGGGGGCAAATCTAGCGGCACAGTGGAGGGAGGGAGGGGGGGCAAATCTAGCGGCACAGTGGAGGGAGGGAGGGGGGCAAATCTAGCGGCACAGTGGAGGGAGGGAGGGGGGCAAATCTAGCGGCACAGTGGAGGGAGGGAGGGGGGGGGCAAATCTAGCGGCACAGTGGAGGGAGGGGGGGGGGGCAAATCCAGCGGCACAGTGGGGGGGGGGGTGGCAAATGCAGCCCTTTGTGTTGGGCTGTCTGTTATCCCGAGTGTTACATTAAATCAAAGTAAGGTTCTGTCAGTAACTCGGCAGCATCTTGCAATCCAGGAACAATGACACTTTCTAATGGTTTTATTTTCAGGGTTCTTGTTTAATGAAGGAAAATTTTTTTGGACATGTGGAGCACACGTGTTTTGTATATCCCATTATTTTCCGTTTCAGCTAACTGGTTCCTGTTCACTGCCTCCAATAAATCCCTATAGTATCCAGGAGGAGAGCTTTTCAGATGAATGTGAATTACAGTTGTTGGGTGTGGTCTGGTTCAGAGAATTGCTCCGCGGTTCGAATTTTTTCCCCTCCCTCCGAACGATATTGAGAAATCTGTAATAGTGAAACCGTGGGGGGTCTATCTGTCTTTAAAAGATGACCTAATGCAGATACAAAACCTAACCCTCCCCAATAAAAGTGGATGAGATTTAGCTGGATATGAATTGGATTCTGTTCAAATCTGTTTTTTTAGGGTGGATGACAAAGATGGAGAAAAAGCTGCATTCGCTGACACAGATGGTTTAGTGGAGGATGGGATCTGTAGGGGTGCAATCTGGCTTTAGAGAAAGATGACATTGAGTGAGTGGAAAGGTCTGTGTCAGAGTGGGCAGCATCGCAGTAAAGATAAGGCAGCCACCTTAAATTCAGGGGCAGATGGCTGCTTTCTACAGTAACCCTTCATCTAACACTTTCACCTTGGGTTTACATGAAGGTTCTTCGACTTGATGTGAGATATGCTATCAGTTTAAAGAACTAAAGGTTCATTCCCATTGTTCTCAATATATTGTGTTTTTGAATGGAATAGTTGAAATAGCTGACTTGCTTCTTGCACCATCCTTCAGTATGAAAAATGAATTAAGTCTCATTACATGTGAAGAAGGGAAGCAAGCCAGGATGGAGCTGTGTTAGCGCACCAGCAATGTAGTAATGTGCTGGAATCAGGGAGACAGACAGGCGTTTTTCTGAGACAGACAGGCGGGAGGGGTTGGCACAGGTTTCTCAGCTGGAGTTTATCGGATTCTGGGGCTAGATAGTCTCCACCCAGTCTGTTGAATTCTGGGCGTCCTTTGAATGCAACTGACCATGGAGGCATTGAGTGTCTGCATTGAAACTGATGTGTACACAGGCAGTGGCAGGGTTTTTGAGTGTAGTTAGCGTGGAGCTCAGGGTGTGGGCATCATGCAGCATCTGAGGATACACTCCCAACAATTTTAGCTCACTTAGATCTCTGAATGCATATATCTATTTGTGCCTTGTGTTACCACTTCAATATCTGTCTGAATAGCTCAAAGCTTGAGTGCACCATTGTGCTGCTGCCTGCTGTTGAGAGGCTTCATGACTCACGGCTGGGAATGTGTGTAACTGGGTGGATCAGTATGGGTGGCATGGGATGTTGGAGCGCAGCACAGCATGTTTCAGCAGTTGACAGTTGGGAGCTTCCATTGGGAATACACAGCTGGGGATCGTACAGCGGAATTGCATTGTCAGAGCTGACGATCGATTTATTGCATCTGGTGTGATGTGATCCAGCCACCTTTTGGGAATTAGGGAGGGGTGTGTGGCTGGAAGAATGATTAAATAATAGGTGTCGACTGGGTGACACCCTTCGCTCAAAGGGCGAAACCTCCAGGGCCATTGAATAATTTTTTAAGTGGGATTTTTAGTGTTTAGGAATCACATTTTGAAAGCTTAGTTAGTAGTCTGGATAATGCCCACTTGCTCTGCAGATACAAATCTCTGTGTTGGCTGGGCAGGAAGAGAGGTGAAGGAGTCATGCTTGTTTTTTGAATTACACATGGTGGTACACTGCACCATTGGGAGGGAGAATCTCCATGCCTGTCAAAACACTAGTACATGACTGTTGCAAATGGTGCTTAGTTCCTCTTGTTTGCATGATTTTCATTTTGGAGCTGGTTGTGTGTGACCCAGATGAATGTTTTGGTAACAAAAATGATTATATCTGGGCAGGTAGCAGGTACTTGAATTGGTGGCCAGTGCCGTGCCCGCAGTCGATTGGTGGCTAGTGCTGTGCTGTCATGGTGTTAGATTTCACTATCACTTTGATATTGTGTGTAAGTGATCTGGCATGTAACTTCTGTGATAATTGGAATGTTTTTTAGAGCAGAGATGTTAGGATATTTAGTAGCGGTGTTCAAAATTATGAAGGTTGTGATAGGATAGAAATAAGGAGAATATGTTTGCAGCTGCAGGAGGATTGGTAGCCAATGGATGCAGAGTTAAGATAATTGGCCAAAGAACCAGAAGTGAAGTGAGAAATTTTAAGCAGTAAATTATCTTGAATGCATTGGCTGAAAGGGTGGTGGAAGCAGATTTGATAGTAACTTTTAAAAGTGAATTAGATATATAGTTGAAAAGGAGAAATTTAGAGATATTGGGAAGGAGTAGGGGAGTTGTATTAATTGGTTAACTCTTTGAGAGCTGACACAAGTGCAGTGGGCCAAATAGCTACCTCCTTTGTGGTATGATTCTAATAGTTGTGACCAACACTCACAGGAAAAATTCTCACTGTTTGAATCAGTAATAGAGTCAGGGAGCTGTTAGTATTGTTCCAGAGAGCTGTCTGCTGCACTGAGGGTTACTAAATCTAAAGTGAAAGGATGATGATTGAGTTGGATAATGGAACCATGGTTTGAGATCTGGTATCTTGAGTGAAAATTCATTGAAAACCACAACTAGAGCCTCCACTTTGTAACACAAGGAATGGGAAAGGTTTCTAGTTTGAAAATGGGACTTCTGTCTATTTCATGATTACATGTTTAGAAATTTCCAAACTACTGAAACAGTACAGCTGAAAATTAGATAGTCAAATACCCCTTTACAGGACAGAGAAAAATGGAGTCAGCTACTCTGGACCTGCTTGCTTCCTTGTGGCTGAATAGAGAAAAGTATATATACAGTATTTCAGCTAAAACAACTATTAACTCAGCTGGGATGGTGCTTGATGTGTTTAACTCAAGGGAGTGTGAGTAAATGAAGAGCAGGACAGCACTAGAAATGGGTAATGCCTAAACCATGATGCGTCATTCATGTATTTTTCTTCCTGTTGGATTGGTGGGGCTGCAGTGTCGGGGCTACATCACTTCAACAGCTTCTGTGAAGAGCCTTGAAACTGCTGTCTCTGTCCATCTTCCAGCCTCTTGGGTGTCGAATTTCCCTGGCAGTTTGAACAGTAGTCATATATGTCTCATTAGCTAACATCTCCAAGACCGATGCACATTAAAAGAACATGCCTAAAGGTGCAGTGTGTCGCAGTTACTAATAATAATTCTCTCTCTCTCTCTGCTATACACATACAGCCTTTGAAACCATTGGTGTGGCAATGTCTGCACAGTGTTGCTTGATATATTCGTCTTCTCTCCTGACATCCTGCACTATGGTTCTGTATTGAACCTTTGTTTTCCAGTTTTGTCTTTCTCCTCTCCTTCTGAAACAGTGATCCTGTTGGCATGGTTCTATGGGGGTCAGTTGGCCTGGTGGTAGAGTTGATTGGTCCCGCATGATGCCATATGTGAATTGCTTCATTCAGGTCCTATCCTGTCCTCCGTGCATGTGCTTGCAATATGCATCAGTGAATAATGTTGGTTTATTTTCCCCATCCAAGTTGAGGCCAGGTGTAACATACCTACTGCTCCCCCTGCCAGCACAGACTGGGCTTTGAGCTTGGTCCCATCCTGTTTTGCAGCTATTCACTGGGATCTCACAGTATGACCTCCGCCTCTTCAACTAGCTGGCTTGTCACGATGATACGAGCAGACACACTGGGCCAGCAGCGCATGTCTTGTTTGCAAAACTGAATATTGTGGGGGAGAATTATTTAATTGTCTTTAGAACCTTCGGCTCAAACTACCAGAAAATACTGCAAAAAATCTCAAGTAAGTATGTGTGTGTGTTTGCATGTCTGTACACCTTGACGACCAGTTCAACAGCAAGAAAGCTTTGAATGAGTTTCTTTGCCAGCTCTTGTGGATTCCACTTTATTAGTCCCAGGAACTGATGCTTCACTTCTGGCAAATGTCTACCCACTTTGTGACAAACAGTGGTGTTTTTGCATTGTTTTGCACTGAGGCTTGGAGCTAACCTGAGTATATAACCCCACCCACTCTTTCCATTTGTCTTCTCTGTTGAACTGTTAACCAGCACTGCAATAAGATGTAATTTGGTCACATCTTGTGATGGTCAGATTCAGGGTTCATCATCTTCCTCACCTTCCCACACGCCCCCTCAGCCATAGTGCGCGCCTGTTCCTGTTTGTTGCTGAGTAGCACCTAGAGTCTGGTCTCACTTCACCACAGTTACTGTGTATGGTAGAGGTTGGTTGCATCTCCAGCATTTCACCTGGAGAAGTGACTTTTATTTGTTCTTGGGGCGTGGGTGTCACTCAGGCAAGGCAGCATTTATTGCCCATTCCTAATTGCCCTCGAGAAGGTGGTGGTGAGCTGCCTTCTTGAATCACTGTAGTCCATGTGGTGTCGGTACAGCCACAGTGCTGTTAGGAAGGGAGCTCCAGGATTTTGACCCAGGAACAGTGATATAGTTCCAAGTCACAATGGTCTGGGACTTGGAGGGGAAACTGCAGGTGATGGTGTTCCCATGTGTCTGTTGCCCTTGTTCTTAGTGAATGAGTTCACCTATTTGCAAGGTACTGTTGAAGGAGCCTTGTTGCGTTGCAGACGGGGCAAAAAATTAAGGGCCTGGAAACCTTTTGGGTTTTTTTTTTAAAGAAAAAGGTTTATGCAAACATGGACTTTATTCCAGTAAGAACTCTTAACAGGATTAATACTATCGGACACTAAGATGGGGTTTGGTGATGTGGTTTTCTGCAAAGCATTGGTGAGACCATGGTCTGCCCCGTCCAGGGTTATTTGTAAGACACCTGTTCTCCCCCTCGCATGCTCCCCCCTACCACCCCCCCCCCCCCCCACCGCGATACCATTGGAAATGGGAATTCTACTCAACTCCTTCTGACCAAATCTCTCAATTACACTGCATGTTTTAAATCTTGTTTAGCTGCAAGGAAATGTTATCATTGTGTAGCATGAAGTTGACTGTATTTCAGTCCTAACCTGAAGAGCTGGTTTATTTCATTCAGAAACTGTTCCTGTGAGAAATGTCAGATCAGTATCGTGCAGAAATTTTTTGTGTAAAAGTTGATGTTGTACAGATGTGCCTGTACCATTGTTCAGAATGTAGCTCCTGTTCCTACATTACAACAGTGACTACACTTCCACGGTACTTCATTGGCTGTAAAATGCTTTGGGATGTCCTGAGGTCATGAGGTGTTGTATAAATGCCAAGTCTTTTCATGTGGAAACTTTTCTAAAAACCCAGGAAGTCCCCCCTTTCCACCTGCCCCCCCCTCCCCCCACCCCCGCATGCAAACAGTACACTAATAGCCCAAAATGAAGACCCTGAAAGGTCAAAGAATTCTATTCAGTTTGTTTAAGATAACACCGATTACTCTTTCCTTGTTTTCAGTGCACATTCTCAGTCCTATTCCTAGTAGAGCAGTGTGTACACTCTAGCCCTGCTAGGAGTGCAATCATTTCATATTGTCAGTTCAGCTGGCTCGTGGTTCACTTGTGATGAATGCACTCTTGGTAATATTTCACCCCAGCTCAAACGTTCAAGCTGGTGCCATGGTAGAGGGTTCTCAAAGCTGTGGTTTAAATCCAGTCCAGCCCTGTCCCTTTGTACCATTGCCCTCATCAAGGCACTGTTTTACGAACCTCTATAATAGGGGTAGATTGCACTCTTCACTCCCAATGTGATTGGTTTCTCACCATGAACCATGTGGGAGGTGCAGTTGAGTTAACCTGATGTGTTGTTCAGCTCCATAAAATCACAGAATCCTCGGGAGCATTCATCCCCCAAAAGGTTGCTGAATGGTGACTGGTGCATAGTGGCTCAGGATAATTAAAATCCATCATTTTATGTATATTTTTAAAATTGCAAGACATAACTAACAATAGACCAGGTCACGAATAGTGGCACATTGTTCTAACGGGGATGGTTTTTTCATAATGTGAGAGATTTTAGGAGTCAATGCAATCATTAACCAGTGTTAGCAGTATGACTGCTATCATAGTCACAATAAATTTGAAGTTTATCACAGAACAGGTGAGTTTTGTTATAAAGGGAGGGAGCAATTTGGAGCATGGTCTGGAGATAATGAGTCAGATGTCACATGATTGTCATTTGTACTACTTTGTTGCCATGACCACTATTGTTTCTCATCAAATGCTGTTATCTAGGAGCACAATTTTTTTAAAAAAAGCTGATATGTGAGGCATTGCGCAGTGGCTGGGCTCTGGGAACAAGGTCTGCAGATAACCTCAGGCCTGAATATTTTCAGGTGCAAGAATTGAATCATTTGACTGCCTGTCTATTGGGGAAGCTGGGTGTTTTTTTTTGCCCTGAAAGTGCTCTCTCTCTCCGTCTCTGGGTTTTACAGTAGCTGTTGGCCCATATGGCCATTACTGGTGTATGAGCTCAGGTGTTTTGTTTGACTGGGGGGGGGGAATTGGAGCAGAACCTGACCCTTTCTTTCCCTATAGTGCACTGTCCTTTTGCAGTAATACTGAAACTGTGACCCGTCTTGCTCAGGTTTATCAGAGGCTCAGTAAAGCACAGAAAAAGTCAAACTCCTTTTACCCAGTATTCCTTCCACACCCTGACAAAATCTGACTGACTCCCTGCATTATGACAGCGACTACACGTGCAAAGCACCCCATTGACTGTGAAGTACTTGGCAACGTTGTGAAAGCCGCTGTATAACTGGTAGTTCTTTCTTTAGTGCTCGGCACTGAGAGCCAGGCCAGTCGCTCACCTCTCACCCCACTGTCAGTTGTGCTCTTCACACATCCAAACCGACACAGACTGGGAGCTGACTCAAGGACATTTTGCGCTGTCAACTTGGGTGATGTGTTTGTCTGCCAACCCATTGTGGGCACTAACTGCCTGCCCCCACACACACTCTCGCCCCTCGATGTAATTTTTATTTATTGCTTGTTTTCTTGTTCGCAGGTAACTGAGCTGAACGAGGCCCTGTCGAACGAAGACCGCAACCTGCTCTCCGTGGCCTACAAGAATGTGGTGGGAGCCCGCAGGTCGTCCTGGCGGGTGATCAGCAGCATTGAGCAGAAGACTTCTGCTGATGGCAATGAGAAGAAGCTGGAGATGGTGCGTGCCTACCGGGAGAAGGTGGAGAAGGAGCTGGAGGCCGTGTGCAGCGATGTGCTGTCCCTGCTCGACAAGTTCCTCATTAAGAACTGCAACGAGTCCCAGGTGGAAAGCAAAGTCTTTTACTTGAAAATGAAGGGCGACTACTATCGCTACCTGGCTGAGGTGGCCACTGGCGAGAAGAGAGCCGGCGTGGTGGAATTGTCCGAGGCCTCCTACAAGGAGGCTTTCGAGGTCAGCAAGGATCAGATGCAGCCCACTCACCCCATCCGCCTGGGCCTAGCCCTCAACTTCTCAGTCTTCTATTACGAGATCCAGAACGCTCCTGAGCAGGCCTGCCAGCTGGCCAAGGCAGCCTTTGATGACGCCATCGCCGAACTGGACACTTTAAACGAGGACTCCTACAAGGACTCGACCCTCATCATGCAGTTACTACGGGACAACCTCACCCTCTGGACAAGTGACCAGCAAGATGACGAGGCAGGAGAAGGCAACAACTGAGTCTGTGCAGTCACCCTCTTCATCTCCTCCTCTCCTCCCTCCCTGCCTCACCCGCCCAACACAGACATGCTATATACCCTACTGCTAATATCTACTGTACACACAGCTCCTCTAAATCCACTGTATGCCCATCAGAGAAGGAAAGACTAAAATGATGCGTCTTCATTAGCTGTGTCAGTATTTAAGCCCCTTTGCTGTAGTCGCACTTCAAAATTGTGCAAAAATTCTTTGAGCCATTTTGTTGCTGGTGAATCACTTGCAGAAATTGTTTTTGGTCCCTTTTTAAAGTTTGAGTGGTTTTTAGAACCACCAATCTGCCCCATCCCATCCCAAAAAGAAATTAAAAAGTATTTGCTGTTTGAGCACTGCAGTCGAGATTGGAATGAGGAAAGGCCGTGATGTTTCTCTTGGCCGATCGCCTCTGCATGTGGAAACTACAGTATCCCTTTCAGTCGTTTAAACTCCAGGACCCAATCAATTTGGAATAAAGTGGGTCAGAAATTGACTCTATTGTAGTGTTTACATATAGTCTGCCCATTTTAGCAAATGAATCTTTAACCATGAAGTAAATTCATATAAAGCTGGGAGGACTGGCTATTTTGTGTTGCTGAATTTTTTTTGGCTGTTAATTTATATGGAGCTCTATGATGTACACAGATCTTGGGTAATGCATTGCATCTGCTAAAATGTTTTGATACTTTTGTTTTAATACCACATTTTTGTCAGATGTCTGTCTGAACCTCAATGATTATACATTTTCTTTGTAATACATCTGCTTTACCAATCAGTTCTCGAGTAAGTTCGATTGAGCTCACAAAACAAGATCCTGTTCGAACAGCATTAAAAAAAAAAGAAAATTGAAATCCCATGGAATGCCAAACCGTAATTCAATGTTGGGTTGAATGGATGACAATAAATGCTGCTTCAGGTGTATCATGGAATTGGCCCTGTTTCTTGTCTTCTGTTGGTTAGTTACATTTGATCTTGGAAGGGAGGAAAGGAAGAGAAGTCAGTGTTAAATCAACCTATATTTGCATGCAAATTCAACCACCTGTAAAGAAATCCAGCCTGACATCAGGTTACCTCTACCTGGAGTCTGCGTCTGCTTTGTTGATCTTCCTTCTCACACCACCTTATCCTCCGACTTTACAACACATCAGTATCTAACTTCCCCAATCTCCCCAGAGGGAAAATATCAATGCTTTGTGACACCTCTGTATTTCTCAGTCCGTCTTCTCCATAGATATTGATCCAGTTGTGTTGTGTTTAAAAGGTGCCAATTGACTATGAATCTAGGAAAGGGACTTTCAAAAATGTTACTATGGTAACCAGAGAAGTCCTGGATTAAAACAGCATCCCTCAGATAACGTAAATGGCAATTCATTGATCCCAAATACAAAACGTGACTTTTTTTGGTGTTGATGCTACCTTGCCACAAACTTGGCATTATCCCATTATCAGTGCATCAGTTTTCGAGATGCCAAGCTTGCATTTGGATTTTTTTGCATGGGCAGGTGTGGAATGAGGATGGGAATGACATTTCCGACCCAGGGATTAATGAAATGCCAGTTCAGATGGGAAAAATAGCAGTGTGGGAGTGGGGTGCCAGCCTTCTAATCTGCTCACATACTGGACTCCACACTGTGAACTTCATCCTGACCCAAGCACACACAAATGTCCAGCCAGAACAAGGCTATTCAAACCACTGTGCTGGCTCTTTTGAGAGCTATCCATTAGTCCCACTCCTCTGCTCTTTCCCCAAAGCCCTGCAAATTTTTCCCCTTCAAGTATTTATCCAATTTCCTTTTGAAAGTTATTTAATCTGCTTCTGCCACCCTTAGACTGTGCATTCCAGATCATCAAGACTTAAAAAAAAAAAACCCTCCCCTTCCCATCTGGTTCTTTTTGTCTTACGAATTTGATTAAATTTTTTGAGGAAGTAACAAGGAAGATTGATGAGGATAGTGCAGTGGATGTTGTCTACATGGATTTTAATAAGGCATTTGACAAGGCATGGCAGACTGGTCTTAAAATTAAAAACCCATGGGATCCAGGGGAATGGCAAATTGGATCCAAAATTGGCTCAGTGACAGGGAACAAAGGGTAATGGGTGAATGTTTTTGCGAATGGAAGGCGGTCCACAGGGCTCAGTGTTTGGTCCTTTGCTGTTTGTGATGGTAATGATTTGGACATAAATGTGGGAGGCATGATTGGGAAATTTGCAGATGACACAAAATTGGCCATGTAGTTGATAGTGAAGAGGATAGCTGTAGACTCGAATAGTTTGGTTTGGTTGAGTGGTGGAAAGGTGGCAAATGGAATTCAATTTAGAGAAGTGTAAGGTAATGCATTTGGGGAGGGCAAACAAAGCAAGGGAATACACACGAGAATAATTAGAGGGGTAGAAGAAGTGAGACACCTTGGAGTGCATGTCCACAGGTCACTGAAGGCAGGACAGATAGATAAAGTGGTGAAGGCATAAGGAATGCTTTCCTTGGCTGAGGTATAGAATGCAAAAGCAGGGATGTTATGCTGGAACCATATAAAATGCTGGTTAGGCCACAGCTGGAGTATTGCATCCAGTTCTGGTCACCACATTACAGGAAGGACATAATTGCTCTGGAGAGAGTACACAGGAGATTTAGAAGAATGTTGCCAGGGCTTGAAAGTTGCAGCTATGAGGAAAGATTGGCTAGGGTTGTTTTCCTTAGAAAAGAGGAGGCTGAGGGGTGACTTAATTGAGGTGTATAAAATTGAGGGGTCCAGATAGAGTAGATAGGAATGGCCTGTTTCCCCTAGCAGGGAGATCAATTACCAGGGAATATGAGGAAAAACCTATTCACCGGGAAGCAGAAACCCTCAACTCATTTAAAAGGTACCTGGTCCTGCAGCTGAAGTGCCGTAACCTGCAAGGCTACGGAACAGGTGCTGGAAGGTGGGATTAGAATGAGCAGCTAGTTTTTTCAGCGGCGCAGACATGATGGGCTGAATGGCATCTTTCTGTGCTATAAACTTTTCTGTGGTTAAATCCCTTTAACACTGTCCTCTGGTTACTGATCCTTCTGTCAGTGGAAACCGTTTTCTTACAATTTGCTTCCTTTTAATACCCCTCGTAATTTCGAACACAATCTAGTTTAACAGTATTACATTGTCAGACAGGTCTTAAACCGATTTCAAATAAAAACAGAAAATGTTGGAAATTCTCAGCCAGATCAACTCGGTATTTCCAGAATTTTCTGTTTTTTAAATTTCAAATTCAAAGCATCCAGTGTTTTGCTTTTTGTAATTAAATCAGTCTTCCTGTACATGTAGAGGTTAAAATCCCATTCAAAAAAAGAGTCAGTTCTCCTGGCCACCATTCATCCCTCAACCTGCAGATTATCTCGTCATTCATCTGCTGAGAGCCCTCACTAATTTCTTTTGAGTGGAATTCCTACACCCTCCCAACTTGGCCTATGTCATGAAGAATTTTGACATTAGTGGAGACGCTACCTTGAATATAGTGAACATTTATTGCTGCATAAGTGGCTACATTTGGAAAGTAATGTACTGAAGTGTCACCCTGGATTTGTGTTCAAGTCTCTGGAGTGGGACTTGAACCTACTACGACTCCAAGGCAAGAGTGCTAGCACTGAGCCGCAGCTGACAGGGTTGGGGGTAGGGTGGATAGAATCTAGAACACAAATGTCTAGTCTTGAATGGTCCCTGTGGCTGCTGGGATTGAAATTTGTTTTGTGCTCTAGCCAATGCCCTTTTGTCCTATCTGCTGGTGTGAATTTTGTTTCTCCGATACCTACTGTTCTTGTTTGGGGGGTGGTGGAGAGAGTACATGGATTTACTGCTGACTTAAAGCAATTTTGGATTGTGGGCTGGGCTCACTAGGAACTGGGTTGTGACTGTCTTAGACAGTTTCATCTTCGAGCTGATGGGCGATTTATCCCATCAGGCTTGCTGCAATCAACCCAGGGCACAAGGTGAATGTTAATGCTGCCCCACTTGGTCTCAGGAAGGCAGATTATTATCTGAACGGCTATAAGCTGAGAGAGGGGAATATGCAGCGAGACCTGGGTGTTCTCGTACACCAGTTGCTGAAGGTAAGCATGCAGGTCCAACAGGCGGTAAAAAAGGCAAACGCTATGTTGGCCTTCATAGAGAAAGGATTCGAGTACAGAAGCAGAGATGTCTTGCTGCAATTATACAGGGCCTTGGTGAAGCCACACCTAGAATATTGTGTGCAGTTTTGGTCTCCTTATCTGAGGAAGGATGTTTTTGCTATAGAGGGCATACAGCGAAGGTTTACCAGACTGATTCCTGGGATGGCGGGACTGACATGAGGAGAGATTGAGTTGGTTAGGATTATATTCGCTGGAGTTCAGAAGAGTGAGGGGGGATCTCATAAAAACCTATAAAATTCTAACAGGACTTGACAGGGTAGATGCAGGAGGAAGATCCTGATGGTGGGGGAGTCCAGAACATAGTCTAAGGACACAGGGTAAACCTTTCAGGACTGAGATGAGGAGAAATTTATTTCCCAGAGAGTGGTGAACCTGTGGAATTCACTACCACAGAAAGCAGTTGAGGCCAAAACATTGTATGTTTTCAAGAAGGAGTTGGATATAGCTCTTGGGTCTTAAGGGATCAAAGGGTATGGGGTGAAAGCAGGAACGGGCTACTGAGTGGGATGATCAGCCATGATCATAATGAATGGCGGAGAAGGGCCGAATGGCCTACTGCTATTTTCTATGTTTCTGTGTTTCTTCGGCTTCACAGCTAACTAAAACTATACAGCAAACATCTGGAAATGTCATACTGTCTGATTTACCATGCAGGAATAGTGCTTGTGTGCTGTTGGTTGTATTTTGTTTTGGAAAAGAGCAACACAAATTCCATCGTTGTTCACCTGCGGTATGTCCTGTGACTAGGTGTCAAGGGATGTTGATGCAGGAGTCCCAAGTGTGTGTGTGGGGCTGACTTGTCACTGGGAGAGTTGAGAGGGAATGCTTTGTACCATTTAATCAAATGCCTAGATGAGTACACCAATTGTTTCTAATAAGGGTTTTTGAAGAGGTAAAAGGAACTCTGACTACCCCAGGATTGCAGGAAAAGGCTCACTCCATATTGAATTGTACAGAAGTATTCCAGCATTTGTGAAGTCTGGCTAAATACACACCCTTCACCAGGAGTGTCCATTACACTCGGTACCATTCACACCCTATATTGCACCAGTTACTACACTTCAAAAACTACCTCATTACCTCAAACTTGCTTTGGACATCCTGTGCTTGTGAGACACGTTATGAAAATAATTCTGACATAGGCATAATGTGCCAAACGACCTCCTTCAGTGTCATATTTAACCCGTGTAGAATTCTTAATCTGAACACTGGGGCAGCTTGACAACTTGGCACCTGGGCCTTAAATTGGCCATTCAGCTGCCCATTACAGAACCTGACAAACGAAAGGTCTGTGATAAGGTGAAGGGCCAGGAGTGAATAAATGGATGATGGAGAAGGCAAATGCAGGCGATAATGAGACAAGTATACAAACGAAAGCTGGGTCCTGAGGAGCTGTAAATGGTTCCAAAACAGTAGCAAAGCATAGAAAATCTCACAGGTCTCCATGGCCCAGAAATGTGGTGGAAGAAAGCAGGTAGACTTCATGGATGCAGATTGCCATGCCTGCTGTGTACCAATAGGGATATCCTACCCCAAGCATTAGCCCACACTTCCTCTGTTTTCGGTGGTGGCTGCAGCCATCCTTCATTACTGGGACCCAAGAGAACATGGTGGTTACAGTCTTCACAGTGTCAGCTGTGGCTTAGTGAATAGCATTCTTGTTACTGAGTCAGAAGATTGTGTGTTCAAATTCCCCCTCCAGGACAAAAATCTTGGCTAACACTCCAGTACATCCTGTGCTTGTTGAGCTAAGACCCTGTCTGCTGTCACCAGTGGATGTAAAAGATCCCGTGGTGCTATTTTGAAGTGCAGGGGAGTCATCCCTGCTGTTCCAGCCAATATTTATCCTTTAATCAACATCATTAAAAAAATAAATTATCTGGTCATTATCACATTACTATTTGTGGCAATTTGCTGTGCACAAGTTTCCTACATTGCAAGAGTGACTACAATTCAAAAGAACTTCATTGGGTGTAAAGCTGAGGTTCTGAAAGGCGCTATATAAATGCAAGTCTTTCTGATTTTTTTATACCCACACTATGTTGTGGTTAAATCATTCTTTATGTAGCACAGCATCTGTAAATGTTTCACATAATTACTTTTGAGGTGCAATAATTGTTAAGTCGGCCATTTTGCACCAAGATCAATGTCCTGGAAGCTGAAACCATTAACCTTTTGGCAATGTTATCGAGGAAGGACTGTTGACCAGGACATTTGGAGAGCTTCCTGCTTTTTACTGTCTCCCTGAGCTATGAATACAGAAGATCTCTCCTTCACATCTCATCCAAATGATACAACCTCTGATGATGCAGTACTCCCTCAATCACGGCCTAGATTATGTGCTCACTTCCTCATGTAGTCTTTCTAGCCACAGGTCTTTTAACAGACAGACAGGGTGTACCCAGTTGGGGCAGAGGGACAGGGTGTACCCAGGCAGGGCAGAGGGACAGGGTGTACCCAGTCGAGGCAGAGGGACAGGGTGTACCCAGGCAGGGCACAGGGACAAGGTGTACTAGCCGGGGCAGAGGGACAGGGTGTACCCAGCCGGGGCAGAGGGACAGGGTGTACCCAGCTGGGACAGAGGGACAGGGTGTACCCAGCCGGGGCAGAGGGACAGGGTGTACCAAGGTAGCGAACAGGGACAAGGTGTACCCAGGCGGGGCAGAGGGACAGGGTGTACGCAGTTGGGGCAGAGGGACAGGGTGTACCCAGCCGGGGCAGAGGGACAGGGTGTACCAAGGTAGCGAACAGGGACAAGGTGTACCCAGGCGGGGCAGAGGGACAGGGTGTACGCAGTTGGGGCAGAGGGACAGGGTGTACCCAGGCGGGGCAGAGGGACAGGGTGTACCCAGTCGGGGCAGAGGGACAGGGTGTACCCAGTTGGGGCAGAGTGTACCCAGGCAGGGCAGAGGGACAGGGTGTACCCAGCATTTATATGTCCACCACGTAGTCTGTTTGTGAAATCATGTGATGCAATTACGATGGCGATGCAGTAAGTCATCATTAGTAGGTTAGCAGTTAAAGTAGACCGCAGGGTAGAGCAAAGCGGATTGGAAAGCTTATATGGAGAAGAGAGAGGAAATGTTCGGAAGTATATATTTTTCTCTCCTTCATGCGACACACACACTGCAGTCAGGAAGGTAGGTAGCCTTAATACTGCTCTTGAATGGATTCATTAGAAAATTATGTTTCACAACTTTGGATGATTTATCTGCATTCTATCTCACTGTCACTTGGAGGGGTTCAACATCTGCTCTGCTTTCTACAGCTCAGCTCACTGCAGGGGGGATCTGCGGCCAAGGGACCCGCTGTTGCAGGGCATCAACTGATCATAGAATGGGCCTTGGTAACCTCCTCCAGACCTATAAACCTCCTAGATTTCTGCCTATCTCCAATCTGGCCTCTTGCGCATTCCTGATTTCCTTTGTCCGACCATTGGCGGCTGTGGCTTCAGCTGCCTAGACCCTAAGCTCAGGAGCTCCCTGTCGAACCCTTTCTGTCCCTCTCCGTCTCTCCTCCTTAAAAGCTACCTCTTTCACCAATCTTTTGGTCACCTGTCCTAACAACTTCTCATCTGCTGTGGTGCCATATTTTATTTTCTAACATTTCTGTGAAGTGCCTTGGGATATTTTATTACGTTAAGTGTAAGTTGTTGTTTTTGTGGTGCAGAATTACATTTGAACACATTTTGTGTACATTGCATGAGGACAGACTGGGTATAGCTGTGATACCTGCAGAAATAGCCTGCTGATGGTCACAGGTTACAGTCACAAATGATCAGTGACTATGTAACCATGGCGTCAGAGGGCAGAGCTGAACATATGTCTGAGTTACAAGGAGGGAACAAAATGGAGGGGAAATTGCATGTATTGATTTAGTGAAAAAAATTGAGAATGGACTTGTGGCAGGAACTGAAAGACACGTGCACTAACATATTTCCAGAAATAAGGGGGAATGTAACCAATAGGCTTTGATTTGATCTTATTTGGTGATCTCCCAACTTTGTTAAATCTTCATTTTCAGATGCTCAGAGAAAGCCAGCACAGATTTGTAAAGGGTAGGTCGAAGCTGATTGAAGTTTTTGAAGAGGTAACTAAAATAATGGACAGGGGAATGTCTATGGATGTTATTTAAATGGACTAACAGAAGACATTTGATAAAGTCCCTCATAAGAGGCTGTGAGCGAAAGTTGAAGCTCACAGAATTGAAGTCAAATTATTGAACTGGTTAGGAAATTGGCTAAGTGGCAGCAGACGGAGAGTACAGACAATGGGCAGACACTCCATTTGGCACAGTGACTCGTGACATATCATAAGGGATCTGTGTTGGAGTCTCAACTGTTCACCGCATTTATAAATGACTTAGATGGCAGGATAGAGAACCACATATCTAAGTTTGCTGATGACACTAGGATAGATGGCATTGCGAGCAGTTTAAATGGAAGCATAAAATTACAAAGCAATATTAATAGATTAAGTGAATAGACAGAACTATGGCAAATGGATTTCAATGCAGTCAAATGTGAGGTCATCCGCTCTGGACCAACAAAAGATAAATCAGGTTACTTTCTAAATGGTGAAAAGTTAGCAGTGGAGATTCAAATCAACTTAGAGGTCCATGTGCATCGATCATTAAAATGTCACGGACAGGTACAGAAATTATTCAAAAAGGCTCACGGAATGCTGTCCTTTATATCTAGTGTACTAGAATACAAGTGGTTAGACGTCATGCTTCAGTTATACAAAGCCCTGGTTAGACCACACCTGCAGTACTGTGAGCGGCTTTGGGCACCACACCTTAGGAAGTATCTATTGACCTTGGAAGGAGTGCAGTGTAGATTTACCAGAATGCTACTTGGATTCCAAGGGTTAAATTACGAGGAGATATTAAGGGTGTATTCCCTGGAATTTAGAAGATTAAGCAGTGATATGATTGAAGTTTTCAAATTATTAATGAGAACAGGTAGGGTAGATAGAGAGAAACTATTTCTGCTGGTTGGGGAGTCTAGGACAAGGATATGTAGTCTAAAAATTAGAGGCAGACCTTTCAGGAGTGCAATTAGGAAATGCTTCTAAACACAAAGGGTTATAGAGGGTTGGAACTCTCTCCTGCAAATGACAATTGATGCTCGATCAATTCTTAATTTTCAAACTGAGATTGTTAACCAAAGGCATTAAGGGATATAGGTCAAAATTGGGTATATGGAGCTAGATTGCACATCAGCCATGATCTCATTGAATGGCAGAATATACCTCAATGATAACACTCCATGACCTACTACTAAGAAAATGGTCTGTGCTGACCTTTTCCCTGATATAGTCTTTCTGTCCCTCTCCCATTTTATTCAGGACATCCTGACATTAAACAGTGCAGCAGAGCGTGACTCTACAAACTTGAAAAAATATATCAGCTATTCCATTGAAAATCGTATTCCTGCCTCAAACACTGAGCCCAAATTCCAACTTTGAAGACATTGCAGACTGAGACAAACCATCTAATGATTGTACACAGCTGTGAAAGGAGTACAGAGTGACACAGTGTCCCCTGCTAGACCTGCCAGCTTGGAACTGATCCAGAATTGGTCGATGCAACTGCAGGTTTCCATCTGCTGCCTACTTGACTCAGTTTCCCTGGTAACAGATTTAATAGGGACAGACACAATAAGCTCACTATTATATCCATTCCTGAGAAGCGCAGAATTCTACAGGGCTGGGCTACAAATAAAGTATCGAACTGTCATCTCTGGCCTCTCCTCTGCAACTGAGCAGAGTTGGGGATTATACACAGAATAGTTACAGCACAGAAGAAGGCCATTCAGCCCATCGTGTCTGCACCGGCTCTCCGACTGAGCTATTCACTTAGTGCCATTCCCCCCTCCACCCCTTCCCCTTCTCCCCGTAACCCTGAACATTCTTGATTTTCGGATAACAGTCTAATTCCATATTGAATGCCTCGATTGAACCAGCCTCCACTGCACTCTCTGGCAGTGCATTCCAGTTCCTAACCACTCGCTGTGTGAAAAGTTTTTCCTCATGTCGCCATTGCTTCTTTTGCCAATTGCCTTAAATCTGTGCCCTCTCGTTCTTGATCCTTTCATGAGTGGCAACAGTTTCTCTTTATCTACTCTTTATCCAGACCCCTCATGATTTTGAATATCTCTATCAAATCACCTCTCAGCCTTCTCTTCCCCTAGGAAAACAGTCCCAACTTCTCCAGTCTATTTTTGTAAATGAAGTTCCTCATCCCTGGAACCATTCCCATGAATCTTTTCTGCACACTTGCCAATGCCTTCACAACTTTCCTTAAATGCAGCGCCTAGAACTGTGAGCAAGACCCCAGTTGTGGCCGAACCAGTGTTTTGTACAATTTTTACATAAGTTCCTTGCTCTTGTATTCTACGCCCCTATTAATAAAGCTTAGGATACTGTATGCTTTATTAACAGCTCTCTCAACCTGTCCTGCCACCTTCAATGACTTATGCACATGTACACCTAGGTCCTTCTGTTCCTGCACCCTCTTTAAAATTGTACCCTTTATTTTATACTGTATCTCCATGTTCTTCCTACCAAAATGAATCACTTCATATTTCTCCGCATTGAACTTCATCTGCCACTTGTCCAACCATTCCATCAACTTGTCTATGTCCTTTTGAAGTTCAACACTATCTTTCTCACAGTTCATAATGCTTCCAAGATTCATATCATTTGCAAATTTTGAAATTGTGCCCTGTACACCAAGGTCATTAATATATACCAGGAAGGGTCCCAACACTGATCCCTGGGGAACTCCACTACAAACCTTCCTCCAGCCCAAAAAACATCCATTAACCACTGCTCTCTGTTTCCTATCATTCAGCCAATTTCATATCCATGTTGCTACCGTTCCTTTTATTCCATGAGCTATACGTTTGCTCACAAGTCTGTTGTGCGGCACTGTATCAAACACCTTTTGGAAGTCCATGTACACCACATCAACAGCATTGCCCACATCACTCCTCTCTGTTACCTCCTCAAAAAACTCCAGCACGTTAGTTAAACATGGTTTGGCCTTAACAAATCCATGCTGGTTTTCCTTAATTAACCCACATTTGTCCAAGTGACTATTAATTTTGTCCCGAATTATTGTTTTTATATGTTTCCCACCACTGAAGTTAAACTGACTGACCTGTAGTTTCTGGGCTTATCTTTACAGCCTTTTTTGAACAAAGGTGTAACATTTGCAATTTTCCAGTCCTCTGGCATCACCCCTGAGTCTAAGGAAGACTGGAAAATTATGGCCAGTGCCTCTGCAATTTCCACGCTTACTTCCCTCAGTATCCTTGGATGCATCTCATCTGGTCCTGGCACCTTATCAACTTTAAGTACAAACCGCCAATCCAATACCTCCTCCTTGGGTCGAATGGCCTATTTCTGCACCGTACATTACTGTTGAACTTACTTCTGCCATTCTTTCAGGTAGTGTCAATATGATTTAAAAAAAAGATTCAGAGACAAGGTAAAGGAATTTACTTGCTACAAAGTGCTTACTCCCATCATGGGGGCCACCTAGCGCTCAGTTAACAATATGGAAGTAACATACATGTCATGACTGTGACTTGAAAGTTATTGGGGGGTTGGGGGGACAGGAAGGGTTGGGGGTGATGGGACAATGACTGGCCTCTCACCTCTGGGACTGAGCAGAATTGGGGATTATACACTTGCCTCTAACCTCTGGGATTTGATCAGATACTTGCTCAGGAGTAGCACTCTTGCCACAGGGTCATAGATTTGTGGTTTCAAAACCTCTTTCAGATACTTGAGCAAAAATCTAGCTGACTGTCAGAGGTGGCATCTTTTGGATGAGATGTTAAGTCGAGGCCTCATTTTCCCCTCTATTATGGTTAGCTGGTAAGTGGTGAGGGTAGCTTTCACTTTTCACCTCCCAACTGACCGTAAATAGTGTTTTGTTAAGAAATGGTGTGTCAGTCCCTGAGCGTTTTTTAGGGTCAAATAAACAGACAAATGACAGGTTTTCTCATAGGTTTAAGAAAAGGAAGGTTAAATTTTTATTTAAACAGCAAAACCTGAATTGTTTGCATCCTTCACCCACTCATCATTCACACGCACATTTACACATAAAGACAGATAGAAAGAAGGGAAAAGGTAAGATGCAATTAATGTCCCAAGTGTTGTAAGAGTTCATAGTTCACAGGAACCTGTTGAATCTTCTCAGGAGGAAAGTCTTTTTAAAGATGCAGGCCTGGATGTTGCAGTCATGAACTTGCTGAGGTGTTGTAGATTCTGGTGGTTAAAACTTCGGTCTGCTGTAGCAAATTGAAGTATAGTATCAGGAGCAGGGCTTCTTCTTTAGTGGGACTGACCTCTCAGTCTTTTGCTGGAACTGGTTTTCTGTGGTGTTTTCTTGATCTCCTCTCTGTCTCCAGAGGGTTACCGTTTAAGGTAAAAATCCAACACATTTGAGTCTCTGTCAGGTGACACAGGGCCCTCTTCCCGGTGTGACTATTCACTGATCTAGGATATGGAAACCATTGCTATCCGTAGGTGTCCGGATGAGGACCATTCTATACAATGGTGCTACTTGATACCTATTCATCTTGGCTTGGGCTGTGGTGTCAGTCTGTCTACACAACCTTTGTTAGTTCATTCCTGTAGATAGGAGTCATCAACATGTAATGGGCTCCTTTCAATTTCAATGGGATTTCCCCAGAGCTAATTCAGACACAGTTAATGAGTTTTGCCTTTGCATACAGACTTGTTTATTTACAGTACTGGATTTGGTCACGTGACCTCTGCTCCATTTTTCCTGTGGTCCAATTGTGCCAATTTTCTTGTGGTTCAGTTTAACAGTTGATTTTTTTTTATTTCATCATAGTTCCTTCCGAACATTACACCTCTCAGATGGACATAAAAGGTTCCATGGCAGTGTTTCAAAGAAGAGCAGGGGACTTGTGCCAGTGTCCTTGCCAACATTTATCCCTCAACCAGCAGCGAAAGCAGATTATCTGGTCATTATCGTATTGCGGTTTGTGGGAGCTTGCTATGTGCAAATTGGCTACCACATTTCCTATTTTACCACAGTGACTGCATAAGTATTTCAATGGCTGTAAATTGCTTTGGGTCATCCTGAGGTCGTGACAAGGCCCAATATAACTGCATGTTATTCCTTAACTGTGCTACATCTGACCAGGGAGCACGTGATGCTGACACTTGTGAGTGTGTAAAATGGAAGGTGTTCCATTTCCCATAGCAACATCCCTCAGTCTGTGAATATGATATCTAGAAAAAAATCTACTTCACATCTATACTTAGATGTCATTAGGGGAATTTGGTGATGCATTCCAAGAAACCAGTTGTATTAGTGTAGTATTGGAAGGAGACTACGAACAGATCAACAACTGACACCAGGGCTCAAAGAAACACCCAAGTGCTAAAGTACAAGGCTTATGTCAGGGTGTGCTGAGTAATTCACTTTAATGACATTGCAAATATTGTGTTACTCAGATTATACAAGCGTGACTCCACCTGTTTTGTTACACAGATGTGTAATGTTTGCTTTCCCTAGTGTAGTGTAAGTAGCTGGGCTGCTCATTGTCTTTGTGTGAACAAGAACAAAGAACCGTACAGCACAGGAACAGGCCATTCGGCCCTCCAAGCCTGCGCCGATCTTGATGCCTGCCTAAACTAAAACCTTCTGCACTTCCGGGGACCGTATCCCTCTATTCCCATCCTATTCATGTATTTGTCAAGATGCCTCTTAAACGTTGCTATCGTACCTGCTTCCACCACCTCCCCGGGCAGCGAGTTCCAGGCACTCACCACCCTCTGTGTAAAAAACTTGCCTCGCACATCCCCTCTAAACTTCGCCCCTCGCACCTTAAACCTATGTCCCCTAGTAACTGACTCTTCCACCCTGGGAAAAAGCTTCTGACTATCTACTCTGTCCATGCCACTCATAACTTTGTAAACCTCTATCATGTCGCCCCTCCACCTCTGTCGTTCCAGTGAAAACAATCCGAGTTTAACCAACCTCTCCTCATAGCTAATGCCCTCCAGACCAGGCAACATCCTGGTAAACCTCTTCTGTATCCTCTTGAAACCCTCCACATCCTTCTGGTAGTGTGGCGACCAGAATTGCATGCAATATTCTAAGTGTGGCCGAACTAAAGTTCTGTACAGCTGCAGCATGACTTGCCAATTTTTATACTATATGCCCCGACCGATGAAGGCAAGCATGCCGTATGCCTTCTTGACTACCTTATCCACCTGCGTTGCCACTTTCAGTGACCTGTGGACCTGTATGCCCAGGTCTCTCTGCCTGTCAATACTCCTAAGGGTTCTGCCATTTACTGTATACTTCCCACCTGTATTAGACCTTCCAAAATGCATTACCTCACATTTGTCCGGATTAAACTCCATCTGCCATTTCTCCGCCCAAGTCTCCAACCGATCTATATCCTGCTGTATCCTCTGACAATCCTCATCACTATCCGCAACTCTACCAACCTATGTGTCGTCCGCAAACTTACTAATTAGACCAGCTACATTATCCTCCAAATCATTTATATATACTACAAAGAGCAAAGGTCCCAGCACTGATCCCTGCGGAACACCACTAGACACAGCCCTCCATTCAGAAAAGCACCCTTCCACTGCTACCCTCTGTCTTCTATGACCAAGCCAGTTCTGTATCCATCTTGCTAGCTCACGTCTGATCCCGTGTGACTTCACCTTTTGTACCAGTCTGCCATGAGGGACCTTGTCAAAGGCTTTACTGAAGTCCATATAGATAACATCCACTGCCCTTCCTTCATTAATCATCTTCGTCACTTCCTCAAAAAACTCAATAATGTTAGTGAGACACGACCTCACCTTCACAAAACCATGCTGCCTCTCACTAATAAGTTCGTTTGTTTCCAAATGGGAGTAAATCCTGTCCCGAAGAATCCTCTCTAATAATTTCCCTACCACTGACGTAAGGCTCACCGGCCTATAATTTCCTTGATTATCCTTGCTACCCTTCTTAAACAATGGAACAACATTGGCTATTCTCCAGTCCTCTGGGACCTCACCTGTAGCCAATGAGGATACAAAGATTTCTGTCAAGGCCCCAGCAATTTCTTCCCTTGCCTCCCTCAGTATTCTGGGGTAGATCCCATCAGGCCCTGGGAACTTATCTACCTTAATGCTTTTTGATAACGACATGACCCAGACTATCTACACTCCCTTCTCTAGACTCATCATCCACCAAGTCCTTCTCTTTGGTGAATACTGATGCAAAGTATTCATTTAGTACCTCGCCCATTTCCTCTGGCTCCACACATAGATTCCCTCCTCTGTCCTTGAGTGGGCCAACCCTTTCCTTGGTTACCCTCTTGCTCTTTATATATGTATAAAAAGCCTTGGGGTTTTCCTTAATCCTGTTTGCCAATGACTTTTCATGACTCCTTTTAGCCCTCCTGACTCCTTGCTTATGTTCCTTCCTACTGTCTTTATATTCCTCAAGGGCTTTGGCTGTTCCCAGCCTTCCAGCCCTTACGAATGCTTCCTTTTTCTTTTTGACTAGGCTCACAATATCCCGCGTTATCCAAGGTTCCCGAAACTTGCCAAACTTATCCTTCTTCCTCACAGGAACATGCCGGTCCTGGATTCTAATCAACTGACGTTTGAAAGACTCCCACATGTCAGATGTTGATTTACCCTCAAACAGCTGCCCCCAATCTAAATTCCTCAGTTCCTGCCTAATATTGTTATAATTAGCCTTCCCCCAATTTAGCACCTTCACCCGAGGACTACTCTTAACCTTATCCACAAGTACCTTAAAACTTATGGAATTATGGTCACTGTTCCCGAAATGCTACTGAAACTTTGACCACCTGGCTGGGCTCATTCCCCAATACCAGGTCCAGAATGGCCCCATCCCTAGTTGGACTATCTACATATTGTTTCAAGAAGCCCTCCTGGATGCTCCTTACAAATTCTGCCCCATCCAAGCCCCTAGCACTAAGTGAGTCCCAGTCAATATAGGGGAAGTTAAAATCACCCACCACTACAACCCTGTTACCTTTACATCTTTCCAAAATCTGTCTACATATCTGCTCCTCTACCTCCCGCTGGCTGTTGGGAAGCCTGTAGTAAACCCCCAACATCGTGACTGCACCCTTCCTAATCCTGAGCTCCACCCATATTGCCTCGCTGCATGACCCCTCCGAGGTGTCCTCCCGCAGTACAGCTGTGATATTCTCCTTAACCAGTAATGCAACTCCCCCACCCCTTTTACATCCCCCTCTATCCTACCTGAAGCTTCTAAATCCCGGAACTTTTAGCTGCCAATCCTGTCCTTCCCTCAACCAAGTCTCTGTAATAGCAACAACATCATAGTTCCAAGTACTAATCCAAGCTCCAAGTTCATCTGCCTTACCTGTTATACTTCTCGCATTGAAACAAATGCACTTCAGACCACCAGTCCCGCTGCACTCCGCAACATCTCCCTGCCTGCTCTTCCTCTTAGTCTTACTGGCCTTATTTACTATGTCCTCCTCATTTATTTCACCTGCTGTCCTTCTGCTCTGGTTCCCATCCCCCGCCACACTAGTTTAAACCCTCCCGAGTGACGCTAGCAAACCTTGCAGCCAGGATATTTGTGCCCCTCCAGTTTAGATGCAACCCGTCCTTCTTGTACCGGTCCCACCTGTCCCTGAAGAGATCCCAATGATCCAGATATCTGAAACCCTCCCTCCTACACCAGCTGTTCAGCCACGTGTTTATTTGCACTATCTTCCTAATTCTATCCTCACTGGCACGTGGCACAGGGAGTAATCCCGAGATTACACCCCTAAAGGTCATGTCTTTCAACTTTCTACCTAACTCCCTAAACTCCCCCTGCAGGACCTCGTCACTCTTCCTGCCTATGTCGTTGGTACCGATGTGTACCACAACCTCTGGCTGTTCACCCTCCCCCTTCAGATTGCCCCCTGTCCGTTCAGAGACATCCTTGACCCTGGCACCAGGGAGGCAACATACCATCCTGGAGTCTCTTTCACGTCCACAGAAGCGCCTATCTGTGCCCCTGACTATAGAGTCCCCTATAACTATTGCTCTTCTGCGCTTTGTCCCTCCCTGCTGAACAACAGTGCCAGCCGTTGTGCCACTGCTCTGGCTGCTGCTGTTTTCCCCTGATAAGCCGTCCCCCCCCCAACAGTATCCAAAACAGTATACTTGTTAGAGAGGGGAATAGCCACAGGGGATTCCTGCACTGACTGCCTGCCCCTTCTAGCAGTCACCCATCTATCTGCCTGCACCTTGGGTGTAACCACTTTTCTAAAACTCCTGTCTATGACACTTTCTGCCACCTGCATGCTCCTAACTGCATCCAGTTGCTGCTCCAACCGATCCATGCGGTCTGTGAGGAGCTGCAACTGGGTACACTTCCTGTAGATGTAGTCATCTGGAACTCTGGAAGCGTCACGGACCTCCCACATCTCACAGGTGAAGCACTTCACCCCTCTAACTGACTTTTCTAGCACTAATAAATAAATTAATTTAAAATAAATACTTATCAAATCCTTACAAAATTATGTTACAATTAACTATTTGGCCCCTAGTGCTAGATTTCTACTCTAAATATTAAATGCTTACTAAATACAGTAATCTCCTCCCTCTGGTTTAGTTATTCTACTTATTAATTAGTTAATTAGGGTTTTAATCAATTTTTATCAATGTTTTATTTTCAAATTCCGTACTCCGTGTGTGTTTATCTCCACGCCACTACTAAAGAAACTGGAAGAAAAGCAAGATGGGGTTTTTGTCACATACAGCCAGTGTCTTGCGAGTTCCCCACACAATGAGCTGCTGATCTCAGCTGTCGCACAAGGAAAAACGCTGGACTGAGGCCTGGATTGAAGGCAGGCTCTCTTCCAAAAGGAGCACTTGGGAAAAAAAGCTCTCAAAAAATGCTGGAAACACCCAGTCAGCGTTTGTGGAGAAATGAGTTATAATTTTGGGTGGAACCTTTCTATAGGGATGGCTTTGCGGAACAGGCATCCAGATCTGAATAGAGCCCTGGCAATAGATCCCAAACCTCTCTCTTAATACAGCCACATGGTCAATATACAGAGACCAATCACAGTAACCCCCTTTCCTCCCCATGGTCAATATACAGATACCAATCACAGTCACCCCCTCTCCCCAACATTGGGCATCTCAGTTCCATACGAACATATGAATTAGGAGCAGAAATAGGCCACTCGGCCCTTCGAGCCTGCACTGCCATTCAATAAGTTCATGGCTGAACTGATTACTCCACATTTCCACTGACCCCGCTAACCTTTCACCAACCCCCCCTTGCTTACCAAGAATCTACCTCTGCCTTAAAAAATATTCAAAGACTCTGCTTCCACCGCCTTTTGAGGAAGAGAATTCCAAAGACACTCGACCCCCTGAGAGAAAACATTTCTCCTCATCTCTGTCTTAAATGGGCGACCCCTTATTTTTAAACAGTGACCCCTAGTTTGAGATTTTCCCACAAGGGGAAACACTTCCACCTCCAACCTGTCAAGACCCCTCAGGATCTTATATGTTTCAATCAAGTCACCTCTTAGTCTTCTAAATTCCGATGGATACAAGCCTACCCTGTCCAACCTTTCCTCGTAAGACAGCCCGCCCAGTCCAGGTATTACTCTAGTGTTATGACCAGGTGAGAAAGAGGTCTAGGGTTCCTTTCAGCCTTCATCTGTTCTTACTGTAATAACAGGGTTTTATTTTTTAACACACTGTGTTTTTAGCTCCTCCTGTAAGAGGTTCCCGCTCCCGTTTCCCCTCCTTACTGATGGTTCTTGGCTTTAGGATTTTATAAAGGACAAATTGCACAGTCACAGGGTTGGGCTGAATCACAAATTTATTTATTAATACCCTCCTGATATCCTGATACAAAGATCTCTAAACTAATTTGAAGGACACCACATGACACCTTGATTGGTTAGTCCAATTTAAATCCCTCCACGATTTAACCTCGGCTCCCACCCAAACACACAAGTCACCAGGACTTATAAGATAAACCTTTTTCGGAAAACCACAGGCAAAACCCTACATATCTGCCCCAAACTCACTCAATTCAAAAACCCCAAACCCTCCCAGGATTTGGTTGTTACACTTAAAATTGCTCTAAACTCTCAGCCCCAAATACCCCTCGGATTTGGCTGATAACTTAAAATCCTCCAGGCACTGGTCCTTCCGGTGAGAATTTGTAGGTCCACGAGCCAGACTGACCGTTCCTGACCCTCCTCCTTGACTGCAGCGCCAAACCCTTCGATCTTGTCCTTATGATGATGATCCTTATTGAAATATCATAAACACATGTCCTGAAGCCACCTTGCTGGATGGTCAGCGCTTTTAGCACCTTTTAATCTCTTTCGTCCATTACCTGCCTGGTCCAGATAGATCCACTTAGTGCTGATGTTATTTCCATGACCGAGAACAATGAACTCCACCAAGGTGAGGTATTCCAGGCTCCAGAGCTGATATACACAAAGAAGGTTTCTCTCTTGTCTTGACAGGAGTGAATGCTGTGGTCTGGGGCTGGTTAGTTGTAACAATGGCCCCCCCAATAACTTAATTGGGTTACATGATGGCAGTTATGCCGTGTCACTGTTATGATAATGATCCAGATTCCAGTCCTTTAACAGTATCAGTTCTGTTGTGATGTTGGAATGTTTGAAATTGACCCATTGGAATGCAGCCTGCGTCTGTGTGCTTTGTGTTGAGGTTTGGCTCTTACTCACAGTACTAGTGTTGTCCGTGGGGGTTGGAATTATTTCCCCATACTCCACAAAGTCCAGTTTTAAAGTCCAGTTGTGGGGGGGGTGGGGGGGGGGGCGGCGGCGGGGGGAGGAATTCCAATCCCACATCTCCTCCCTTTAATATTTCGAATACTAGAGATATAACCTCCAATGAAATCTTCTGTTGCGTTAAGGGAATTGTGAGCCTCAGTCAAATCACTATATATACATCAGAATCCATTATCAACCCCTTCTTAATCATTTCCCCATGTTTTACCTTTTGGTTTTTCATTTCAGTTTACACGACAATCTTAACACATACAATATTATTATAATTTGTACAATCACCAACACGTGCAAAGCAACTCGAATCCAGGAGGGAATTTCAATATTGAAACCATTATCCCACCAGGATGGAGAGGCTATTTCCCTAATCTCATCCCCTGTGTCTCTGTTCCTCTGTCCCAATTTCGTGAGGTGATCGGGCAGGAATGGAATTTCAGATCCAAAGTGGGCTTTGTATTCTTGGAGGTTTGGGAGGGCAGTGCCTACGGTAAGGTTCACCGAGGTATGATCCCAGATAGGGATTATTCTTTCCTGCAATATCTGAACCTCCAACGGGGGCTTAAGACAGAAGGTTGGGTCCTGGATGGGGCACCAGGTGTCATTGTTTAGCCTAAATCGGCTCGCGCTGGTGGTAACACAGTATGTCCCGCTGCCCTCATATACCACCTGAGGTGGAACATGGTCCTGAACCATCACCTCCATAGTGCTGTTGATGGGGTGTGCACCTTCCGATGCAAACTCACACACCGGTCAGTTGAATTCGTTCATACGGTATGGGTACAATACCACATGCGCGCCCCTTTCCTGACACCTCTTTAGGTCCGTGCCAGACACGGAGTTCCCCCATTTAACCACATACAGAGGGGCCTCTTGATGCCACACATCTACCCCATTTTGGATGACCCCAATATTCTCCACTCGGTATATTGGCACCGGCCCATCACTGGCATCCTGAGAACTACACCCATTATAGATGGTTATTGCAGCCACAGTCAATTGGAACTGGGTCCACTTCAGAGGCCAACCGCAACTGGCACGGGTTCATGAGGTTGTCGTGGGTGCTCATGGCCCTTAAGTGTCTGTTGTCGACCCATGATGGTATGTGACCCTGTTCCAAATCCTCCAATTTACTGCGCCCCTCACTTAGCAACCACGCACCGTACATAACGCATGCATCGTTTTGGGCGGCCCCATCTGACGCGTTTCGGTCCTCTTTTATTAGTTTGTTTATAGTCTGGGCATGACTTTCCAGCTCAGCTATTATTTCTGTCAGGTGGATTGTCATGACTTGGTTTTCTTGTAACTCCTGCCCTTCAACCTCGTTACCTCCCCCTAGTATTTTCTTTAACTGATCTCGCAAGGTGTTGACCTGCAATTGGAGTTGGGCACTATCTAAACTATTGATCAATGATGTCCCTGTATTAAACACTGTGGCTGTGTCATTGATCAACTCTCTCTTCCCTCTTCCTGAATCGATGTGCCTGTTACTACCCAATTCATACAAATCCTCCCGATATTTGTCCCCGTAATTTAGTTCGTAGAATTTTCAGAACATTTCCTTTAACAACTTCTCCGTCTCTGCTGGGCACCACCGAGGTAGTCATACCTCCGTCAAATTGAGGACGACAGATGCTGTCTCATAGTGCACATCATGGTACAGCATCTTCCCTATTGGAATTAGCACCAACCCGTTTCTGGGTCTGGGTGTCATTCCGGGACACTTGACTTCTATAACCTGGGCCGTTGGGGCCCTGGGTGGAGGCTGTATTCCAAGTGCTATCAGTTCGGTAGCATTGACGGTGTTGTGGGGATCTGGGACCACACAAGAGTCTAGTCTCTGAGTCCAGTCCAGTCCAGATCCAGAATCCTTACATTGGCATTTGAAAGCAATGGCTGCCCCCTTCTGGCATTTATCTTCTGATCCTCGCACACATACATAAATCCCTTGTTCCTCCTTCCACCATTTGTCCCAACACAATTTTGCTCCCCCCTTTGTCTCAGAAACACGTCTAAATGAACCGTTTTCCAATCTTTCCCAGTCCCCGAATACATCACCCTTAGTCTGATCCGTCTTTCGCAACCATCACCACCCTCCCACTGCGATGCTCCCCGTGCACTCTAGGCACACTTGCCTTCCCTCTTTCACTTGTACCTTGCTGGATGTAATATTTAATCTTGGGCAGGGCACTGATACTTCATCAATCTGGTAATCGGTGGAATTGGAGTATTTGGTCGAATTTGACTCCAACCAACCTGGCCACTTTCCCTCATGGGAATATAAGGTTGACCCATCTGTGTCCCTTGTCTTACACTGGGTCCAGCTCCTCCCATACACCCATAGGTTAAAGACATCTCAGTGTTGCCCCAATCCGTCTGTCTGGCTCCCACCAGGATTGTCACCACGCTCAGCCACATGGTACACTCCATCTCGTGTCCTTGGATCCGATTTGCTTCTATAGAAAAGAGAAAAAGAAGAAAAATAGAGTACTCTGTGAGGGCTCCTCCCTCCACAGGTCAGACTTTGGTTATGTACAAATTTACATGGGGTGCCTCAATTACCGCATTCCCCCTTCCTGTCTATCAGGGCAGGGTCTCTTGCGGCTCAGGGTTGATGTGTGGGGAGGCGTCCAAGGCACCCTGGACGTCCAACTGCTCTTCCTTACCACCCTGCTGTCTGGGTCCTCGGCATCATCCCAAAACATGGGGGAAGGACTAACATTCCTCAGGCTCACGCTTGTACCTTTGGCCCTGATTTTGTTTTGCCTTCCTTTCCTCAGGGTCATGGAGTTTACATTAGTTAATAGGGAACCATTTTGTCTGTTTCAGGAGCCGCACTGCATATGCCATGGGGCTTGACTTGTCCACAATATTGTACAGCCCTATGTACAGTGGGTCGAATGCTCCTACCCGGTAATAATTCCTCACCATGACCTGGTCTCCTACCTTCCACTCCTGAAATCTCTGTGGCTCCAGCAGCATTTTGTTCTCCTGATGCTGGCTCCCCATATTATTCGCTGCCTCCCAATGTATTTCCCTCAAGGTCTCATAAAGATCCTTTACAAACCTATCCTGATTGATCTCTCTAGTCTGGGTTCCAGTCAGGACTAGCACCAAGACATGAGTCGGGGTCTGCATCGCCCTCCCGGTCATCAGTTCGTGTGGAGAGTACCCTGTGCTTTTAGAGAGGCTGGCCCTGATGTTCATTAGGATTAGGGGCAGGACCTCATCCCACTTCTTTGGGTGCTCCCCTATCTCTTTCCTGAGCCTTTCCTTGAGGGGTCGGTTCATTCTTTCCACTATACCTGACAACTGAGGGTTGTGGGCTACATGCCATTTCCCCTGTATCCCTAAGAGCTGCAGGGTAGCCTGCAGAATGTGTCCTGTGGAATGGCTCCCCTGATCTGACTCCACTATCTGAGGCAGTCCCCATCGGGAGAACATGTCCTTTACCAGGATCCTAGCGGTGACCAATGCCGTGGCTGTTCTACACAGGAAGGCTTCCACCCATTTGGAAAAGACGTTTACCAGTACCAAGCAATATTTGTTGCTGGATTTAGTGATGGGCAGTGGCCCAATGAAGTCTATCTGTATGGATTGCTAGGGCCCTTCTATCCTTCTAACGTGCCCCAGTGGGGCTTTCCTGCGGTGGGGATCTGGGTTATTAGCAGTGCACACCAAACAGCTATCGCAGTATTCCCTTACTTCTTCCCTGAGATAAGGCCACCAACCTGCCTCCTCTACTCTCCTCCAGGTCGTCTCCAGCCCTAAATGTCCAGCTCCTGGTCCCCCGTGGGCGAGCTGTATGAATTCCTCCCACTACTTGCACAGGCACAATCCACCTTTCTCCTTTAAACAGCACCCCTTCCTTAACCACTACATCGGCTGCCCCAAAAGGACCCTCGATTGGCTCCCCCTCTCCCTTTTTCTTGATCACTGCCTTCAGAACCGCATCTTGCACTTGGACCTGGGACAGGTCCAGGGGCAGATTTACCTTCGGTGCACCCTATGTTCCCCCCACAGTGGGCAATCTGTCCCGATGGGGACAGGTCCCAAAACACTCCCTCCCAGGCCCTGTTCCTTGCCAACTCGTTGCTTCTGGTTGCCTACCCACGTGGGTTCTGTCTTTGAGTGCGCTTTCACTTTCTGGATATAGTATTCCCCTCTGCTGCCCCTAACACTCAATATTGTTTTTAGCAGCGGGGCCGTTACCAATGGTTTCCTGTCTGCGGACTTGAATCCTCGCCTGGCCCATATTGCCAAATATTCGGTACAGGAGTTACAGGTGAACATTGAATCTGAGCATATTATGTCGGGAGTTGGGAATTCCTCGGGGTGCATGACCACATGGGCGACAGCTGCCAGCTCAGCCTGCTGTGCGCTCATTGTGGTGGGGAGTTTTATAGCCTTCTCTATTCCAGCATCGGCGCCATATATTCCACATCCTGTCCTACGGTCAGTTAGTAAAATCACTAGGGATGATTCTGTCAAAGACTGAAAGCGTTTCACGGCCCAGTATGTCACCAATAGGTGGAGCTGGCAATTTGAGTAGCCCCTCTCTACACCTGTCAGGACTCGGGAGGTGTAAGCCACTGGTCTCAGCCTATCGTGTCGCTCTGGGAGTAACACCGCACTCAAACTATCCCCGGTGGCCGCTACCTCTAAGTAAAAGTCCTCATTTCCATTTATTGCTCCCCAGTGCAGGGGCAGTTTGGAGGCTCTCCTTCAGGTGGGTAAATGCCTCCTGGCAACTCTCATCCCATTCCTATTCTACCCCTTTCCTAAGGAGCCTAAGTAAATGGGCTGCCATTGCTGCAGAACCTTCAATGAACTCCCTGTACCCTGTTATTCCCAGAAAAGACCTTACCCCGGATACGTCCTTCGGGGTAGGTAGTTCCTATACTGCTCTCCTTTTGGCTTCATCTGTTGCCCTCTCCCCTGCCCTAATTGTTAGTCCTAGAAACTGCACCTCCTCCTGCCTAATCTGGGCCTTCTTGGAGCTGACATTAAACCCCGTCTCCTTTAACAGCTTCAACAGTTCATCTAACAATGACCCGTGATCCTCTGTACTACCCGAGAACAGTAGTAGGTCATCCACATACTGTATCAGCTGGCTAAACCTCTTCAGGGCATTCGCCATACACTGGTGGAAAATCGAGGGGCTGTTGTGAAACCCCTGTGGGAGGCATGTCCCTGTGTACTGTTGCCCTTTAAATGCGAAACCAAATTTATATTGGTCGTCCCGTCTTAGTGGAATGGACCAAAACCCGTTCGCTATATCCAATACGGTGAAGGTTGTCGCCTCCTTGGGGATATTCCCTATTAAATGCACGGCTGCTGCTCCGGTGGGTGTGCAGGCGGGGATGCTTTTATTGAGAACCCGGTACTCCACCATGGCTCTCCACGACTGATCAGGCTTCCTAACCGGCCACAGGGGTGAGTTTACATGGGTCACTATTGTTCTCAGAACACCCTGCTCCAAGAAGGAGTTCAATGTGATTTCCAAGTCCCTCTCTGCCTCCCTGGGGAAACTATTGTTTCTGGGGTCACGACATCGGATCTCCCTGTACCGTCCCCTCTACCCCTGCCATCCTACCACAATCGTGTCGGTGGGTTGCGAATACAGCGAGATTATCTTGCACACACTTTCGATATGTAGCCGGGGTGTTTTGGACTAACTGTTATAAATTGTAGCTTCCCCTCAGCTGCACAGTGCAGGCGTTATCCTTCACCTTGTTGTCCTTGGGTAATACAACAATCTCCTCTAGCTTGACTGAGTCCACTGCCCCCCAGAGACAACGGTTTTTCATGTTTGGCTCTCAGGACCCCCTTCAACAGGATGCATTTCCACTTCGTGGCAAGGGGTCCTAACTCTATCGACAGGGGGTTTGACACCGTTCCAGTCTACTCTTTCCCTGTGAAGCCCATTAATTTAAACGGAGTCCCACTCGACCAGGGAGAAGTGGTCGGATTAGGTGAATGGACTACCGTGCTGGAAGCTCCGGTATCCACTAGATACTCCCCACACATGTCCTGTACTTTCATTTTTACGCAGGGTCTCCCCCATTCATCGTATTTGAGTGGGCACAAGTGCTCAGGGTGGGCACGGCTTAGTCATTGGAAAGGAGTGAGGATGTTGGGCCTCTCACTGCTCACTGCGGCTTCCAGTTTTCCCTGTCCTTTGCTCATAACCTGTTGTAATGCGGTCACCAGAAGTTTTACTGGGTCATCTACACTCTCCTTCTCTGCCTCCACTTCCCGAAGCTCTGAACTTGGGGAACCCCCATTTACCTTCTCCTTCTCCACCTCTACTTCCTGCAGCTTTTGTCCTGTGGTTTTCCCCCTTTCGGGAACCTACAATCCCTGAGCCAGTGTCCTGTCCTTCCGCAGTTAAAACGTGCCCTGTTCCCGCTACCTCCTTCTTGCTTCCATTCTCTTTTGCCACCCCTGCTTCCTTTCATCTCATGCACCTTCCCCTTCTGCTTGAGCTCCTCCCCCCAGTTAGCTTTAAACGCCAGGGTCAGCTTCCTCAGCACCCCTGCCTCAGTGTTTGTCAGGTCAAACCTCGGGGTCAAACCATGACTCTGCCCTTGTTCTGATCTGTGGCAGACTGTGGACTACTAGTGTCCTCAGCCAATGGTTTCTGGAGGCTTCTACCAGTTGCAAACGGCCCTGGATCCCCCCTGTAGCCTTCAAATACACCGGCCATAATCTGTCCGCAAACGCATCCATTGCCTCACCCACTAGCTGCCGGGTCTGCTTGACCTGTAAGAATGGGCTGCAGATAAGCTTTGGTCCACCTTCCCATCCAGAGAGAACGAGATCAGCTTTTTCACCTCGTCCTCATCGCAATTGTTGATCCCCCTATCTGCTCGAGGCTAGCGAAGTGGACAGAGGCGTCCCCTCCATGCTTCAGCTTCGGCATGCCGGCTAGCATTTCCTGTAAATGTAGCGTGGTATAGGAAACCACATAGTCACTCTGCAAAGGCTAGACGGCCGCATGCAGGGGGCGGGCCCGAACTTCTACTGGCACAGGGGGACCTCAGTCTCGGTGGAGCCGGTGTCTCAGGAGCTGGCCAACTCCCGCTGTACTGGATCCTGTCGTCAGACCCTTTCCCCTCTTCATTCCAGTCTATACCACCTTCTCCTGGTGCCATGAGACAAGCCATACCCTTGGCCCCTGATAATGCTAGAATCAGCTTCCGAATCCTTTCCCTACAGGGTCCATGGTCAGCCTCTTCATGTGCCTGACTCTGAGCTACCCTGTAAGCTGCCTTAATGTCTTCCAGCTGCCCCTCAGCCTTGTCAGCCCCCTCCAGATTCCTGACACTTTGTTCACGTTGAGCCTGGCACTCCCTCCTACCATCCGTAACCTGACACTGTAAATACTCTACTGTGTTCTTGAAGTCTCCTCCCGCACTTTCCTCTCCTGCCTTTCACTGCTTAAATCTGCCACCAGTTGATCCACCACAGCTTCTCTATTGCCTGCTCTGTTCTCCAACTCCGCCCATTCCAGGTATTACTCTAGTGTTATGACCGGGTGAGAAAGAGGTCTAGGGTTCCTTTCAGCCTTTACCTGGTGTTACTGTAATAGGGTTTTATTTTTCAACACACTGTGTTTTTAGCTCCTCCTGTAAGAGGTTCCCGCTCCCGTTTCCCCTCCCCCCCCCCCCCCCCCTTACTGATGGTTCTTGGCTTTAGGATTTTATAAAGGACAAATTGCACAGTCACAGGGTTGGGCTGAATCACAAATTTATTTATTAATACCCTCCTGATATCCTGATACAAAGATCTCTAAACTAATTTGAAGGACACCACATGACACCTTGATTGGTTAGTCCAATTTAAATCCCTCCACGATTTAACCTCGGCTCCCACCCAAACACACAAGTCACCAGGACTTATAAGATAAACCTTTTTCAGAAAACCACAGGCAAAACCCTACATATCTGCCCCAAACTCACTCAATTCAAAAACCCCAAACCCTCCCAGGATTTGGTTGTTACACTTAAAATTGCTCTAAACTCTCAGCCCCAAATACCCCTCGGATTTGGCTGATAACTTAAAATCCTCCAGGCACTGGTCCTTCCGGTGAGAATTTGTAGGTCCACGAGCCAGGTTGACCGTTCCTGACCCTCCTCCTTGACTGCAGCGCCAAACCCTTCGATCTTGTCCTTATGATGATCCTTATTGAAATATCATAAACACATGTCCTGAAGCCACCTTGCTGGATGGTCAGCGCTTAGCACCTTTTAATCTCTTTCGTCCATTACCTGCCTGGTCCAGTTAGATCCACTTAGTGCTGATGTTATTTCCATGACCAAGAACAATGAACTCCACCAAGGTGAGGTATTCCAGGCTCCAGAGCTGATATGCAGGAAAATGTTTTCTCTCCTGTCTTGACAGGAGTGAATGCTGTGGTCTGGGGCTGGTTAGTTGTAACAATGGCCCCCCCAATAACTTAATTGGGTTACATGATGGCAGTTATGCCGTGTCACTGTTATGATAATGTTCCAAATTCCAGTCCTTTAACAGTATCAGTTCTGTTGTCTGTTGGAATGTTTGAAATTGACCCATTGGAATGCAGCCTGCGTCTGTGTGCTTTTTGTTGAGTTTTGGCTTTCATGCACAATATTATTGTCCATGGGGGTTGAGGTTCTTTCCCCATACTCCACAAAGTCCAGTTTTAAAGTCCAGTTGGGGTTGGGGGGGGGGGGGGGGGGAGGAATTCTGATCCCACACCCCCTTGGTGAACCCTTGTTCACCACTTTCCAATTATAAGGCAAAGAAACAAGCACAAACAGGCTTTCTTAGGTTTAAAGAAGAAAGGCGAAATTTTATTAAACTTAAACTCAAACTAATTCAGTTGACGCCTATGGATACACGATGCGCCCACGCTAGCATGCATACATGATGCACCCATGCAAATAGAGACGAGCAGAAGAACAAAGAACAAAGAAAATTACAGCACAGGAACAGGCCCTTCGGCCCTCCAAGCCTACGCCGATCCAAATCCTCTATCTAAACCTGTCGCCTATTTTCTAAGGGTCTGTATCTCTTTACTTCCTGCCCATTCATGTATCTGTCTAGATACACCTTAAAAGACGCTATCGTGCCCGCGTCTACCACCTCCGCTGGTAATGCGTTCCATGCACCCACCACCCTCTGCGTAAAGAACTTTCCACGCATATCCCCCCTAAACCTTTCCCCTTTCACTTTGAACTCGTGTCCCCTTGTAATTGAATCCCCCACTCTGGGAAAAAGCTTCTTGCTATCCACCCTGTCTATACCTCTCATGATTTTGTACACCTCAATCAGGTCCCCCCTCAACCTCCGTCTTTCTAATGAAAATAATCCTAATCTACTCAACCTCTCTTCATAGCTAGCGCCCTCCATACCAGGCAACATCCTGGTGAACCTCCTCTGCACCCTCTCCAAAGCATCCACATCCTTTTGGTAATGTGGCGACCAGAACTGCACGCAGTATTCCAAATGTGGCCGAACCAAAGTCCTATACAACTGTAACATGACCTGCCAACTCTTGTACTCAATACCCCGTCCGATGAAGGAAAGCATGCCGTATGCCTTCTTGACCACTCTATTGACCTGCGTTGCCACCTTCAGGGAACAATGGACCTGAACACCCAAATCTCTCTGTACATCAATTTTCCCCAGGACTTTTCCATTTACTGTATAGTTCAATCTTGAATTGGATCTTCCAAAATGCATCACCTCGCATTTGCCCTGATTGAACTCCATCTGCCATTTCTCTGCCCAACTCTCCAGTCTATCTATATTCTGCTGTATTCTCTGACAGTCCCCTTCACTATCTGCTACTCCACCAATCTTAGTGTCGTCTGCAAACTTGCTAATCAGACCACCTATACTTTCCTCCAAATCATTTATGTATATCACAAACAACAGTGGTCCCAGCACGGATCCCTGTGGAACACCACTGGTCACATATCTCCATTTTGAGAAACTCCCTTCCACTGCTACTCTCTGTCTCCTGTTTCCCAGCCAGTTCTTTATCCATCTAGCTAGTACACCTTGGACCCCATGCGCCTTCACTTTCTCCATCAGCCTACCATGGGGAACCTTATCAAACGCCTTACTGAAGTCCATGTATATGACATCTACAGCCCTTCCCTCATCAATCAACTTTGTCACTTCCTCAAAGAATTCTATTAAGTTGGTAAGACATGACCTTCCCTGCACAAAACCATGTTGCCTATCACTGATAAGCCCATTTTCTTCCAGATGGGAATAGATCCTATCCCTCAGTATCTTCTCCAGCAGCTTCCCTACCACTGACGTCAGGCTCACCGGTCTATAATTACCTGGATTTTCCCTGCTACCCTTCTTAAGCAAGGGGACAACATTAGCAATTCTCCAGTCCTCCGGGACCTCACCCGTGTTTAAGGATGTTGCAAAGATATCTGTTAAGGCCCCAACTATTTCCTCTCTCGCTTCCCTCAGTAACCTGGGATAGATCCCATCCGGACCTGGGGACTTGTCCACCTTAATGCCTTTTAGAATACCCAACACTTCCTCCCTCCTTATGCCGACTTGACCTAAACATCTGTCCCTAACCTTAACATCCGTCATGTCCCTCTCCTCGGTGAATACCGATGCAAGGTACTCGTTTAGAATCTCACCCATTTTCTCTGACTCCACGCATAACTTTCCTCCTTTGTCCTTGAGTGGGCCAATCCTTTCTCTAGTTACCCTCTTGCTCCTTATATATGAATAAAAGGCTTTGGGATTTTCCTTAACCCTGTTTGCGAAAGATATTTCATGACCCCTTTTAGCCCTCTTAATTTCTCGTTTCAGATTGCGCCTACAATCCCGATATTCTTTCAAAGCTTCGTCTTTCTTCAGCCGCCTAGACCTTATGTGTGCTTCCTTTTTCCTCTTAGCTAGTCTCACAATTTCACCTGTCATCCATGGTTCCCTAATCTTGCCATTTCTACCCCTCATTTTCACAGGAACGTGTCTCTCCTGCACACTAATCAACCTCTCTTTAAAAGCCTCCCACATATCAAAAGTGGATTTATCTTCAAACAGCTGCTCCCAATCTACATTCCCCAGCTCCTGCCGAATTTTGGTATAGTTGGCCTTCCCCCAATTTAGCACTCTTCCTTTAGGACCACTCTCGTCTTTGTCCATGAGTATTCTAAAACTTACGGAATTGTGATCACTATTCCCAAAGTAGTCCCCTACTGAAACGTCAACCACCTGGCCCAGCTCATTTCCCAACACCAGGTCCAGTATGGCCCCTTCCCGAGTTGGACTATTTACATACTGCTCTAGAAAACCCTTCTGGATGCTCCTTACAAATTCTGCTCCATCTAGACCTCTAACATTAAGTGAATCCCAGTCAATGTTGGGAAAATTAAAATCTCCTATCACCACCACCCTGTTGCTCCTACAGCTTTCCATAATCTGTTTACATATTTGTACCTCTATCTCACGCTCGCTGTTGGGAGGCCTGTAGTACAGCCCCAACATTGTTACTGCACCCTTCCTATTTCTGAGTTCTGCCCATATTGCCTCACAGCTCGAGTCCTCCATAGTGCCTTCCTTCAGCACAGCTGTGATATCCTCTTTGGCCAGTAATGCAACTCCTCCACCCCTTTTACCTCCCTCTCTATCCCACCTGAAGCATCGGTATCCTGGGATATTTAGTTGCCAATCATGCCCTTCCCTTAACCAAGTCTCAGTAATAGCAATAACATCATACTCCCAGGTACTAATCCAAGCCCTAAGTTCATCTGCCTTACCTACTACACTTATTGCATTAAAACAAATACACCTCAGACCACCAGTCCCTTTGCTTTCATCATCTGCTCCCTGCCTACTCTTCCCCTTAGTCACGCTGACTTCATTATCTAGTTCCTTACAGGCTTTAGTTACTACATCCTTACTCTCCACTGACCTCATTTGGTTCCCATCCCCCTGCCACATTAGTTTAAACCCTCCCCAACAGCGTTAGCAAAAGCACCCCCAAGGACACTGGTTCCAGTCCGGCCCAGGTGTATACCATCCAATTTGTAATAGTCCCACCTCCCCCAGAACCGGTCCCAATGTCCCAAAAATCTGAACCCCTCCCTCCTGCACCATCTCAGAAGAAAAAAAATTTAAGTGGAAAGGTTTGAGGCAATATCTGAAGGGTTGTTGTTATGGTTCTTCGAGCTCACCGTAGAGCCATTTTGTAAGTAGATGTTGCTTTTTGTTGGGGCCCAGTATTCTTCTTAAACCTTGTTCACTGTAGGAGATTTTTCTCTCTTGGGATTCGTGGGTCTTCAGTCGGTTTCTGGAGTTCCGTGAGAAAGAGATGGGAGCAGCCAGGCAGGCTGTGGCAAACTATCCAGCCAGCAGAGAAGGTCTTTTTAATCCAGGAGCCAAGAGCCTCTTGCCAGTTCAAACACTGTCTCTACAATTTAAAACTCCCCAGGTTGGCCAGCAGGGTAGTCACATGACTGGTATAACCACTTCTGGCTTTGTGTACTGGGTGGGTCAGGGAATGGTCCTTTGTCAACAAATACTGTCTGTTAATATGCAAAAATGTCTTTTCAGCCAGGGGCCTGGCAACCCCTTGTATCAGGCCTTCTCCTCTTCCCAGCAACAATTTGAAATTTAATGTGCATGTGGCGAAATTAATATGCCTCATTCTTGACAGGTGAGGGACTGCATGACACTAGTAAACCTTCTCTGTACTGTCTGCAACGCATTTACATCCTTCCTTCAATGTGGAGACCAATACTGTACACAGTATTCCAGATGTGGTCTCACCGATGCTCTGTATAGCTGAAGCATATCCTCCCTACTTTTGTATTCAATTCCCCTCCCAATTAATGATAACTTTCTGTTAGCTTTCCTAATTACATGCGGTACCTGCATACTAAGCTTTTGCAGTTCATGCACTAGGACACCCAGATCCCTCAGCATCTCAGTGTTCTGCAATCTCTCACCATTCAGATAATATGCTTCTTTTTTATTCCCCCTGCCAAAGTGGACAATTTTCCATTTTTCCACATTATACTCCATTTGCCAAGTCTTTGCTCACTCACTTAACCTATCTATATCACTTTGTAGCCCCTTTATGTCCTCTTCACAAGTTACTTTGCTACTTATCTTCGTGTCATCAGCAAATTTAGCAACCATACCTTTGGTCCCTTCTTCTAAGTCATTTATGTAAATTGTAAAAAGTTGAGGCTCCAGTACTGATCCCTGTGGCACACCACTCGTTACATCTTGCCAATCAGAAAATGACTCATTTATACCTACTCTCTGTATCCTGTTAGCTAGCCAATCTTCTATCCATGCCAATATGTTACCCCCTATACCTTGAGCTTTTATTTTCTGCAATAACCTTTGATGTGGCACCTTATCAAATGCCTTCTGGAAATCTAAGTACAACACATTCACCGATTCCCCTTTATCCACAGCACATGTAACTCCCTCAAAGAACTCCAATAAATTGGTTAAACATGATTTCCCTTTCACAAAACCATGTCGACTCTGCCTGATTACCTTGATTTTTTCTAAATGCCCCTGCTATGATGTCTTTAATAATAGCATCTAACATTTTCCCTAAGACAGATGTTAAGCTAACTGGCCTGTAGTTTCCTGCTTTCTGTCTCCCTCCCTTTTTGAATAAAGGAGTTACATTTGCTATTTTCCAATCTAACGGAACCTTCCCCGAATCTGGGGAATTTTGGAACAGTGGCGCAGTGGTTAGCACCACAGCCTCACAGCTCCAGCGACCCGGGTTCAATTCTGGGTACTGCCTGTGTGGAGTTTGCAAGTTCTCCCTGTGACCGCGTGGGTTTTCTCCGGGTGCTCCGGTTTCCTCCCACATGCCAAAGACATGCAGGTTGATAGGTAAATTGGCCATTAGCAATTGCCCCTAGTATAGGTAAGTGGTAGGGAAATATAGGGACAGGTGGGGATGTGGTAGGAATATGGAATTAGTGTAGGATTAGTATAAATGGGTGGTTGATGATCGGCACAGACTTGGTGGACCGAAGGGCCTGTTTCAGTGCTGTATCTCTAAACTAAACTAAACTATCTCACTAGCCACTTCTGTTAACACCCTAGGATGAAGTCCATCAGGAGCCGGGGACTTGTCAGCCCGCAGCGGCAATAATTTGCTCAGTACCACTTCCCTGGTGATTGTAATTTTCTTGAGTTCCTCCCTCGCTTCCATTTTCTGACTTACAGCTAATACTGGGATGTTACTTGTATCCTCAGTGGTGAAGACCAATGCAAAATATCTGTTCAATTCATCTACCATCTCCTTATTATCCATTATTAATTCCCCAGACTCACTTTCTACAGGACAAACTTTGTTAGCTCTTTTCTTTTTTAAATATCTATAGAAACTCTTACTATCTGTTTTATATTTCTAGCTAGCTTTCTCTCGTACTCTAATTTTACTTTTCTAATCAATCTTTTAGTCATTCTTTGCTCTTTTTTTATATTCTGTCCAATCTTCTGACCTGCCTCCCATCTTTGCACAATTGTAGGCTTTTTCTTTAAGTTTGATACTAACTTTAACTGTTTTCATTAAGCACGGATGGTGGGTCCCACCCTTGGAATTTTTCTTTTTCGTTGAAATGTATCTATTCTGTGTATTCTGAAATATCCCCTTAAATGTCTGCCACTGCATCTCTATTGACCTATCCCTTAACCTGATTGCCAGTTCACTTTAGCTAGCTCTGCTTTCATGCCCTCACAATTTCCCTTATTTAAGTTTAAAATACTAGTCTTGGACCCACTCTTCCTTCCCTCAAACTGAATGTAAAATTCAATCATATTATGATCGCCGCTACCCAGGGGTGCCTTAACTATGAGATCATTAATTAATCCTATTTCGTTGCACAATACCAGGTCTAGTAATAGCTTACTCTCTAGTTGGCTCCAGAATGTATTGCTCCAAGATTTTCCTGAAAACATTCTATGTACTCCTCATCTAGGCTACCTCTGCCCATCTGATTTTTCCAGTCTATATGTAGATTAAAATCCCCCATGATTATCGCTGTACATTTCTGACAAGCTGCCATTATTTCTTCCTTTTTACCCCGTCCTACAGTGTGGTTAATGTTAGGTGGCCTGTACACCACTCCCACAAGTGACTTCTTACCTTTATGATTTCTCATCTCTACCCAAACTGCTTCTACATCCTGGTCTCCTGAACTTAGGTCATCCCTCTCTATTGCACTAATACCGTCAGTAATTAACAGAGCTACCCCTCCACCTTTTCCTAGCTTCCTGTCAAAGAACAAAGAACAAAGAACAGTACAGCACAGGAACAGGCCATTCAGCCCTCCAAGCCTGCGCCAATCTTGATGCCTGCCTAAACTAAAATCTTCTGCACTTCCGGGGACCATATCCCTCTATTCCCATCCTATTCATGTATTTGTCAAGATGCCTCTTAAACATCTGTATGGTACCTGCTTCCACCACCTCCCCCGGCAACAAGTTCCAGGCACTCACCACCCTCTGTGTAAAGAACTTGCCTCGCACATCCCCTCTAAACTTTGCCCCTCTCACCTTAAACCTATGTCCCCTAGTAACTGACTCTTCCACCCTGGGAAAAATCTTCTGACTATCCACTCTGTCCATGCCGCTCATAACTTTGTAAACCTTCCTAAATGCCATGTACCCTTCAATATTCAGGTCACAATCTATGTCATACTGCAGCCATGTGTCTGTAATGGCTATCAGATCGTACTTATTTATTTCTATTTGTGCTCTCAGTTCACCTGTTTTGTTTTGAATGCTACATGCATTCAGATACAGAGCCTTTAGTTTCATCCTTTTTGTAACCTCTAGCCTTATCTGTTGATTTACTCTTAGATTTGTACGCTCTGTCTCTTCCTGTCACAGTCTGTTTATCATTTCCCATATTAATACCTTTCTTTCTTGTCTCTACTCCTTGATTTACCACATCTTCCCAAATTTGATCCCTTGCCCCCCTATTCAGTTTAAAACCCCCTCTACCTCCCTAGTTATGTGGCTTGCTAGAACACATGCCCCAGCACGGTTCAGGTGTATACCATCCTAGTGGCACAGCCACCACTTTCCCCCGTACTGCTGCCAGTGCCCCACGAACCAGAACTCACTTCTACCACACCAGTCTTTGAGCCACGCATTAATTTCTCTAATCTTGTTTGCCCTATGCCAATTTGCATGTGGCTCAGGTAATAATCCAGAGATTATTACCTCTGAGGTTCTGCTTCTTAATTTGACGCCTAGATCCTCATTCTGACTATGCAGAACCTCTTTCCTTGTCCTGCCTATGTCATTGGTACCAACATGGATCATTATGACTGGATCCTCCCCCTCCCACTGTAAGTTCCTCTCCAGCCCTGAGTAGATGTCCTGAACCCTGGCACCGGGCAGGCAACACAGCCGTCTGGACTCTCACTCTATGCTGCAGAGAACAGTGTCAATCCCCCTAACTATACTGTCCCCTACTACCACTATATTCCTTTTATCTCCCTCCACTTGAATGGCTTCCTGTACCATGGTGCCATGGTCAGGTTGCTCATCCACCCTGCAGCCCCCACTCTCATCCAAACAAGCTGAAAGAACCTCAAACCTGTTGGACAATCACAAAGGCTGAGGCTCCTGCACTCCTGCCCTCTGGGTCCCCTTACCTGCCTCAGCTTCAGCCACAGTCTCCTGTCTTTGACCAAATCAGAAGACCCTAACCTAAGGGGTGTGACCGCCTCCTGGTACAAAATGTCCAGGTAACTTTCCCCCTCCCTGATGTGTCGCAGAGTGAGCAGCTCGGACTCCAGTTCAATGACTCTGAGCCGAAGCTCTTCGAACCACAAACACTTACTGCGGACGTGTTTGCCCTGGATCACACTGGCATCCAGGAGCTCTCATATGCTACAGCTATGACACATCACCTGTCCTGCCATCCTTAATGTGTTTTAATTAACGACTTAATTATTTTATTTAATTATTTATTTTATTTTATTTTTTTATATATTTTATTAAGCTTTTTACTGTTTTAAACATTAGGATTAGACAGGACCTTAATCACTAACCAGATACTCACCAAACAGGTAGCTTCTTCCCAAACCAATCACCTACCTGTTTGCCTGTTGTAAATGTTATGTTTGATTTAAATAAAATTAAATTAAAAGTTTACCTGTAAACTCACCCCGGTGGGTCTCTGTTTCCTGCTTTCACTGTTGGTTGTGATGTCACTCTGATATCACTTTTCGATTTTTCCCTGCTCCGGTCCCGCCGTGCTCCTTTCTCTCTCTCCGCTCGCTCCGTACTCCTTTCTCTCTCTCCGTTCCCGCCGTGCTCCTCTCTCTCTCTCCACTCCCGCCGTGCTCCTCTCTCTCTCTCCACTCCCACCGTGCTCCTCTCTCTCTCTCTGCTCCTGCCGTGCTCCTCTCTCTCTCTCCACTCCCGCAGTGCTCCTCTCTCTCTCTCCACTCCCGCCGTGCTCCTCTCTATCTCTCAGTTCCCGCTGTGCTCATCTCTCTCTCTCTGCACCCGCCGTGATCCTCCCTCTCTCTCCGCTCCCGCCGTGCTCCTCTCTCTCTCTCCGTTCCCGCCGTGCTCCTCTCTCTCTCTCCGCTTCCACCGTGCTCCTCTCTCTCTCTCTGCACCCGCCGTGCTTCTCTATCTCTCTCCACTCCCGCCATGCTCCTCTCTCTCTGCACCAGCCGTGCTCCTCTCTCTCTCTCCACTACCGCCGTGCTCCTCTCTCTCTCTCCACTCCCACCGTGCTCCTCTCTCTCTCTGCTCCTGCCGTGCTCCTCTCTCTCTTTCTCCGCTCCCACCGTGCTCCTCTCTCTCTCTCCGCTCCTGCCGTGCTCCTCTCTCTCTTTCTCCGCTCCCGCCGTGCTCCTCTCTCTCTCTCCACTCCAACCGTGCTCCTCTCTCTCTCTGCACCCGCCGTGCTCCTCTCTCTCTCTCCACTACCGCCGTGCTCCTCTCTCTCTCTCTGCACCCGCCGTGCTCCTCTCTCTCTCTCCACTCCCACCGTGCTCCTCTCTCTCTCTGCTCCTGCCGTGCTCCTCTCTCTTTCTCCGCTCCCACCGTGCTCTTCTCTCTCACTCCGCTCCTGCCGTGCTCCTCTCTCTCTTTCTTCGCTCCCGCCGTGCTCCTCTCTCTCTCTCCACTCCAACCGTGCTCCTCTCTCTCTCTGCACCCGCCGTGCTCCTCTCTCTCTCTCCACTCCCGCCGTGCTCCTCTCTCTCTCTCTGCACCCGCCGTACTCCTCTCTCTCTCTCCGCTTCCACCGTGCTCCTCTCTCTCTCTCCGCTCCTGCCGGGCTCCTCTCTCTCTTTCTCCGCTCACACTGTGCTCCTCTCTCTCTCTCTGCTCCCACTGTGCTCCTCTCTCTCTCTCTAATCCCAGCATGCTCCTCTCTCTCTGCACCTGCCGCGCTACTCTCTCGCTCTCCACTCCCGCCGTGCTCCTCTCTCTCTCTCTCCGCTCCCACTGTGCTCCTCTCTCTCTCTGCTCCTACCGTGCTCCTCTCTCTCTCTCTGCTCCCACCGTGCTCCTCTCTCTCACTCTCCGCTCCCACTGTGCTCCTCTCTCTCTCTCTGCTCCCACTGTGCACCTCTCTCTCTCTCTCCGCTCCCACCGTGCTCCTCTCTCTCTCTCTGCTCCCACTGTGCTCCGCTCTCTCTCTGCTCCTACTGTGCTCCTCTCTCTCTCTCTGCTCCCACCGTGCTCCTCTCTCTCTCTCTGCTCCCACTGTGCACAACTCTCTCTCTCTCCGCTCCCACCGTGCTCCTCTCTCTCTCTCTGCTCCCACTGTGCTCCGCTCTCTCTCTGCTCCTACTGTGCTCCTCTCTCTCTCTCTCCGCTCCCACTGTGCTCCTCTCTCTCTCTCTGCTCCCACTGTGCACAACTCTCTCTCTCTCCGCTCCCACCGTGCTCCTCTCTCTCTCTCTCTGCTCCCACCGTGCTCCTCTCTCTCTCTCTCTGCTCCTGCCGTGCTCCTCGCTCTCTCTCCACTCCCGCCATGCTCCTCTCTCTCTCTCCACTCCCGCCGTGCTCCTCTCTCTCTCTCCGTTCCCGCTGTGCTCATCTCTCTCTCTCTGCACCCGCCGTGCTCCTCTCTCTCTCTCCGCTCCCGCCGTGCTCCACTCTCTCTTTCCACTCCCGCCGTGCTCCTGTCTCTCTCTCCGTTCCCGCCGTGCTCCTGTCTCTCTCTCCACTCCTGCCGTGCTCCTCTCTCTATTTCTCTGCTTCCACCATGCTCCTGTCTCTCTCTCCACTCCTGCCGTGCTCCTCTCTCTCTCTCTGCTCCCACCGTGCTCCTCTCTCTCTCTCTGCTCCCACCGTGCTCCTCTCTCTCTCTCCACTCCCACCGTGCTCCTCTCTCTTTCTCCGCTCCCACTGTGCTCCTCTCTCTCTCTCTGCACCCGCCGTGCGCCTCTCCCTCTTTCTCCGTTCCCACTGTGCTCCTCTCTCTCTCTCTGCTCCCACTGTGCTCCTCTCTCTCTCACCATTCCCGCCGTGCTCCTTTCTCTCTCTCCACTCCCGCCGTGCTCCTCTCTCTCTCTCCGCTCCCGCCGTGCTCCTCTCTCTCTCTCTGCTCCCACCGTGCTCCTCTCTCTCTGCTCCCACCGTGCTCCTCTCTCTCTCTCCACTCCCACCGTGCACCTCTCTCTCTTTCTCCGCTCCCACTGTGCTCCTCTCTCTCTCTCTGCTCCCACCGTGCTCCTCTCTCTCTCCATTCCTGCTGTGCGCGTCTCTCTCTCTCTGCACCCACTGTGCTCCTCTCTCTCTCTCCGCTTCCACTGTGCTTCTCTCTCTGCCTCCGCTCCTGCCGTGCTCCACTCTCTCTTTCTCCGCTCCCACTGTGCTCCTCTCTCTCTCTCCGCTCCTGCCGTGCTCCTCTCTCTCTCTCCGCTCCCGCCATGCTCCTCTCTCTCTTTCTCCGCTCCCACTGTGCTCCTCTTTCTCTCTCTAATCCCACCATGCTCCTCTCTCTCTCTCTGCACCCGCCGTGCTCCTCTCTCTCTCTCCACTCCCGCCGTGCTCCTCTCTCTCTCTCTGCACCCGCTGTGCTGCACTCTCTCTCTCCACTCCCGCTGTGCTCCTCTCTCTCTCTCTCCACTCCCGCCGTGCTCCTCTCCATCTCTCTGCACCCGCCGTGCTCCTCTCTTTCTCTCCACTCCAACCGTGCTCCTCTCTCTCTCTGCACCCGCCGTGCTCCTCTCCCTCTCTCCGTTCCCGTCATGCTCCTCTCTCTCTCTCTGCTCCCACCGTGATCCTCTCTCTCTTCTGCTTCCACCGTGCTCCTCTCTCTCTCTCCGCTCCTGCCCTGCTCCTCTCTCTCTTTCTCCGCTCCCACTGTGCTCCTCTTTCTCTCTTGAATCCCACCATGCTCCTCTCTCTCTCTCTCCACTCCCGCCGTGCTCCATCTCTCTCTCTGCTCCCACCGTGCTCCTCTCTCTCTCTCCACTCCCACTGTGCTCCTCTCTCTCTCTCTGCACCCGCTGTGCTCCTCTCTCTCTCTCCACTCCCGCCGTGCTCCATCTCTCTCTCTGCTCCCACCGTGCTCCTCTCTCTCTCTCCACTCCCGCCGTGCTCCTCTCTCTCTCTCTGCACCCGCCGTACTCCTCTCTCTCTCTCCGCTTCCACCGTGCTCCTCTCTCTCTCTCCGCTCCTGCCGGGCTCCTCTCTCTCTTTCTCCGCTCCCACTGTGCTCCTCTCTCTCTCTCTGCTCCCACTGTGCTCCTCTCTCTCTCTCTAATCCCAGCATGCTCCTCTCTCTCTGCACCCGCCGCGCTACTCTCTCTCTCTCCACTCCCGCCGTGCTCCTCTCTCTCTCTCTCCGCTCCCACTGTGCTCCTCTCTCTCTCTGCTCCTACCGTGCTCCTCTCTCTCTCTCTGCTCCCACCGTGCTCCTCTCTCTCACTCTCCGCTCCCACTGTGCTCCTCTCTCTCTCTCTGCTCCCACTGTGCACCTCTCTCTCTCTCTCCGCTCCCACCGTGCTCCTCTCTCTCTCTCTGCTCCCACTGTGCTCCGCTCTCTCTCTGCTCCTACTGTGCTCCTCTCTCTCTCTCTGCTCCCACCGTGCTCCTCTCTCTCTCTCTGCTCCCACTGTGCACAACTCTCTCTCTCTCCGCTCCCACCGTGCTCCTCTCTCTCTCTCTGCTCCCACTGTGCTCCGCTCTCTCTCTGCTCCTACTGTGCTCCTCTCTCTCTCTCTCCGCTCCCACTGTGCTCCTCTCTCTCTCTCTGCTCCCACTGTGCACAACTCTCTGTCTCTCCGCTCCCACCGTGCTCCTCTCTCTCTCTCTCTGCTCCCACCGTGCTCCTCTCTCTCTCTCTCTCTGCTCCTGCCGTGCTCCTCGCTCTCTCTCCACTCCCGCCATGCTCCTCTCTCTCTCTCCACTCCCGCCATGCTCCTCTCTCTCTCTCCGTTCCCGCTGTGCTCATCTCTCTCTCTCTGCACCCGCCATGCTCCTCTCTCTCTCTCTGCTCCCGCCGTGCTCCACTCTCTCTTTCCACTCCTGCCGTGCTCCTGTCTCTCTCTCCGTTCCCGCCGTGCTCCTCTCTCTCTGCTCCCACCGTGCTCCTCTCTCTCTCTCCACTTCCAGCGTGCTCCTCCCTCTCTCTCCGCTCCTGCCGTGCTCCTCTCTCTCTTTCTCCGCTCACACTGTGCTCCTCTCTCTCTCTCTGCTCCCACTGTGCTCCTCTCTCTCTCTCTAACCCCAGCATGCTCCTCTCTCTCTCTCTGCACCCGCCGCGCTACTCTCTCTCTCTCCACTCCCGCCGTGCTCCTCTCTCTCTCTCTCCGCTCCCACTGTGCTCCTCTCTCTCTCTGCTCCTACCGTGCTCCTCTCGCTCTCTCTGCTCCCACTGTGCACCTCTCTCTCTCTCTCTGCTCCCACAGTGCTCCTCTCTCTCTCTCTGCTCCCACTGTGCTCCTCTCTCTCTCTGCTCCTACTGTGCTCCTCTCTCTCTCTCTGCTTCCACCGTGCTCCTCTCTTTCTCTCCGCTCCCACTGTGCTCCTCTCTCTCTCTCTGCTCCCACTGTGCACAACTCTCTCTCTCTCCGCTCCCACCGTGCTCCTCTCTCTCTCTCTGCTCCCACTGTGCTCCTCTCTCACTCTCTGCACCCGCCGTACTCCTCTCTCTCTCTCCACTCCCGCCGTGCTCCTCTCTCTCTCACTGCACCCGCCGTGCTCCTCTCTCTCTCTCCACTCCCGCAGTGCTCCTCTCTCTCTCTCTGCTCCCGCCATGCTCCTCTCTCTCTCTCCACTCCCGCCGTGCTCCTCTCTCTCTCTCTGCACCCGCTGTGCTCCTCTCTCTCTCTAGACTCCCGCCGTGCTCCTCTCTCTCTCTCTGCACCCGCTGTGCTCCTCTCTCTCTCTCCACTCCCGCCGTTCTCCTCCCTCTGTCTGCACGCACCGCGCTCCTCCCTCTCTCTCCACCCACGCCGTGCTCCTCTCTCTCTCTCCACTCCCGCCGTTCTCCTCTCTCTCTCCGCTCCTGCCGTGCTCCTCTCTCGCTTTCTCCGCTCCCACTGTGCTCCTCTCTCTCTCTCTGCTCCCACCGTTCTCCTCTCTCTCTCTCTCTCCGCTCCCACTGTGCTCCTCTCTCTCTCTCTGCTCCCACCGTGCTCCTCTCTCTCTCTCTCCGCTCCCACCATGCTCCTCTCTCTCTCTCTGCTCCCACCGTGCTCCTCTCTCTCTCTCTCTGCTCCTGCCGTGTCCCTCTCTCTCTCTCCACTCTCGCCCTGCTCCTCTCTCTCTCTCCACTCCTGCCGTGGTCCTCTCTCTCTCTCTGTTCCCGCTGTGCTCATCATTCTCTCTCTGCACCCGCTGTGCTCCTCTCTCTCTCTCCGCTCCCGTTATGCTCCACTCTCTCTCTCCACTCCCGCCGTGCTCCTCTCTCTCTCTCCGTTCCCGCCGTGATCCTCTCTCTCACTCTTCCTCCCACCGTGCTCCTCTCACTCTCCGCTTCCACCGTGCTCCTCTCTCTCTCTCCGCTCCTGCCATTCTCCTCTCTCTCTCTCTCTGCTCCCACTGTGCTGCTCTCTCTCTCTGCATCCGCCGTGCTCCTCTCCCTCTCTCCACTCCCGCCGTGCTCCTCTCTCTCTCACTGCTCCCGCCGTGCTCCTCTATCTCTCTCCACTCCCGCCATGCTCCTCTCTCTCTCTCTGCACCCGCCGTGCTCCTCTCTCTCTCTCCACTCCCGCCGTGCTCCTCTCTCTCTCTCTGCTCCCACCGTGCTCCTCTCTCTCTCTCCGCTTCCACCATGCTCCTGTCTCTCTCTCCACTCCTGCCGTGCTCCTCTCTCTCTTTCTCCGCTTCCACCGTGCTCCTCTCTCTCTCTCTACTCCTGCCATGCTCCTCTCTCTATTTCTCCGCTCCCACTGTGCACATCTCTTTCTCTCTGCTCCCACTGTTCTCCTCTCTCTCTCTCTAATCCCACCATGCCCCTCTCTCTCTCTCTGCACCCGCCGTGCTCCTCTCTCTCACTCCACTCCCGCCGTGCACCTCTCTCTCTTTCTCCGCTCCCACTGTGCTCCTCTCTCTCTCTCTGCACCCGCCGTGCTTCTCTCTCTCTCTCCACTCCCGCCGTGCGCCTCTCTCTCTTTCTCCGCTCCCACTGTGCTCCTCTCTCTCTCTCCACTCCCGCCGTGCTCCTCTCTCTCTCTCCGCTCCCGCCGTGCTCCTCTCTCCCTCTCCACTCCTGCCGTGCTCCTCTCTCTCTCTCTGCACCTGCCATGCTCCTCTCTCTCTCTCTGCTCCCACCGTTCCCCTCTCTCTCTCCACTCCCGCCGTGCTCCTCTCTCTCTCTCTGCTCCCACCGTGCTCCTCTCTCTCTCTCTGCTCCCACCGTGCTCCTCTCTCTCTCTCCACTCCCGCCATGCTCCTCTCTCTCTTTCTCCGCTCCCACTGTGCTCCTCTTTCTCTCTCTAATCCCACCATGCTCCTCTCTCTCTCTCTGCACCCGCCGTGCTCCTCTCTCTCTCTCCACTCCCGCCGTGCTCCTCTCTCTCTCTCTGCACCCGCTGTGCAGCACTCTCTCTCTCCACTCCCGCTGTGCTCCTCGCTCTCTCTCTCCACTCCCACCGTGCTCCTCTCCATCTCTCTGCACCCGCCGTGCTCCTCTCTTTCTCTCCACTCCAACCGTGCTCCTCTCTCTCTCTGCACCCGCCGTGCTCCTCTCCCTCTCTCCGTTCCCGCCATGCTCCTCTCTCTCTCTCTGCTCCCACCGTGATCCTCTCTCTCTTCTGCTTCCACCGTGCTCCTCTCTCTCTCTCCGCTCCTGCCCTGCTCCTCTCTCTCTTTCTCCGCTCCCACTGTGCTCCTCTTTCTCTCTTGAATCCCACCATGCTCCTCTCTCTCTCTCTCCACTCCCGCCGCGCTCCATCTCTCTCTCTGCTCCCACCATGCTCCTCTCTCTCTCTCCACTCCCACTGTGCTCCTCTCTCTCTCTCTGCACCCGCTGTGCTCCTCTCTCTCTCTCCACTCCCGCCGTGCTCCATCTCTCTCTCTGCTCCCACCGTGCTCCTCTCTCTCTCTCCACTCCCGCCGTGCTCCTCTCTCTCTCTCTGCACCCGCCGTACTCCTCTCTCTCTCTCCGCTTCCACCGTGCTCCTCTCTCTCTCTCCGCTCCTGCCGGGCTCCTCTCTCTCTTTCTCCGCTCCCACTGTGCTCCTCTCTCTCTCTCTGCTCCCACTGTGCTCCTCTCTCTCTCTCTAATCCCAGCATGCTCCTCTCTCTCTGCACCCGCCGCGCTACTCTCTCGCTCTCCACTCCCGCCGTGCTCCTCTCTCTCTCTCTCCGCTCCCACTGTGCTCCTCTCTCTCTCTGCTCCTACCGTGCTCCTCTCTCTCTCTCTGCTCCCACCGTGCTCCTCTCTCTCACTCTCCGCTCCCACTGTGCTCCTCTCTCTCTCTCTGCTCCCACTGTGCACCTCTCTCTCTCTCTCCGCTCCCACCGTGCTCCTCTCTCTCTCTCTGCTCCCACTGTGCTCCGCTCTCTCTCTGCTCCTACTGTGCTCCTCTCTCTCTCTCTGCTCCCACCGTGCTCCTCTCTCTCTCTCTGCTCCCACTGTGCACAACTCTCTCTCTCTCCGCTCCCACCGTGCTCCTCTCTCTCTCTCTGCTCCCACTGTGCTCCGCTCTCTCTCTGCTCCTACTGTGCTCCTCTCTCTCTCTCTCCGCTCCCACTGTGCTCCTCTCTCTCTCTCTGCTCCCACTGTGCACAACTCTCTCTCTCTCCGCTCCCACCGTGCTCCTCTCTCTCTCTCTCTGCTCCCACCGTGCTCCTCTCTCTCTCTCTCTGCTCCTGCCGTGCTCCTCGCTCTCTCTCCACTCCCGCCATGCTCCTCTCTCTCTCTCCACTCCCGCCGTGCTCCTCTCTCTCTCTCCGTTCCCGCTGTGCTCATCTCTCTCTCTCTGCACCCGCCGTGCTCCTCTCTCTCTCTCCGCTCCCGCCGTGCTCCACTCTCTCTTTCCACTCCCGCCGTGCTCCTGTCTCTCTCTCCGTTCCCGCCGTGCTCCTGTCTCTCTCTCCACTCCTGCCGTGCTCCTCTCTCTATTTCTCTGCTTCCACCATGCTCCTGTCTCTCTCTCCACTCCTGCCGTGCTCCTCTCTCTCTCTCTGCTCCCACCGTGCTCCTCTCTCTCTCTCTGCTCCCACCGTGCTCCTCTCTCTCTCTCCACTCCCACCGTGCTCCTCTCTCTTTCTCCGCTCCCACTGTGCTCCTCTCTCTCTCTCTGCACCCGCCGTGCGCCTCTCCCTCTTTCTCCGTTCCCACTGTGCTCCTCTCTCTCTCTCTGCTCCCACTGTGCTCCTCTCTCTCTCACCATTCCCGCCGTGCTCCTTTCTCTCTCTCCACTCCCGCCGTGCTCCTCTCTCTCTCTCCGCTCCCGCCGTGCTCCTCTCTCTCTCTCTGCTCCCACCGTGCTCCTCTCTCTCTCTCTGCTCCCACCGTGCTCCTCTCTCTCTCTCCACTCCCACCGTGCACCTCTCTCTCTTTCTCCGCTCCCACTGTGCTCCTCTCTCTCTCTCTGCTCCCACCGTGCTCCTCTCTCTCTCCATTCCTGCTGTGCGCGTCTCTCTCTCTCTGCACCCACTGTGCTCCTCTCTCTCTCTCCGCTTCCACTGTGCTCCTCTCTCTGCCTCCGCTCCTGCCGTGCTCCACTCTCTCTTTCTCCGCTCCCACTGTGCTCCTCTCTCTCTCCGCTCCTGCCGTGCTCCTCTCTCTCTCTCCGCTCCCGCCATGCTCCTCTCTCTCTTTCTCCGCTCCCACTGTGCTCCTCTTTCTCTCTCTAATCCCACCATGCTCCTCTCTCTCTCTCTGCACCCGCCGTGCTCCTCTCTCTCTCTCCACTCCCGCCGTGCTCCTCTCTCTCTCTCTGCACCCGCTGTGCTGCACTCTCTCTCTCCACTCCCGCTGTGCTCCTCTCTCTCTCTCTCCACTCCCGCCGTGCTCCTCTCCATCTCTCTGCACCCGCCGTGCTCCTCTCTTTCTCTCCACTCCAACCGTGCTCCTCTCTCTCTCTGCACCCGCCGTGCTCCTCTCCCTCTCTCCGTTCCCGTCATGCTCCTCTCTCTCTCTCTGCTCCCACCGTGATCCTCTCTCTCTTCTGCTTCCACCGTGCTCCTCTCTCTCTCTCCGCTCCTGCCCTGCTCCTCTCTCTCTTTCTCCGCTCCCACTGTGCTCCTCTTTCTCTCTTGAATCCCACCATGCTCCTCTCTCTCTCTCTCCACTCCCGCCGTGCTCCATCTCTCTCTCTGCTCCCACCGTGCTCCTCTCTCTCTCTCCACTCCCACTGTGCTCCTCTCTCTCTCTCTGCACCCGCTGTGCTCCTCTCTCTCTCTCCACTCCCGCCGTGCTCCATCTCTCTCTCTGCTCCCACCGTGCTCCTCTCTCTCTCTCCACTCCCGCCGTGCTCCTCTCTCTCTCTCTGCACCCGCCGTACTCCTCTCTCTCTCTCCGCTTCCACCGTGCTCCTCTCTCTCTCTCCGCTCCTGCCGGGCTCCTCTCTCTCTTTCTCCGCTCCCACTGTGCTCCTCTCTCTCTCTCTGCTCCCACTGTGCTCCTCTCTCTCTCTCTAATCCCAGCATGCTCCTCTCTCACTGCACCCGCCGCGCTACTCTCTCTCTCTCCACTCCCGCCGTGCTCCTCTCTCTCTCTCTCCGCTCCCACTGTGCTCCTCTCTCTCTCTGCTCCTACCGTGCTCCTCTCTCTCTCTCTGCTCCCACCGTGCTCCTCTCTCTCACTCTCCGCTCCCACTGTGCTCCTCTCTCTCTCTCTGCTCCCACTGTGCACCTCTCTCTCTCTCTCCGCTCCCACCGTGCTCCTCTCTCTCTCTCTGCTCCCACTGTGCTCCGCTCTCTCTCTGCTCCTACTGTGCTCCTCTCTCTCTCTCTGCTCCCACCGTGCTCCTCTCTCTCTCTCTGCTCCCACTGTGCACAACTCTCTCTCTCTCCGCTCCCACCGTGCTCCTCTCTCTCTCTCTGCTCCCACTGTGCTCCGCTCTCTCTCTGCTCCTACTGTGCTCCTCTCTCTCTCTCTCCGCTCCCACTGTGCTCCTCTCTCTCTCTCTGCTCCCACTGTGCACAACTCTCTCTCTCTCCGCTCCCACCGTGCTCCTCTCTCTCTCTCTCTCTGCTCCCACCGTGCTCCTCTCTCTCTCTCTCTCTGCTCCTGCCGTGCTCCTCGCTCTCTCTCCACTCCCGCCATGCTCCTCTCTCTCTCTCCACTCCCGCCGTGCTCCTCTCTCTCTCTCCGTTCCCGCTGTGCTCATCTCTCTCTCTCTGCACCCGCCATGCTCCTGTCTCTCTCTCCACTCCTGCCGTGCTCCTCTCTCTCTCTCCGCTCCCGCCATGCTCCTCTCTCTCTTTCTCCGCTCCCACTGTGCTCCTCTTTCTCTCTCTAATCCCACCATGCTCCTCTCTCTCTCTCTGCACCCGCCGTGCTCCTCTCTCTCTCTCCACTCCCGCTGTGCTCCTCTCTCTCTCTCTGCACCCGCTGTGCTGCACTCTCTCTCTCCACTCCCGCTGTGCTCCTCTCTCTCTCTCTCCACTCCCGCCGTGCTCCTCTCCATCTCTCTGCACCCGCCGTGCTCCTCTCTTTCTCTCCACTCCAACCGTGCTCCTCTCTCTCTCTGCACCCGCCGTGCTCCTCTCCCTCTCTCCGTTCCCGTCATGCTCCTCTCTCTCTCTCTGCTCCCACCGTGATCCTCTCTCTCTTCTGCTTCCACCGTGCTCCTCTCTCTCTCTCCGCTCCTGCCCTGCTCCTCTCTCTCTTTCTCCGCTCCCACTGTGCTCCTCTTTCTCTCTTGAATCCCACCATGCTCCTCTCTCTCTCTCTCCACTCCCGCCGTGCTCCATCTCTCTCTCTGCTCCCACCGTGCTCCTCTCTCTCTCTCCACTCCCACTGTGCTCCTCTCTCTCTCTCTGCACCCGCTGTGCTCCTCTCTCTCTCTCCACTCCCGCCGTGCTCCATCTCTCTCTCTGCTCCCACCGTGCTCCTCTCTCTCTCTCCACTCCCGCCGTGCTCCTCTCTCTCTCTCTGCACCCGCCGTACTCCTCTCTCTCTCTCCGCTTCCACCGTGCTCCTCTCTCTCTCTCCGCTCCTGCCGGGCTCCTCTCTCTCTTTCTCCGCTCCCACTGTGCTCCTCTCTCTCTCTCTGCTCCCACTGTGCTCCTCTCTCTCTCTCTAATCCCAGCATGCTCCTCTCTCTCTGCACCCGCCGCGCTACTCTCTCTCTCTCCACTCCCGCCGTGCTCCTCTCTCTCTCTCTCCGCTCCCACTGTGCTCCTCTCTCTCTCTGCTCCTACCGTGCTCCTCTCTCTCTCTCTGCTCCCACCGTGCTCCTCTCTCTCACTCTCCGCTCCCACTGTGCTCCTCTCTCTCTCTCTGCTCCCACTGTGCACCTCTCTCTCTCTCTCCGCTCCCACCGTGCTCCTCTCTCTCTCTCTGCTCCCACTGTGCTCCGCTCTCTCTCTGCTCCTACTGTGCTCCTCTCTCTCTCTCTGCTCCCACCGTGCTCCTCTCTCTCTCTCTGCTCCCACTGTGCACAACTCTCTCTCTCTCCGCTCCCACCGTGCTCCTCTCTCTCTCTCTGCTCCCACTGTGCTCCGCTCTCTCTCTGCTCCTACTGTGCTCCTCTCTCTCTCTCTCCGCTCCCACTGTGCTCCTCTCTCTCTCTCTGCTCCCACTGTGCACAACTCTCTCTCTCTCCGCTCCCACCGTGCTCCTCTCTCTCTCTCTCTCTGCTCCCACCGTGCTCCTCTCTCTCTCTCTCTCTGCTCCTGCCGTGCTCCTCGCTCTCTCTCCACTCCCGCCATGCTCCTCTCTCTCTCTCCACTCCCGCCGTGCTCCTCTCTCTCTCTCCGTTCCCGCTGTGCTCATCTCTCTCTCTCTGCACCCGCCATGCTCCTCTCTCTCTCTCTGCTCCCGCCGTGCTCCACTCTCTCTTTCCACTCCCGCCATGCTCCTGTCTCTCTCTCCGTTCCCGCCGTGCTCCTCTCTCTCTGCTCCCACCGTGCTCCTCTCTCTCTCTCCACTTCCAGCGTGCTCCTCCCTCTCTCTCCGCTCCTGCCGTGCTCCTCTCTCTCTTTCTCCGCTCCCACTGTGCTCCTCTCTCTCTCTCTGCTCCCACTGTGCTCCTCTCTCTCTCTCTAACCCCAGCATGCTCCTCTCTCTCTCTCTGCACCCGCCGCGCTACTCTCTCTCTCTCCACTCCCGCCGTGCTCCTCTCTCTCTCTCTCCGCTCCCACTGTGCTCCTCTCTCTCTCTGCTCCTACCGTGCTCCTCTCTCTCTCTCTGCTCCCACCGTGCTCCTCTCTCTCTCTCTCCGCTCCCACTGTGCTCCTCTCGCTCTCTCTGCTCCCACTGTGCACCTCTCTCTCTCTCTCTGCTCCCACAGTGCTCCTCTCTCTCTCTCTGCTCCCACTGTGCTCCTCTCTCTCTCTGCTCCTACTGTGCTCCTCTCTCTCTCTCTGCTTCCACCGTGCTCCTCTCTTTCTCTCCGCTCCCACTGTGCTCCTCTCTCTCTCTCTGCTCCCACTGTGCACAACTCTCTCTCTCTCCGCTCCCACCGTGCTCCTCTCTCTCTCTCTGCTCCCACTGTGCTCCTCTCTCACTCTCTGCACCCGCCGTACTCCTCTCTCTCTCTCCACTCCCGCCGTGCTCCTCTCTCTCTCACTGCACCCGCCGTGCTTCTCTCTCTCTCTCCACTCCCGCAGTGCTCCTCTCTCTCTCTCTGCTCCCGCCATGCTCCTCTCTCTCTCTCCACTCCCGCCGTGCTCCTCTCTCTCTCTCTGCACCCGCTGTGCTCCTCTCTCTCTCTAGACTCCCGCCGTGCTCCTCTCTCTCTCTCTGCACCCGCTGTGCTCCTCTCTCTCTCTCCACTCCCGCCGTTCTCCTCCCTCTGTCTGCACGCACCGCACTCCTCCCTCTCTCTCCACCCACGCCGTGCTCCTCTCTCTACTCCCGCCGTTCTCCTCTCTCTCTCCGCTCCTGCCGTGCTCCTCTCTCGCTTTCTCCGCTCCCACTGTGCTCCTCTCTCTCTCTCTGCTCCCACCGTTCTCCTCTCTCTCTCTCTCTCCGCTCCCACTGTGCTCCTCTCTCTCTCTCTGCTCCCACCGTACTCCTCTCTCTCTCTCTCCGCTCCCACCATGCTCCTCTCTCTCTCTCTGCTCCCACCGTGCTCCTCTCTCTCTCTCTCTGCTCCTGCCGTGTCCCTCTCTCTCTCTCCACTCTCGCCCTGCTCCTCTCTCTCTCTCCACTCCTGCCGTGGTCCTCTCTCTCTCTCTGTTCCCGCTGTGCTCATCATTCTCTCTCTGCACCCGCTGTGCTCCTCTCTCTCTCTCCGCTCCCGTTATGCTCCACTCTCTCTCTCCACTCCCGCCGTGCTCCTCTCTCTCTCTCCATTCCCGCCGTGATCCTCTCTCTCACTCTTCCTCCCACCGTGCTCCTCTCACTCTCCGCTTCCACCGTGCTCCTCTCTCTCTCTCCGCTCCTGCCATGCTCCTCTCTCTCTCTGCTCCCACTGTGCTGCTCTCTCTCTCTGCATCCGCCGTGCTCCTCTCCCTCTCTCCACTCCCGCCGTGCTCCTCTCTCTCTCACTGCTCCCGCCGTGCTCCTCTATCTCTCTCCACTCCCGCCATGCTCCTCTCTCTCTCTCTGCACCCGCCGTGCTCCTCTCTCTCTCTCCACTCCCGCCGTGCTCCTCTCTCTCTCTCTGCTCCCACCGTGCTCCTCTCTCTCTCTCCGCTTCCACCATGCTCCTGTCTCTCTCTCCACTCCTGCCGTGCTCCTCTCTCTCTTTCTCCGCTTCCACCGTGCTCCTCTCTCTCTCTCTACTCCTGCCATGCTCCTCTCTCTATTTCTCCGCTCCCACTGTGCACATCTCTTTCTCTCTGCTCCCACTGTTCTCCTCTCTCTCTCTCTAATCCCACCATGCCCCTCTCTCTCTCTCTGCACCCGCCGTGCTCCTCTCTCTCAGTCCACTCCCGCCGTGCACCTCTCTCTCTTTCTCCGCTCCCACTGTGCTCCTCTCTCTCTCTGCTCCTACCGTGCTCCTCTCTCTCTCTCTGCTCCCACCGTGCTCCTCTCTCTCACTCTCCGCTCCCACTGTGCTCCTCTCTCTCTCTCTGCTCCCACTGTGCACCTCTCTCTCTCTCTCCGCTCCCACCGTGCTCCTCTCTCTCTCTCTGCTCCCACTGTGCTCCGCTCTCTCTCTGCTCCTACTGTGCTCCTCTCTCTCTCTCTGCTCCCACCGTGCTCCTCTCTCTCTCTCTGCTCCCACTGTGCACAACTCTCTCTCTCTCCGCTCCCACCGTGCTCCTCTCTGTCTCTCTGCTCCCACTGTGCTCCGCTCTCTCTCTGCTCCTACTGTGCTCCTCTCTCTCTCTCTCCGCTCCCACTGTGCTCCTCTCTCTTTCTCTGCTCCCACTGTGCACAACTCTCTCTCTCTCCGCTCCCACCGTGCTCCTCTCTCTCTCTCTCTGCTCCCACCGTGCTCCTCTCTCTCTCTCTCTGCTCCTGCCGTGCTCCTCGCTCTCTCTCCACTCCCGCCATGCTCCTCTCTCTCTCTCCACTCCCGCCGTGCTCCTCTCTCTCTCTCCGTTCCCGCTGTGCTCATCTCTCTCTCTCTGCACCCGCCGTGCTCCTCTCTCTCTCTCCGCTCCCGCCGTGCTCCACTCTCTCTTTCCACTCCCGCCGTGCTCCTGTCTCTCTCTCCGTTCCCGCCGTGCTCCTGTCTCTCTCTCCACTCCTGCCGTGCTCCTCTCTCTATTTCTCTGCTTCCACCATGCTCCTGTCTCTCTCTCCACTCCTGCCGTGCTCCTCTCTCTCTCTCTGCTCCCACCGTGCTCCTCTCTCTCTCTCTGCTCCCACCGTGCTCCTCTCTCTCTCTCCACTCCCACCGTGCTCCTCTCTCTTTCTCCGCTCCCACTGTGCTCCACTCTCTCTCTCTGCACCCGCCGTGCGCCTCTCCCTCTTTCTCCGTTCCCACTGTGCTCCTCTCTCTCTCTCTGCTCCCACTGTGCTCCTCTCTCTCTCACCATTCCCGCCGTGCTCCTTTCTCTCTCTCCACTCCCGCCGTGCTCCTCTCTCTCTCTCCGCTCCCGCCGTGCTCCTCTCTCTCTCTCTGCTCCCACCGTGCTCCTCTCTCTCTCTCTGCTCCCACCGTGCTCCTCTCTCTCTCTCCACTCCCACCGTGCAACTCTCTCTCTTTCTCCGCTCCCACTGTGCTCCTCTCTCTCTCTCTGCTCCCACCTTGCTCCTCTCTCTCTCCATTCCTGCTGTGCGCGTCTCTCTCTCTCTGCACCCACTGTGCTCCTCTCTCTCTCTCCGCTTCCACTGTGCTCCTCTCTCTGCCTCCGCTCCTGCCGTGCTCCACTCTCTCTTTCTCCGCTCCCACTGTGCTCCTCTCTCTCTCTCCGCTCCTGCCGTGCTCCTCTCTCTCTCTCCGCTCCCGCCATGCTCCTCTCTCTCTTTCTCCGCTCCCACTGTGCTCCTCTTTCTCTCTCTAATCCCACCATGCTCCTCTCTCTCTCTCTGCACCCGCCGTGCTCCTCTCTCTCTCTCCACTCCCGCCGTGCTCCTCTCTCTCTCTCTGCACCCGCTGTGCTGCACTCTCTCTCTCCACTCCCGCTGTGCTCCTCTCTCTCTCTCTCCACTCCCGCCGTGCTCCTCTCCATCTCTCTGCACCCGCCGTGCTCCTCTCTTTCTCTCCACTCCAACCGTGCTCCTCTCTCTCTCTGCACCCGCCGTGCTCCTCTCCCTCTCTCCGTTCCCGTCATGCTCCTCTCTCTCTCTCTGCTCCCACCGTGATCCTCTCTCTCTTCTGCTTCCACCGTGCTCCTCTCTCTCTCTCCGCTCCTGCCCTGCTCCTCTCTCTCTTTCTCCGCTCCCACTGTGCTCCTCTTTCTCTCTTGAATCCCACCATGCTCCTCTCTCTCTCTCTCCACTCCCGCCGTGCTCCATCTCTCTCTCTGCTCCCACCGTGCTCCTCTCTCTCTCTCCACTCCCACTGTGCTCCTCTCTCTCTCTCTGCACCCGCTGTGCTCCTCTCACTCTCTCCACTCCCGCCGTGCTCCATCTCTCTCTCTGCTCCCACCGTGCTCCTCTCTCTCTCTCCACTCCCGCCGTGCTCCTCTCTCTCTCTCTGCACCCGCCGTACTCCTCTCTCTCTCTCCGCTTCCACCGTGCTCCTCTCTCTCTCTCCGCTCCTGCCGGGCTCCTCTCTCTCTTTCTCCGCTCCCACTGTGCTCCTCTCTCTCTCTCTGCTCCCACTGTGCTCCTCTCTCTCTCTCTAATCCCAGCATGCTCCTCTCTCTCTGCACCCGCCGCGCTACTCTCTCTCTCTCCACTCCCGCCGTGCTCCTCTCTCTCTCTCTCCGCTCCCACTGTGCTCCTCTCTCTCTCTGCTCCTACCGTGCTCCTCTCTCTCTCTCTGCTCCCACCGTGCTCCTCTCTCTCACTCTCCGCTCCCACTGTGCTCCTCTCTCTCTCTCTGCTCCCACTGTGCACCTCTCTCTCTCTCTCCGCTCCCACCGTGCTCCTCTCTCTCTCTCTGCTCCCACTGTGCTCCGCTCTCTCTCTGCTCCTACTGTGCTCCTCTCTCTCTCTCTGCTCCCACCGTGCTCCTCTCTCTCTCTCTGCTCCCACTGTGCACAACTCTCTCTCTCTCCGCTCCCACCGTGCTCCTCTCTCTCTCTCTGCTCCCACTGTGCTCCGCTCTCTCTCTGCTCCTACTGTGCTCCTCTCTCTCTCTCTCCGCTCCCACTGTGCTCCTCTCTCTCTCTCTGCTCCCACTGTGCACAACTCTCTCTCTCTCCGCTCCCACCGTGCTCCTCTCTCTCTCTCTCTGCTCCCACCGTGCTCCTCTCTCTCTCTCTCTCTGCTCCTGCCGTGCTCCTCGCTCTCTCTCCACTCCCGCCATGCTCCTCTCTCTCTCTCCACTCCCGCCGTGCTCCTCTCTCTCTCTCCGTTCCCGCTGTGCTCATCTCTCTCTCTCTGCACCCGCCATGCTCCTCTCTCTCTCTCTGCTCCCGCCGTGCTCCACTCTCTCTTTCCACTCCCGCCGTGCTCCTGTCTCTCTCTCCGTTCCCGCCGTGCTCCTCTCTCTCTGCTCCCACCGTGCTCCTCTCTCTCTCTCCACTTCCAGCGTGCTACTCCCTCTCTCTCCGCTCCTGCCGTGCTCCTCTCTCTCTTTCTCCGCTCCCACTGTGCTCCTCTCTCTCTCTCTGCTCCCACTGTGCTCCTCTCTCTCTCTCTAACCCCAGCATGCTCCTCTCTCTCTCTCTGCACCCGCCGCGCTACTCTCTCTCTCTCCGCTCCCGCCGTGCTCCTCTCTCTCTCTCTCCGCTCCCACTGTGCTCCTCTCTCTCTCTGCTCCTACCGTGCTCCTCTCTCTCTCTCTGCTCCCACCGTGCTCCTCTCTCTCTCTCTCCGCTCCCACTGTGCTCCTCTCGCTCTCTCTGCTCCCACTGTGCACCTCTCTCTCTCTCTCTGCTCCCACAGTGCTCCTCTCTCTCTCTCTGCTCCCACTGTGCTCCTCTCTCTCTCTGCTCCTACTGTGCTCCTCTCTCTCTCTCTGCTTCCACCGTGCTCCTCTCTTTCTCTCCGCTCCCACTGTGCTCCTCTCTCTCTCTCTGCTCCCACTGTGCACAACTCTCTCTCTCTCCGCTCCCACCGTGCTCCTCTCTCTCTCTCTGCTCCCACTGTGCTCCTCTCTCACTCTCTGCACCCGCCGTACTCCTCTCTCTCTCTCCACTCCCGCCGTGCTCCTCTCTCTCTCACTGCACCCGCCGTGCTTCTCTCTCTCTCTCCACTCCCGCAGTGCTCCTCTCTCTCTCTCTGCTCCCGCCATGCTCCTCTCTCTCTCTCCACTCCCGCCGTGCTCCTCTCTCTCTCTCTGCACCCGCTGTGCTCCTCTCTCTCTCTAGACTCCCGCCGTGCTCCTCTCTCTCTCTCTGCACCCGCTGTGCTCCTCTCTCTCTCTCCACTCCCGCCGTTCTCCTCCCTCTGTCTGCACGCACCGCGCTCCTCCCTCTCTCTCCACCCACGCCGTGCTCCTCTCTCTCTCTCCACTCCCGCCGTTCTCCTCTCTCTCTCCGCTCCTGCCGTGCTCCTCTCTCGCTTTCTCCGCTCCCACTGTGCTCCTCTCTCTCTCTCTGCTCCCACCGTTCTCCTCTCTCTCTCTCTCTCCGCTCCCACTGTGCTCCTCTCTCTCTCTCTGCTCCCACCGTACTCCTCTCTCTCTCTCTCCGCTCCCACCATGCTCCTCTCTCTCTCTCTGCTCCCACCGTGCTCCTCTCTCTCTCTCTCTGCTCCTGCCGTGTCCCTCTCTCTCTCTCCACTCTCGCCCTGCTCCTCTCTCTCTCTCCACTCCTGCCGTGGTCCTCTCTCTCTCTCTGTTCCCGCTGTGCTCATCATTCTCTCTCTGCACCCGCTGTGCTCCTCTCTCTCTCTCCGCTCCCGTTATGCTCCACTCTCTCTCTCCACTCCCGCCGTGCTCCTCTCTCTCTCTCCGTTCCCGCCGTGATCCTCTCTCTCACTCTTCCTCCCACCGTGCTCCTCTCACTCTCCGCTTCCACCGTGCTCCTCTCTCTCTCTCCGCTCCTGCCATGCTCCTCTCTCTCTCTCTCTGCTCCCACTGTGCTGCTCTCTCTCTCTGCATCCGCCGTGCTCCTCTCCCTCTCTCCACTCCCGCCGTGCTCCTCTCTCTCTCACTGCTCCCGCCGTGCTCCTCTATCTCTCTCCACTCCCGCCATGCTCCTCTCTCTCTCTCTGCACCCGCCGTGCTCCTCTCTCTCTCTCCACTCCCGCCGTGCTCCTCTCTCTCTCTCTGCTCCCACCGTGCTCCTCTCTCTCTCTCCGCTTCCACCATGCTCCTGTCTCTCTCTCCACTCCTGCCGTGCTCCTCTCTCTCTTTCTCCGCTTCCACCGTGCTCCTCTCTCTCTCTCTACTCCTGCCATGCTCCTCTCTCTATTTCTCCGCTCCCACTGTGCACATCTCTTTCTCTCTGCTCCCACTGTTCTCCTCTCTCTCTCTCTAATCCCACCATGCCCCTCTCTCTCTCTCTGCACCCGCCGTGCTCCTCTCTCTCAGTCCACTCCCGCCGTGCACCTCTCTCTCTTTCTCCGCTCCCACTGTGCTCCTCTCTCTCTCTCTGCACCCGCCGTGCTTCTCTCTCTCTCTCCACTCCCGCCGTGCGCCTCTCTCTCTTTCTCCGCTCCCACTGTGCTCCTCTCTCTCTCTCCACTCCCGCCGTGCTCCTCTCTCTCTCTCCGCTCCCGCCGTGCTCCTCTCTCCCTCTCCACTCCTGCCGTGCTCCTCTCTCTCTCTCTGCACCTGCCATGCTCCTCTCTCTCTCTCTGCTCCCACCGTTCCCCTCTCTCTCTCCACTCCCGCCGTGCTCCTCTCTCTCTCTCTGCTCCCACCGTGCTCCTCTCTCTCTCTCTGCTCCCACCGTGCTCCTCTCTCTCTCTCCACTCCCGCCATGCTCCTCTCTCTCTTTCTCCGCTCCCACTGTGCTCCTCTTTCTCTCTCTAATCCCACCATGCTCCTCTCTCTCTCTCTGCACCCGCCGTGCTCCTCTCTCTCTCTCCACTCCCGCCGTGCTCCTCTCTCTCTCTCTGCACCCGCTGTGCAGCACTCTCTCTCTCCACTCCCGCTGTGCTCCTCGCTCTCTCTCTCCACTCCCACCGTGCTCCTCTCCATCTCTCTGCACCCGCCGTGCTCCTCTCTTTCTCTCCACTCCAACCGTGCTCCTCTCTCTCTCTGCACCCGCCGTGCTCCTCTCCCTCTCTCCGTTCCCGCCATGCTCCTCTCTCTCTCTCTGCTCCCACCGTGATCCTCTCTCTCTTCTGCTTCCACCGTGCTCCTCTCTCTCTCTCCGCTCCTGCCCTGCTCCTCTCTCTCTTTCTCCGCTCCCACTGTGCTCCTCTTTCTCTCTTGAATCCCACCATGCTCCTCTCTCTCTCTCTCCACTCCCGCCGCGCTCCATCTCTCTCTCTGCTCCCACCATGCTCCTCTCTCTCTCTCCACTCCCACTGTGCTCCTCTCTCTCTCTGCACCCGCTGTGCTCCTCTCTCTCTCTCCACTCCCGCCGTGCTCCATCTCTCTCTCTGCTCCCACCGTGCTCCTCTCTCTCTCTCCACTCCCGCCGTGCTCCTCTCTCTCTCTCTGCACCCGCCGTACTCCTCTCTCTCTCTCCGCTTCCACCGTGCTCCTCTCTCTCTCTCCGCTCCTGCCGGGCTCCTCTCTCTCTTTCTCCGCTCCCACTGTGCTCCTCTCTCTCTCTCTGCTCCCACTGTGCTCCTCTCTCTCTCTCTAATCCCAGCATGCTCCTCTCTCTCTGCACCCGCCGCGCTACTCTCTCGCTCTCCACTCCCGCCGTGCTCCTCTCTCTCTCTCTCCGCTCCCACTGTGCTCCTCTCTCTCTCTGCTCCTACCGTGCTCCTCTCTCTCTCTCTGCTCCCACCGTGCTCCTCTCTCTCACTCTCCGCTCCCACTGTGCTCCTCTCTCTCTCTCTGCTCCCACTGTGCACCTCTCTCTCTCTCTCCGCTCCCACCGTGCTCCTCTCTCTCTCTCTGCTCCCACTGTGCTCCGCTCTCTCTCTGCTCCTACTGTGCTCCTCTCTCTCTCTCTGCTCCCACCGTGCTCCTCTCTCTCTCTCTGCTCCCACTGTGCACAACTCTCTCTCTCTCCGCTCCCACCGTGCTCCTCTCTCTCTCTCTGCTCCCACTGTGCTCCGCTCTCTCTCTGCTCCTACTGTGCTCCTCTCTCTCTCTCTCCGCTCCCACTGTGCTCCTCTCTCTCTCTCTGCTCCCACTGTGCACAACTCTCTCTCTCTCCGCTCCCACCGTGCTCCTCTCTCTCTCTCTCTGCTCCCACCGTGCTCCTCTCTCTCTCTCTCTGCTCCTGCCGTGCTCCTCGCTCTCTCTCCACTCCCGCCATGCTCCTCTCTCTCTCTCCACTCCCGCCGTGCTCCTCTCTCTCTCTCCGTTCCCGCTGTGCTCATCTCTCTCTCTCTGCACCCGCCGTGCTCCTCTCTCTCTCTCCGCTCCCGCCGTGCTCCACTCTCTCTTTCCACTCCCGCCGTGCTCCTGTCTCTCTCTCCGTTCCCGCCGTGCTCCTCTCTCTCTGCTCCCACCGTGCTCCTCTCTCTCTCTCCACTTCCAGCGTGCTCCTCCCTCTCTCTCCGCTCCTGCCGTGCTCCTCTCTCTCTTTCTCCGCTCCCACTGTGCTCCTCTCTCTCTCTCTGCTCCCACTGTGCTCCTCTCTCTCTCTCTAACCCCAGCATGCTCCTCTCTCTCTCTCTGCACCCGCCGCGCTACTCTCTCTCTCTCCACTCCCGCCGTGCTCCTCTCTCTCTCTCTCCGCTCCCACTGTGCTCCTCTCTCTCTCTGCTCCTACCGTGCTCCTCTCTCTCGCTCTGCTCCCACCGTGCTCCTCTCTCTCTCTCTCCGCTCCCACTGTGCTCCTCTCTCTCTCTCTGCTCCCACTGTGCACCTCTCTCTCTCTCTCCGCTCCCACAGTGCTCCTCTCTCTCTCTCTGCTCCCACTGTGCTCCTCTCTCTCTCTGCTCCTACTGTGCTCCTCTCTCTCTCTGCTCCCACCGTGCTCCTCTCTTTCTCTCCGCTCCCACTGTGCTCCTCTCTCTCTCTCTGCTCCCACTGTGCACAACTCTCTCTCTCTCCGCTCCCACCGTGCTCCTCTCTCTCTCTCTGCTCCCACTGTGCTCCTCTCTCACTCTCTGCACCCGCCGTACTCCTCTCTCTCTCTCCACTCCCACCGTGCTCCTCTCTCTCTCACTGCACCCGCCGTGCTCCTCTCTCTCTCTCCACTCCTGCAGTGCTCCTCTCTCTCTCTCTGCTCCCGCCATGCTCCTCTCTCTCTCTCCACTCCCGCCGTGCTCCTCTCTCTCTCTCTGCACCCGCTGTGCTCCTCTCTCTCTCTAGCCTCCCGCCGTGCTCCTCTCTCTCTCTCTGCACCCGCTGTGCTCCTCTCTCTCTCTCCACTCCCGCCGTTCTCCTCCCTCTGTCTGCACGCACCGCGCTCCTCCCTCTCTCTCCACTCACGCCGTGCTCCTCTCTCTCTCTCCACTCCCGCCGTTCTCCTCTCTCTCTCCGCTCCTGCCGTGCTCCTCTCTCGCTTTCTCCGCTCCCACTGTGCTCCTCTCTCTCTCTCTGCTCCCACCGTGCTCCTCTCTCTCTCTCTCTCCGCTCCCACTGTGCTCCTCTCTCTCTCTCTGCTCCCACCGTACTCCTCTCTCTCTCTCTCCGCTCCCACCGTGCTCCTCTCTCTCTCTCTGCTCCCACCGTGCTCCTCTCTCTTTCTCTCTGCTCCTGCCGTGTCCCTCTCTCTCTCTCCACTCTCGCCCTGCTCCTCTCTCTCTCTCCACTCCCGCCGTGGTCCTCTCTCTCTCTCTGTTCCCGCTGTGCTCATCATTCTCTCTCTGCACCCGCTGTGCTCCTCTCTCTCTCTCCGCTCCCGCCGTGCTCCACTCTCTCTCTCCACTCCCGCCGTGCTCCTCTCTCTCTCTCCGTTCCCGCCGTGATCCTCTCTCTCACTCTTCCTCCCACCGTGCTCCTCTCTCTCTCCGCTTCCACCGTGCTCCTCTCTCTCTCTCCGCTCCTGCCATGCTCCTCTCTCTCTCTGCTCCCACTGTGCTGCTCTCTCTCTCTGCATCCGCCGTGCTCCTCTCCCTCTCTCCACTCCCGCCGTGCTCCTCTCTCTCTCACTGCACCCGCCGTGCTCCTCTCTCTCTCTCCACTCCCGCCATGCTCCTCTCTCTCTCTCTGCACCCGCCGTGCTCCTCTCTCTCTCTCCACTCCCGCCGTGCTCCTCTCTCTCTCTCTGCTCCCACCGTGCTCCTCTCTCTCTCTCCGCTTCCACCATGCTCCTGTCTCTCTCTCCACTCCTGCCGTGCTCCTCTCTCTCTTTCTCCGCTTCCACCGTGCTCCTCTCTCTCTCTCTACTCCTGCCATGCTCCTCTCTCTCTTTCTCCGCTCCCACTGTGCACATCTCTTTCTCTCTGCTCCCACTGTTCTCCTCTCTCTCTCTCTAATCCCACCATGCCCCTCTCTCTCTCTCTGCACCCGCCGTGCTCCTCTCTCTCACTCCACTCCCGCCGTGCACCTCTCTCTCTTTCTCCGCTCCCACTGTGCTCCTCTCTCTCTCTCTGCACCCGCCGTGCTTCTCTCTCTCTCTCCACTCCCGCCGTGCGCCTCTCTCTCTTTCTCCGCTCCCACTGTGCTCCTCTCTCTCTCTCCACTCCCGCCGTGCTCCTCTCTCTCTCTCCGCTCCCGCCGTGCTCCTCTCTCCCTCTCCGCTCCTGCCGTTCTCCTCTCTCTCTCTCTGCACCTGCCATGCTCCTCTCTCTCTCTCTGCTCCCACCGTTCCCCTCTCTCTCTCCACTCCCGCCGTGCTCCTCTCTCTCTCTCTGCTCCCACCGTGCTCCTCTCTCTCTCTCTCCACTCCCGCCGTGCTCCTCTCTCTTTCTCCGCTCCCACTGTGCTCCTCTCTCTCTCTCTGCTCCCGCCGTGCTCCTCTCTCTTTCTCTGCACCCGCCGTGCGCCTCTCCCTCTTTCTCCGTTCCCACTGTGCTCCTCTCTCTCTGCTCCCACCGTGCTCCTCTCTCTCTCTCCATTCCCGCCGTGCTCCTTTCTCTCTCTGCACTCCCGCCGTGCACCTCTCTCTCTTTCTCCGCTCCCACTGTGCTCCTCTCTCTCTCTCTGCTCCCACCGTGCACCTCTCTCTCTCCATTCCTGCCGTGCGCCTCTCTCTCTCTCTCCGCTTCCACTGTGCTGCTCTCTCTCTGCTCCCACTGTGCTCCTCTCTCTCTCTCTGCACACACTGTGCTCCACTCTCTCTCTCCGCTTCCACTGCGCTCCTCTCTCTGCCTCCGCTCCTGCCGTGCTCCACTCTCTCTTTCTCCGCTCCCACTGTGCTCCTCTCTGTCTCTCCGCTCCTGCCGTGCTCCTCTCTCTCTCTCCGCTCCCGCCATGCTCCTCTCTCTCTCTCTGCTCCCACCGTGCTCCTCTCTCTCTCTCCGCTTCCACCGTGCTCCTCTCTGTCTCTCCGCTCCTGCCGTGCTCCTCTCTCTCTCTCCGCTCCCGCCATGCTCCTCTCTCTCTCTCTACTCCTGCCATGCTCCTCTCTCTCTTTCTCCGCTCCCACTGTGCACATCTCTTTCTCTCTGCTCCCACTGTTCTCCTCTCTCTCTCTCTAATCCCACCATGCCCCTCTCTCTCTCTCTGCACCCGCCGTGCTCCTCTCTCTCACTCCACTCCCGCCGTGCACCTCTCTCTCTTTCTCCGCTCCCACTGTGCTCCTCTCTCTCTCTCTGCACCCGCCGTGCTTCTCTCTCTCTCTCCACTCCCGCCGTGCGCCTCTCTCTCTCTCTCTGCTCCCACTGTGCTCCTCTCTCTCTCTCTAACCCCAGCATGCTCCTCTCTCTCTCTCTGCACCCGCCGCGCTACTCTCTCTCTCTCCACTCCCGCCGTGCTCCTCTCTCTCTCTCTCCGCTCCCACTGTGCTCCTCTCTCTCTCTGCTCCTACCGTGCTCCTCTCTCTCTCTCTGCTCCCACCGTGCTCCTCTCTCTCTCTCTCCACTCCCACTGTGCTCCTCTCTCTCTCTCTGCTCCCACTGTGCACCTCTCTCTCTCTCTCCGCTCCCACCGTGCTCCTCTCTCTCTCTCTGCTCCCACTGTGCTCCTCTCTCTCTCAGCTCCTACTGTGCTCCTCTCTCTCTCTCTGCTCCCACCGTGCTCCTCTCTTTCTCTCCGCTCCCACTGTGCTCCTCTCTCTCTCTCTGCTCCCACTGTGCACAACTCTCTATCTCTCCGCTCCCACCGTGCTCCTCTCTCTCTCTCTGCTCCCACTGTGCTCCTCTCTCACTCTCTGCACCCGCCATACTCCTCTCTCTCTCTCCACTCCCGCCGTGCTCCTCTCTCTCTCTCTGCACCCGCCGTGCTCCTCTCTCTCTCTCCACTCCCGCAGTGCTCCTCTCTCTCTCTCTGCTCCCGCCATGCTCCTCTCTCTCTCTCTCCACTCCCGCCGTGCTCCTCTCTCTCTCTCTGCACCCGCTGTGCTCCTCTCTCTCTCTAGACTCCCGCCGTGCTCCTCTCTCTCTCTCTGCACCCGCTGTGCTCCTCTCTCTCTCTCCACTCCCGCCGTGCTCCTCTCTCTCTCTCTGTACCCGCTGTGCTCCTCTCTCTCTCTAGACTCCCGCCATGCTCCTCTCTCTCTCTCTGCACCCGCTGTGCTCCTCTCTCTCTCTCCACTCCCGCCGTTCTCCTCCCTCTGTCTGCACGCACCGCGCTCCTCCCTCTCTCTCCACTCACGCCGTGCTCCTCTCTCTCTCTCCACTCCCGCCGTTCTCCTCTCTCTCTCCGCTCCTGCCGTGCTCCTCTCTCGCTTTCTCCGCTCCCACTGTGCTCCTCTCTCTCTCTCTGCTCCCACCGTGCTCCTCTCTCTCTCTCCGCTCCCACTGTGCTCCTCTCTCTCTCTCTGCTCCCACCGTGCTCCTCTCTCTCTCTCTGCTCCCACCGTGCTCCTCTCTCTCTCTGCTCCTGCCGTGTCCCTCTCTCTCTCTCCACTCTCGCCCTGCACCTCTCTCTCTCTCCACTCCCGCCGTGGTCCTCTCTCTCTCTCTCTGTTCCCGCTGTGCTCATCATTCTCTCTCTGCACCCGCTGTGCTCCTCTCTCTCTCTCCGCTCCCGCCGTGCTCCACTCTCTCTCTCCACTCCCGCCGTGCTCCTCTCTCTCTCTCCATTCCCGCCGTGATCCTCTCTCTCACTCTTCCTCCCACCGTGCTCCTCTCTCTCTCTCCGCTTCCACCGTGCTCCTCTCTCTCTCTCCGCTCCTGCCGTGCTCCTCTCTCTCTCTCTCTGCTCCCACTGTGCTGCTCTCTCTCTCTGCATCCGCCGTGCTCCTCTCCCTCTCTCCACTCCCGCCGTGCTCCTCTCTCTCTCACTGCACCCGCCGTGCTCCTCTATCTCTCTCCACTCCCGCCATGCTCCTCTCTCTCTCTCTGCACCCGCCGTGCTCCTCTCTCTCTCTCCACTCCCGCCGTGCTCCTCTCTCTCTCTCAGCTCCCACCGTGCTCCTCTCTCTCTCTCTGCTTCCACCATGCTCCTGTCTCTCTCTCCACTCCTGCCGTGCTCCTCTCTCTCTTTCTCTGCTTCCACCGTGCTCCTCTCTCTCTCTCTACTCCTGCCATGCTCCTCTCTCTCTTTCTCCGCTCCCACTGTGCACATCTCTTTCTCTCTGCTCCCACTGTTCTCCTCTCTCTCTCTCTAATCCCACCATGCCCCTCTCTCTCTCTCTGCACCCGCCGTGCTCCTCTCTCTCACTCCACTCCCGCCGTGCACCTATCTCTCTTTCTCCACTCCCACTGTGCTCCTCTCTCTCTCTCTGCACCCGCCGTGCTTCTCTCTCTCTCTCCACTCCCGCCGTGCGCCTCTCTCTCTTTCTCCGCTCCCACTGTGCTCCTCTCTCTCTCTCCACTCCCGCCGTGCTCCTCTCTCTCTCTCCGCTCCCGCCCTGCTCCTCTCTCCCTCTCCGCTCCTGCCGTCCTCCTCTCTCTCTCTCTGCACCTGCCATGCTCCTCTCTCCCTCTCTGCTCCCACCGTTCCCCTCTCTGTCTCCACTCCCGCCGTGCTCCTCTCTCTCTCTCTGCTCCCACCGTGCTCCTCTCTCTCTCTCTGCTCCCACTGTGCTCCTCTCTCTCTCTCCACTCCCGCAGTGCTCCTCTCTCTTTCTCCGCTCCCACTGTGCTCCTCTCTCTCTCTCTGCTCCCGCCGTGCTCCTCTCTCTCTCTGCACCCGCCGTGCGCCTCTCCCTCTTTCTCCGTTCCCACTGTGCTCCTCTCTCTCTGCTCCCACCGTGCTCCTCTCTCTCTCTCTGCACCCGCCGTGCTCCTCTCTCTCTCTCCACTCCTGCCGTGCTCCTCTCTCTCTCTCTGCACCCGCCGTGCTCCTCTCTCTCTCTCTGCTCCCACTGTGCTCCTCTCTCCCTTTCTCCGCTTCCACCGTGCTCCTCTCTCTCCGCTCCTGCTGTGCTCCTCTCTCTCTCTCTGCACACGCTGTGCTCCTATCTCCCTCTCCACTCCCGCCGTGATCCTCTCTCTCTCTCTGCTCCCACCGTGCTCCTCTCTCTCTCTCCACTCCTGCCGTGCTCCTCTCTCTCTTTCTCCACTCCCACTGTGCTTCTCTCTCTCTCTCTACACCCGCCGTGCTCCTCTCTCTCTCTCCACTCCTGCCGTGCTCCTCTCTCTCTCTCTGCTCCCGCCGTGCTCCTCTCTCTCTCTCCACTCACGCCGTGCTCCTCTCTCTCTCACCGCTCCTGCCGTGCTCCTCTCTCTTTCGCCGCTCCCACCGTGCTCCCCTCTCTCTCTCTCCGCTCCCACTGTGCTCCTCTCTCTCTCTCTGCTATCACCGTGCTCCTCTCTCTCTCTCTCTGCTCCCACCGTGCTCCTCTCTCCCTCTCTCCACTCCCACTGTGCTCCTTTCTCTCTCTCCACTCCCGCCGTGCTCCTCTCTCTCTCTGCTCCCACCGTGCTCCTCTCTCTCCGCTCCTGCCGTGCTCCTCTCTCTCTTTCTCCGCACCCACTGTGCTCCTCTCTCTCTCTGCTCCCACCGTGCTCCTCTCTTTCTCTCTGCTCCCACCGTGCTCCTCTCTCTCTCTCTCTCCGCTCCCACTGTGCTCCTCTCTCACTGCTCCCACCGTGCTCCTCTCTCTCTCTCTCCTCTCCCACCGTGCTCCTCTCTCTCTCTCTGCTCCCACCGTGCTCCTCTCTCTCTCACTCCGCTCCCACTGTGCTCCTCTCTCTCTCCACTCCCGCCATGTTCCTCTCTCTCTCTCCACTCCCGCCGTGCTCCTCTCTCTCTCTCCGTTCCTGCCGTGCTCCTCTCTCTCTTTCTCCACTCCCACTGTGCTCCTCTCTCTCTCTCCGCTCCTGCCGTGCTTCTCTCTCTTTCTCCGCTCCCACTGTGCTCCTCTCTCTCTCTCTGCTCCCACCGTGCTCCTCTCTCTCTTTCTCCACTCCCACTGTGCTCCTCTCTCTCTCTCTGCTCCCCCCATGCTCCTCTCTCTCTCTCCACTCCTGCCGTGCTCCTCTCTCTCTCCCTCCGCTCCCTCTGTGCTCCTCTCTCTCTCTCTGCTCCCACCGTGCTCCTCTCTCTCTCTCTGCTCGTGCCGTGCTCCTCTCTCTCTTGATCTGTCTGTTGTCTCCCAGTTAATTGTCAAAACCAAACAAAATTCCTCTTGGAAGGTGAATGCATATGGACAGGATTGGATCAGGTAAGTTGCTTCAAATGCAGAAACATACTGAAAGAAATGAGACAAAAGTGGGTCTGGGATACTGTCCTGGGCAGTCCTAGGGATCGGGCATTGGGATCGGGCAGTGATATGTTGGCAGTGGGATCAGTCAGTGGGATCGGGCAGTGGGATCGGGCAGTGGGATTGGCAGTGGGATCTGGCAGTGAGCTCGGGCTGTGAGATCGGGCTGTGAGATCGGGCAGTGGGATCAGGATGTGAGATCGGGCTGTGGGATCTGGCAGTGGGATCTGGCAGTGTGATCGGGCAGTGTGATCGGGCAGTGAGATCGGGCAGTGGGATCAGGCAGTGGGATCGGGATGTGAGATCGGGCTGTGGGATCTGGCAGTGGGATCTGGCAGTGTGATCGGGCAGTGTGATTGGGCAGTGTGATCGGGCAGTGAGATCGGGCAGTGGGATCGGTCAGTGGGATCCGGCAGTGAGATCCGGCAATGAGATCGGGCAGTGAGATCGGGCAGTGGGATCTGGCAATGGGATCTGGCAGTGGGATCTGGCAGTGGGATCGGGCAGTGAGATCGGGCAGTGGGATCGGGCAGTGAGATCGGGCAGTGGGATCGGGCAGTGAGATCGATCAGTGGGATCCGGCAGTGAGATCGGGCAGTGGGATCGGGCAGTGTGATCGGGCAGTGGGATCGGTCAGTGGGATCGGGCAGTGGGATCGGGATGTGAGATCGGGCTGTGGGATCGGGCAGTGGGATCTGGCAGTGGGATCTGGCAGTGTGATCAGGCAGTGTGATCGGGCAGTGGGATCGGGATGTGAGATCGGGCTGTGGGATCTGGCAGTGGGATCTGGCAGTGGGATCTGGCAGTGTGATCGGGCAGTGAGATCGGGCAGTGTGATCGGGCAGTGGGATCGGGATGTGAGATCGGGCTGTGGGATCTGGCAGTGGGATCTGGCAGTGGGATCTGGCAGTGTGATCAGGCAGTGTGATCGGGCAGTGGGATCGGTCAGTGGGAACGGCAGTGAGATCCGGCAATGAGATCGGGCAGTGAGATCGGGCAGTGGGATCGGGCAGTGGGATCTGGCAGTGGGATCTGGCCGTGAGATCGGGCAGTGGGATCGGGCAGTGAGATCGGGCAGTGGGATCGGGCAGTGAGATCAGTCAGTGAGATGGGGCAGTGGGATCGGGCAGTGAGATCGGGCAGTGAAATCGGGCAGTGAGATCGGGCAGTGAGATCGGGCCGTGGGATCGGACAGTGGGATCGGGCAGTGAGATCGGGCAGTGGGATCGGGCAGTGAGATCAGTCAGTGAGATGGGGCAGTGGGATCGGGCAGTGAGATCGGGCAGTGAAATCGGGCAGTGAGATCGGGCAGTGAGATCGGGCCGTGGGATCGGACAGTGGGATCGGGCAGTGAGATCGGGCAGTGGGATCGGGCAGTGAGATGGGGCAGTGGGATCGGGCAGTGAGATCGGGCAGTGGGATCGGGCAGTGAGATCAGTCAGTGAGATGGGGCAGTGGGATCGGGCAGTGAAATCGGGCAGTGAGATCGGGCAGTGGGATCGGGCAGTAGGATCAGGCAGTGAAATCGGGCAGTGAGATCGGGCAGTGGGATCGGGCCGTGAGATCGGGCAGTGGGATCGGGCAGTGAGATTGGGCTGTGGGATTGGGCATTGAAATCGGGCAGTGGGATCGGGCTGTGAGATCGGGCAGTGAGATCAAGCAGTGGGATCGGGCATTGAGATCGGGCAGTGGGATCGGGCTGTGAGTTTGCGCAGTGGAAACTGGCAGTGGGATCGGGCAGTGGGATCTGGCAGTGAGATCAGTCAGTGAGATCGGGCAGTGGGATCAGGTAGTGGGATCTGGCAGTGAGATCAGTCAGTGAGATCTGGCAGTGGGATCGGGCAGTGGGTTCGGGCAGTGAGATGGGGCAGTGGGATCGGGCAGTGGGATCTGGCAGTGAGATCAGTCAGTGAGATCGGGCAGTGGGATCAGGCAGTGGGATCTGGCAGTGAGATCAGTCAGTGAGATCGGGCAGTGGGATTGGGCAGTGAGATCGGGCAGTGAGATCTGGCAGTGGGATCGGGCAGTGGGATCGGGCAGTGAGATGGGGCAGTGGGATCGGGCAGTGAGATCGGGCAGTGGGATCGGGCAGTGAGATCGGGCAGTGAGAGCGGGCAGTGGGATCGGGCAGTGAGATCGGGCAGTGGGATCGGGCAGTGAGATCAGTCAGTGAGATCGGGCAGTGAGATCGGGCAGCGAGAGCGGGCAGTGGGATCGGGCAGTGAGATCGGGCAGAGGGATCAGTCAGTGAGATCGGGCAGTGAGATCTGGCAGTGGGATCGGGCAGTGGGTTCGGGCAGTGAGATGGGGCAGTGGGATCGGGCAGTGGGATCTGGCAGTGAGATCAGTCAGTGAGATCGGGCAGTGAGATCGGGCAGTGGGATCGGGCAGTGAGATCAGTCAGTGAGATCGGGCAGTGAGATCGGGCAGCGAGAGCGGGCAGTGGGATCGGGCAGTGAGATCGGGCAGTGGGATCGGGCAGTGAGATCAGTCAGTGAGATCGGGCATTGAAATCGGGCAGTGGGATCTGGCTGTGACATCTTGCAGTGGGATCGGGCAGGTAGTTCGGGCTGTGAGATCTGGCAGTGAGATCTGGCAGTGGGAACGGGCAGTGGGATCGGGCAGTGGGATCTGGCAGTGGGATCGGGCAGTGGGATCGGGCAGTGAGATCAGGCAGTGAGATCGGGCAGTGGGATCATGCAGTTGGATCTGGCATTGGGATCGGGCAGTGGGATCGGGCAGTGAGATCGGGCAGTGGGATCTGGCAGTGGGATCTGGCAGTGGGATCATGCAGTGGGATCATGCAGTGGGATCTGGCAGTGGGATCTGGCAGTGGGATCTGGCAGTGGGATCGGCCGTGAGATCGGGCAGTGGGATCTGGCAGATGGATCGGGCAGTGGGATAGGGCAGTGGGATCTGGCAGTGGGATCGGCCGTGAGATCGGGCAGTGGGATCTGGCAGTTGGATCGGGCAGTGAGTTCGGGCAGTGGGATCTGGCAGTGGGATCGGGCAGTGGGATAGGGCAGTGGGATCTGGCAGTGGGATCGGCCGTGAGATCGGCCAGTGGGATCTGGCAGTGGGATTAGACAGTGGGATCGGGCAGTGGGATCAGGGCAGTGGGATAAGACAGTTGGATCGGGCAGTGGGATCAGTCAGTGGGATCGGGCAGTGAGATCGGGCAGTGGGATCAGGCAGTGGGATCGGGCAGTGGGATCAGGGCAGTGGGATAAGACAGTTGGATCGGGCAGTGGGATCAGTCAGTGGGATCGGGCAGTGAGATCGGGCAGTGGGATCAGGCAGTGGGATCGGGCAGTGGGATCGGGAAGTGGGATCGGGCGGTGGGATCTGGCGGTGGGGTCGGGTGGTGGGGTCGGGCGGTGGGATCGGGCGGTGGGATCTGGCAGTGTGATCGGGTAGTGGGATCGGGCAGTGGGATCGGGCAGTGGGATCGGCAGTGGGATCTGGCTGTGAGATCGGGCTGTGAGATCTGGCAGTGGGATCGGGCAGTGGGATCAGGCAGTGGGATCGGGCAGTGAGATCTGGCAGTGGGATCGGGCAGTGGGATCTGGCTGTGGGATCGGGCAGTGAGATCGGGCTGTGGGATCGGACAGTGGGATCTGGCAGTGGGATCTGGCAGTGAGATCGGGAAATGGGATCTGGCAGTGGGATCAGGAAGTTGGATAGGGCAGTGGTATCTGGCAGTGGGATCGGGCAGTGGGATCTGGCAGTGTGATCGGGCAGTGTGATCGGGCAGTGAGATCGGGCAGTGGGATCGGGCAGTGGGATCTGGCAGTGTGATCGGGCAGTGATGCCGGTCAGTGGGATCGGGAAGTGGGATCGGGCAGTGGGATCTGGCTATGGGTTCGGGCAGTGGGAGCGTGCAGTGCGATCTGGCAGTGGGAGTTGGCAGTGGGATCGGGCAGTGGGATCGGGCAGTGTGATCGGGCAGTGAGATCTGGCCGTGAGATCGGGCAGTGGGATCGGGGAGTGAAATCGGGCAGTGAGATCGGGCAGTGAGATCGGGCAGTGGGATCCGGCAGTGAGATCGGGCAGTGAGATCGGGCAGTGGGATCAGGGAGTGAAATCGGGCAGTGAGATCGGGCAGTAAGATCGGGGAGTGAAATCGGGCAGTGAGATCGGGCCGTGAGATCGGGCAATGGGATCGGGCAGTGAGACCGGGCAGTGAGATCGGGCAGTGGGATCGGGGAGTGAAATCGGGCAGTGAGATCGGGCAGTGAGATCGGGCAGTGGGATCGGGGAGTGAAATCGGGCAGTGAGATCGGGCAGTGAGATCTGGCAGTGAGATCGGGCAGTGAGTTCGGGCAGTGGGATCTGGCAGTGGGATCGCGCAGTGAGATCGGGCAGTGGGATTGGGCAGTGGGATCGGGCAGTGGGATCGGGGAGTGAAATCAGGCAGTGAGATTGGGCAGTGAGATCAGTCAGTGAGATCGGGCAGTGAGATCGGGCAGTGGGATCGGGCAGTGAGATCAGGCAGTGAGAGCGGGCAGTGGGATCAGGCAGTGAGATCGGGCAGTGGGATCGGGCAGTGAGATCAGTCAGTGAGATCGGGCATTGAAATCGGGCAGTGGGATCTGGCTGTGACATCTTGCAGTGGGATCGGGCAGGTAGTTCGGGCTGTGAGATCTGGCAGTGAGATCTGGCAGTGGGATCGGGCAGTGGGATCGGGCAGTGAGATCGGGCAGTGAGATCGGGCAGTGGGATCATGCAGTTGGATCTGGCATTGGGATCGGGCAGTGGGATCATGCAGTGGGATCTGGCAGTGGGTTCTGGCAGTGGGATCGGGCAGTGGGATAGGGCAGTGGGATCTGGCAGTGAGATCATGCAGTGGGATCTGGCAGTGGGATCTGGCAGTGGGATCTGGCAGTGGGATCTGGCAGTGGGATCGGCCGTGAGATCGGGCAGTGGGATCTGGCAGATGGATCGGGCAGTGGGATAGGGCAGTGGGATCTGGTAGTGGGATCGGCCATGAGATCGGGCAGTGGGATCTGGCAGTTGGATCGGGCAGTGAGTTCGGGCAGCGGAATCGGCCGTGAGATCGGCCAGTGGGATCTGGCAGTTGGATCGGGCAGTGAGTTCGGTTAGTGGGATCATGCAGTGGGATCTGGCAGTGGGATCGGGCAGTGGGATCTGGCAGTGGGATCGGCCGTGAGATCGGGCAGTGGGATCTGGCAGTTGGATCGGGCAGTGAGTTCGGGCAGTGGGATCGGGCAGTTGGATCTGGCAGTGAAATCGGGCAGTGAGATCGGGCAGTGAGATTGGGCAGTGGGATCGGGCAGTGAGATCAGGCAGTGAGAGCGGGCAGTGGGATCGGGCAGTGAGATCGGGCAGTGGGATCAGTCAGTGAGATCGGGCATTGAAATCGGGCAGTGGGATCTGGCTGTGACATCTTGCAGTGGGATCGGGCAGGTAGTTCGGGCTGTGAGATCTGGCAGTGAGATCTGGCAGTGGGAACGGGCAGTGGGATCGGGCAGTGGGATCTGGCAGTGGGATCAGGCAGTGGGATCGGGCAGTGAGATCGGGCAGTGAGATCGGGCAGTGGGATCATGCAGTTGGATCTGGCAGTGGGATCGGGCAGTGGGATCGGGCAGTGAGATCAGGCAGAGGGATCAGTCAGTGAGATCGGGCAGTGAGATCGGGCAGTGGGATCTGGCAGTGGGATCTGGCAGTGGGATCGGGCAGTGGGATAGGGCAGTGGGATCTGGCAGTGAGATCATGCAGTGGGATCTGGCAGTGAGATCATGCAGTGGGATCTGGCAGTGGGATCTGGCAGTGGGATCATGCAGTGGGATCTGGCAGTGGGATCGGCCGTGAGATCGGGCAGTGGGATCTGGCAGTTGGATCGGGTAGTGAGTTCGGGCAGTGGAATCATGCAGTGGGATCTGGCAGTGAGATCATGCAGTGGGATCTGGCAGTGGGATCTGGCAGTGGGATCATGCAGTGGGATCTGGCAGTGGGATCGGCCGTGAGATCGGGCAGTGGGATCTGGCAGTGGGATCGGCCGTGAGATCGGGCAGTGGGATCTGGCAGTTGGATCAGGCAGTGAGTTCGGGCAGTGGGATCGGGCAGTTGGATCTGGCAGTGAGATCGGGCAGTGAGATCGGGCAGTGGGATCGGGCAGTGAGATCGGGCAGTGGGATCGGTCAGTCGGATTGGGCAGTTGGATCTGGCAGTTGGATCGGGCAGTGAGATCTGGCAGTTGGATCGGGCAGTGAGTTCGGTTAGTGGGATCATGCAGTGGGATCTGGCAGTGGGATCGGGCAGTGGGATCTGGCAGTTGGATCGGGCAGTGAGTTCGGGCAATGGGATCGGGCAGTTGGATCTGGCAGTGAGATCGGGCAGTGAGATCGGGCAGTGGGATCTGGCAGTGGGATCGGTCAGTCGGATTGGGCAGTTGGATCTGGCAGTTGGATCGGGCAGTGAGATCTGGCAGTGGGATCGGTCAGTCGGATTGGGCAGTTGGATCTGGCAGTTGGATCGGGCAGTGAGATCGGGCAGTGAGATCGGGCAGTGGGATCGGTCAGTCGGATTGGGCAGTTGGATCTGGCAGTTGGATCGGGCAGTGAGATCTGGCAGTGGGATCGGGCAGTGGGATCGGGCAGTTGGATCTGGCAGTGGGATCGGGCAGTGAGATCGGGCAGTGGGATCGGGCAGTGGGATCGGGCAGTTGGATCGGGCAGTGGGATCGGGCAGTTGGATCTGGCAGTGAGATCGGGCAGTGGGATCATGCAGTGGGATCTGGCAGTTGGATTGGGCAGTGGGATCGGTCAGTGAGATCGGGCGATGGGATCTGGCTGTGAGATCGTGGCAGGTAGTTCGGGCTGTGAGATCGGGCAGTGAGATCGGGCAGTGGGATCTGGCAGTGAGATCTGGCAGTGGGATCGGGCAGTGGGATCTGGCTGTGGGATCGGGCAGTGAGATCGGGCTGTGGGGTCGGGCAGTGGGATCTGGCTGTGAGATCGGGCAGTGGGATCGGTCAGTCGGATTGGGCAGTTGGATCTGGCAGTTGGATCTGGCAGTGAGATCGGGCAGTGAGATCGGGCAGTGGGATCTGGCTGTGAGATCGGGCAGTGGGATCGGTCAGTCGGATTGGGCAGTTGGATCTGGCAGTTGGATCGGGCAGTGAGATCTGGCAGTGGGATCGGGCAGTGGGATCGGGCAGTTGGATCTGGCAGTGGGATCGGGCAGTGAGATCGGGCAGTGGGATCGGGCAGTGGGATCGGGCAGTTGGATCGGGCAGTGGGATCGGGCAGTTGGATCTGGCAGTGAGATCGGGCAGTGGGATCATGCAGTGGGATCTGGCAGTTGGATTGGGCAGTGGGATCGGTCAGTGAGATCGGGCGATGGGATCTGGCTGTGAGATCGTGGCAGGTAGTTCGGGCTGTGAGATCGGGCAGTGAGATCGGGCAGTGGGATCTGGCAGTGGGATCTGGCAGTGGGATCAGGCAGTGGGATCGGGCAGTGGGATCGGGCAGTGGGATAAGACAGTGGGATCGGGCAGTGGGATCTGGCAGTGGGATAAGACAGTGGGATCGGGCAGTGGGATCAGGCAGTGGGATCTAGAAGTGGGATCAGGTACTGAGTTCAATCAGTGAGATCGGGCAGTGGGATCTGGCAGTGGGATCGGGCAGTGGGATCTGGCAGTGGGATAAGACAGTGGGATCAGTCAGTGGGATCTGGCAGTGGGATCTGACAGTGGGATAAGACAGTGGGATCGGGCAGTGGGATCAGGCAGTGGGATCGGGCAGTGGGATCGGGCAGTGAGATTGGGCGATGGGATCTGGCAGTGGAATCTGGCAGTGGGATCATGCAGTGGGATCGGGCAGTGGGATCTGGCAGTGGGATAAGACAGTGGGATCGGGCAGTGGGATCTGGCAGTGGGATAAGACAGTGGGATCGGGCAGTGGGATCAGGCAGTGGGATCTGGCAGTGGGATCGGGCAGTGAGTTCAGGCAGTGAGATCGGGCAGTGGGATCCGGCAGTGGGATCTGGCAGTGGAATCAGGCCGTGGGATTGGGCAGTGGGATCTGGCAGTGGGATTAGACAGTGGGATCGGGCAGTGGGATCGGGGCAGTGGGATAAGACAGTTGGATCGGGCAGTGGGATCAGTCAGTGGGATCTGGCAGTGGGATCTGGCAGTGGGATAAGACAGTGGGATCGGGCAGTGGGATCAGGCAGTGGGATCGGGCAGTGGGATCGGGAAGTGGGATCGGGCGGTGGGATCTGGCGGTGGGGTCGGGTGGTGGGGTCGGGCGGTGGGATCGGGCAGTGGGATCGGGCAGTTGGATCGGGCAGTGGGATCGGGCAGTTGGATCTGGCAGTGAGATCGGGCAGTGGGATCATGCAGTGGGATCTGGCAGTTGGATTGGGCAGTGGGATCGGTCAGTGAGATCGGGCGATGGGATCTGGCTGTGAGATCGTGGCAGGTAGTTCGGGCTGTGAGATCGGGCAGTGAGATCGGGCAGTGGGATCTGGCAGTGAGATCTGGCAGTGGGATCGGGCAGTGGGATCTGGCTGTGGGATCGGGCAGTGAGATCGGGCTGTGGGGTCGGGTGGTGGGGTCGGGCGGTGGGATCGGGCGGTGGGATCTGGCAGTGTGATCGGGTAGTGGGATCGGGCAGTGGGATCGGGCAGTGGGATCGGCAGTGGGATCTGGCTGTGAGATCGGGCTGTGAGATCTGGCAGTGGGATCGGGCAGTGGGATCAGGCAGTGGGATCGGGCAGTGAGATCTGGCAGTGGGATCGGGCAGTGGGATCTGGCTGTGGGATCGGGCAGTGAGATCGGGCTGTGGGATCGGGCAGTGGGATCTGGCAGTGGGATCTGGCAGTGAGATCGGGAAATGGGATCTGGCAGTGGGATCAGGAAGTTGGATAGGGCAGTGGTATCTGGCAGTGGGATCGGGCAGTGGGATCTGGCAGTGTGATCGGGCAGTGTGATCGGGCAGTGAGATCGGGCAGTGGGATCGGGCAGTGGGATCTGGCAGTGTGATCGGGCAGTGATGCCGGTCAGTGGGATCGGGAAGTGGGATCGGGCAGTGGGATCTGGCTGTGGGTTCGGGCAGTGGGAGCGTGCAGTGGGATCTGGCAGTGGGAGTTGGCAGTGGGATCGGGCAGTGGGATCGGGCAGTGTGATCGGGCAGTGAGATCGGGCCGTGAGATCGGGCAGTGGGATCGGGGAGTGAAATCGGGCAGTGAGATCGGGCAGTGAGATCGGGCAGTGAGATCGGGCAGTGAGATCGGGCAGTGGGATCAGGGAGTGAAATCGGGCAGTGAGATCGGGCAGTAAGATCGGGGAGTGAAACTGGGCAGTGAGATCGGGCCGTGAGATCGGGCAGTGGGATCGGGCAGTGAGACCGGGCAGTGAGATCGGGCAGTGGGATCGGGGAGTGAAATCGGGCAGTGAGATCGGGCAGTGAGATCGGGCAGTGGGATCGGGGAGTGAAATCGGGCAGTGAGATCGGGCAGTGAGATCTGGCAGTGAGATCGGGCAGTGAGTTCGGGCAGTGGGATCTGGCAGTGGGATCGCGCAGTGAGATCGGGCAGTGGGATTGGGCAGTGGGATCGGGCAGTGGGATCGGGGAGTGAAATCAGGCAGTGAGATTGGGCAGTGAGATCGGGCAGTGAGATCAGGCAGTGAGATCGGGCCGTGATATCGGGCAGTGGGATCGGGGAGTGAAATCGGGCAGTGAGATCGGGCAGTGAGATCGGGCAGTGAGTTCGGGCAGTGAGTTCGGGCAGTGGGATCTGGCAGTGGGATCGGGCAGTGGGATTGGGCAGTGAGATCGGGCAGTGGGATCTGGCAGTGGGATCTGGCAGTGGGATCGCGCAGTGGGATAGGGCAGTGGGATCCGGCAGTGAGATCGGGCAGTGGGATCTGGCAGTGGGATCGGGCAGTGAGATCGGGCAGAGGGATCTGGCAGTGGGATCTGGCAGTGGGATCGGGCAGTGGGATAGGGCAGTGGGATCGGGCAGTGGGATAGGGCAGTGGGATCTGGCAGTGAGATCGGGCAGAGGGATCAGTCAGTGAGATCGGGCAGTGAAACTGGGCTGTGAGATCGGGCAATGGGATCGGGCAGTGGGATCGGGCAGTGAGATCGGGCAGTGGGATCAGGCAGTGGGATCTGGCAGTGGGATCGGGAAATGGGATCTGGCAGTGGGATAGGGCAGTGTGATCGGGCAGTGAGATCGGGCAGTGGGATCTGGCAGTGGGCAGTGGGATCTGGCACTGTGATCGGGCAGTGTGATCGGGCAGTGAGATCGGGCAGTGGGATCGGCCAGTGGGATCCGGCAGTGAGATTGGGCAGTGAGATCGGGCAGTGAGATCGGGCAGTGGGATCTGGCTGTGACATCGCGCAGTGGTAACTGGCAGTGAGATTGGGCAGTGGGATCGGGCAGGTAGTTCGGGCTGTGAGATCGGGCAGTGAGATCGGGCAGGGGATCTGGCAGTGAGATCTGGCAGTGGGAACGGGCAGAGGGATCTGGCAGTGGGATCGGGCAGTGAGATCGGGCAGTGAGATCGGGCAGTGGGATCATGCAGTGGGATCTGGCATTTGGATTGGGCAGTTCGATCGGTCAGTGAGAGCGGCCAATGAGATCGGGCAGTGGGATCGGGCAGTGAGATCGGGCAGTGAGATCGGGCAGTGGGATCTGGCAGTGAGATCTGGCAGTGGGATCTGGCAGTGGGATCAGGTAGTGGGATCGGGCAGTGAGATCAGGCAGTGAGATCGGGCAGTGGGATCTGGCAGTGAGATCTGGCAGTGGGATCTGGCAGTGGGATCAGGCATTGGGATCGGGCAGTGAGATCGGGCAGTGAGATCGGGCAGTCAGTTCGGGCAGTGGGATCGGGCAGTGAGATCGGGCAGTGGGATCTGGCAGTGAGATCTGGCAGTGGGATCAGGCAGTGGGATCGGGCAGTGAGATCGGGCAGTGAGATCGGGCAGTGAGATCGGGCAGTGGGATCGGGCAGGTAGTTCGGGCTGTGAGATCGGGCCGTGAGATCGGGCAGTGAGATCGGGCAGTGGGATCGGGCAGGTAGTTCGGGCTGTGAGATCGGGCAGTGGGATCGGGCGGTGGGATCTGGCGGCGGGGTCGGGCGGTGGGGTCGGGCGGTGGGATCGGGCGGTGGGATCTGGCGGTGTGATTGGGTAGTGGGATCGGGCAGTGGGATCGGGCATTGAGATCGGGCAGTGAGATCGGGCAGTGAGTTCGGGCAGTGAGGTCGGGCAGTGGGATCTGGCAGTGAGATCGGGCAGTGAGTTCGGGCAGTGGGATCTGGCAGAGAGATCGGGCAGTGGGATCGGGCAGTGAGTTCGGGCAGTGGGATCGGGCAGTGAGATCGGGCAGTGGGATCGGGCAGTGTGATCGGGCAGTGGGATCGGGCAGTGAATTCGGGCAGTGGGATCTGGCAGTGAGATCGGGCAGTGAGTTCGGGCAGTGGGATCTGGCAGTGAGATCTGGCAGTGAGTTCGGGAAGTGGGATCTGGCAGTGAGATCAGGCAGTGAGTTCGGGCAGTGGAATCTGGCAGTGAGATCGGGCAGTGAGTTCGGGCAGTGGGGTCTGGCAGAGAGATCGGGCAGTGAGATCGGGCAGTGGGATCGGGCAGTGAGATCGGGCAGTGAGTTCGGGCAGTGGGATCTGGCAGTGGGATCTGGCAGTGGGATCGGGCAGTGAGATCAGGCAGTGAGATCGGGCCGTGAGATCGGGCAATGTGGTCGGGCAGTGCGATCTGGCAGTGGGATCTGGCAGTGGGATCAGGCAGTGGGATCTGGCAGTGCGATCGGGCAGTCGGCTCGGGCAGTGAGATCGGGCAGTGAGTTCGGGCAGTGGGATCTGGCAGTGGGATCGGGCAGTGAGATCGGGCAGTGAGATCGGGCAGTGGGATCGGGCAGTGAGATCGGGCAGTGAGATCCGTCAGTGAGATCGGGCAGTGAGTTCGGGCAGTGAGTTCGGGCAGTGGGATCTGGCAGAGAGATCGGGCAGTGGGATCGGGCAGTGAGTTCGGGCAGTGAGATCAGGCATTGAGATCGGGCAGTGAGATCGGGCAGAGAGTTCGGGCAGTGAGTTCGGGCAGTGGGATCGGGCATTGAGATCGGGCAGTGAGATCGGGCAGTGAGTTCGGGCAGTGAGTTCGGGCAGTGGGATCTGGCAGTGAGATCGGGCAGTGAGTTCGGGCAGTGAGATCGGGCAGTGGGATCGGGCAGTGAGATCGGGCAGTGAGTTCGGGCAGTGGGATCTGGCAGAGAGATCGGGCAGTGGGATCGGGCAGTGAGTTCGGGCAGTGGGATCGGGCATTGAGATCGGGCATTGAGATCGGTCAGTGAGATCGGGCATTGTGATCGAGCAGTGAGATCGGGCAGTGAGTTCGGGCAGTGGGATCTGGCAGAGAGATCGGGCAGTGGGATCGGGCAGTGAGTTCGGGCAGTGGGATCGGGCATTGAGATCGGGCAGTGAGATCGGGCAGTGAGTTCGGGCAGTGAGTTCGGGCAGTGGGATCTGGCAGAGAGATCGGGCAGTGGGATCGGGCAGTGAGTTCGGGCAGTGAGATCGGGCAGTGGGATCGGGCAGTGAGATCGGGCAGTGAGATCGGGCAGTGGGATTGGGCAGTGTGATCGGGCAGTGGGATCGGGCAGTGAATTCGGGCAGTGGGATCGGGCAGTGAGATCGGGCAGTGAGTTCGGGCAGTGGGATCTGGCAGTGAGATCTGGCAGTGAGTTCGGGCAGTGGGATCTGGCAGTGAGATCAGGCAGTGAGTTCGGGCAGTGGGATCTGGCAGTGAGATCTGGCAGTGAGATCGGGCAGTGGGATCGGGCAGTGAGATCGGGCAGTGAGTTCGGGCAGTGGGATCTGGCAGTGGGATCTGGCAGTGGGATCTGGCAGTGGGATCGGGCAGTGAGATCGGGCCGTGAGATCGGGCAGTGTGGTCGGGCAGTGCGATCTGGCAGTGGGATCTGGCAGTGGGATCAGGCAGTGGGATCTGGCAGTGCGATCGGGCAGTCGGCTCGGGCAGTGAGATCGGGCAGTGAGATCGGGCAGTGGGATCTGGCAGTGGGATCGCGCAGTGAGATCGGGCAGTGGGATCGGCAGTGAGATCGGGCAGTGGGATCGGGGCGTGAAATCAGGCAGTGAGATCGGGCAGTGGGATCGGGAAGTGGGATCGGGCAGTGGGATTGGGCAGTGGGATCTGGCTGTGGGTTCGGGCAGTGGGATCGGGCGTTGGGATCCGGCAGTGGGAGTTGGCAGTGGGGTCGGGCACTGTGATCGGGCAGTGAGATCGGGCAGTGGGATCGGGCATTGGGATCGGGCAGTGGGATCGGGCAGTGGGATCTGGCAGTGTGATCGGGCAGTGGGATCTGGCAGTGGGATCGGGCAGTCGGATTGGGCTTTGGGATCTGGCAGTGAGATCGGGCAGTGGGATCGGGCAGTGAGATCGGGCAGTGGGATCGGGCAGTGGGATCGGGCAGTGGGATCGGGCAGTGAGATCGGGCAGTGGGATTGGGCAGTGAGATTGGGCAGTGGGATCGGGCATTGGGATCGGGCAGTGAGATCGGGCAGTGAGTTCGGGCAGTGAGTTCGGGCAGTGGGATCTGGCAGTGAGATCGGGCAGTGAGTTCGGGCAGTGAGATCGGGCAGTGGGATCGGGCAGTGAGATCGGGCAGTGAGTTCGGGCAGTGGCATCTGGCAGAGAGATCGGGCAGTGGGATCGGGCAGTGAGTTCGGGCAGTGGGATCGGGCATTGAGATCGGGCATTGAGATCGGGCAGTGAGATCGGGCATTGTGATCGAGCAGTGAGATCGGGCAGTGAGTTCGGGCAGTGGGATCTGGCAGAGAGATCGGGCAGTGGGATCGGGCAGTGAGTTCGGGCAGTGGGATCGGGCATTGAGATCGGGCAGTGAGATCGGGCAGTGAGTTCGGGCAGTGAGTTCGGGCAGTGGGATCTGGCAGAGAGATCGGGCAGTGGGATCGGGCAGTGAGTTCGGGCAGTGAGATCGGGCAGTGGGATCGGGCAGTGAGATCGGGCAGTGAGATCGGGCAGTGGGATTGGGCAGTGTGATCGGGCAGTGGGATCGGGCAGTGAATTCGGGCAGTGGGATCGGGCAGTGAGATCGGGCAGTGAGTTCGGGCAGTGGGATCTGGCAGTGAGATCTGGCAGTGAGTTCGGGCAGTGGGATCTGGCAGTGAGATCAGGCAGTGAGTTCGGGCAGTGGGATCTGGCAGTGAGATCTGGCAGTGAGATCGGGCAGTGGGATCGGGCAGTGAGATCGGGCAGTGAGTTCGGGCAGTGGGATCTGGCAGTGGGATCTGGCAGTGGGATCGGGCAGTGAGATCGGGCCGTGAGATCGGGCAGTGTGGTCGGGCAGTGCGATCTGGCAGTGGGATCTGGCAGTGGGATCAGGCAGTGGGATCTGGCAGTGCGATCGGGCAGTCGGCTCGGGCAGTGAGATCGGGCAGTGAGATCGGGCAGTGGGATCTGGCAGTGGGATCGCGCAGTGAGATCGGGCAGTGGGATCGGCAGTGAGATCGGGCAGTGGGATCGGGGCGTGAAATCAGGCAGTGAGATCGGGCAGTGGGATCGGGAAGTGGGATCGGGCAGTGGGATTGGGCAGTGGGATCTGGCTGTGGGTTCGGGCAGTGGGATCGGGCGTTGGGATCCGGCAGTGGGAGTTGGCAGTGGGGTCGGGCACTGTGATCGGGCAGTGAGATCGGGCAGTGGGATCGGGCATTGGGATCGGGCAGTGGGATCGGGCAGTGGGATCTGGCAGTGTGATCGGGCAGTGGGATCTGGCAGTGGGATCGGGCAGTCGGATTGGGCTTTGGGATCTGGCAGTGAGATCGGGCAGTGGGATCGGGCAGTGAGATCGGGCAGTGGGATCGGGCAGTGGGATCGGGCAGTGGGATCGGGCAGTGAGATCGGGCAGTGGGATTGGGCAGTGAGATTGGGCAGTGGGATCGGGCATTGGGATCGGGCAGTGGCATCGGGCAGTGAGTTCGGGCAGTGAGATCGGGCATTGGGATCGGGCAGTGGGATCGGGCAGTGAGTTCGGGCAGTGGGATCGGGCATTGAGATCGGGCAGTGAGTTCGGGCATCGAGATTGGGCAGTGAGATCGGGCAGTGAGATCGGGCCGTGATATCGGGCAGTGGGATCGGGGAGTGAAATCGGGCAGTGGGATCGGGCAGTGAGATCGGGCAGTGGGATCGGGCAGTGAGATCGGGCAGTGGGAACGGGCAGTGAGATCGGGCAGTGGGATCGGGAAGTGAGATCGGGCAGTGAGATCGGGCAGTGAGATCGGTCAGTGGGATCGGGCAGTGGGATCGGGCAGTGAGATCGGGCAGTGGGATCGGGCAGTGAGATCGGGCATTGGGATCGGGCAGTGAGATCGGACAGTGGGATCGGGCAGTGAGATCGGGCATTGGGATCTGGCAGTGGGATCGGGCAGTGAGATCGGACAGTGGGATCGGGCAGTGAGATCGGGCATTGGGATCGGGCAGTGGGATCGGCAGTGAGATCGGGCAGTGGGATCGGGGCGTGAAATCAGGCAGTGAGATCGGGCAGTGGGATCGGGAAGTGGAATCGGGCAGTGGGATTGGGCAGTGGGATCTGGCTGTGGGTTCGGGCAGTGGGATCGGGCGTTGGGATCCGGCAGTGGGAGTTGGCAGTGGGGTCGGGCACTCTGATCGGGCAGTGAGATCGGGCAGTGGGATCGGGCATTGGGATCGGGCAGTGGGATCGGGCAGTGGGATCTGGCAGTGTGATCGGGCAGTGGGATCTGGCAGTGGGATCGGGCAGTCGGATTGGGCTTTGGGATCTGGCAGTGGGATCGGGCACTGGGATCGGGCAGTGAGATCGGGCAGTGGGATCGGGCAGTGAGATCGGGCAGTGGGATCGGGCAGTGGGATCGGGCAGTGGGATCGGGCAGTGAGATCGGGAAGTGGGATTGGGCAGTGAGATTGGGCAGTGGGATGGGGCATTGGGATCGGGCAGTGGCATCGGGCAGTGAGTTCGGGCAGTGAGATCGGGCATTGGGATCGGGCAGTGGGATCGGGCAGTGAGTTCGGGCAGTGGGATCGGGCATTGAGATCGGGCAGTGAGTTCGGGCATCGAGATTGGGCAGTGAGATCGGGCAGTGAGATCGGGCCGTGATATCGGGCAGTGGGATCGGGGAGTGAAATCGGGCAGTGAGATCGGGCATTGGGATCGGGCAGTGGGATCTGGCAGTGAGATCGGGCAGTGGGATCGGGAAGTGAGATCGGGCAGTGGGAACGGGCAGTGAGATCGGGCAGTGGGATCGGGAAGTGAGATCGGGCAGTGAGATCGGGCAGTGAGATCGGTCAGTGGGATCGGGCAGTGGGATCGGGCAGTGAGATCGGGCAGTGGGATCGGGCAGTGAGATCGGGCATTGGGATCGGGCAGTGAGATCGGACAGTGGGATCGAGCAGTGAGATCGGGCATTGGGATCTGGCAGTGGGATCGGGCAGTGAGATCGGACAGTGGGATCGGGCAGTGAGATCGGGCATTGGGATCGGGCAGTGGGATCGGGCATTGAGATCGGGCAGAGGGATCGGACATTGAGATCGGGCAGTGAGATCGGGCAGTGGGATCGGGCAGTGAGATCGGGCAGTGGGATCTGGCAGTGGTATCTGGCAGTGAGATCGGGCAGTGGGATCGGGCATTGAGATCGGGCAGTGGGATCGGGCATTGAGATCGGGCAGTGAGATCGGGTAGTGGGATCGGGCAGTGAGATCGGGCAGTGGGATCTGGCAGTGAGATCGGGCAGTGAGATCCGTCAGTGAGATCGGGCAGTGAGTTCGGGCAGTGAGTTCGGGCAGTGGGATCTGGCAGAGAGATCGGGCAGTGGGATCGGGCAGTGAGTTCGGGCAGTGAGATCGGGCAGTGAGTTCGGGCAGTGAGTTCGGGCAGTGGGATCTGGCAGTGAGATCGGGCAGTGAGTTCGGGCAGTGGGATCTGGCAGAGAGATCGGGCAGTGGGATCGGGCAGTGAGTTCGGGCAGTGAGATCGGGCAGTGGGATCGGGCAGTGAGATCGGGCAGTGAGTTCGGGCAGTGGGATCTGGCAGAGAGATCGGGCAGTGGGATCGGGCAGTGAATTCGGGCAGTGAGATCGGGCATTGTGATCGGGCAGTGAGATCGGGCAGTGAGTTCGGGCAGTGAGTTCGGACAGTGGGATCTGGCAGTGAGATCGGGCAGTGAGTTCGGGCAGTGTGATCGGGCAGAGAGATCGGGCAGTGGGATCGGGCAGTGAGTTCGGGCAGTGGGATCGGGCATTGAGATCGGGCAGTGAGATCGGGCAGTGAGTTCGGGCAGTGAGTTCGGGCAGTGGGATCTGGCACTGAGATCGGGCAGTGAGTTCGAGCAGTGGGATCTGGCAGAGAGATCGGGCAGTGGGATCGGGCAGTGAGTTCGGGCAGTGGGATCGGGCAGTGAGATCGGGCAGTGAGATCGGGCAGTGGGATCGGGCAGTGTGATCGGGCAGTGGGATCGGGCAGTGAATTCGGGCAGTGGGATCTGGCAGTGAGATCGGGCAGTGAGTTCGGGCAGTGGGATCTGGCAGTGAGATCTGGCAGTGAGTTCGGGCAGTGGGATCTGGCAGTGAGATCAGGCAGTGAGTTCGGGCAGTGGGATCTGGCAGTGAGATCGGGCAGTGAGTTCGGGCAGTGGGATCTGGCAATGGGATCGGGCAGTGAGATCGGGCAGTGGGATCTGGCAGTGAGATCGGGCAGTGAGATCGTTCAGTGGGATCGGGCAGTGGGATCGGGCAGTGAGATCGGGCAGTGGGATCGGGCAGTGAGATCGGGCATTGGGATCGGGCAGTGAGATCGGACAGTGGGATCGAGCAGTGAGATCGGGCATTGGGATCTGGCAGTGGGATCGGGCAGTGAGATCGGACAGTGGGATCGGGCAGTGAGATCGGGCATTGGGATCGGGCAGTGGGATCGGGCATTGAGATCGGGCAGAGGGATCGGACATTGAGATCGGGCAGTGAGATCGGGCAGTGGGATCGGGCAGTGAGATCGGGCAGTGGGATCTGGCAGTGGTATCTGGCAGTGAGATCGGGCAGTGGGATCGGGCATTGAGATCGGGCAGTGGGATCGGGCATTGAGATCGGGCAGTGAGATCGGGTAGTGGGATCGGGCAGTGAGTTCGGGCAGTGGGATCTGGCAGTGAGATCGGGCAGTGAGATCCGTCAGTGAGATCGGGCAGTGAGTTCGGGCAGTGAGTTCGGGCAGTGGGATCTGGCAGAGAGATCGGGCAGTGGGATCGGGCAGTGAGTTCGGGCAGTGAGATCGGGCATTGAGATCGGGCAGTGAGATCGGGCAGAGAGTTCGGGCAGTGAGTTCGGGCAGTGGGATCGGGCATTGAGATCGGGCAGTGAGATCGGGCAGTGAGTTCGGGCAGTGAGTTCGGGCAGTGGGATCTTGCAGTGAGATCGGGCAGTGAGTTCGGGCAGTGGGATCTGGCAGAGAGATCGGGCAGTGGGATCGGGCAGTGAGTTCGGGCAGTGAGATCGGGCAGTGGGATCGGGCAGTTAGATCGGGCAGTGAGTTCGGGCAGTGGGATCTGGCAGAGAGATCGGGCAGTGGGATCGGGCAGTGAATTCGGGCAGTGAGATCGGGCATTGTGATCGGGCAGTGAGATCGGGCAGTGAGTTCGGGCAGTGAGTTCGGGCAGTGGGATCGGGAAGTGAGATCGGGCAGTGAGTTCGGGCAGTGGGATCTGGCAGAGAGATCGGGCAGTGGGATCGGGCAGTGAGTTCGGGCAGTGGTATCGGGCAGTGAGATCGGGCAGTGAGATCGTGCAGTGAGTTCGGGCAGTGAGTTCGGGCAGTGGGATCTGGCAGTGAGATCGGGCAGTGAGTTCGGGCAGTGGGATCTGGCAGAGAGATCGGGCAGTGGGATCGGGCAGTGAGTTCGGGCAGTGGGATCGGGCAGTGAGATCGGGCAGTGAGATCGGGCAGTGGGATCGGGCAGTGTGATCGGGCAGTGGGATCGGGCAGTGAATTCGGGCAGTGGGATCTGGCAGTGAGATCGGGCAGTGAGTTTGGGCAGTGGGATCTGGCAGTGAGATCTGGCAGTGAGTTCGGGCAGTGGGATCTGGCAGTGAGATCAGGCAGTGAGTTCGGGCAGTGGGATCTGGCAGTGAGATTGGGCAGTGAGTTCGGGCAGTGGGATCTGGCAGAGAGATCGGGCAGTGAGATCGGGCAGTGGGATCGGGCAGTGAGATCGGGCAGTGAGTTCGGGCAGTGGGATCTGGCAGTGGGATCTGGCAGTGGGATCGGGCAGTGAGATCGGGCAGTGAGATCGGGCCGTGAGATCGGGCAATGTGGTCGGGCAGTGCGATCTGGCAGTGGGATCTGGCAGTGGGATCAGGCAGTGGGATCTGGCAGTGCGATCGGGCAGTCGGCTCGGGCAGTGAGATCGGGCAGTGAGTTCGGGCAGTGGGATCTGGCAGTGGGATCGCGCAGTGAGATCGGGCAGTGGGATCGGGCAGTGAGATCGGGCAGTGGGATCGGGGCGTGAAATCAGGCAGTGAGATCGGGCAGTGAGATCGGGCAGTGAGATCGGGCAGTGAGATCGGGCAGTGTGTTCGGGCAGTGGGATCCGGCAGTGGGATCTGGCAGTGGGATCGGGCAGAGAGATCGGGCAGTGGGATCGGGCAGTGAGATCGGTCCGTGATATCGGGCAGTGGGATCGGGGAGTGAAATCGGGCAGTGGGATCGGGCAGTGAGTTCGGGCAGTGGGATCTGGCAGTGGGATCGGGCAGTGAGATCGGGCATTGAGATCGGGCAGCGAGATCGGGCAGTGAGATCGGGCAGCAGGATCGGGCAGTGAGATCGGGCAGTGGGATCGGGCAGTGAGATCGGGCAGTGGGATCGGGCAGTGAGATCGGGCAGTGGGATCGGGGCAGTGAGATCGGGCAGTGAGATCGGGCAGTGGGATCGGGCAGTGAGATCGGGCATTGGGATGGGGCAGTGGGATCGGGCAGTGAGATCGGGCATTGGGATCTGGCAGTGGGATCGGGCAGTGAGATCGGACAGTGGGATCGGGCAGTGAGATCGGTCATTGGGATCGTGCAGTGGGATCGGGCAGTGAGATCGGGCAGTGGGATCGGGCATTGAGATCGGGCAGTGAGATCGGGCAGTGGGATCGGGCAGTGAGTTCGGGCAGTGGGATCTGGCAGTGAGATCGGGCAGTGAGATCGGGCAGTGAGATCGGGCAGTGAGTTCGGGCAGTGAGTTCGGGCAGTGGGATCGGGCAGAGAGATCGGGCAGTGGGATCGGGCAGTGAGTTCGGGCAGTGAGATCGGGCATTGAGATCGGGCAGTGAGATCGGGCAGTGAGTTCGGGCAGTGAGTTCGGGCAGTGGGATCGGGCAGTGGGATCTGGCAGTGAGTTCGGGCAGTGGGATCTGGCAGTAAGATCGGGCAGTGAGATCGGGCAGTGAGATCGGGCAGTGAGATCGGGCAGTGAGTTCGGGCAGTGGGATCTGGCAGAGATCGGGCAGTGGGATCGGGCAGTGAGTTCGGGCAGTGAGATCGGGCAGTGAGATCGGGCAGTGAGTTCGGGAAGTGAGTTCGGGCAGTGGGATCGGGCAGTGGGATCTGGCAGAGAGATCGGGCAGTGGGATCGGGCAGTGAGTTCGTGCAGTGAGATCGGTCATTGAGATCGGGCAGTGAGATCGGGCAGTGAGTTCGGGCAGTGAGTTCGGGCAGTGGGATCGGGCAGTGAGTTCGGGCAGTGAGATCGTGCAGTGAGTTCGGGCAGTGAGATCGGGCAGTGAGATCGGGTAGTGGGATCGGGCATTGAGATCGGACAGTGAGATCGGGCAGTGAGTTCGGGCAGTGAGTTCGGGCAGTGGGATCTGGCAGTGAGATCGGGCAGTGAGTTCGGGCAGTGGGATCTGGCAGAGATATCGGGCAGTGGGATCGGGCAGTGAGTTTGGGCAGTGAGAGCGGGCAGTGGGATCGGGCAGTGAGATCGGGCAGTGAGTTCGGGCAGTGGGATCTGGCAGAGAGATCGGACAGTGGGATCAGGCAGTGAGTTCGGGCAGTGAGATCGGGCATTGAGATCGGGCAGTGAGTTCGGGCAGTGAGTTCGGGCAGTGCGATCGGGCATTGAGATCGGGCAGTGAGATCGGGCAGTGAGTTCGGGCAGTAGGATCTGGCAGTGAGATCGGGCAGTGAGTTCGGGCAGTGGGATCTGGCAGAGAGATCGGGCAGTGGGATCGGGCAGTGAGTTCGGGCAGTGAGATCGGGCAGTGGGATCGGGCAGTGAGATCGGGCAGTGAGATCGGACAGTGGGATCGGGCAGTGAGATCGGGCAGTGGGATCGGGCAGTGAGATCGGGCATTGGGATCGGGCAGTGAGATCGGACAGTGGGATCGGGCAGTGAGATCGGGCATTGGGATCTGGCAGTGGGATCGGGCAGTGAGATTGGACAGTGGGATCGGGCAGTGAGATCGGGCATTGGGATCGGGCAGTGGGATCGGGCATTGAGATCGGGCAGAGGGATCGGACATTGAGATCGGGCAGTGAGATCGGGCAGTGGGATCGGGCAGTGAGATCGGGCAGTGGGATCTGGCAGTGGTATCTGGCAGTGAGATCGGGCAGTGGGATCGGGCATTGAGATCGGGCAGTGGGATCGGGCATTGAGATCGGGCAGTGAGATCGGGTATTGGGATCGGGCAGTGAGTTCGGGCAGTGGGATCTGGCAGTGAGATCGGGCAGTGAGATCCGTCAGTGAGATCGGGCAGTGAGTTCGGGCAGTGAGTTCGGGCAGTGGGATCTGGCAGAGAGATCGGGCAGTGGGATCGGGCAGTGAGTTCGGGCAGTGAGATCGGGCATGGAGATCGGGCAGTGAGATCGGGCAGAGAGTTCGGGCAGTGAGTTCGGGCAGTGGGATCGGGCATTGAGATCGGGCAGTGAGATCGGGCAGTGAGTTCGGGCAGAGAGTTCGGGCAGTGGGATCTGGCAGTGAGATCGGGCAGTGAGTTCGGGCAGTGGGATCTGGCAGAGAGATCGGGCAGTGGGATCGGGCAGTGAGTTCGGGCAGTGAGATCGGGCAGTGGGATCGGGCAGTGAGATCGGGCAGTGAGTTCGGGCAGTGGGATCTGGCAGAGAGATCGGGCAGTGGGATCGGGCAGTGAGTTCGGGCAGTGAGATCGGGCACTGTGATCGGGCAATGAGATCGGGCAGTGAGTTCGGGCAGTGAGTTCGGGCAGTGAGTTCGGGCAGTGGGATCTGGCAGTGAGATCGGGCAGTGAGTTCGGGCAGTGGGATCTGGCAGAGAGATCGGGCAGTGGGATCGGGCAGTAAGTTCGGGCAGTGGGATCGGGCATTGAGATCGGGCAGTGAGTTCGGGCAGTGGGATCTGGCAGAGAGATCGGGCAGTGGGATCGGGCAGTGAGTTCGGGCAGTGGGATCGGGCAGTGAGATCGGGCAGTGAGATCGGGCAGTGGGATCGGGCAGTGAGTTCGGGCAGTGGGATCTGGCAGTGAGATCGGGCAGTGAGTTCGGGCAGTGGGATCTGGCAGAGAGATCGGGCAGTGGGATCGGGCAGTGAGTTCGGGCAGTGGGATCGGGCATTGAGATCGGGCAGTGAGATCGGGCAGTGAGTTCGGGCAGTGAGTTCGGGCAGTGGGATCTGGCAGTGAGATCGGGCAGTGAGTTCGGGCAGTGGGATCTGGCAGAGAGATCGGGCAGTGGGATCGGGCAGTGAGTTCGGGCAGTGGGATCGGGCAGTGAGATCGGGCAGTGAGATCGGGCAGTGGGATCGGGCAGTGTGATCGGGCAGTGGGATCGGGCAGTGAATTCGGGCAGTGGGATCTGGCAGTGAGATCGGGCAGTGAGTTCGGGCAGTGGGATCTGGCAGTGAGATCTGGCAGTGAGTTCGGGCAGTGGGATCTGGCAGTGAGATCAGGCAGTGAGTTCGGGCAGTGGGATCTGGCAGTGAGATCGGGCAGTGAGTTCGGGCAGTGGGATCTGGCAGAGAGATCGGGCAGTGAGATCGGGCAGTGGGATCGGGCAGTGAGATCGGGCAGTGGGATCGGGCAGTGAGTTCGGGCAGTGGGATCGGGCATTGAGATCGGGCAGTGGGATCGGGCAGTGAGTTCGGGCAGTGGGATCGGGCATTGAGATCGGGCAGTGAGATCGGGCAGTGAGTTCGGGCAGTGAGTTCGGGCAGTGGGATCTGGCAGTGAGATCGGGCAGTGAGTTCGGGCAGTGGGATCTGGCAGAGAGATCGGGCAGTGGGATCGGGCAGTGAGTTCGGGCAGTGAGATCGGGCAGTGGGATTGGGCAGTGAGATCGGGCAGTGAGTTCGGGCAGTGGGATCAGGCAGAGAGATCGGGCAGTGGGATCGGGCAGTGAATTCGGGCAGTGAGATCGGGCATTGTGATCGGGCAGTGAGATCGGGCAGTGAGTTCGGGCAGTGAGTTCGGGCAGTGGGATCGGGAAGTGAGATCGGGCAGTGAGTTCGGGCAGTGGGATCTGGCAGAGAGATCGGGCAGTGGGATCGGGCAGTGAGTTCGGGCAGTGGGATCGGGCATTGAGATCGGGCAGTGAGATCGGGCAGTGAGTTCGGGCAGTGAGTTCGGGCAGTGGGATCTGGCAGTGAGATCGGGCAGTGAGTTCGGGCAGTGGGATCTGGCAGAGAGATCGGGCAGTGGAATCGGGCAGTGAGTTCGGGCAGTGGGATCGGGCAGTGAGATCGGGCAGTGAGATCGGGCAGTGGGATCGGGCAGTGTGATCGGGCAGTGGGATCGGGCAGTGAATTCGGGCAGTGGGATCTGGCAGTGAGATCGGGCAGTGAGTTTGGGCAGTGGGATCTGGCAGTGAGATCTGGCAGTGAGTTCGGGCAGTGGGATCTGGCAGTGAGATCAGGCAGTGAGTTCGGGCAGTGGGATCTGGCAGTGAGATCGGGCAGTGAGTTCGGGCAGTGGGATCTGGCAGAGAGATCGGGCAGTGAGATCGGGCAGTGGGATCGGGCAGTGAGATCGGGCAGTGAGTTCGGGCAGTGGGATCTGGCAGTGGGATCTGGCAGTGGGATCGGGCAGTGAGATCGGGCAGTGAGATCGGGCCGTGAGATCGGGCAATGTGGTCGGGCAGTGCGATCTGGCAGTGGGATCTGGCAGTGGGATCAGGCAGTGGGATCTGGCAGTGCGATCGGGCAGTCGGCTCGGGCAGTGAGATCGGGCAGTGAGTTCGGGCAGTGGGATCTGGCAGTGGGATCGCGCAGTGAGATCGGGCAGTGGGATCGGGCAGTGAGATCGGGCAGTGGGATCGGGGCGTGAAATCAGGCAGTGAGATCGGGCAGTGAGATCGGGCAGTGAGATCGGGCAGTGAGATCGGGCAGTGTGTTCGGGCAGTGGGATCTGGCTGTGGGATCTGGCAGTGGGATCGGGCAGAGAGATCGGGCAGTGGGATCGGGCAGTGAGATCGGTCCGTGATATCGGGCAGTGGGATCGGGGAGTGAAATCGGGCAGTGGGATCGGGCAGTGAGTTCGGGCAGTGGGATCTGGCAGTGGGATCGGGCAGTGAGATCGGGCATTGAGATCGGGCAGCGAGATCGGGCAGTGAGATCGGGCAGCAGGATCGGGCAGTGAGATCGGGCAGTGGGATCGGGCAGTGAGATCGGGCAGTGGGATCGGGCAGTGAGATCGGGCAGTGGGATCGGGGCAGTGAGATCGGGCAGTGAGATCGGGCAGTGGGATCGGGCAGTGAGATCGGGCATTGGGATGGGGCAGTGGGATCGGGCAGTGAGATCGGGCATTGGGATCTGGCAGTGGGATCGGGCAGTGAGATCGGACAGTGGGATCGGGCAGTGAGATCGGTCATTGGGATCGTGCAGTGGGATCGGGCAGTGAGATCGGGCAGTGGGATCGGGCATTGAGATCGGGCAGTGAGATCGGGCAGTGGGATCGGGCAGTGAGTTCGGGCAGTGGGATCTGGCAGTGAGATCGGGCAGTGAGATCGGGCAGTGAGATCGGGCAGTGAGTTCGGGCAGTGAGTTCGGGCAGTGGGATCGGGCAGAGAGATCGGGCAGTGGGATCGGGCAGTGAGTTCGGGCAGTGAGATCGGGCATTGAGATCGGGCAGTGAGATCGGGCAGTGAGTTCGGGCAGTGAGTTCGGGCAGTGGGATCGGGCAGTGGGATCTGGCAGTGAGTTCGGGCAGTGGGATCTGGCAGTAAGATCGGGCAGTGAGATCGGGCAGTGAGATCGGGCAGTGAGATCGGGTAGTGAGTTCGGGCAGTGGGATCTGGCAGAGAGATCGGGCAGTGGGATCGGGCAGTGAGTTCGGGCAGTGAGATCGGGCAGTAAGATCGGGCAGTGAGATCGGGCAGTGAGATCGGGCAGTGAGATCGGGCAGTGAGTTCGGGCAGTGGGATCGGGCAGTGGGATCTGGCAGAGAGATCGGGCAGTGGGATCGGGCAGTGAGTTCGTGCAGTGAGATCGGTCATTGAGATCGGGCAGTGAGATCGGGCAGTGAGTTCGGGCAGTGAGTTCGGGCAGTGGGATCGGGCAGTGAGTTCGGGCAGTGAGATCGTGCAGTGAGTTCGGGCAGTGAGATCGGGCAGTGAGATCGGGCAGTGGGATCGGGCATTGAGATCGGGCAGTGAGATCGGGCAGTGAGTTCGGGCAGTGAGTTCGGGCAGTGGGATCTGGCAGTGAGATCGGGCAGTGAGTTCGGGAAGTGGGATCTGGCAGTGAGATCGGGCAGTGAGTTCGGGCAGTGGGATCTGGCAGAGAGATCGGACAGTGGGATCAGGCAGTGAGTTCGGGCAGTGAGATCGGGCATTGAGATCGGGCAGTGAGTTCGGGCAGTGAGTTCGGGCAGTGCGATCGGGCATTGAGATCGGGCAGTGAGATCGGGCAGTGAGTTCGGGCAGTAGGATCTGGCAGTGAGATCGGGCAGTGAGTTCGGGCAGTGGGATCTGGCAGAGAGATCGGGCAGTGGGATCGGGCAGTGAGTTCGGGCAGTGAGATCGGGCAGTGGGATCGGGCAGTGAGATCGGGCAGTGAGATCGGACAGTGGGATCGGGCAGTGAGATCGGGCAGTGGGATCGGGCAGTGAGATCGGGCATTGGGATCGGGCCGTGAGATCGGACAGTGGGATCGGGCAGTGAGATCGGGCATTGGGATCTGGCAGTGGGATCGGGCAGTGAGATCGGACAGTGGGATCGGGCAGTGAGATCGGGCATTGGGATCGGGCAGTGGGATCGGGCATTGAGATCGGGCAGAGGGATCGGACATTGAGATCGGGCAGTGAGATCGGGCAGTGGGATCGGGCAGTGAGATCGGGCAGTGGGATCTGGCAGTGGTATCTGGCAGTGAGATCGGGCAGTGGGATCGGGCATTGAGATCGGGCAGTGGGATCGGGCATTGAGATCGGGCAGTGAGATCGGGTAGTGGGATCGGGCAGTGAGTTCGGGCAGTGGGATCTGGCAGTGAGATCGGGCATTGAGATCGGGCAGTGGGATCGGGCATTGAGATCGGGCAGTGAGATCGGGTAGTGGGATCGGGCAGTGAGTTCGGGCAGTGGGATCTGGCAGTGAGATCGGGCAGTGAGATCCGTCAGTGAGATCGGGCAGTGAGTTCGGGCAGTGAGTTCGGGCAGTGGGATCTGGCAGAGAGATCGGGCAGTGGGATCGGGCAGTGAGTTCGGGCAGTGAGATCGGGCATGGAGATCGGGCAGTGAGATCGGGCAGAGAGTTCGGGCAGTGAGTTCGGGCAGTGGGATCGGGCATTGAGATCGGGCAGTGAGATCGGGCAGTGAGTTCGGGCAGAGAGTTCGGGCAGTGGGATCTGGCAGTGAGATCGGGCAGTGAGTTCGGGCAGTGGGATCTGGCAGAGAGATCGGGCAGTGGGATCGGGCAGTGAGTTCGGGCAGTGAGATCGGGCAGTGGGATCGGGCAGTGAGATCGGGCAGTGAGTTCGGGCAGTGGGATCTGGCAGAGAGATCGGGCAGTGGGTTCGGGCAGTGAGTTCGGGCAGTGAGATCGGGCACTGTGATCGGGCAATGAGATCGGGCAGTGAGTTCGGGCAGTGAGTTCGGGCAGTGAGTTCGGGCAGTGGGATCTGGCAGTGAGATCGGGCAGTGAGTTCGGGCAGTGGGATCTGGCAGAGAGATCGGGCAGTGGGATCGGGCAGTGAGTTCGGGCAGTGGGATCGGGCATTGAGATCGGGCAGTGAGATCGGGCAGTGAGTTCGGGCAGTGAGTTCCGGCAGTGGGATCTGGCAGTGAGATCGGGCAGTGAGTTCGGGCAGTGGGATCTGGCAGAGAGATCGGGCAGTGGGATCGGGTAGTGAGTTCGGGCAGTGGGATCGGGCAGTGAGATCGGGCAGTGAGATCGGGCAGTGGGATCGGGCAGTGAGTTCGGGCAGTGGGATCTGGCAGTGAGATCGGGCAGTGAGTTCGGGCAGTGGGATCTGGCAGAGAGATCGGGCAGTGGGATCGGGCAGTGAGTTCGGGCAGTGGGATCGGGCATTGAGATCGGGCAGTGAGATCGGGCAGTGAGTTCGGGCAGTGAGTTCGGGCAGTGGGATCTGGCAGTGAGATCGGGCAGTGAGTTCGGGCAGTGGGATCTGGCAGAGAGATCGGGCAGTGGGATCGGGCAGTGAGTTCGGGCAGTGGGATCGGGCAGTGAGATCGGGCAGTGAGATCGGGCAGTGGGATCGGGCAGTGTGATCGGGCAGTGGGATCGGGCAGTGAATTCGGGCAGTGGGATCTGGCAGTGAGATCGGGCAGTGAGTTCGGGCAATGGGATCTGGCAGTGAGATCTGGCAGTGAGTTCGGGCAGTGGGATCTGGCAGTGAGATCAGGCAGTGAGTTCGGGCAGTGGGATCTGGCAGTGAGATCGGGCAGTGAGTTCGGGCAGTGGGATCTGGCAGAGTGATCGGGCAGTGAGATCGGGCAGTGGGATCGGGCAGTGAGATCGGGCAGTGAGTTCGGGCAGTGGGATCCGGCAGTGGGATCTGGCAGTGGGATCGGGCAGTGAGATCGGGCAGTGAGATCGGGCCGTGAGATCGGGCAATGTGGTCGGGCAGTGCGATCTGGCAGTGGGATCTGGCAGTGGGATCAGGCAGTGGGATCTGGCAGTGCGATCGGGCAGTCGGCTCGGGCAGTGAGATCGGGCAGTGAGTTCGGGCAGTGGGATCTGGCAGTGGGATCGCGCAGTGAGATCGGGCAGTGGGATCGGGCAGTGAGATCGGGCAGTGGGATCGGGGCGTGAAATCAGGCAGTGAGATCGGGCAGTGAGATCGGGCAGTGAGATCGGGCAGTGAGATCGGGCAGTGTGTTCGGGCAGTGGGATCTGGCAGTGGGATCTGGCAGTGGGATCGGGCAGAGAGATCGGGCAGTGGGATCGGGCAGTGAGATCGGTCCGTGATATCGGGCAGTGGGATCGGGGAGTGAAATCGGGCAGTGGGATCGGGCAGTGAGTTCGGGCAGTGGGATCTGGCAGTGGGATCGGGCAGTGAGATCGGGCATTGAGATCGGGCAGCGAGATCGGGCAGTGAGATCGGGCAGCAGGATCGGGCAGTGAGATCGGGCAGTGGGATCGGGCAGTGAGATCGGGCAGTGGGATCGGGCAGTGAGATCGGGCAGTGGGATCGGGGCAGTGAGATCGGGCAGTGAGATCGGGCAGTGGGATCGGGCAGTGAGATCGGGCATTGGGATGGGGCAGTGGGATCGGGCAGTGAGATCGGGCAGTGGGATCGGGCATTGAGATCGGGCAGTGAGATCGGGCAGTGGGATCGGGCAGTGAGTTCGGGCAGTGGGATCTGGCAGTGAGATCGGGCAGTGAGATCGGGCAGTGAGATCGGGCAGTGAGTTCGGGCAGTGAGTTCGGGCAGTGGGATCTGGCAGAGAGATCGGGCATTGGGATCGGGCAGTGAGTTCGGGCAGTGAGATCGGGCATTGAGATCGGGCAGTGAGATCGGGCAGTGAGTTCGGGCAGTGAGTTCGGGCAGTGGGATCGGGCAGTGGGATCTGGCAGTGAGTTCGGGCAGTGGGATCTGGCAGTAAGATCGGGCAGTGAGATCGGGCAGTGAGATCGGGCAGTGAGATCGGGCAGTGAGTTCGGGCAGTGGGATCTGGCAGAGAGATCGGGCAGTGGGATCGGGCAGTGAGTTCGGGCAGTGAGATCGGGCAGTGAGATCGGGCAGTGAGTTCGGGAAGTGAGTTCGGGCAGTGGGATCGGGCAGTGGGATCTGGCAGAGAGATCGGGCAGTGGGATCGGGCAGTGAGTTCGTGCAGTGAGATCGGTCATTGAGATCGGGCAGTGAGATCGGGCAGTGAGTTCGGGCAGTGAGTTCGGGCAGTGAGTTCGGGCAGTGGGATCGGGCAGTGAGTTCGGGCAGTGAGATCGTGCAGTGAGTTCGGGCAGTGAGATCGGGCAGTGAGATCGGGCAGTGGGATCGGGCATTGAGATCGGGCAGTGAGATCGGGCAGTGAGTTCGGGCAGTGAGTTCGGGCAGTGGGATCTGGCAGTGAGATCGGGCAGTGAGTTCGGGCAGTGGGATCTGGCAGAGATATCGGGCAGTGGGATCGGGCAGTGAGTTTGGGCAGTGAGAGCGGGCAGTGGGATCGGGCAGTGAGATCGGGCAGTGAGTTCGGGCAGTGGGATCTGGCAGAGAGATCGGACAGTGGGATCAGGCAGTGAGTTCGGGCAGTGAGAACGGGCATTGAGATCGGGCAGTGAGTTCGGGCAGTGAGTTCGGGCAGTGCGATCGGGCATTGAGATCGGGCAGTGAGATCGGGCAGTGAGTTCGGGCAGTAGGATCTGGCAGTGAGATCGGGCAGTGAGTTCGGGCAGTGGGATCTGGCAGAGAGATCGGGCAGTGGGATCGGGCAGTGAGTTCGGGCAGTGAGATCGGGCAGTGGGATCGGGCAGTGAGATCGGGCAGTGAGATCGGACAGTGGGATCGGGCAGTGAGATCGGGCAGTGGGATCGGGCAGTGAGATCGGGCATTGGGATCGGGCAGTGAGATCGGACAGTGGGATCGGGCAGTGAGATCGGGCATTGGGATCTGGCAGTGGGATCGGGCAGTGAGATCGGACAGTGGGATCGGGCAGTGAGATCGGGCATTGGGATCGGGCAGTGGGATCGGGCATTGAGATCGGGCAGAGGGATCGGACATTGAGATCGGGCAGTGAGATCGGGCAGTGGGATCGGGCAGTGAGATCGGGCAGTGGGATCTGGCAGTGGTATCTGGCAGTGAGATCGGGCAGTGGGATCGGGCATTGAGATCGGGCAGTGGGATCGGGCATTGAGATCGGGCAGTGAGATCGGGAAGTGGGATCGGGCAGTGAGTTCGGGCAGTGGGATCTGGCAGTGAGATCGGGCAGTGAGATCCGTCAGTGAGATCGGGCAGTGAGTTCGGGCAGTGAGTTCGGGCAGTGGGATCTGGCAGAGAGATCAGGCAGAGGGATCGGGCAGTGAGTTCGGGCAGTGAGATCGGGCATGGAGATCGGGCAGTGAGATCGGGCAGAGAGTTCGGGCAGTGAGTTCGGGCAGTGGGATCGGGCATTGAGATCGGGCAGTGAGATCGGGCAGTGAGTTCGGGCAGTGAGTTCGGGCAGTGGGATCTGGCAGTGAGATCGGGCAGTGAGTTCGGGCAGTGGGATCTGGCAGAGAGATCGGGCAGTGGGATCGGGCAGTGAGTTCGGGCAGTGAGATCGGGCAGTGGGATCGGGCAGTGAGATCGGGCAGTGAGTTCGGGCAGTGGGATCTGGCAGAGAGATCGGGCAGTGGGATCGGGCAGTGAGTTCGGGCAGTGAGATCGGGCACTGTGATCGGGCAATGAGATCGGGCAGTGAGTTCGGGCAGTGAGTTCGGGCAGTGAGTTCGGGCAGTGGGATCTGGCAGTGAGATCGGGCAGTGAGTTCGGGCAGTGGGATCTGGCAGAGAGATCGGGCAGTGGGATCGGGCAGTGAGTTCGGGCAGTGGGATCGGGCATTGAGATCGGGCAGTGAGATCGGGCAGTGAGTTCGGGCAGTGAGTTCGGGCAGTGGGATCTGGCAGTGAGATCGGGCAGTGAGTTCGGGCAGTGAGATCGGGCAGTGAGTTCGGGCAGTGAGATCGGGCAGTGAGATCGGGCAGTGAGATCGGGCAGTGTGATCGGGCAGTGGGATCGGGCAGTGGGATCGGGCAGTGAGTTCGGGCAGTGAGATCGGGCAGTGAGATCGGGCAGTGAGATCGGGCAGTGTGATCGGGCAGTGGGATCGGGCAGTGAATTCGGGCAGTGGGATCTGGCAGTGAGATCGGGCAGTGAGTTCGGGCAGTGGGATCTGGCAGTGAGATCTGGCAGTGAGTTCGGGCAGTGGGATCTGGCAGTGAGATCAGGCAGTGAGTACGGGCAGTGGGATCTGGCAGTGAGATCGGGCAGTGAGTTCGGGCAGTGGGATCTGGCAGAGAGATCGGGCAGTGAGATCGGGCAGTGGGATCGGGCAGTGAGATCGGGCAGTGAGTTCGGGCAGTGGGATCTGGCAGTGGGATCTGGCAGTGGGATCGGGCAGTGAGATCGGGCAGTGAGATCGGGCCGTGAGATCGGGCAATGTGGTCGGGCAGTGCGATCTGGGAGTGGGATCTGGCAGTGGGATCAGGCAGTGGGATTTGGCAGTGCGATCGGGCAGTCGGCTCGGGCAGTGAGATCGGGCAGTGAGTTCGGTCAGTGGGATCTGGCAGCGGGATCGCGCAGTGAGATCGGGCAGTGGGATCGGGCAGTGAGATCGGGCAGTGGGATCGGGGCGTGAAATCAGGCAGTGAGATCGGGTAGTGAGATCGGGCAGTGAGATCGGGCAGTGAATTCAGGCAGTGGGATCTGGCAGTGGGATCTGGCAGTGGGATCGGGCAGAGAGATCGGGCAGTGGGATCGGGCAGTGAGATCGGTCCGTGATATCGGGCAGTGGGATCGGGGAGTGAAATCGGGCAGTGGGATCGGGCAGTGAGATCGGGCAGTGGGATCTGGCAGTGGGATCGGGCAGTGAGATCGGGCATTGAGATCGGGCAGTGAGATCGGGCAGTGAGATCGGGCAGTGAGATCGGGCAGTGGGATCGGGCAGTGAGATCGGGCAGTGGGATCGGGCAGTGAGATCGGGCAGTGGGATCGGGCAGTGAGATCGGGCAGTGAGATCGGGCAGTGGGATGGGGCAGTGGGATCGGGCAGTGAGATCGGGCAGTGAGTTCGGGCAGTGAGTTCGGGCAGTGGGATCTGGCAGAAAGATCGGGCAGTGGGATCGGGCAGTGAGTTCGGGCAGTGAGATCGGGCATTGAGATCGGGCAGTGAGATCAGGCAGTGAGTTCGGGCAGTGAGTTCGGGCAGTAGGATCTGGCAATGGGATCGGGCAGTGAGTTCGGGCAGTGGGATCTGGCAGTAAGATCGGGCAGTGAGATCGGGCAGAGAGATCGGACAGTGAGTTCGGGCAGTGGGATCTGGCAGAGAGATCGGGCAGTGGGATCGGGCAGTGAGTTCGGGCAGTGACATCGGGCAGTGAGATCGGGCAGTGAGATCGGGCAGTGAGTTCGGGAAGTGAGTTCGGGCAGTGGGATCGGGCAGTGGGATCTGGCAGAGAGATCGGGCAGTGGGATCGGGCAGTGAGTTCGGGCAGTGAGATCGGTCATTGAGATTGGGCAGTGAGATCGGGCAGTGAGTTCGGGCAGTGAGTTCGGGCAGTGAGATCGGGCAGTGGGATCGGGCATTGAGATCGGGCAGTGAGATCGGGCAGTGAGTTCGGGCAGTGAGTTCGGGCAGAGGGGATCTGGCAGAGATATCGGGCAGTGGGATCGGGCAGTGAGAGCGGGCAGTGGGATCGGGCAGTGAGATCGGGCAGTGAGTTCGGGCAGTGGGATCTGGCAGAGAGATCGGACAGTGGGATCAGGCAGTGAGTTCGGGCAGTGAGATCGGGCATTGAGATCGGGCAGTGAGATCGGGCAGTGAGTTCGGGCAGTGAGTTCGGGCAGTGCGATCGGGCATTGAGATCGGGCAGTGAGATCGGGCAGTGAGTTCGGGCAGTAGGATCTGGCAGTGAGATCGGGCAGTGAGTTCGGGCAGTGGGATCTGGCAGAGAGATCGGGCAGTGGGATCGGGCAGTGAGTTCGGGCAGTGAGATCGGGCAGTGGGATCGGGCAGTGAGATCGGGCAGTGAGATCGGGCAGTGGGATCGGGCAGTGGGATCGGGCAGTGGGATCGGGCAGTGAGTTCGGGCAGTGGGATCTGGCAGTGAGATCGGGCAGTGAGATCCGTCAGTGAGATCGGGCAGTGAGTTCGGGCAGTGAGTTCGGGCAGTGGGATCTGGCAGAGAGATCGGGCAGTGGGATCGGGCAGTGAGTTCGGGCAGTGAGATCTGGCATTGAGATCGGGCAGTGAGATCGGGCAGAGAGATCGGGCAGTGAGTTCGGACAGTGGGATCGGGCATTGAGATCGGGCAGTGAGATCGGGCAGTGAGTTCGGGCAGTGAGTTCGGGCAGTGGGATCTGGCAGTGAGATCGGGCAGTGAGTTCGGGCAGTAGGATTTGGCAGAGAGATCGGGCAGTGGGATCGGGCAGTCGGCTCGGGCAGTGAGATCGGGCAGTGGGATCTGGCAGTGGGATCGCGCAGTGAGATCGGGCAGTGGGATCGGGCAGTGAGATCGGGCAGTGGGATCGGGGCGTGAAATCAGGCAGTGAGATCGGGCAGTGAGATCGGGCAGTGAGATCGGGCAGTGAGATCGGGCAGTGAGTTCGGGCAGTGGGATCTGGCAGTGGGATCTGGCAGTGGGATCGGGCAGAGAGATCGGGCAGTGGGATCGGGCAGTGAGATCGGTCCGTGATATCGGGCAGTGGGATCGGGGAGTGAAATCGGGCAGTGGGATCGGGCAGTGAGTTCGGGCAGTGGGATCTGGCAGTGGGATCTGGCAGAGAGATCGGGCAGTGGGATCGGGCAGTGAGTTCGGGCAGTGAGATCGGTCATTGAGATTGGGCAGTGAGATCGGGCAGTGAGTTCGGGCAGTGAGTTCGGGCAGTGAGATCGGGCAGTGGGATCGGGCATTGAGATCGGGCAGTGAGATCGGGCAGTGAGTTCGGGCAGTGAGTTCGGGCAGAGGGGATCTGGCAGAGATATCGGGCAGTGGGATCGGGCAGTGAGAGCGGGCAGTGGGATCGGGCAGTGAGATCGGGCAGTGAGTTCGGGCAGTGGGATCTGGCAGAGAGATCGGACAGTGGGATCAGGCAGTGAGTTCGGGCAGTGAGATCGGGCATTGAGATCGGGCAGTGAGATCGGGCAGTGAGTTCGGGCAGTGAGTTCGGGCAGTGCGATCGGGCATTGAGATCGGGCAGTGAGATCGGGCAGTGAGTTCGGGCAGTAGGATCTGGCAGTGAGATCGGGCAGTGAGTTCGGGCAGTGGGATCTGGCAGAGAGATCGGGCAGTGGGATCGGGCAGTGAGTTCGGGCAGTGAGATCGGGCAGTGGGATCGGGCAGTGAGATCGGGCAGTGAGATCGGGCAGTGGGATCGGGCAGTGGGATCGGGCAGTGGGATCGGGCAGTGAGTTCGGGCAGTGGGATCTGGCAGTGAGATCGGGCAGTGAGATCCGTCAGTGAGATCGGGCAGTGAGTTCGGGCAGTGAGTTCGGGCAGTGGGATCTGGCAGAGAGATCGGGCAGTGGGATCGGGCAGTGAGTTCGGGCAGTGAGATCTGGCATTGAGATCGGGCAGTGAGATCGGGCAGAGAGATCGGGCAGTGAGTTCGGACAGTGGGATCGGGCATTGAGATCGGGCAGTGAGATCGGGCAGTGAGTTCGGGCAGTGAGTTCGGGCAGTGGGATCTGGCAGTGAGATCGGGCAGTGAGTTCGGGCAGTAGGATTTGGCAGAGAGATCGGGCAGTGGGATCGGGCAGTGAATTCGGGCAGTGAGATCGGGCAGTGGGATCTGGCAGTGGGATCGCGCAGTGAGATCGGGCAGTGGGATCGGGCAGTGAGATCGGGCAGTGGGATCGGGGCGTGAAATCAGGCAGTGAGATCGGGCAGTGAGATCGGGCAGTGAGATCGGGCAGTGAGATCGGGCAGTGAGTTCGGGCAGTGGGATCTGGCAGTGGGATCTGGCAGTGGGATCGGGCAGAGAGATCGGGCAGTGGGATCGGGCAGTGAGATCGGTCCGTGATATCGGGCAGTGGGATCGGGGAGTGAAATCGGGCAGTGGGATCGGGCAGTGAGTTCGGGCAGTGGGATCTGGCAGTGGGATCGGGCAGTGAGATCGGGCATTGAGATCGGGCAGTGAGATCGGGCAGTGAGATCGGGCAGTGAGATCGGGCAGTGGGATCGGGCAGTGAGATCGGGCAGTGGGATCGGGCAGTGGGATCGGGCAGTGGGATCGGGCAGTGAGATCGGGCAGTGAGATCGGGCAGTGGGATGGGGCAGTGGGATCGGGCAGTGAGATCGGGCAGTGAGTTCGGGCAGTGAGTTCGGGCAGTGGGATCTGGCAGAAAGATCGGGCAGTGGGATCGGGCAGTGAGTTCGGGCAGTGAGATCATGCATTGAGATCGGGCAGTGAGATCGGGCAGTGAGTTCGGGCAGTGAGTTCGGGCAGTAGGATCTGGCAGTGGGATCGGGCAGTGAGTTCGGGCAGTGGGATCTGGCAGTAAGATCGGGCAGTGAGATCGGGCAGTGAGATCGGGCAGTGAGTTCGGGCAGTGGGATCTGGCAGAGAGATCGGGCAGTGGGATCGGGCAGTGAGTTCGGGCAGTGAGATCGGGCAGTGAGATCGGGCAGTGAGATCGGGCAGTGAGTTCGGGAAGTGAGTTCGGGCAGTGGGATCGGGCAGTGGGATCTGGCAGAGAGATCGGGCAGTGGGATCGGGCAGTGAGTTCGGGCAGTGAGATCGGTCATTGAGATCGGGCAGTGAGATCGGGCAGTGAGTTCGGGCAGTGAGTTCGGGCAGTGAGTTCGGGCAGTGAGATCGGGCAGTGAGATCGGGCAGTGGGATCGGGCATTGAGATCGGGCAGTGAGATCGGGCAGTGAGTTCGGGCAGTGAGTTCGGGCAGTGGGATCTGGCAGTGAGATCGGGCAGTGAGTTCGGGCAGTGGGATCTGGCAGAGATATCGGGCAGTGGGATCGGGCAGTGAGTTCGGGCAGTGAGAGCGGGCAGTGGGATCGGGCAGTGAGATCGGGCAGTGAGTTCGGGCAGTGGGATCTGGCAGAGAGATCGGACAGTGGGATCAGGCAGTGAGTTCGGGCAGTGAGATCGGGCATTGAGATCGGGCAGTGAGATCGGGCAGTGAGTTCGGGCAGTGAGTTCGGGCAGTGCGATCGGGCATTGAGATCGGGCAGTGAGTTCGGGCAGTGGGATCGGGCAGTGAGATCGGGCAGTGAGATCGGGCAGTGAGTTCGGGCAGTGAGTTCGGGCAGTGGGATCTGGCAGTGAGATCGGGCAGTGAGTTCGGGCAGTAGGATTTGGCAGAGAGATCGGGCAGTGGGATCGGGCAGTGAGTTCGGGCAGTGAGATCGGGCAGTGGGATCTGGCAGTGGGATCGCGCAGTGAGATCGGGCAGTGGGATCGGGCAGTGAGATCGGGCAGTGGGATCGGGGCGTGAAATCAGGCAGTGAGATCGGGCAGTGAGATCGGGCAGTGAGATCGGGCAGTGAGATCGGGCAGTGAGTTCGGGCAGTGGGATCTGGCAGTGGGATCTGGCAGTGGGATCGGGCAGAGAGATCGGGCAGTGGGATCGGGCAGTGAGATCCGTCCGTGATATCGGGCAGTGGGATCGGGGAGTGAAATCGGGCAGTGGGATCGGGCAGTGAGTTCGGGCAGTGGGATCTGGCAGTGGGATCGGGCAGTGAGATCGGGCATTGAGATCGGGCAGTGAGATCGGGCAGTGAGATCGGGCAGTGAGTTCGGGCAGTGGGATCTGGCAGTGGGATCTGGCAGTGGGATCGGGCAGAGAGATCGGGCAGTGGGATCGGGCAGTGAGATCGGTCCGTGATATCGGGCAGTGGGATCGGGGAGTGAAATCGGGCAGTGGGATCGGGCAGTGAGTTCGGGCAGTGGGATCTGGCAGTGGGATCTGGCAGAGAGATCGGGCAGTGGGATCGGGCAGTGAGTTCGGGCAGTGAGATCGGTCATTGAGATTGGGCAGTGAGATCGGGCAGTGAGTTCGGGCAGTGAGTTCGGGCAGTGAGATCGGGCAGTGGGATCGGGCATTGAGATCGGGCAGTGAGATCGGGCAGTGAGTTCGGGCAGTGAGTTCGGGCAGAGGGGATCTGGCAGAGATATCGGGCAGTGGGATCGGGCAGTGAGAGCGGGCAGTGGGATCGGGCAGTGAGATCGGGCAGTGAGTTCGGGCAGTGGGATCTGGCAGAGAGATCGGACAGTGGGATCAGGCAGTGAGTTCGGGCAGTGAGATCGGGCATTGAGATCGGGCAGTGAGATCGGGCAGTGAGTTCGGGCAGTGAGTTCGGGCAGTGCGATCGGGCATTGAGATCGGGCAGTGAGATCGGGCAGTGAGTTCGGGCAGTAGGATCTGGCAGTGAGATCGGGCAGTGAGTTCGGGCAGTGGGATCTGGCAGAGAGATCGGGCAGTGGGATCGGGCAGTGAGTTCGGGCAGTGAGATCGGGCAGTGGGATCGGGCAGTGAGATCGGGCAGTGAGATCGGGCAGTGGGATCGGGCAGTGGGATCGGGCAGTGGGATCGGGCAGTGAGTTCGGGCAGTGGGATCTGGCAGTGAGATCGGGCAGTGAGATCCGTCAGTGAGATCGGGCAGTGAGTTCGGGCAGTGAGTTCGGGCAGTGGGATCTGGCAGAGAGATCGGGCAGTGGGATCGGGCAGTGAGTTCGGGCAGTGAGATCTGGCATTGAGATCGGGCAGTGAGATCGGGCAGAGAGATCGGGCAGTGAGTTCGGACAGTGGGATCGGGCATTGAGATCGGGCAGTGAGATCGGGCAGTGAGTTCGGGCAGTGAGTTCGGGCAGTGGGATCTGGCAGTGAGATCGGGCAGTGAGTTCGGGCAGTAGGATTTGGCAGAGAGATCGGGCAGTGGGATCGGGCAGTGAATTCGGGCAGTGAGATCGGGCAGTGGGATCTGGCAGTGGGATCGCGCAGTGAGATCGGGCAGTGGGATCGGGCAGTGAGATCGGGCAGTGGGATCGGGGCGTGAAATCAGGCAGTGAGATCGGGCAGTGAGATCGGGCAGTGAGATCGGGCAGTGAGATCGGGCAGTGAGTTCGGGCAGTGGGATCTGGCAGTGGGATCTGGCAGTGGGATCGGGCAGAGAGATCGGGCAGTGGGATCGGGCAGTGAGATCGGTCCGTGATATCGGGCAGTGGGATCGGGGAGTGAAATCGGGCAGTGGGATCGGGCAGTGAGTTCGGGCAGTGGGATCTGGCAGTGGGATCGGGCAGTGAGATCGGGCATTGAGATCGGGCAGTGAGATCGGGCAGTGAGATCGGGCAGTGAGATCGGGCAGTGGGATCGGGCAGTGAGATCGGGCAGTGGGATCGGGCAGTGGGATCGGGCAGTGGGATCGGGCAGTGAGATCGGGCAGTGAGATCGGGCAGTGGGATGGGGCAGTGGGATCGGGCAGTGAGATCGGGCAGTGAGTTCGGGCAGTGAGTTCGGGCAGTGGGATCTGGCAGAAAGATCGGGCAGTGGGATCGGGCAGTGAGTTCGGGCAGTGAGATCATGCATTGAGATCGGGCAGTGAGATCGGGCAGTGAGTTCGGGCAGTGAGTTCGGGCAGTAGGATCTGGCAGTGGGATCGGGCAGTGAGTTCGGGCAGTGGGATCTGGCAGTAAGATCGGGCAGTGAGATCGGGCAGTGAGATCGGGCAGTGAGTTCGGGCAGTGGGATCTGGCAGAGAGATCGGGCAGTGGGATCGGGCAGTGAGTTCGGGCAGTGAGATCGGGCAGTGAGATCGGGCAGTGAGATCGGGCAGTGAGTTCGGGAAGTGAGTTCGGGCAGTGGGATCGGGCAGTGGGATCTGGCAGAGAGATCGGGCAGTGGGATCGGGCAGTGAGTTCGGGCAGTGAGATCGGTCATTGAGATCGGGCAGTGAGATCGGGCAGTGAGTTCGGGCAGTGAGTTCGGGCAGTGAGTTCGGGCAGTGAGATCGGGCAGTGAGATCGGGCAGTGGGATCGGGCATTGAGATCGGGCAGTGAGATCGGGCAGTGAGTTCGGGCAGTGAGTTCGGGCAGTGGGATCTGGCAGTGAGATCGGGCAGTGAGTTCGGGCAGTGGGATCTGGCAGAGATATCGGGCAGTGGGATCGGGCAGTGAGTTCGGGCAGTGAGAGCGGGCAGTGGGATCGGGCAGTGAGATCGGGCAGTGAGTTCGGGCAGTGGGATCTGGCAGAGAGATCGGACAGTGGGATCAGGCAGTGAGTTCGGGCAGTGAGATCGGGCATTGAGATCGGGCAGTGAGATCGGGCAGTGAGTTCGGGCAGTGAGTTCGGGCAGTGCGATCGGGCATTGAGATCGGGCAGTGAGTTCGGGCAGTGGGATCGGGCAGTGAGATCGGGCAGTGAGATCGGGCAGTGAGTTCGGGCAGTGAGTTCGGGCAGTGGGATCTGGCAGTGAGATCGGGCAGTGAGTTCGGGCAGTAGGATTTGGCAGAGAGATCGGGCAGTGGGATCGGGCAGTGAGTTCGGGCAGTGAGATCGGGCAGTGGGATCTGGCAGTGGGATCGCGCAGTGAGATCGGGCAGTGGGATCGGGCAGTGAGATCGGGCAGTGGGATCGGGGCGTGAAATCAGGCAGTGAGATCGGGCAGTGAGATCGGGCAGTGAGATCGGGCAGTGAGATCGGGCAGTGAGTTCGGGCAGTGGGATCTGGCAGTGGGATCTGGCAGTGGGATCGGGCAGAGAGATCGGGCAGTGGGATCGGGCAGTGAGATCCGTCCGTGATATCGGGCAGTGGGATCGGGGAGTGAAATCGGGCAGTGGGATCGGGCAGTGAGTTCGGGCAGTGGGATCTGGCAGTGGGATCGGGCAGTGAGATCGGGCATTGAGATCGGGCAGTGAGATCGGGCAGTGAGATCGGGCAGTGAGATCGGGCAGTGAGATCGGGCAGTGGGATCGGGCAGTGAGATCGGGCAGTGGGATCGGGCAGTGGGATCGGGCAGTGGGATCGGGCAGTGAGATCGGGCAGTGAGATCGGGCAGTGGGATGGGGCAGTGGGATCGGGCAGTGAGATCGGGCAGTGAGTTCGGGCAGTGAGTTCGGGCAGTGGGATCTGGCAGAAAGATCGGGCAGTGGGATCGGGCAGTGAGTTCGGGCAGTGAGATCATGCATTGAGATCGGGCAGTGAGATCGGGCAGTGAGTTCGGGCAGTGAGTTCGGGCAGTAGGATCTGGCAGTGGGATCGGGCAGTGAGTTCGGGCAGTGGGATCTGGCAGTAAGATCGGGCAGTGAGATCGGGCAGTGAGATCGGGCAGTGAGTTCGGGCAGTGGGATCTGGCAGAGAGATCGGGCAGTGGGATCGGGCAGTGAGTTCGGGCAGTGAGATCGGGCAGTGAGATCGGGCAGTGAGATCGGGCAGTGAGTTCGGGAAGTGAGTTCGGGCAGTGGGATCGGGCAGTGGGATCTGGCAGAGAGATCGGGCAGTGGGATCGGGCAGTGAGTTCGGGCAGTGAGATCGGTCATTGAGATCGGGCAGTGAGATCGGGCAGTGAGTTCGGGCAGTGAGTTCGGGCAGTGAGTTCGGGCAGTGAGATCGGGCAGTGAGATCGGGCAGTGGGATCGGGCATTGAGATCGGGCAGTGAGATCGGGCAGTGAGTTCGGGCAGTGAGTTCGGGCAGTGGGATCTGGCAGTGAGATCGGGCAGTGAGTTCGGGCAGTGGGATCTGGCAGAGATATCGGGCAGTGGGATCGGGCAGTGAGTTCGGGCAGTGAGAGCGGGCAGTGGGATCGGGCAGTGAGATCGGGCAGTGAGTTCGGGCAGTGGGATCTGGCAGAGAGATCGGACAGTGGGATCAGGCAGTGAGTTCGGGCAGTGAGATCGGGCATTGAGATCGGGCAGTGAGATCGGGCAGTGAGTTCGGGCAGTGAGTTCGGGCAGTGCGATCGAGCATTGAGATCGGGCAGTGAGTTCGGGCAGTGGGATCTGGCAGAGAGATCGGGCAGTGGGATCGGGCAGTGAGTTCGGGCAGTGAGATCGGGCAGTGGGATCGGGCAGTGAGATCGGGCAGTGAGATCGGGCAGTGGGATCGGGCAGTGGGATCGGGCAGTGGGATCGGGCAGTGAGTTCGGGCAGTGGGATCTGGCAGTGAGATCGGGCAGTGAGATCCGTCAGTGAGATCGGGCAGTGAGTTCGGGCAGTGAGTTCGGGCAGTGGGATCTGGCAGAGAGATCGGGCAATGGGATCGGGCAGTGAGTTCGGGCAGTGAGATCGGGCATTGAGATCGGGCAGTGAGATCGGGCAGAGAGATCGGGCAGTGAGTTCGGGCAGTGGGATCGGGCATTGAGATCGGGCAGTGAGATCGGGCAGTGAGTTCGGGCAGTGAGTTCGGGCAGTGGGATCTGGCAGTGAGATCGGGCAGTGAGTTCGGGCAGTAGGATCTGGCAGAGAGATCGGGCAGTGGGATCGGGCAGTGAGTTCGGGCAGTGAGATCGGGCAGTGGGATCGGGCAGTGAGATCGGGCAGTGAGTTCGGGCAGTGGGATCTGGCAGAGAGATCGGGCAGTGGGATCGGGCAGTGAGTTCGGGCAGTGAGATCGGGCATTGTGATCGGGCAGTGAGATCGGGCAGTGGGATCGGGCAGTGAGATCGGGCAGTGAGATCGGGCAGTGGGATGGGGCAGTGGGATCGGGCAGTGAGATTGGGCAGTGAGTTCGGGCAGTGAGTTCGGGCAGTGGGATCTGGCAGAAAGATCGGGCAGTGGGATCGGGCAGTGAGTTCGGGCAGTGAGATCGGGCATTGTGATCGGGCAGTGAGATCGGGCAGTGAGTTCGGGCAGTGAGTTCGGGCAGTAGGATCTGGCAGTGGGATCGGGCAGTGAGTTCGGGCAGTGGGATCTGGCAGTAAGATCGGGCAGTGAGATCGGGCAGTGAGATCGGGCAGTGAGTTCGGGCAGTGGGATCTGGCAGAGAGATCGGGCAGTGGGATCGGGCAGTGAGTTCGGGCAGTGAGATCGGGCAGTGAGATCGGGCAGAGAGTTCGGGAAGTGAGTTCGGGCAGTGGGATCGGGCAGTGGGATCTGGCAGAGAGATCGGGCAGTGGGATCGGGCAGTGAGTTCGGGCAGTGAGATCGGTCATTGAGATCGGGCAGTGAGATCGGGCAGTGAGTTCGGGCAGTGAGTTCGGGCAGTGAGTTCGGGCAGTGGGATCGGGCAGTGAGTTCGGGCAGTGAGATCGTGCAGTGAGTTCGGGCAGTGAGATCGGGCAGTGAGATCGGGCAGTGGGATCGGGCATTGAGATCGGGCACTGAGATCGGGCAGTGAGTTCGGGCAGTGAGTTCGGGCAGTGGGATCCGGCAGTGAGATCGGGCAGTGAGTTCGGGCAGTGGGATCTGGCAGAGATATCGGGCAGTGGGATAGGGCAGTGAGTTCGGGCAGTGAGAGCGGGCAGTGGGATCGGGCAGTGAGATCCGGCAGTGAGTTCGGGCAGTGGGATCTGGCAGAGAGATCGGACAGTGGGATCAGGCAGTGAGTTCGGGCAGTGAGATCGGGCATTGAGATCGGGCAGTGAGATCGGGCAGTGAGTTCGGGCAGTGAGTTCGGGCTGTGCGATCGGGCATTGAGATCGGGCAGTGAGTTCGGGCAGTGAGTTCGTGCAGTGGGATCCGGCAGTGAGATCGGGCAGTGAGTTCGGGCAGTGGGATCTGGCAGAGAGATCGGGCAGTGGGATCGGGCAGTGAGTTCGGGCAGTGGGATCTGGCAGAGAGATCGGGCAGTGGGATCGGGCAGTGAGATCGGGCAGTGAGATCGGGCAGTGGGATCGGGCAGAGAGATCGGACAGTGGGATCAGGCAGTGAGTTCGGGCAGTGAGATCGGGCAGTGAGATCGGGCAGTGAGATCCGTCAGTGAGATCGGGCAGTGAGTTCGGGCAGTGAGTTCGGGCAGTGGGATCTGGCAGAGAGATCGGGCAGTGGGATCGGCCAGTGAGTTCGGGCAGTGAGATCGGGCATTGAGATCGGGCAGTGAGATCGGGCAGAGAGTTCGGGCAGTGAGTTCGGGCAGTGAGATCGGGCATTGAGATCGGGCAGTGAGATCGGGCAGTGAGTTCGGGCAGTGAGTTCGGGCAGTGGGATCTGGCAGTGAGATCGGGCAGTGAGTTCGGGCAGTAGGATCTGGCAGAGAGATCGGGCAGTGGGATCGGGCAGTGAGTTCGGGCAGTGAGATCGGGCAGTGGGATCGGGCAGTGAGATCGGGCAGTGAGTTCGGGCAGTGGGATCTGGCAGAGAGATCGGGCATTGGGATCGGGCAGTGAGTTCGGGCAGTGAGATCGGGCATTGTGATCGGGCAGTGAGATCGGGCAGTGAGTTCGGGCAGTGAGTTCGGGCAGTGGGATCTGGCAGTGAGATCGGGCAGTGAGTTCGGGCAGTGGGATCTGGCAGAGAGATCGGGCAGTGGGATCGGGCAGTGAGTTCGGGCAGTGGGATCGGGCATTGAGATCGGGCAGTGAGATCGGGCAGTGAGTTCGGGCAGTGAGTTCGGGCAGTGGGATCTGGCAGTGAGATCGGGCAGTGAGTTCGGGCAGTGGGATCTGGCAGAGAGATCGGGCAGTGGGATCGGGCAGTGAGTTCGGGCAGTGGGATCGGGCAGTGAGATCGGGCAGTGAGATCGGGCAGTGGGATCGGGCAGTGTGATCGGGCAGTGGGATCGGGCAGTGAATTCGGGCAGTGGGATCTGGCAGTGAGTTCGGGCAGTGGGATCTGGCAGTGAGATCGGGCAGTGAGATCCGTCAGTGAGATCGGGCAGTGAGTTCGGGCAGTGAGTTCGGGCAGTGGGATCTGGCAGAGAGATCGGGCAGTGGGATCGGGCAGTGAGTTCGGGCAGTGAGATCGGGCATTGAGATCGGGCAGTGAGATCGGGCAGAGAGTTCGGGCAGTGTGTTCGGGCAGTGAGATAGGGCATTGAGATCGGGCAGTGAGATCGGGCAGTGAGTTCGGGCAGTGAGTTCGGGCAGTGGGATCTGGCAGTGAGATCGGGCAGTGAGTTCGGGCAGTAGGATCTGGCAGAGAGATCGGGCAGTGGGATCGGGCAGTGAGTTCGGGCAGTGAGATCGGGCAGTGGGATCGGGCAGTGAGATCGGGCAGTGAGTTCGGGCAGTGGGATCTGGCAGAGAGATCGGGCAGTGGGATCGGGCAGTGAGTTCGGGCAGTGAGATCGGGCATTGTGATCGGGCAGTGAGATCGGGCAGTGAGTTCGGGCAGTGAGTTCGGGCAGTGGGATCTGGCAGTGAGATCTGGCAGTGAGTTCGGGCAGTGGGATCTGGCAGAGAGATCGGGCAGTGGGATCGGGCAGTGAGTTCGGGCAGTGGGATCGGGCATTGAGATCGGGCAGTGAGATCGGGCAGTGAGTTCGGGCAGTGAGTTCGGGCAGTGGGATCTGGCAGTGAGATCGGGCAGTGAGTTCGGGCAGTGGGATCTGGCAGAGAGATCGGGCAGTGGGATCGGGCAGTGAGTTCGGGCAGTGGGATCGGGCAGTGAGATCGGGCAGTGAGATCGGGCAGTGGGATCGGGCAGTGTGATCGGGCAGTGGGATCGGGCAGTGAATTCGGGCAGTGGGATCTGGCAGTGAGATCGGGCAGTGAGTTCGGGCAGTGGGATCTGGCAGTGAGATCTGGCAGTGAGTTCGGGCAGTGGGATCTGGCAGTGAGATCAGGCAGTGAGTTCGGGCAGTGGGATCTGGCAGTGAGATCGGGCAGTGAGTTCGGGCAGTGGGATCTGGCAGAGAGATCGGGCAGTGAGATCGGGCAGTGGGATCGGGCAGTGAGATCGGGCAGTGAGTTCGGGCAGTGGGATCTGGCAGTGGGATCGGGCAGTGAGATCGGGCAGTGAGATCGGGCCGTGAGATCGGGCAATGTGGTCGGGCAGTGCGATCTGGCAGTGGGATCTGGCAGTGGGATCAGGCAGTGGGATCTGGCAGTGCGATCGGGCAGTCGGCTCGGGCAGTGAGATCGGGCAGTGAGTTCGGGCAGTGGGATCTGGCAGTGGGATCGCGCAGTGAGATCGGGCAGTGGGATCGGGCAGTGAGATTGGGCAGTGGGATCGGGGCGTGAAATCAGGCAGTGAGATCGGGCAGTGAGATCGGGCAGTGAGATCGGGCAGTGAGTTCGGGCAGTGGGATCTGGCAGTGGGATCTGGCAGTGGGATCGGGCAGAGAGATCGGGCAGTGGGATCGGGCAGTGAGATCGGTCCGTGATATCGGGCAGTGGGATCGGGGAGTGAAATCGGGCAGTGGGATCGGGCAGTGAGTTCGGGCAGTGGGATCTGGCAGTGAGATCGGGCAGTGAGATCGGGCAGTGGGATCGGGCAGTGAGATCGGGCAGTGGGATCGGGCAGTGAGATCGGGCAGTGGGATTGGGGCAGTGAGATCGGGCAGTGAGATCGGGCAGTGGGATCGGGCAGTGGGATCGGGCAGTGAGATCGGGCATTGGGATGGGGCAGTGGGATCGGGCAGTGAGATCGGGCATTGCGATCTGGCAGTGGGATCGGGCAGTGAGATCGGGAAGTGAGTTCGGGCAGTGGGATCGGGCAGTGGGATCTGGCAGAGAGATCGGGCAGTGGGATCGGGCAGTGAGTTCGGGCAGTGAGATCGGTCATTGAGATCGGGCAGTGAGATCGGGCAGTGAGTTCGGGCAGTGAGTTCGGGCAGTGAGTTCGGGCAGTGGGATCGGGCAGTGAGTTCGGGCAGTGAGATCGTGCAGTGAGTTCGGGCAGTGAGATCGGGCAGTGAGATCGGGCAGTGGGATCGGGCATTGAGATCGGGCACTGAGATCGGGCAGTGAGTTCGGGCAGTGAGTTCGGGCAGTGGGATCCGGCAGTGAGATCGGGCAGTGAGTTCGGGCAGTGGGATCTGGCAGAGATATCGGGCAGTGGGATAGGGCAGTGAGTTCGGGCAGTGAGAGCGGGCAGTGGGATCGGGCAGTGAGATCCGGCAGTGAGTTCGGGCAGTGGGATCTGGCAGAGAGATCGGACAGTGGGATCAGGCAGTGAGTTCGGGCAGTGAGATCGGGCATTGAGATCGGGCAGTGAGATCGGGCAGTGAGTTCGGGCAGTGAGTTCGGGCTGTGCGATCGGGCATTGAGATCGGGCAGTGAGTTCGGGCAGTGAGTTCGTGCAGTGGGATCCGGCAGTGAGATCGGGCAGTGAGTTCGGGCAGTGGGATCTGGCAGAGAGATCGGGCAGTGGGATCGGGCAGTGAGTTCGGGCAGTGGGATCTGGCAGAGAGATCGGGCAGTGGGATCGGGCAGTGAGGTCGGGCAGTGAGATCGGGCAGTGGGATCGGGCAGAGAGATCGGACAGTGGGATCAGGCAGTGAGTTCGGGCAGTGAGATCGGGCAGTGAGATCGGGCAGTGAGATCGGGCAGTGAGTTCGGGCAGTGAGTTCGGGCAGTGGGATCTGGCAGAGAGATCGGGCAGTGGGATCGGCCAGTGAGTTCGGGCAGTGAGATCGGGCATTGAGATCGGGCAGTGAGATCGGGCAGAGAGTTCGGGCAGTGAGTTCGGGCAGTGAGATCGGGCATTGAGATCGGGCAGTGAGATCGGGCAGTGAGTTCGGGCAGTGAGTTCGGGCAGTGGGATCTGGCAGTGAGATCGGGCAGTGAGTTCGGGCAGTAGGATCTGGCAGAGAGATCGGGCAGTGGGATCGGGCAGTGAGTTCGGGCAGTGAGATCGGGCAGTGGGATCGGGCAGTGAGATCGGGCAGTGAGTTCGGGCAGTGGGATCTGGCAGAGAGATCGGGCATTGGGATCGGGCAGTGAGTTCGGGCAGTGAGATCGGGCATTGTGATCGGGCAGTGAGATCGGGCAGTGAGTTCGGGCAGTGAGTTCGGGCAGTGGGATCTGGCAGTGAGATCGGGCAGTGAGTTCGGGCAGTGGGATCTGGCAGAGAGATCGGGCAGTGGGATCGGGCAGTGAGTTCGGGCAGTGGGATCGGGCATTGAGATCGGGCAGTGAGATCGGGCAGTGAGTTCGGGCAGTGAGTTCGGGCAGTGGGATCTGGCAGTGAGATCGGGCAGTGAGTTCGGGCAGTGGGATCTGGCAGAGAGATCGGGCAGTGGGATCGGGCAGTGAGTTCGGGCAGTGGGATCGGGCAGTGAGATCGGGCAGTGAGATCGGGCAGTGGGATCGGGCAGTGTGATCGGGCAGTGGGATCGGGCAGTGAATTCGGGCAGTGGGATCTGGCAGTGAGTTCGGGCAGTGGGATCTGGCAGTGAGATCGGGCAGTGAGATCCGTCAGTGAGATCGGGCAGTGAGTTCGGGCAGTGAGTTCGGGCAGTGGGATCTGGCAGAGAGATCGGGCAGTGGGATCGGGCAGTGAGTTCGGGCAGTGAGATCGGGCATTGAGATCGGGCAGTGAGATCGGGCAGAGAGTTCGGGCAGTGTGTTCGGGCAGTGAGATCGGGCATTGAGATCGGGCAGTGAGATCGGGCAGTGAGTTCGGGCAGTGAGTTCGGGCAGTGGGATCTGGCAGTGAGATCGGGCAGTGAGTTCGGGCAGTAGGATCTGGCAGAGAGATCGGGCAGTGGGATCGGGCAGTGAGTTCGGGCAGTGAGATCGGGCAGTGGGATCGGGCAGTGAGATCGGGCAGTGAGTTCGGGCAGTGGGATCTGGCAGAGAGATCGGGCAGTGGGATCGGGCAGTGAGTTCGGGCAGTGAGATCGGGCATTGTGATCGGGCAGTGAGATCGGGCAGTGAGTTCGGGCAGTGAGTTCGGGCAGTGGGATCTGGCAGTGAGATCTGGCAGTGAGTTCGGGCAGTGGGATCTGGCAGAGAGATCGGGCAGTGGGATCGGGCAGTGAGTTCGGGCAGTGGGATCGGGCATTGAGATCGGGCAGTGAGATCGGGCAGTGAGTTCGGGCAGTGAGTTCGGGCAGTGGGATCTGGCAGTGAGATCGGGCAGTGAGTTCGGGCAGTGGGATCTGGCAGAGAGATCGGGCAGTGGGATCGGGCAGTGAGTTCGGGCAGTGGGATCGGGCAGTGAGATCGGGCAGTGAGATCGGGCAGTGGGATCGGGCAGTGTGATCGGGCAGTGGGATCGGGCAGTGAATTCGGGCAGTGGGATCTGGCAGTGAGATCGGGCAGTGAGTTCGGGCAGTGGGATCTGGCAGTGAGATCTGGCAGTGAGTTCGGGCAGTGGGATCTTGCAGTGAGATCAGGCAGTGAGTTCGGGCAGTGGGATCTGGCAGTGAGATCGGGCAGTGAGTTCGGGCAGTGGGATCTGGCAGAGAGATCGGGCAGTGAGATCGGGCAGTGGGATCGGGCAGTGAGATCGGGCAGTGAGTTCGGGCAGTGGGATCTGGCAGTGGGATCGGGCAGTGAGATCGGGCAGTGAGATCGGGCCGTGAGATCGGGCAATGTGGTCGGGCAGTGCGATCTGGCAGTGGGATCTGGCAGTGGGATCAGGCAGTGGGATCTGGCAGTGCGATCGGGCAGTCGGCTCGGGCAGTGAGATCGGGCAGTGAGTTCGGGCAGTGGGATCTGGCAGTGGGATCGCGCAGTGAGATCGGGCAGTGGGATCGGGCAGTGAGATTGGGCAGTGGGATCGGGGCGTGAAATCAGGCAGTGAGATCGGGCAGTGAGATCGGGCAGTGAGATCGGGCAGTGAGTTCGGGCAGTGGGATCTGGCAGTGGGATCTGGCAGTGGGATCGGGCAGAGAGATCGGGCAGTGGGATCGGGCAGTGAGATCGGTCCGTGATATCGGGCAGTGGGATCGGGGAGTGAAATCGGGCAGTGGGATCGGGCAGTGAGTTCGGGCAGTGGGATCTGGCAGTGGGATCGGGCAGTGAGATCGGGCATTGAGATCGGGCAGTGAGATCGGGCAGTGAGATCGGGCAGTGGGATCGGGCAGTGAGATCGGGCAGTGGGATCGGGCAGTGAGATCGGGCAGTGGGATTGGGGCAGTGAGATCGGGCAGTGAGATCGGGCAGTGGGATCGGGCAGTGGGATCGGGCAGTGAGATCGGGCATTGGGATGGGGCAGTGGGATCGGGCAGTGAGATCGGGCATTGCGATCTGGCAGTGGGATCGGGCAGTGGGATCGGACAGTGGGATCGGGCAGTGAGATCGGTCATTGGGATCGGGCAGTGGGATCGGGCAGTGAGATCGGGCAGTGGGATCGGGCATTGAGATCGGGCAGTGAGATCGGGCAGTGGGATCGGGCAGTGAGTTCGGGCAGTGGGATCTGGCAGTGAGATCGGGCAGTGAGCTCGGGCAGTGAGATCGGGCAGTGAGTTCGGGCAGTGAGTTCAGGCAGTGGGATCTGGCAGAGAGATCGGGCAGTGGGATCGGGCAGTGAGTTCGGGCAGTGAGATCGGGCATTGAGATCGGGCAGTGAGATCGGGCAGTGAGTTCGGGCAGTGAGTTCGGGCAGTGGGATCGGGCAGTGGGATCGGGCAGTGAGTTCGGGCAGTGGGATCTGGCAGTAAGATCGGGCAGTGAGATCGGGCAGTGAGATCGGGCAGTGAGATCGGGCAGTGAGTTCGGGCAGTGGGATCTGGCAGGGAGATCGGGCAGTGGGATCGGGCAGTGAGTTCGGGCAGTGAGATCGGGCAGTGAGATCGGGCAGTGATATCGGGCAGTGAGTTCGGGAAGTGAGTTCGGGCAGTGGGATCGGGCAGTGGGATCTGGCAGAGAGATCGGGCAGTGGGATCGGGCAGTGATTTCGTGCAGTGAGATCGGTCATTGAGATCGGGCAGTGAGATCGGGCAGTGAGTTCGGGCAGTGAGTTCGGGCAGTGAGTTCGGGCAGTGGGATCGGGCAGTGAGTTCGGGCAGTGAGATCGTGCAGTGAGTTCGGGCAGTGAGATCGGGCAGTGAGATCGGGCAGTGGGATCGTGCAGTGAGATCGGGCAGTGAGTTCGGGCAGTGAGTTCGGGCAGTGCGATCGGGCATTGAGATCGGGCAGTGAGATCGGGCAGTGAGTTCGGGCAGTAGGATCTGGCAGTGAGATCGGGCAGTGAGTTCGGGCAGTGGGATCTGGCAGAGAGATCGGGCAGTGGGATCGGGCAGTGAGTTCGGGCAGTGAGATCGGGCAGTGGGATCGGGCAGTGAGATCGGGCAGTGAGATCGGGCAGTGGGATCGGGCAGTGGGATCGGGCAGTGGGATCGGGCAGTGAGATAGGGCATTGGGATCGGGCAGTGAGATCGGACAGTGGGATCGGGCAGTGAGATCGGGCATTGGGATCTGGCAGTGGGATCGGGCAGTGAGATCGGACAGTGGGATCGGGCAGTGAGATCGGGCATTGGGATCGGGCAGTGGGATCGGGCATTGAGATCGGGCAGAGGGATCGGACATTGAGATCGGGCAGTGAGATCGGGCAGTGGGATCGGGCAGTGAGATCGGGCAGTGGGATCTGGCAGTGGTATCTGGCAGTGAGATCGGGCAGTGGGATCGGGCATTGAGATCGGGCAGTGGGATCGGGCATTGAGATCGGGCAGTGAGATCGGGTAGTGGGATCGGGCAGTGAGTTCGGGCAGTGGGATCTGGCAGTGAGATCGGGCAGTGAGATCCGTCAGTGAGATCGGGCAGTGAGTTCGGGCAGTGAGTTCGGGCAGTGGGATCTGGCAGTGAGATCGGGCAGTGAGATTGGGCAGTGGGATCGGGGAGTGAAATCAGGCAGTGTAATCAGGCAATGAGATCGTGCAGTGAGATCGGGCAGTGAGATCGGGCAGTGAGATCGAGCCGTGATATCGGGCAGTGGGATCGGGGAGTGAAATCGGGCAGTAAGATCGGGCAGTGAGTTCGGGCAGTGGGATCTGGCAGTGGGATCTGGCAGTGGGATCGGGTAGTGAGATCGGGCCGTGATATCGGGCAGTGGGATCGGGGAGTGAAATCGGGCAGTGAGATCGGGCAGTGAGTTCGGGCAGTGGGATCTGGCAGTGGGATCGGGCAGTGAGATCGGGCAGTGGGATCGGGCAGTGGGATCTGGCAGTGAGATCTGGCACTGGAATCGGGCAGGAGGATCGGGCATTGGGATCGTGGAGAGAGAACGGGCAGTGAGATCAGGCCGTGAGATCAGGCTGTGAGATCTGGCAGTGGGATCAGGCAGTGGGATCGGGCAGTGAGATCTGGCAGTGGGATCGGGCAGAAGGATCTGGCTGTGGGATCGGGCAGTGGGATCTGGCTGTGGGATCTGGCTGAGATCGGGCAGTGGGATCGGGCGGTGAGATCGGGCAGTGGGATCTGGCAGTGGGATCGGGCAGTGAGATCGGGCATTGAGATCGGGCAGTGAGATCGGGCAGTGAGTTCGGGCAGTGAGATCGGGCAGTGAGTTCGGGCAGTGAGTTCGGGCAGTGGGATCTGGCAGTGAGATCGGGCAGTGAGTTCGGGCAGTAGGATCTGGCAGAGAGATCGGGCAGTGGGATCGGGCAGTGAGTTCGGGCAGTGAGATCGGGCAGTGGGATCGGGCAGTGAGATCGGGCAGTGAGTTCGGGCAGTGGGATCTGGCAGAGAGATCGGGCAGTGGGATCGGGCAGTGAGTTCGGGCAGTGAGATCGGGCATTGTGATCGGGCAGTGAGATCGGGCAGTGAGTTCGGGCAGTGAGTTCGGGCAGTGGGATCTGGCAGTGAGATCTGGCAGTGAGTTCGGGCAGTGGGATCTGGCAGAGAGATCGGGCAGTGGGATCGGGCAGTGAGTTCGGGCAGTGGGATCGGGCATTGAGATCGGGCAGTGAGATCGGGCAGTGAGTTCGGGCAGTGAGTTCGGGCAGTGGGATCTGGCAGTGAGATCGGGCAGTGAGTTCGGGCAGTGGGATCTGGCAGAGAGATCGGGCAGTGGGATCGGGCAGTGAGTTCGGGCAGTGGGATCGGGCAGTGAGATCGGGCAGTGAGATCGGGCAGTGGGATCGGGCAGTGTGATCGGGCAGTGGGATCGGGCAGTGAATTCGGGCAGTGGGATCTGGCAGTGAGATCGGGCAGTGAGTTCGGGCAGTGGGATCTGGCAGTGAGATCTGGCAGTGAGTTCGGGCAGTGGGATCTTGCAGTGAGATCAGGCAGTGAGTTCGGGCAGTGGGATCTGGCAGTGAGATCGGGCAGTGAGTTCGGGCAGTGGGATCTGGCAGAGAGATCGGGCAGTGAGATCGGGCAGTGGGATCGGGCAGTGAGATCGGGCAGTGAGTTCGGGCAGTGGGATCTGGCAGTGGGATCGGGCAGTGAGATCGGGCAGTGAGATCGGGCCGTGAGATCGGGCAATGTGGTCGGGCAGTGCGATCTGGCAGTGGGATCTGGCAGTGGGATCAGGCAGTGGGATCTGGCAGTGCGATCGGGCAGTCGGCTCGGGCAGTGAGATCGGGCAGTGAGTTCGGGCAGTGGGATCTGGCAGTGGGATCGCGCAGTGAGATCGGGCAGTGGGATCGGGCAGTGAGATTGGGCAGTGGGATCGGGGCGTGAAATCAGGCAGTGAGATCGGGCAGTGAGATCGGGCAGTGAGATCGGGCAGTGAGTTCGGGCAGTGGGATCTGGCAGTGGGATCTGGCAGTGGGATCGGGCAGAGAGATCGGGCAGTGGGATCGGGCAGTGAGATCGGTCCGTGATATCGGGCAGTGGGATCGGGGAGTGAAATCGGGCAGTGGGATCGGGCAGTGAGTTCGGGCAGTGGGATCTGGCAGTGGGATCGGGCAGTGAGATCGGGCATTGAGATCGGGCAGTGAGATCGGGCAGTGAGATCGGGCAGTGGGATCGGGCAGTGAGATCGGGCAGTGGGATCGGGCAGTGAGATCGGGCAGTGGGATTGGGGCAGTGAGATCGGGCAGTGAGATCGGGCAGTGGGATCGGGCAGTGGGATCGGGCAGTGAGATCGGGCATTGGGATGGGGCAGTGGGATCGGGCAGTGAGATCGGGCATTGCGATCTGGCAGTGGGATCGGGCAGTGGGATCGGACAGTGGGATCGGGCAGTGAGATCGGTCATTGGGATCGGGCAGTGGGATCGGGCAGTGAGATCGGGCAGTGGGATCGGGCATTGAGATCGGGCAGTGAGATCGGGCAGTGGGATCGGGCAGTGAGTTCGGGCAGTGGGATCTGGCAGTGAGATCGGGCAGTGAGCTCGGGCAGTGAGATCGGGCAGTGAGTTCGGGCAGTGAGTTCAGGCAGTGGGATCTGGCAGAGAGATCGGGCAGTGGGATCGGGCAGTGAGTTCGGGCAGTGAGATCGGGCATTGAGATCGGGCAGTGAGATCGGGCAGTGAGTTCGGGCAGTGAGTTCGGGCAGTGGGATCGGGCAGTGGGATCGGGCAGTGAGTTCGGGCAGTGGGATCTGGCAGTAAGATCGGGCAGTGAGATCGGGCAGTGAGATCGGGCAGTGAGATCGGGCAGTGAGTTCGGGCAGTGGGATCTGGCAGGGAGATCGGGCAGTGGGATCGGGCAGTGAGTTCGGGCAGTGAGATCGGGCAGTGAGATCGGGCAGTGATATCGGGCAGTGAGTTCGGGAAGTGAGTTCGGGCAGTGGGATCGGGCAGTGGGATCTGGCAGAGAGATCGGGCAGTGGGATCGGGCAGTGATTTCGTGCAGTGAGATCGGTCATTGAGATCGGGCAGTGAGATCGGGCAGTGAGTTCGGGCAGTGAGTTCGGGCAGTGAGTTCGGGCAGTGGGATCGGGCAGTGAGTTCGGGCAGTGAGATCGTGCAGTGAGTTCGGGCAGTGAGATCGGGCAGTGAGATCGGGCAGTGGGATCGTGCAGTGAGATCGGGCAGTGAGTTCGGGCAGTGAGTTCGGGCAGTGCGATCGGGCATTGAGATCGGGCAGTGAGATCGGGCAGTGAGTTCGGGCAGTAGGATCTGGCAGTGAGATCGGGCAGTGAGTTCGGGCAGTGGGATCTGGCAGAGAGATCGGGCAGTGGGATCGGGCAGTGAGTTCGGGCAGTGAGATCGGGCAGTGGGATCGGGCAGTGAGATCGGGCAGTGAGATCGGGCAGTGGGATCGGGCAGTGGGATCGGGCAGTGGGATCGGGCAGTGAGATAGGGCATTGGGATCGGGCAGTGAGATCGGACAGTGGGATCGGGCAGTGAGATCGGGCATTGGGATCTGGCAGTGGGATCGGGCAGTGAGATCGGACAGTGGGATCGGGCAGTGAGATCGGGCATTGGGATCGGGCAGTGGGATCGGGCATTGAGATCGGGCAGAGGGATCGGACATTGAGATCGGGCAGTGAGATCGGGCAGTGGGATCGGGCAGTGAGATCGGGCAGTGGGATCTGGCAGTGGTATCTGGCAGTGAGATCGGGCAGTGGGATCGGGCATTGAGATCGGGCAGTGGGATCGGGCATTGAGATCGGGCAGTGAGATCGGTTAGTGGGATCGGGCAGTGAGTTCGGGCAGTGGGATCTGGCAGTGAGATCGGGCAGTGAGATCCGTCAGTGAGATCGGGCAGTGAGTTCGGGCAGTGAGTTCGGGCAGTGGGATCTGGCAGTGAGATCGGGCAGTGAGATTGGGCAGTGGGATCGGGGAGTGAAATCAGGCAGTGTAATCAGGCAATGAGATCGTGCAGTGAGATCGGGCAGTGAGATCGGGCAGTGAGATCGAGCCGTGATATCGGGCAGTGGGATCGGGGAGTGAAATCGGGCAGTAAGATCGGGCAGTGAGTTCGGGCAGTGGGATCTGGCAGTGGGATCTGGCAGTGGGATCGGGTAGTGAGATCGGGCCGTGATATCGGGCAGTGGGATCGGGGAGTGAAATCGGGCAGTGAGATCGGGCAGTGAGTTCGGGCAGTGGGATCTGGCAGTGGGATCGGGCAGTGAGATCGGGCAGTGGGATCGGGCAGTGGGATCTGGCAGTGAGATCTGGCACTGGAATCGGGCAGGAGGATCGGGCATTGGGATCGTGGAGAGAGAACGGGCAGTGAGATCAGGCCGTGAGATCAGGCTGTGAGATCTGGCAGTGGGATCAGGCAGTGGGATCGGGCAGTGAGATCTGGCAGTGGGATCGGGCAGTGGGATCTGGCTGTGGGATCGGGCAGTGGGATCTGGCTGTGGGATCTGGCTGAGATCGGGCAGTGGGATCGGGCGGTGAGATCGGGCAGTGGGATCTGGCAGTGGGATCGGGCAGTGAGATCGGGCAGTGGGATCTGGCAGTGGGATCGGGCAGTGTGATCGGTCAATGGGATCTGGCAGTGGGATCAGGCAGTGGGATCGGGCAGTGGGCTCGGGCAGTGAGATCGGGCAATGGGGCCGGGCAGTGGGATCGGGCAGTGGGATCGGGCAGTGGGATCGGGCAGTGGGATCGGGCAGTGAGTTCGGGCAGTGGGATCTGGCAGTGAGATCGGGCAGTGAGTTCGGGCAGTGGGGTCTGGCAGTGAGATCTGGCAGTGAGTTCAGGCAGTGAGATCGGGCAGTGGGATCGGGCAGTGAGTTCGGGCAGTGGGATCTGGCAGTGAGATCGGGCAGTGAGTTCGGGCAGTGGGATCTGGCAGAGAGATCGGGCAGTGAGATCGGGCAGTGGGATGGGGCAGTGAGATCGGGCAGTGAGTTCGGGCAGTGGGATCTGGCAGAGAGATCGGGCAGTGGGATCAGGCAGTGAGATCGGGCAGTGAGTTCGGGCAGTGAGATCAGGCAGTGGGATCGGGCAGAGAGATCGGGCAGTGAGTTCGGGCAGTGGGATCTGGCAGTGAGATCGGGCAGTGAGTTCGGGTAGTGGGATCTGGCAGAGAGATCAGGCAGTGATTTCGGGCAGTGAGATCAGGCCGTGAGATCAGGCAGTGTGATCAGGCAGTGGGATCTGGCAGTGGGATCTGGCAGTGGGATCAGGCAGTGGGATCTGGCAGTGGGATCGGGCAGTGAGATCGGGCAGTGAGATCGGGCAGTGTGATCAGGCAGTGGGATCTGGCAGTGGGATCTGGCAGTGGGATCAGCCAGTGGGATCTGGCAGTGGGATCGGGCAGTGAGATCGGGCAGTGAGATCGGGCAGTGAGATCGGGGCGTGAAATCAGGCAGTGAGATCGGGCAGTGAGATCGGGCAGTGAGATCGGGCAGTGAGTTCGGGCAGTGGGATCTGGCAGTGGGTTCTGGCAGTGGGATCGGGCAGTGAGATCGGGCAGTGGGATCGGGCAGTGAGATCGGGCCGTGATATCGGGCAGTGGGATCGGGGAGTGAAATCGGGCAGTGGGATCGGGCAGTGAGTTCGGGCAGTGGGATCGGGCCGTGAGTTCGGGCAGTGAGATCGGTCATTGAGATCGGGCAGTGAGATCGGGCAGTGAGTTCGGGCAGTGAGTTCGGGCAGTGAGTTCGGGCAGTGGGATCGGGCAGTGAGTTCGGGCAGTGAGATCGTGCAGTGAGTTCGGGCAATGAGATCGGGCAGTGAGATCGGGCAGTGGGATCGGGCATTGAGATCGGGCAGTGAGATCGGGCAGTGATTTCGGGCAGTGAGTTCGGGCAGTGGGATCTGGCAGTGAGATCGGGCAGTGAGTTCGGGCAGTGGGATCTGGCAGAGATATCGGGCAGTGGGATCGGGCAATGAGATCGGGCAGTGAGATCGGGCAGTGAGATCGGTCAGTGAGTTCGGGCAGTGGGATCTGGCAGAGAGATCGGATAGTGGGATCAGGCAGTGAGTTCGGGCAGTGAGATCGGGCATTGAGATCGGGCAGTGAGATCGGGCAGTGAGTTCGGGCAGTGAGTTCGGGCAGTGCGATCGGGCATTGAGATCGGGCAGTGAGATCGGGCAGTGAATTCGGGTAGTAGGATCTGGCAGTGAGATCGGGCAGTGAGTTCGGGCAGTGGGATCTGGCAGAGAGATCGGGCAGTGGGATCGGGCAGTGAGTTCGGGCAGTGAGATCGGGCAGTGGGATCGGGCAGTGGGATCGGGCAGTGGGATCGGGCAGTGAGTTCGGGCAGTGGGATCTGGCAGTGAGATCGGGCAGTGAGTTCGGGCAGTGAGATCGAGCCGTGATATCGGGCAGTGGGATCGGGGAGTGAAATCGGGCAGTAAGATCGGGCAGTGAGTTCGGGCAGTGGGATCTGGCAGTGGGATCTGGCAGTGGGATCGGGTAGTGAGATCGGGCCGTGATATCGGGCAGTGGGATCGGGGAGTGAAATCGGGCAGTGAGATCGGGCAGTGAGTTCGGGCAGTGGGATCTGGCAGTGGGATCGGGCAGTGAGATCGGGCAGTGGGATCGGGCAGTGGGATCTGGCAGTGAGATCTGGCACTGGAATCGGGCAGGAGGATCGGGCATTGGGATCGTGGAGAGAGAACGGGCAGTGAGATCAGGCCGTGAGATCAGGCTGTGAGATCTGGCAGTGGGATCAGGCAGTGGGATCGGGCAGTGAGATCTGGCAGTGGGATCGGGCAGTGGGATCTGGCTGTGGGATCGGGCAGTGGGATCTGGCTGTGGGATCTGGCTGAGATCGGGCAGTGGGATCGGGCGGTGAGATCGGGCAGTGGGATCGGGCATTGAGATCGGGCAGTGAGATCGGGCAGTGAGTTCGGGCAGTGAGTTCGGGCAGTGGGATCGGGCAGTGAGTTCGGGCAGTGAGATCGTGCAGTGAGTTCGGGCAATGAGATCGGGCAGTGAGATCGGGCAGTGGGATCGGGCATTGAGATCGGGCAGTGAGATCGGGCAGTGATTTCGGGCAGTGAGTTCGGGCAGTGGGATCTGGCAGTGAGATCGGGCAGTGAGTTCGGTCATTGAGATCGGGCAGTGAGATCGGGCAGTGAGTTCGGGCAGTGAGTTCGGGCAGTGAGTTCGGGCAGTGGGATCGGGCAGTGAGTTCGGGCAGTGAGATCGTGCAGTGAGTTCGGGCAATGAGATCGGGCAGTGAGATCGGGCAGTGGGATCGGGCATTGAGATCGGGCAGTGAGATCGGGCAGTGATTTCGGGCAGTGAGTTCGGGCAGTGGGATCTGGCAGTGAGATCGGGCAGTGAGTTCGGGCAGTGGGATCTGGCAGAGATATCGGGCAGTGGGATCGGGCAGTGAGATCGGGCAGTGAGATCGGGCAGTGAGATCGGTCAGTGAGTTCGGGCAGTGGGATCTGGCAGAGAGATCGGACAGTGGGATCAGGCAGTGAGTTCGGGCAGTGAGATCGGGCATTGAGATCGGGCAGTGAGATCGGGCAGTGAGTTCAGGCAGTGAGTTCGGGCAGTGCGATCGGGCATTGAGATCGGGCAGTGAGATCGGGCAGTGAATTCGGGTAGTAGGATCTGGCAGTGAGATCGGGCAGTGAGTTCGGGCAGTGGGATCTGGCAGAGAGATCGGGCAGTGGGATCGGGCAGTGAGTTCGGGCAGTGAGATCGGGCAGTGGGATCGGGCAGTGGGATCGGGCAGTGAGTTCGGGCAGTGGGATCTGGCAGTGAGATCGGGCAGTGAGTTCGGGCAGTGGGATCTCGCAGTGAGATCGGGCAGTGAGTTCGGGAAGTGAGATCGGGCAGTGGGATCGGGCAGTGAGTTCGGGCAGTGGGATCTGGCAGTGAGATCGGGCAGTGGGATCTGGCAGTGAGATCGGGCAGTGAGATCGGGCAGTGAGTTCGGGCAGTGGGATCTGGCAGAGAGATCGGGCAGTGAGATCGGGCAGTGGGATGGGGCAGTGAGATCGGGCAGTGAGTTCGGGCAGTGGGATCTGGCAGAGAGATCGGGCAGTGGGATCAGGCAGTGAGATCGGGCAGTGAGTTCGGGCAGTGAGATCGGGCAGTGGGATCGGGCAGTGGGATCGGGCAGTGGGATCGGGCAGTGAGTTCGGGCAGTGGGATCTGGCAGTGAGATCGGGCAGTGAGTTCGGGCAGTGGGATCTCGCCGTGAGATCGGGCAGTGAGTTCGGGCAGTGAGATCGGGCAGTGGGATCGGGCAGTGAGTTCGGGCAGTGGGATCTGGCAGTGAGATCGGGCAGTGAGTTCGGGCAGTGGGATCTGGCAGAGAGATCGGGCAGTGAGATCGGGCAGTGGGATGGGGCAGTGAGATCGGGCAGTGAGTTCGGGCAGTGGGATCTGGCAGAGAGATCGGGCAGTGGGATCAGGCAGTGAGATCGGGCAGTGAGTTCGGGCAGTGAAATCGGGCAGTGGGATCGGGCAGTGAGATCGGGCAGTGAGTTCGGTCAGTGGGATCTGGCAGTGAGATCGGGCAGTGAGTTCGGGCAGTGGGATCTGGCAGAGAGATCAGGCAGTGATTTCGGGCAGTGAGATCGGGCCGTGAGATCGGGCAGTGTGATCGGGCAGTGGGATCTGGCAGTGGGATCGGGCAGTGGGATCAGGCAGTGGGATCTGGCAGTGGGATCGGGCAGTGAGATCGGGCAGTGAGATCGGGCCGTGAGATCGGGCAGTGTGATCGGGCAGTGGGATCTGGCAGTGGGATCTGGCAGTGGGATCAGGCAGTGGGATCTGGCAGTGGGATCGGGCAGTCGGCTCGGGCAGTGAGATCGGGCAGTGGGATCTGGCAGTGGAATCGCGCAGTGAGATCGGGCAGTGGGATCGGGCAGTGAGATCGGGCAGTGAGATCGGGCAGTGGGATCGGGGCGTGAAATCAGGCAGTGAGATCGGGCAGTGAGATCGGGCAGTGAGATCGGGCAGTGAGTTCGGGCAGTGGGATCTGGCAGTGGGTTCTGGCAGTGGGATCTGGCTGTGAGATCGGGCAGTGGGATCGGGCAGTGAGATCGGGCCGTGATATCGGGCAGTGGGATCGGGGAGTGAAATCCGGCAGTGGGATCGGGCAGTGAGTTCGGGCAGTGGGATCTGGCAGTGGGATCGGGCAGTGAGATCGGGCAGTGAGATTGGGCAGTGGGATCGGGGAGAGAAATCAGGCAGTGAGATCGGGCAGTGAGATCGGGCAGTGAGATTGGGCAGTGGGATCGGGGAGTGAAATCAGGCAGTGAGATCGGGCAGTGGGATCGGGCAGTGAGATCGGGCAGTGAGATTGGGCAGTGGGATCGGGGAGTGAAATCAGGCAGTGTAATCAGGCAATGAGATCGTGCAGTGAGATCGGGCAGTGAGATCGGGCAGTGAGATCGAGCCGTGATATCGGGCAGTGGGATCGGGGAGTGAAATCGGGCAGTAAAATCGGGCAGTGAGTTCGGGCAGTGGGATCTGGCAGTGGGATCTGGCAGTGGGATCGGGTAGTGAGATCGGGCAGTGAGATCGGGCAGTGAGTTCGGGCAGTGGGATCTGGCAGTGGGATCGGGCAGTGAGATCGGGCAGTGGGATCGGGCAGTGGGATCGGGCAGTGGGATCGGGCAGTGAGATCGGGCAGTGAGTTCGGGCAGTGGGATCTTGCAGTGGGATCTGGCAGTGGGATCGGGCAGTGAGATCGGGCAGTGGGATCGGGCAGTGAGATCGGGCAGTGAGATTGGGCAGTGGGATCTGGCTGAGATCGGGCAGTGGGATCGGGCAGTGAGATCGGGCAGTGAGATTGGGCAGTGGGATCGGGCAGTGAGATCGGGCAGTGAGATTGGGCAGTGGGATCTGGCAGTGAAATCGGGCAGTGAGATCGGGCAGTGGGATCTGGCAGTGAGATCTGGCACTGGAATCGGGCAGGAGGATCGGGCATTGGGATCGTGGAGAGAGAACGGGCAGTGAGATCAGGCCGTGAGATCAGGCTGTGAGATCTGGCAGTGGGATCAGGCAGTGGGATCAGGCAGTGAGATCTGGCAGTGGGATCGGGCAGTGGGATCTGGCTGTGGAATCGGGCAGTGGGATCTGGCTGTGGGATCTGGCTGAGATCGGGCAGTGGGATCGGGCGGTGAGATCGGGCAGTGGGATCTGGCAGTGGGATCGGGCAGTGAGATCGGGCAGTGGGATCTGGCAGTGGGATCGGGCAGTGTGATCGGTCAATGGGATCTGGCAGTGGGATCAGGCAGTGGGATCGGGCAGTGGGCTCGGGCAGTGAGATCGGGCAATGGGGCCGGGAAGTGGGCTCGGGCAGTGGGATCGGGCAGTGGGATCGGGCCGTGAGATCGGGCAGTTGGATCGGGCAGTGTGATCGGGCAGTGATATCGGGCAGTGAGATCGGGCAGTGAGTTCGGGCAGTGGGATCTGGCAGAGAGATCGGACAGTGGGATCAGGCAGTGAGTTCGGGCAGTGAGATCGGGCATTGAGATCGGGCAGTGAGATCGGGCAGTGAGTTCGGGCAGTGAGATCGGGCAGTGAGATCGGGCCGTGATATCGGGCAGTGGGATCTGGCAGTGAGATCGGGCAGTGAGTTCGGGCAGTGGGATCTGGCAGAGAGATCGGGCAGTGGAATCGGGCAGTGAGTTCGGGCAGTGAGATCGGGCAGTGGGATCGGGCAGTGAGATCGGGCAGTGGGATCAGGCAGTGGGATCGGGCAGTGGGATCGGGCAGTGAGTTCGGGCAGTGGGATCTGGCAGTGAGATCGGGCAGTGAGTTCGGGCAGTGGGATCTGGCAGTGAGATCTGGCAGTGAGTTCGGGCAGTGAGATCGGGCAGTGGGATCGGGCAGTGATTTCGGGCAGTGGGATCTGGCAGTGAGATCGGGCAGTGAGTTCGGGCAGTGGGATCTGGCAGAGAGATCGGGCAGTGAGATCGGGCAGTGGGATGGGGCAGTGAGATCGGGCAGTGAGTTCGGGCAGTGGGATCTGGCAGAGAGTTTGGGCAGTGGGATCAGGCAGTGAGATCGGGCAGTGAGTTCGGGCAGTGAGAGCGGGCAGTGGGATCGGGCAGTGAGATCGGGCAGTGAGTTCGGGCAGTGGGATCTGGCAGTGAGTTCGGGCAGTGAGTTCGGGCAGTGGGATCTGGCAGAGAGATCAGGCAGTGATTTCGGGCAGTGAGATCGGGCCGTGAGATCGGGCAGTGAGATCGGGCAGTGGGATCTGGCAGTGGGATCTGGCAGTGGGATCAGGCAGTGGGATCTGGCAGTGGGATCGGGCACTGAGATCGGGCAGTGAGATCGGGCAGTGGGATCGGGCAGTGAGATCGGGCAGTGTGATCGGGCAGTGGGATCTGGCAGTGGGATCTGGCAGTGGGATCAGGCAGTGGGATCTGGCAGTGGGATCGGGCAGTCGGCTCGGGCAGTGAGATTGGGCAGTGAGTTCGGGCAGTGGGATCTGGCAGCGGAATCGCGCAGTGAGATCGGGCAGTGGTATCGGGCAGTGAGATCGGGCAGTGAGATCGGGCAGTGGGATCGGGGCGTGAAATCAGGCAGTGAGATCGGGCAGTGAGATCGGGCAGTGAGATCGGGCAGTGAGTTCGGGCAGTGGGATCTGGCAGTGGGTTCTGGCAGTGGGATCGGGCAGTGAGATCGGGCAGTGGGATCGGGCAGTGAGATCGGGGAGTGAAATCGGGCAGTGGGATCGGGCAGTGAGTTCGGGCAGTGGGATCTGGCAGTGGGATCGGGCAGTGAGATCGGGCAGTGAGATTGGGCAGTGGGATCGGGGAGTGAAATCAGGCAGTGAGATCGGGCAGTGAGATTGGGCAGTGAGATTGGGCAGTGGGATCGGGGAGTGAAATCAGGCAGTGAGATCGGGCAGTGGGATCGGGCAGTGAGATCGGGCAGTGAGAATGGGCAGTGGGATCGGGGAGTGAAATCAGGCAGTGTAATCAGGCAGTGAGATCATGCAGTGAGATCGGGCAGTGAGATCGGGCAGTGGGATCGGGGAGTGAAATCGGGCAGTAAGATCGGGCAGTGAGTTCGGGCAGTGGGATCTGGCAGTGGGATCTGGCAGTGGGATCGGGCAGTGAGATCGGGCAGTGGGATCGTGGAGAGAGAACGGGCAGTGAGATCAGACCGTGAGATCAGGCTGTGAGATCTGGCAGTGGGATCAGGCAGTTGATCGGGCAGTGAGATCTGGCAGTGGGATCGGGCAGTGGGATCTGGCTGTGGGATCGGGCAGTGGGATCTGGCTGTGGGATCTGGCTGAGATCGGGCAGTGAGATCGGGCAGTGGGATCTGGCAGTGGGATCGGGCAGTGTGATCAGTCAATGGGATCTGGCAGTGGGATCAGGCAGTGGGATCTGGCAGTGGGATCGGGCAGTGGGATCGGGCAGTGAGATCGGGCAGTGAGTTCGGGCAGTGGGATCTTGCAGTGGGATCTGGCAGTGGGATCGGGCAGTGAGATCGGGCAGTGGGATCGGGCAGTGAGATCGGGCAGTGAGATTGGGCAGTGGGATCTGGCAGTGAGATCGGGCAGTGGGATCTGTCAGTGGGATCTGGCAGTGAGATCTGGCACTGGAATCGGGCAGGAGGATCGGGCATTGGGATCGTGGAGAGAGAACGGGCAGTGAGATCAGACCGTGAGATCAGGCTGTGAGATCTGGCAGTGGGATCAGGCAGTGATTTCGGGCAGTGGGATCTGGCAGTGAGATCGGGCAGTGAGTTCGGGCAGTGGGATCTGGCAGAGAGATCGGGCAGTGAGATCGGGCAGTGGGATGGGGCAGTGAGATCGGGCAGTGAGTTCGGGCAGTGGGATCTGGCAGAGAGATCGGGCAGTGGGATCAGGCAGTGAGATCGGGCAGTGAGTTTGGGCAGTGAGAGCGGGCAGTGGGATCGGGCAGTGAGATCGGGCAGTGAGTTCGGGCAGTGGGATCTGGCAGTGAGATCGGGCAGTGAGTTCGGGCAGTGAGATCGGGCAGTGGGATCGGGCAGTGATTTCGGGCAGTGGGATCTGGCAGTGAGATCGGGCAGTGAGTTCGGGCAGTGGGATCTGGCAGAGAGATCGGGCAGTGAGATCGGGCAGTGGGATCTGGCAGAGAGATTGGGCAGTGGGATCAGGCAGTGAGATCGGGCAGTGAGTTCGGGCAGTGAGAGCGGGCAGTGGGATCGGGCAGTGAGATCGGGCAGTGAGTTCGGGCAGTGGGATCTGGCAGTGAGTTCGGGCAGTGAGTTCGGGCAGTGGGATCTGGCAGAGAGATCAGGCAGTGATTTCGGGCAGTGAGATCGGGCCGTGAGATCGGGCAGTGTGATCGGGCAGTGGGATCTGGCAGTGGGATCTGGCAGTGGGATCAGGCAGTGGGATCTGGCAGTGGGATTGGGCAGTGAGATCGGGCAGTGAGATCGGGCAGTGGGATCGGGCCGTGAGATCGGGCAGTGTGATCGGGCAGTGGGATCTGGCAGTGGGATCTGGCAGTGGGATCAGGCAGTGGGATCTGGCAGTGGGATCGGGCAGTCGGCTCAGGCAGTGAGATCGGGCAGTGAGTTCGGGCAGTGGGATCTGGCAGCGGAATCGCGCAGTGAGATCGGGCAGTGAGATCGGGCAGTGGGATCGGGGCGTGAAATCAGGCAGTGAGATCGGGCAGTGAGATCGGGCAGTGAGATCGGGCAGTGAGTTCGGGCAGTGGGATCTGGCAGTGGGTTCTGGCAGTGGGATCGGGCAGTGAGATTGGGCAGTGGGATCTGGCAGTGAGATCGGGCAGTGGGATCTGTCAGTGGGATCTGGCAGTGAGATCTGGCACTGGAATCGGGCAGGAGGATCGGGCATTGGGATCGTGGAGAGAGAACGGGCAGTGAGATCAGACCGTGAGATCAGGCTGTGAGATCTGGCAGTGGGATCAGGCAGTGATTTCGGGCAGTGGGATCTGGCAGTGAGATCGGGCAGTGAGTTCGGGCAGTGGGATCTGGCAGAGAGATCGGGCAGTGAGATCGGGCAGTGGGATGGGGCAGTGAGATCGGGCAGTGAGTTCGGGCAGTGGGATCTGGCAGAGAGATCGGGCAGTGGGATCAGGCAGTGAGATCGGGCAGTGAGTTTGGGCAGTGAGAGCGGGCAGTGGGATCGGGCAGTGAGATCGGGCAGTGAGTTCGGGCAGTGGGATCTGGCAGTGAAATCGGGCAGTGAGTTCGGGCAGTGAGATCGGGCAGTGGGATCGGGCAGTGATTTCGGGCAGTGGGATCTGGCAGTGAGATCGGGCAGTGAGTTCGGGCAGTGGGATCTGGCAGAGAGATCGGGCAGTGAGATCGGGCAGTGGGATCTGGCAGAGAGATTGGGCAGTGGGATCAGGCAGTGAGATCGGGCAGTGAGTTCGGGCAGTGAGAGCGGGCAGTGGGATCGGGCAGTGAGATCGGGCAGTGAGTTCGGGCAGTGGGATCTGGCAGTGAGTTTGGGCAGTGAGTTCGGGCAGTGGGATCTGGCAGAGAGATCAGGCAGTGATTTCGGGCAGTGAGATCGGGCCGTGAGATCGGGCAGTGTGATCGGGCAGTGGGATCTGGCAGTGGGATCTGGCAGTGGGATCAGGCAGTGGGATCTGGCAGTGGGATTGGGCAGTGAGATCGGGCAGTGAGATCGGGCAGTGGGATCGGGCCGTGAGATCGGGCAGTGTGATCGGGCAGTGGGATCTGGCAGTGGGATCTGGCAGTGGGATCAGGCAGTGGGATCTGGCAGTGGGATCGGGCAGTCGGCTCAGGCAGTGAGATCGGGCAGTGAGTTCGGGCAGTGGGATCTGGCAGCGGAATCGCGCAGTGAGATCGGGCAGTGAGATCGGGCAGTGGGATCGGGGCGTGAAATCAGGCAGTGAGATCGGGCAGTGAGATCGGGCAGTGAGATCGGGCAGTGAGTTCGGGCAGTGGGATCTGGCAGTGGGTTCTGGCAGTGGGATCGGGCAGTGAGATCGGGCAGTGGGATCGGGCAGTGAGATCGGGGAGTGAAATCGGGCAGTGGGATCGGGCAGTGAGTTCGGGCAGTGGGATCTGGCAGTGGGATCGGGCAGTGAGATCGGGCAGTGAGATTGGGCAGTGGGATCGGGGAGTGAAATCATGCAGTGAGATCGGGCAGTGAGATCGGGCAGTGAGATCGGGCCGTGATATCGGGCAGTGGGATCGGGGAGTGAAATCGGGCAGTAAGATCGGGCAGTGAGTTCGGGCAGTGGGATCTGGCAGTGGGATCGGGCAGTGGGATCGGGCAGTGAGATCGGGCAGTGGGATCGGGCAGTGGGATCGGGCAGTGGGATCGGGCAGTGAGATCGGGCAGTGAGTTCGGGCAGTGGGATCTTGCAGTGGGATCTGGCAGTGGGATCGGGCAGTGAGATCGGGCAGTGGGATCTGGCAGTGAGATCGGGCAGTGGGATCTGGAAGTGGGATCTGGCAGTGAGATCTGGCACTGTAATCCGGCAGGAGGATCGGGCATTGGGATCGTGGAGAGAGAACGGGCAGTGAGATCAGGCCTTGAGATCAGGCTGTGAGATCTGGCAGTGGGATCAGGCAGTGGGATCGGGCAGTGAGATCGGGCAGTGGGATCGGGCAGTGGGATCTGGCTGTGGGATCGGGCAGTGGGATCTGGCTGTGGGATCTGGCTGAGATCGGGCAGTGGTATCGGGCGGTGAGATCGGGCAGTGGGATCTGGCAGTGGGATCGGGCAGTGAGATCGGGCAGTGGGATCTGGCAGTGGGATCGGGCAGTGTGATCGGTCAATGGGATCTGGCAGTGGGATCAGGCAGTGGGATCTGGCAGTGGGATCGGGCAGTGGGCTCGGGCAGTGAGATCGGGCAGTGGGATCGGGCCGTGAGATCGGGCAGTTGGATCGGGCAGTGGGATCGGGCTGTGAGATCGGGCAGTGAGATCGGGAAGTGGGATCGGGCAGTGGGATCGGGCCGTGAGATCGGGCAGTTGGATCGGGCAGTGGGATCGGGCTGTGAGATCGGGCAGTGAGATCGGGAAGTGGGATCGGGCAGTGGGATCGGGCAGTGGGATCTGGCTGTGGGTTCGGGCAGTGGGATCGGGTGTTGGGATCTGCCAGTGGGAGTTGGCAGTGGGATCGGTCAGTGTGATCGGGCAGTGAGATCGGGCAGTGGGATCGGGCAGTGGGATCGGGCAGTGGGATCGGGCAGTGAGTTCGGGCAGTGGGATCTGGCAGTGAGATCGGGCAGTGAGTTCGGGCAGTGGGATCTGGCAGTGAGATCTGGCAGTGAGTTCGGGCAGTGAGATCGGGCAGTGGGATCGGGCAGTGATTTCGGGCAGTGGGATCTGGCAGTGAGATCGGGCAGTGAGTTCGGGCAGTGGGATCTGGCAGAGAGATCGGGCAGTGAGATCGGGCAGTGGGATGGGGCAGTGAGATCGGGCAGTGAGTTCGGGCAGTGGGATCTGGCAGAGAGATTGGGCAGTGGGATCAGGCAGTGAGATCGGGCAGTGAGTTCGGGCAGTGAGAGCGGGCAGTGGGATCGGGCAGTGAGATCGGGCAGTGAGTTCGGGCAGTGGGATCTGGCAGTGAGTTCGGGCAGTGAGTTCGGGCAGTGGGATCTGGCAGAGAGATCAGGCAGTGATTTCGGGCAGTGAGATCGGGCCGTGAGATCGGGCAGTGAGATCGGGCAGTGGGATCTGGCAGTGGGATCTGGCAGTGGGATCAGGCAGTGGGATCTGGCAGTGGGATCGGGCACTGAGATCGGGCAGTGAGATCGGGCAGTGGGATCGGGCAGTGAGATCGGGCAGTGTGATCGGGCAGTGGGATCTGGCAGTGGGATCTGGCAGTGGGATCAGGCAGTGGGATCTGGCAGTGGGATCGGGCAGTCGGCTCGGGCAGTGAGATTGGGCAGTGAGTTCGGGCAGTGGGATCTGGCAGCGGAATCGCGCAGTGAGATCGGGCAGTGGTATCGGGCAGTGAGATCGGGCAGTGAGATCGGGCAGTGGGATCGGGGCGTGAAATCAGGCAGTGAGATCGGGCAGTGAGATCGGGCAGTGAGATCGGGCAGTGAGTTCGGGCAGTGGGATCTGGCAGTGGGTTCTGGCAGTGGGATCGGGCAGTGAGATCGGGCAGTGGGATCGGGCAGTGAGATCGGGGAGTGAAATCGGGCAGTGGGATCGGGCAGTGAGTTCGGGCAGTGGGATCTGGCAGTGGGATCGGGCAGTGAGATCGGGCAGTGAGATTGGGCAGTGGGATCGGGGAGTGAAATCAGGCAGTGAGATCGGGCAGTGAGATTGGGCAGTGAGATTGGGCAGTGGGATCGGGGAGTGAAATCAGGCAGTGAGATCGGGCAGTGGGATCGGGCAGTGAGATCGGGCAGTGAGAATGGGCAGTGGGATCGGGGAGTGAAATCAGGCAGTGTAATCAGGCAGTGAGATCATGCAGTGAGATCGGGCAGTGAGATCGGGCAGTGAGATCGGGCCGTGATATCGGGCAGTGGGATCGGGGAGTGAAATCGGGCAGTAAGATCGGGCAGTGAGTTCGGGCAGTGGGATCTGGCAGTGGGATCTGGCAGTGGGATCGGGCAGTGAGATCGGGCAGTGGGATCGTGGAGAGAGAACGGGCAGTGAGATCAGACCGTGAGATCAGGCTGTGAGATCTGGCAGTGGGATCAGGCAGTTGATCGGGCAGTGAGATCTGGCAGTGGGATCGGGCAGTGGGATCTGGCTGTGGGATCGGGCACTGGGATCTGGCTGTGGGATCTGGCTGAGATCGGGCAGTGAGATCGGGCAGTGGGATCTGGCAGTGGGATCGGGCAGTGTGATCAGTCAATGGGATCTGGCAGTGGGATCAGGCAGTGGGATCTGGCAGTGGGATCGGGCAGTGGGATCGGGCAGTGAGATCGGGCAGTGAGTTCGGGCAGTGGGATCTTGCAGTGGGATCTGGCAGTGGGATCGGGCAGTGAGATCGGGCAGTGGGATCGGGCAGTGAGATCGGGCAGTGAGATTGGGCAGTGGGATCTGGCAGTGAGATCGGGCAGTGGGATCTGTCAGTGGGATCTGGCAGTGAGATCTGGCACTGGAATCGGGCAGGAGGATCGGGCATTGGGATCGTGGAGAGAGAACGGGCAGTGAGATCAGACCGTGAGATCAGGCTGTGAGATCTGGCAGTGGGATCAGGCAGTGATTTCGGGCAGTGGGATCTGGCAGTGAGATCGGGCAGTGAGTTCGGGCAGTGGGATCTGGCAGAGAGATCGGGCAGTGAGATCAGGCAGTGGGATGGGGCAGTGAGATCGGGCAGTGAGTTCGGGCAGTGGGATCTGGCAGAGAGATCGGGCAGTGGGATCAGGCAGTGAGATCGGGCAGTGAGTTTGGGCAGTGAGAGCGGGCAGTGGGATCGGGCAGTGAGATCGGGCAGTGAGTTCGGGCAGTGGGATCTGGCAGTGAGATCGGGCAGTGAGTTCGGGCAGTGAGATCGGGCAGTGGGATCGGGCAGTGATTTCGGGCAGTGGGATCTGGCAGTGAGATCGGGCAGTGAGTTCGGGCAGTGGGATCTGGCAGAGAGATCGGGCAGTGAGATCGGGCAGTGGGATCTGGCAGAGAGATTGGGCAGTGGGATCAGGCAGTGAGATCGGGCAGTGAGTTCGGGCAGTGAGAGCGGGCAGTGGGATCGGGCAGTGAGATCGGGCAGTGAGTTCGGGCAGTGGGATCTGGCAGTGAGTTCGGGCAGTGAGTTCGGGCAGTGGGATCTGGCAGAGAGATCAGGCAGTGATTTCGGGCAGTGAGATCGGGCCGTGAGATCGGGCAGTGTGATCGGGCAGTGGGATCTGGCAGTGGGATCTGGCAGTGGGATCAGGCAGTGGGATCTGGCAGTGGGATTGGGCAGTGAGATCGGGCAGTGAGATCGGGCAGTGGGATCGGGCCGTGAGATCGGGCAGTGTGATCGGGCAGTGGGATCTGGCAGTGGGATCTGGCAGTGGGATCAGGCAGTGGGATCTGGCAGTGGGATCGGGCAGTGAGATCGGGCAGTGGGATCGGGGAGTGAAATCGGGCAGTAAGATCGGGCAGTGAGTTCGGGCAGTGGGATCTGGCAGTGGGATCTGGCAGTGGGATCGGGCAGTGAGATTGGGCAGTGGGATCGTGGAGAGAGAACGGGCAGTGAGATCAGACCGTGAGATCAGGCTGTGAGATCTGGCAGTGGGATCAGGCAGTTGATCGGGCAGTGAGATCTGGCAGTGGGATCGGGCAGTGGGATCTGGCTGTGGGATCGGGCAGTGGGATCTGGCTGTGGGATCTGGCTGAGATCGGGCAGTGAGATCGGGCAGTGGGATCTGGCAGTGGGATCGGGCAGTGTGATCAGTCAATGGGATCTGGCAGTGGGATCAGGCAGTGGGATCTGGCAGTGGGATCGGGCAGTGGGATCGGGCAGTGAGATCGGGCAGTGAGTTCGGGCAGTGGGATCTTGCAGTGGGATCTGGCAGTGGGATCGGGCAGTGAGATCGGGCAGTGGGATCGGGCAGTGAGATCGGGCAGTGAGATTGGGCAGTGGGATCTGGCAGTGAGATCGGGCAGTGGGATCTGTCAGTGGGATCTGGCAGTGAGATCTGGCACTGGAATCGGGCAGGAGGATCGGGCATTGGGATCGTGGAGAGAGAACGGGCAGTGAGATCAGACCGTGAGATCAGGCTGTGAGATCTGGCAGTGGGATCAGGCAGTGATTTCGGGCAGTGGGATCTGGCAGTGAGATCGGGCAGTGAGTTCGGGCAGTGGGATCTGGCAGAGAGATCGGGCAGTGAGATCGGGCAGTGGGATGGGGCAGTGAGATCGGGCAGTGAGTTCGGGCAGTGGGATCTGGCAGAGAGATCGGGCAGTGGGATCAGGCAGTGAGATCGGGCAGTGAGTTTGGGCAGTGAGAGCGGGCAGTGGGATCGGGCAGTGAGATCGGGCAGTGAGTTCGGGCAGTGGGATCTGGCAGTGAGATCGGGCAGTGAGTTCGGGCAGTGAGATCGGGCAGTGGGATCGGGCAGTGATTTCGGGCAGTGGGATCTGGCAGTGAGATCGGGCAGTGAGTTCGGGCAGTGGGATCTGGCAGAGAGATCGGGCAGTGAGATCGGGCAGTGGGATCTGGCAGAGAGATTGGGCAGTGGGATCAGGCAGTGAGATCGGGCAGTGAGTTCGGGCAGTGAGAGCGGGCAGTGGGATCGGGCAGTGAGATCGGGCAGTGAGTTCGGGCAGTGGGATCTGGCAGTGAGTTCGGGCAGTGAGTTCGGGCAGTGGGATCTGGCAGAGAGATCAGGCAGTGATTTCGGGCAGTGAGATCGGGCCGTGAGATCGGGCAGTGTGATCGGGCAGTGGGATCTGGCAGTGGGATCTGGCAGTGGGATCAGGCAGTGGGATCTGGCAGTGGGATTGGGCAGTGAGATCGGGCAGTGAGATCGGGCAGTGGGATCGGGCCGTGAGATTGGGCAGTGTGATCGGGCAGTGGGATCTGGCAGTGGGATCTGGCAGTGGGATCAGGCAGTGGGATCTGGCAGTGGGATCGGGCAGTCGGCTCAGGCAGTGAGATCGGGCAGTGAGTTCGGGCAGTGGGATCTGGCAGCGGAATCGCGCAGTGAGATCGGGCAGTGAGATCGGGCAGTGGGATCGGGGCGTGAAATCAGGCAGTGAGATCGGGCAGTGAGATCGGGCAGTGAGATCGGGCAGTGAGTTCGGGCAGTGGGATCTGGCAGTGGGTTCTGGCAGTGGGATCGGGCAGTGAGATTGGGCAGTGGGATCTGGCAGTGAGATCGGGCAGTGGGATCTGTCAGTGGGATCTGGCAGTGAGATCTGGCACTGGAATCGGGCAGGAGGATCGGGCATTGGGATCGTGGAGAGAGAACGGGCAGTGAGATCAGACCGTGAGATCAGGCTGTGAGATCTGGCAGTGGGATCAGGCAGTGATTTCGGGCAGTGGGATCTGGCAGTGAGATCGGGCAGTGAGTTCGGGCAGTGGGATCTGGCAGAGAGATCGGGCAGTGAGATCGGGCAGTGGGATGGGGCAGTGAGATCGGGCAGTGAGTTCGGGCAGTGGGATCTGGCAGAGAGATCGGGCAGTGGGATCAGGCAGTGAGATCGGGCAGTGAGTTTGGGCAGTGAGAGCGGGCAGTGGGATCGGGCAGTGAGATCGGGCAGTGAGTTCGGGCAGTGGGATCTGGCAGTGAAATCGGGCAGTGAGTTCGGGCAGTGAGATCGGGCAGTGGGATCGGGCAGTGATTTCGGGCAGTGGGATCTGGCAGTGAGATCGGGCAGTGAGTTCGGGCAGTGGGATCTGGCAGAGAGATCGGGCAGTGAGATCGGGCAGTGGGATCTGGCAGAGAGATTGGGCAGTGGGATCAGGCAGTGAGATCGGGCAGTGAGTTCGGGCAGTGAGAGCGGGCAGTGGGATCGGGCAGTGAGATCGGGCAGTGAGTTCGGGCAGTGGGATCTGGCAGTGAGTTCGGGCAGTGAGTTCGGGCAGTGGGATCTGGCAGAGAGATCAGGCAGTGATTTCGGGCAGTGAGATCGGGCCGTGAGATCGGGCAGTGTGATCGGGCAGTGGGATCTGGCAGTGGGATCTGGCAGTGGGATCAGGCAGTGGGATCTGGCAGTGGGATTGGGCAGTGAGATCGGGCAGTGAGATCGGGCAGTGGGATCGGGCCGTGAGATCGGGCAGTGTGATCGGGCAGTGGGATCTGGCAGTGGGATCTGGCAGTGGGATCAGGCAGTGGGATCTGGCAGTGGGATCGGGCAGTCGGCTCAGGCAGTGAGATCGGGCAGTGAGTTCGGGCAGTGGGATCTGGCAGCGGAATCGCGCAGTGAGATCGGGCAGTGAGATCGGGCAGTGGGATCGGGGCGTGAAATCAGGCAGTGAGATCGGGCAGTGAGATCGGGCAGTGAGATCGGGCAGTGAGTTCGGGCAGTGGGATCTGGCAGTGGGTTCTGGCAGTGGGATCGGGCAGTGAGATCGGGCAGTGGGATCGGGCAGTGAGATCGGGGAGTGAAATCGGGCAGTGGGATCGGGCAGTGAGTTCGGGCAGTGGGATCTGGCAGTGGGATCGGGCAGTGAGATCGGGCAGTGAGATTGGGCAGTGGGATCGGGGAGTGAAATCATGCAGTGAGATCGGGCAGTGAGATCGGGCAGTGAGATCGGGCCGTGATATCGGGCAGTGGGATCGGGGAGTGAAATCGGGCAGTAAGATCGGGCAGTGAGTTCGGGCAGTGGGATCTGGCAGTGGGATCGGGCAGTGGGATCGGGCAGTGAGATCGGGCAGTGGGATCGGGCAGTGGGATCGGGCAGTGGGATCGGGCAGTGAGATCGGGCAGTGAGTTCGGGCAGTGGGATCTTGCAGTGGGATCTGGCAGTGGGATCGGGCAGTGAGATCGGGCAGTGGGATCTGGCAGTGAGATCGGGCAGTGGGATCTGGAAGTGGGATCTGGCAGTGAGATCTGGCACTGTAATCCGGCAGGAGGATCGGGCATTGGGATCGTGGAGAGAGAACGGGCAGTGAGATCAGGCCTTGAGATCAGGCTGTGAGATCTGGCAGTGGGATCAGGCAGTGGGATCGGGCAGTGAGATCGGGCAGTGGGATCGGGCAGTGGGATCTGGCTGTGGGATCGGGCAGTGGGATCTGGCTGTGGGATCTGGCTGAGATCGGGCAGTGGTATCGGGCGGTGAGATCGGGCAGTGGGATCTGGCAGTGGGATCGGGCAGTGAGATCGGGCAGTGGGATCTGGCAGTGGGATCGGGCAGTGTGATCGGTCAATGGGATCTGGCAGTGGGATCAGGCAGTGGGATCTGGCAGTGGGATCGGGCAGTGGGCTCGGGCAGTGAGATCGGGCAGTGGGATCGGGCCGTGAGATCGGGCAGTTGGATCGGGCAGTGGGATCGGGCTGTGAGATCGGGCAGTGAGATCGGGAAGTGGGATCGGGCAGTGGGATCGGGCCGTGAGATCGGGCAGTTGGATCGGGCAGTGGGATCGGGCTGTGAGATCGGGCAGTGAGATCGGGAAGTGGGATCGGGCAGTGGGATCGGGCAGTGGGATCTGGCTGTGGGTTCGGGCAGTGGGATCGGGTGTTGGGATCTGCCAGTGGGAGTTGGCAGTGGGATCGGTCAGTGTGATCGGGCAGTGAGATCGGGCAGTGGGATCGGGCAGTGGGATCGGGCAGTGGGATCGGGCAGTGAGTTCGGGCAGTGGGATCTGGCAGTGAGATCGGGCAGTGAGTTCGGGCAGTGGGATCTGGCAGTGAGATCTGGCAGTGAGTTCGGGCAGTGAGATCGGGCAGTGGGATCGGGCAGTGATTTCGGGCAGTGGGATCTGGCAGTGAGATCGGGCAGTGAGTTCGGGCAGTGGGATCTGGCAGAGAGATCGGGCAGTGAGATCGGGCAGTGGGATGGGGCAGTGAGATCGGGCAGTGAGTTCGGGCAGTGGGATCTGGCAGAGAGATTGGGCAGTGGGATCAGGCAGTGAGATCGGGCAGTGAGTTCGGGCAGTGAGAGCGGGCAGTGGGATCGGGCAGTGAGATCGGGCAGTGAGTTCGGGCAGTGGGATCTGGCAGTGAGTTCGGGCAGTGAGTTCGGGCAGTGGGATCTGGCAGAGAGATCAGGCAGTGATTTCGGGCAGTGAGATCGGGCCGTGAGATCGGGCAGTGAGATCGGGCAGTGGGATCTGGCAGTGGGATCTGGCAGTGGGATCAGGCAGTGGGATCTGGCAGTGGGATCGGGCACTGAGATCGGGCAGTGAGATCGGGCAGTGGGATCGGGCAGTGAGATCGGGCAGTGTGATCGGGCAGTGGGATCTGGCAGTGGGATCTGGCAGTGGGATCAGGCAGTGGGATCTGGCAGTGGGATCGGGCAGTCGGCTCGGGCAGTGAGATTGGGCAGTGAGTTCGGGCAGTGGGATCTGGCAGCGGAATCGCGCAGTGAGATCGGGCAGTGGTATCGGGCAGTGAGATCGGGCAGTGAGATCGGGCAGTGGGATCGGGGCGTGAAATCAGGCAGTGAGATCGGGCAGTGAGATCGGGCAGTGAGATCGGGCAGTGAGTTCGGGCAGTGGGATCTGGCAGTGGGTTCTGGCAGTGGGATCGGGCAGTGAGATCGGGCAGTGGGATCGGGCAGTGAGATCGGGGAGTGAAATCGGGCAGTGGGATCGGGCAGTGAGTTCGGGCAGTGGGATCTGGCAGTGGGATCGGGCAGTGAGATCGGGCAGTGAGATTGGGCAGTGGGATCGGGGAGTGAAATCAGGCAGTGAGATCGGGCAGTGAGATTGGGCAGTGAGATTGGGCAGTGGGATCGGGGAGTGAAATCAGGCAGTGAGATCGGGCAGTGGGATCGGGCAGTGAGATCGGGCAGTGAGAATGGGCAGTGGGATCGGGGAGTGAAATCAGGCAGTGTAATCAGGCAGTGAGATCATGCAGTGAGATCGGGCAGTGAGATCGGGCAGTGAGATCGGGCCGTGATATCGGGCAGTGGGATCGGGGAGTGAAATCGGGCAGTAAGATCGGGCAGTGAGTTCGGGCAGTGGGATCTGGCAGTGGGATCTGGCAGTGGGATCGGGCAGTGAGATCGGGCAGTGGGATCGTGGAGAGAGAACGGGCAGTGAGATCAGACCGTGAGATCAGGCTGTGAGATCTGGCAGTGGGATCAGGCAGTTGATCGGGCAGTGAGATCTGGCAGTGGGATCGGGCAGTGGGATCTGGCTGTGGGATCGGGCAGTGGGATCTGGCTGTGGGATCTGGCTGAGATCGGGCAGTGAGATCGGGCAGTGGGATCTGGCAGTGGGATCGGGCAGTGTGATCAGTCAATGGGATCTGGCAGTGGGATCAGGCAGTGGGATCTGGCAGTGGGATCGGGCAGTGGGATCGGGCAGTGAGATCGGGCAGTGAGTTCGGGCAGTGGGATCTTGCAGTGGGATCTGGCAGTGGGATCGGGCAGTGAGATCGGGCAGTGGGATCGGGCAGTGAGATCGGGCAGTGAGATTGGGCAGTGGGATCTGGCAGTGAGATCGGGCAGTGGGATCTGTCAGTGGGATCTGGCAGTGAGATCTGGCACTGGAATCGGGCAGGAGGATCGGGCATTGGGATCGTGGAGAGAGAACGGGCAGTGAGATCAGACCGTGAGATCAGGCTGTGAGATCTGGCAGTGGGATCAGGCAGTGATTTCGGGCAGTGGGATCTGGCAGTGAGATCGGGCAGTGAGTTCGGGCAGTGGGATCTGGCAGAGAGATCGGGCAGTGAGATCAGGCAGTGGGATGGGGCAGTGAGATCGGGCAGTGAGTTCGGGCAGTGGGATCTGGCAGAGAGATCGGGCAGTGGGATCAGGCAGTGAGATCGGGCAGTGAGTTTGGGCAGTGAGAGCGGGCAGTGGGATCGGGCAGTGAGATCGGGCAGTGAGTTCGGGCAGTGGGATCTGGCAGTGAGATCGGGCAGTGAGTTCGGGCAGTGAGATCGGGCAGTGGGATCGGGCAGTGATTTCGGGCAGTGGGATCTGGCAGTGAGATCGGGCAGTGAGTTCGGGCAGTGGGATCTGGCAGAGAGATCGGGCAGTGAGATCGGGCAGTGGGATCTGGCAGAGAGATTGGGCAGTGGGATCAGGCAGTGAGATCGGGCAGTGAGTTCGGGCAGTGAGAGCGGGCAGTGGGATCGGGCAGTGAGATCGGGCAGTGAGTTCGGGCAGTGGGATCTGGCAGTGAGTTCGGGCAGTGAGTTCGGGCAGTGGGATCTGGCAGAGAGATCAGGCAGTGATTTCGGGCAGTGAGATCGGGCCGTGAGATCGGGCAGTGTGATCGGGCAGTGGGATCTGGCAGTGGGATCTGGCAGTGGGATCAGGCAGTGGGATCTGGCAGTGGGATTGGGCAGTGAGATCGGGCAGTGAGATCGGGCAGTGGGATCGGGCCGTGAGATCGGGCAGTGTGATCGGGCAGTGGGATCTGGCAGTGGGATCTGGCAGTGGGATCAGGCAGTGGGATCTGGCAGTGGGATCGGGCAGTCGGCTCAGGCAGTGAGATCGGGCAGTGAGTTCGGGCAGTGGGATCTGGCAGCGGAATCGCGCAGTGAGATCGGGCAGTGAGATCGGGCAGTGGGATCGGGGCGTGAAATCAGGCAGTGAGATCGGGCAGTGAGATCGGGCAGTGAGATCGGGCAGTGAGTTCGGGCAGTGGGATCTGGCAGTGGGTTCTGGCAGTGGGATCGGGCAGTGAGATCGGGCAGTGGGATCGGGCAGTGAGATCGGGGAGTGAAATCGGGCAGTGGGATCGGGCAGTGAGTTCGGGCAGTGGGATCTGGCAGTGGGATCGGGCAGTGAGATCGGGCAGTGAGATTGGGCAGTGGGATCGGGGAGTGAAATCATGCAGTGAGATCGGGCAGTGAGATCGGGCAGTGAGATCGGGCCGTGATATCGGGCAGTGGGATCGGGGAGTGAAATCGGGCAGTAAGATCGGGCAGTGAGTTCGGGCAGTGGGATCTGGCAGTGGGATCGGGCAGTGGGATCGGGCAGTGAGATCGGGCAGTGGGATCGGGCAGTGGGATCGGGCAGTGGGATCGGGCAGTGAGATCGGGCAGTGAGTTCGGGCAGTGGGATCTTGCAGTGGGATCTGGCAGTGGGATCGGGCAGTGAGATCGGGCAGTGGGATCTGGCAGTGAGATCGGGCAGTGGGATCTGGAAGTGGGATCTGGCAGTGAGATCTGGCACTGTAATCGGGCAGGAGGATCGGGCATTGGGATCGTGGAGAGAGAACGGGCAGTGAGATCAGGCCTTGAGATCAGGCTGTGAGATCTGGCAGTGGGATCAGGCAGTGGGATCGGGCAGTGAGATCTGGCAGTGGGATCGGGCAGTGGGATCTGGCTGTGGGATCGGGCAGTGGGATCTGGCTGTGGGATCTGGCTGAGATCGGGCAGTGGTATCGGGCAGTGAGATCGGGCAGTGGGATCTGGCAGTGGGATCGGGCAGTGAGATCGGGCAGTGGGATCTGGCAGTGGGATCGGGCAGTGTGATCGGTCAATGGGATCTGGCAGTGGGATCAGGCAGTGGGATCTGGCAGTGGGATCGGGCAGTGGGCTCGGGCAGTGAGATCGGGCAGTGGGGCCGGGCAGTGGGGCCGGGCAGTGGGATCGGGCAGTGGGATCGGGCCGTGAGATCGGGCAGTTGGATCGGGCAGTGGGATCGGGCTGTGAGATCGGGCAGTGAGATCGGGAAGTGGGATCGGGCAGTGGGATCGGGCCGTGAGATCGGGCAGTTGGATCGGGCAGTGGGATCGGGCTGTGAGATCGGGCAGTGAGATCGGGAAGTGGGATCGGGCAGTGGGATCGGGCAGTGGGATCTGGCTGTGGGTTCGGGCAGTGGGATCGGGTGTTGGGATCTGCCAGTGGGAGTTGGCAGTGGGATCGGTCAGTGTGATCGGGCAGTGAGATCGGGCAGTGGGATCGGGCATTGGGATCGGGCAGTGGGATCGGGCAGTGGGATCTGGCAGTGTGATCGGGCAGTGGGATCTGGCAGTGGGATCGGGCAGTCGGATAGGGCTTTGGGATCTGGCAGTGGGATCGGGCATTGGGATCGGGCAGTGTGATCGGGCAGTGGGATCGGGCAGTGAGATCGGGCAGTGGGATCGGGCAGTGAGTTCGGGCAGTGGGATCTGGCAGTGGGATCTGGTAGTGGGATCGGGCAGTGAGATCGGGTAGTGAGATCGGGCAGTGGGATCGGGCAGTGAGATCGGGCAGTGAGATCGGGCAGTGGGATCGGGCAGTGAGTTCGGGCAGTGGGATCTGGCAGTGGGATCGGGCAGTGAGATCGGGCAGTGAGATTGGGCAGTGGGATCGGGGAGTGAAATCAGGCAGTGAGATTGGGCAGTGAGATCGGGCAGTGAGATTGGGCAGTGGGATCGGGGAGTGAAATCATGCAGTGAGATCGGGCAGTGGGATCGGGCAGTGAGATCGGGCAGTGAGATCGGGCAGTGAGATCGGGCAGTCAGATTGGGCAGTGGGATCTGGCAGTGAGATCGGGCAGTGAGTTCGGGCAGTGGGATCTGGCAGAGAGATCGGGCAGTGAGATCGGGCAGTGGGATGGGGCAGTGAGATCGGGCAGTGAGTTCGGGCAGTGGGATCTGGCAGAGAGATCGGGCAGTGGGATCAGGCAGTGAGATCGGGCAGTGAGTTCGGGCAGTGAGAGCGGGCAGTGGGATCGGGCAGTGAGATCGGGCAGTGAGTTCGGGCAGTGGGATCGGGCAGTGAGATCGGGCAGTGAGTTCGGGCAGTGGGATCTGGCAGTGAGATCGGGCAGTGATTTCGGGCAGTGAGATCGGGCCGTGAGATCGGGCAGTGTGATCGGGCAGTGGGATCTGGCAGTGGGATCTGGCAGTGGGATCAGGCAGTGGGATCTGGCAGTGGGATCGGGCAGTGAGATCGGGCAGTGAGATCGGGCAGTGGGATCGGGCCGTGAGATTGGGCAGTGTGATCGGGCAGTGGGATCTGGCAGTGGGATCTGGCAGTGGGATCAGGCAGTGGGATCTGGCAGTGGGATCGGGCAGTCGGCTCGGGCAGTGAGATCGGGCAGTGAGTTCGGGCAGTGGGATCTGGCAGCGGAATCGCGCAGTGAGATCGGGCAGTGAGATCGGGCAGTGGGATCGGGGCGTGAAATCAGGCAGTGAGATCGGGCAGTGAGATCGGGCAGTGAGATCGGGCAGTGAGTTCGGGCAGTGGGATCTGGCAGTGGGTTCTGGCAGTGGGATCGGGCAGTGAGATCGGGCAGTGGGATCGGGCAGTGAGATCGGGGAGTGAAATCGGGCAGTGGGATCGGGCAGTGAGTTCGGGCAGTGGGATCTGGCAGTGGGATCGGGCAGTGAGATCGGGCAGTGAGATTGGGCAGTGAGATCGGGCAGTGAGATTGGGCAGTGGGATCGGGGAGTGAAATCAGACAGTGAGATCGGGCAGTGGGATCGGGCAGTGAGATCGGGCAGTGAGATTGGGCAGTGGGATCGGGGAGTGAAATCAGGCAGTGTAATCAGGCAGTGAGATCATGCAGTGAGATCGGGCAGTGAGATCGGGCAGTGAGATCGGGCCGTGATATCGGGCAGTGGGATCGGGGAGTGAAATCGGGCAGTAAGATCGGGCAGTGAGTTCGGGCAGTGGGATCTGGCAGTGGGATCTGGCAGTGGGATTGGGCAGTGAGATCGGGCAGTGGGATCGGGCAGTGGGATCGGGCAGTGGGATCGGGCAGTGAGATCGGGCAGTGAGTTCGGGCAGTGGGATCTTGCAGTGGGATCTGGCAGTGGGATCGGGCAGTGAGATCGGGCAGTGGGATCTGGCAGTGAGATCGGGCAGTGGGATCTGGCAGTGGGATCTGGCAGTGAGATCTGGCACTGTAATCGGGCAGGAGGATCAGGCATTGGGATCGTGGAGAGAGAACGGGCAGTGAGATCAGGCCTTGAGATCAGGCTGTGAGATCTGGCAGTGGGATCAGGCAGTGGGATCGGGCGGTGAGATCTGGCAGTGGGATCGGGCAGTGGGATCTGGCTGTGGGATCGGGCAGTGGGATCTGGCTGTGGGATCTGGCTGAGATCGGGCAGTGGTATCGGGCGGTGAGATCGGGCAGTGGGATCTGGCAGTGGGATTGGGCAGTGAGATCGGGCAGTGGGATCTGGCAGTGGGATCGGGCAGTGTGATCGGTCAATGGGATCTGGCAGTGGGATCAGGCAGTGGGATCTGGCAGTGGGATCGGGCAGTGGGCTCGGGCAGTGAGATCGGGCAGTGGGGCCGGGCAGTGGGGCCGGGCAGTGGGATCGGGCAGTGGGATCGGGCCGTGAGATCGGGCAGTTGGATCGGGCAGTGGGATCGGGCTGTGAGATCGGGTAGTGAGATCGGGAAGTGGGATCGGGCAGTGGGATCGGGCAGTGGGATCTGGCTGTGGGTTCGGGCAGTGGGATCGGGTGTTGGGATCTGCCAGTGGGAGTTGGCAGTGGGATCGGTCAGTGTGATCGGGCAGTGAGATCGGGCAGTGGGATCGGGCATTGGGATCGGGCAGTGGGATCGGGCAGTGGGATCTGGCAGTGTGATCGGGCAGTGGGATCTGGCAGTGGGATCGGGCAGTCGGATAGGGCTTTGGGATCTGGCAGTGGGATCGGGCATTGGGATCGGGCAGTGTGATCGGGCAGTGGGATCGGGCAGTGAGATCGGGCAGTGGGATCGGGCAGTGAGATCGGGCAGTGGGATATGGCAGTGAGATCAGGCCGTGGGATCTGGCAGTGGGATCTGGCAGTGAGATCTGGCAGTGGGATCGGGCAGTGAGATCTGGCAGTGGGATCGGGCAGTGGGATCTGGCTGTGGGATCTGGCTGAGATCGGGCAGTGGGATCGGGCGGTGAGATCGGGCAGTGGGATTGGGCGGTGAGATCGGGCAGTGGGATCTGGCAGTGGGATCGGGCAGTGTGATCGGTCAATGGGATCTGGCAGTGGGATCCGGCATTGGGATCGGGCAGTGGGATCGGGCAGAGATCTCGGGCAGTGAGATCGGGCAGTGGGGCCGGGCAGTGGGGCCGGGCAGTGTGATCGGGCAGTGGGATCGGGCCGTGAGATCGGGCAGTGTGATCGGTCAATGGGATCTGGCAGTGGGATCCGGCATTGGGATCGGGCAGTGGGATCGGGCAGTGGGATCTGGCAGTGGGATCGGGCAGTGTGATCGGTCAATGGGATCTGGCAGTGGGATCCGGCATTGGGATCGGGCAGTGGGATCAGGCAGAGATCTCGGGCAGTGAGATCGGGCAGTGGGGCCGGGCAGTGGGGCCGGGCAGTGTGATCGGGCAGTGGGATCGGGCCGTGAGATCGGGCAGTTGGATCGGGCAGTGGGATCGGGCAGTGAGTTCGGGCAGTGGGATCTGGCAGTGGGATCGGGCAGTGAGATCGGGCAGTGAGATTGGGCAGTGAGATCGGGAAGTGGGATCGGGCATTGGGATCGGGCAGTGGGATCTGGCTGTGGGTTCGGGCAGTGGGATCGGGCGTTGGGATCTGGCAGTGGGAGTTGGCAGTGGGATCGGGCAGTGTGATCTGGCAGTGAGATCGGCAGTGGGATCGGGCATTGGGATCTGGCAGTGGGATCTGGCAGTGGGATCGGGCAGTGTGAACTGGCAGTGGGATCTGGCAGTGGGATCTGGCAGTGGGATCGGGCAGTCGGATTGGGCTTTGGGATCTGGCAGTGGGATCGGGCACTGGGATCGGGCAGTGAGATCGGGCAGTGGGATCGGGCAGTGAGATCGGGCAGTGGGATCGGGCAGTGGGATCGGGCAGTGATTTCGGGCAGAATCGGGCATTGGGATCGGGCAGTGGGATCGGGCAGTGAGATCAGGCAGTGGGATTGGGCAGTGAGATTGGGCAGTGGGATCAGGCATTGGGATCGGGCAGGGGCATCGGGCAGTGAGTTCGGGCAGTGAGATCGGGCATTGGGATCGGGCAGTGGGATCGGGCAGTGAGTTCGGGCAGTGGGATCGGGCATTGAGATCGGGCAGTGAGTTCGGGCATCGAGATTGGGCAGTGAGATCGGGCCGTGATATCGGGCAGTGGGATCGGGGAGTGAAATCGGGCAGTGAGATCGGGCAGTGAGTTCGGGCAGTGGGATCGGGCAGCGAGATCGGGCAGTGGGATCTGGCAGTGGGATCGGGCAGTGAGATCAGGTAGTGAGATCGGGCAGTGGGATCGGGCAGTGAGATCGGGCAGTGGGATCTGGCAGTGGGATCTGGCAGTGGGATCGGGTAGTGAGATCGGGCATTGGGATCGGGCAGTGAGTTCGGACAGTGGGATCTGGCAGTGGGATCAGGCAGTGAGATCGGGTAGTGAGATCGGGCAGTGGGATCGGGCAGTGAGATCGGGCAGTGAGATCTGGCAGTGGGATCGGACAGTGAGATCGGGCAGTGGGATCGGGCAGTGAGTTCGGGCAGTGGGATCTGGCAGTGGGATCTGGTAGTGGGATCGGGCAGTGAGATTGGGTAGTGAGATCAGGCAGTGGGATCGGGCAGTGAGATCGGGCAGTGAGATCGGGCAGTGGGATCTGGCAGTGAGATCTGGCACTGGAATCGGGCAGTGGGATCGGGCAGTGAGTTCGGGCAGTGGGATCTGGCAGTGGGTTCTGGTAGTGGGATCTGGCAGTGGGATCGGGTAGTGAGATCGGGCAGTGGGATCGGGCAGTGAGTTCGGGCAGTGAGATCTGGCAGTGGGATCTGGTAGTGGGATCGGACAGTGAGATCGGGTAGTGAGATCGGGCAGTGGGATCGGGCAATGAGATCGGGCAGTGAGTTCGGGCAGTGGGATCTGGCAGTGGGATATTGTAGTGGGATCGGGCAGTGAGATCGGGTAGTGAGATCGGACAGTGAGATCAGGCTGTGAGATCTGGCAGTGGGATCGGGCAGTGAGATCGGGCAGTGAGATCGGGCAGTGGGATCGGGGCGTGAAATCAGGCAGTGAGATCGGGCAGTGAGATCGGGCAGTGAGATCGGGCAGTGAGTTCGGGCAGTGGGATCTGGCAGTGGGTTCTGGCAGTGGGATCGGGCAGTGAGATCGGGCAGTGGGATCGGGCAGTGAGATCGGGGAGTGAAATCGGGCAGTGGGATCGGGCAGTGAGTTCGGGCAGTGGGATCTGGCAGTGGGATCGGGCAGTGAGATCGGGCAGTGAGATTGGGCAGTGAGATCGGGCAGTGAGATTGGGCAGTGGGATCGGGGAGTGAAATCAGACAGTGAGATCGGGCAGTGGGATCGGGCAGTGAGATCGGGCAGTGAGATTGGGCAGTGGGATCGGGGAGTGAAATCAGGCAGTGTAATCAGGCAGTGAGATCATGCAGTGAGATCGGGCAGTGAGATCGGGCAGTGAGATCGGGCCGTGATATCGGGCAGTGGGATCGGGGAGTGAAATCGGGCAGTAAGATCGGGCAGTGAGTTCGGGCAGTGGGATCTGGCAGTGGGATCTGGCAGTGGGATTGGGCAGTGAGATCGGGCAGTGGGATCGGGCAGTGGGATCGGGCAGTGGGATCGGGCAGTGAGATCGGGCAGTGAGTTCGGGCAGTGGGATCTTGCAGTGGGATCTGGCAGTGGGATCGGGCAGTGAGATCGGGCAGTGGGATCTGGCAGTGAGATCGGGCAGTGGGATCTGGCAGTGGGATCTGGCAGTGAGATCTGGCACTGTAATCGGGCAGGAGGATCGGGCATTGGGATCGTGGAGAGAGAACGGGCAGTGAGATCAGGCCTTGAGATCAGGCTGTGAGATCTGGCAGTGGGATCAGGCAGTGGGATCGGGCGGTGAGATCTGGCAGTGGGATCGGGCAGTGGGATCTGGCTGTGGGATCGGGCAGTGGGATCTGGCTGTGGGATCTGGCTGAGATCGGGCAGTGGTATCGGGCGGTGAGATCGGGCAGTGGGATCTGGCAGTGGGATCGGGCAGTGAGATCGGGCAGTGGGATCTGGCAGTGGGATCGGGCAGTGTGATCGGTCAATGGGATCTGGCAGTGGGATCAGGCAGTGGGATCTGGCAGTGGGATCGGGCAGTGGGCTCGGGCAGTGAGATCGGGCAGTGGGGCCGGGCAGTGGGGCCGGGCAGTGGGATCGGGCAGTGGGATCGGGCCGTGAGATCGGGCAGTTGGATCGGGCAGTGGGATCGGGCTGTGAGATCGGGTAGTGAGATCGGGAAGTGGGATCGGGCAGTGGGATCGGGCAGTGGGATCTGGCTGTGGGTTCGGGCAGTGGGATCGGGTGTTGGGATCTGCCAGTGGGAGTTGGCAGTGGGATCGGTCAGTGTGATCGGGCAGTGAGATCGGGCAGTGGGATCGGGCATTGGGATCGGGCAGTGGGATCGGGCAGTGGGATCTGGCAGTGTGATCGGGCAGTGGGATCTGGCAGTGGGATCGGGCAGTCGGATAGGGCTTTGGGATCTGGCAGTGGGATCGGGCATTGGGATCGGGCAGTGTGATCGGGCAGTGGGATCGGGCAGTGAGATCGGGCAGTGGGATCGGGCAGTGAGATCGGGCAGTGGGATATGGCAGTGAGATCAGGCCGTGGGATCTGGCAGTGGGATCTGGCAGTGAGATCTGGCAGTGGGATCGGGCAGTGAGATCTGGCAGTGGGATCGGGCAGTGGGATCTGGCTGTGGGATCTGGCTGAGATCGGGCAGTGGGATCGGGCGGTGAGATCGGGCAGTGGGATTGGGCGGTGAGATCGGGCAGTGGGATCTGGCAGTGGGATCGGGCAGTGTGATCGGTCAATGGGATCTGGCAGTGGGATCCGGCATTGGGATCGGGCAGTGGGATCGGGCAGAGATCTCGGGCAGTGAGATCGGGCAGTGGGGCCGGGCAGTGGGGCCGGGCAGTGTGATCGGGCAGTGGGATCGGGCCGTGAGATCGGGCAGTGTGATCGGTCAATGGGATCTGGCAGTGGGATCCGGCATTGGGATCGGGCAGTGGGATCGGGCAGTGGGATCTGGCACTGGGATCGGGCAGTGTGATCGGTCAATGGGATCTGGCAGTGGGATCCGGCATTGGGATCGGGCAGTGGGATCGGGCAGAGATCTCGGGCAGTGAGATCGGGCAGTGGGGCCGGGCAGTGGGGCCGGGCAGTGTGATCGGGCAGTGGGATCGGGCCGTGAGATCGGGCAGTTGGATCGGGCAGTGGGATCGGGCAGTGAGTTCGGGCAGTGGGATCTGGCAGTGGGATCGGGCAGTGAGATCGGGCAGTGAGATTGGGCAGTGAGATCGGGAAGTGGGATCGGGCATTGGGATCGGGCAGTGGGATCTGGCTGTGGGTTCGGGCAGTGGGATCGGGCGTTGGGATCTGGCAGTGGGAGTTGGCAGTGGGATCGGGCAGTGTGATCTGGCAGTGAGATCGGCAGTGGGATCGGGCATTGGGATCTGGCAGTGGGATCTGGCAGTGGGATCGGGCAGTGTGAACTGGCAGTGGGATCTGGCAGTGGGATCTGGCAGTGGGATCGGGCAGTCGGATTGGGCTTTGGGATCTGGCAGTGGGATCGGGCACTGGGATCGGGCAGTGAGATCGGGCAGTGGGATCGGGCAGTGAGATCGGGCAGTGGGATCGGGCAGTGGGATCGGGCAGTGATTTCGGGCAGAATCGGGCATTGGGATCGGGCAGTGGGATCGGGCAGTGAGATCAGGCAGTGGGATTGGGCAGTGAGATTGGGCAGTGGGATCAGGCATTGGGATCGGGCAGGGGCATCGGGCAGTGAGTTCGGGCAGTGAGATCGGGCATTGGGATCGGGCAGTGGGATCGGGCAGTGAGTTCGGGCAGTGGGATCGGGCATTGAGATCGGGCAGTGAGTTCGGGCATCGAGATTGGGCAGTGAGATCGGGCCGTGATATCGGGCAGTGGGATCGGGGAGTGAAATCGGGCAGTGAGATCGGGCAGTGAGTTCGGGCAGTGGGATCGGGCAGCGAGATCGGGCAGTGGGATCTGGCAGTGGGATCGGGCAGTGAGATCAGGTAGTGAGATCGGGCAGTGGGATCGGGCAGTGAGATCGGGCAGTGGGATCTGGCAGTGGGATCTGGCAGTGGGATCGGGTAGTGAGATCGGGCATTGGGATCGGGCAGTGAGTTCGGACAGTGGGATCTGGCAGTGGGATCAGGCAGTGAGATCGGGTAGTGAGATCGGGCAGTGGGATCGGGCAGTAAGATCGGGCAGTGAGATCTGGCAGTGGGATCGGACAGTGAGATCGGGCAGTGGGATCGGGCAGTGAGTTCGGGCAGTGGGATCTGGCAGTGGGATCTGGTAGTGGGATCGGGCAGTGAGATTGGGTAGTGAGATCAGGCAGTGGGATCGGGCAGTGAGATCGGGCAGTGAGATCGGGCAGTGGGATCTGGCAGTGAGATCTGGCACTGGAATCGGGCAGTGGGATCGGGCAGTGAGTTCGGGCAGTGGGATCTGGCAGTGGGTTCTGGTAGTGGGATCTGGCAGTGGGATCGGGTAGTGAGATCGGGCAGTGGGATCGGGCAGTGAGTTCGGGCAGTGAGATCTGGCAGTGGGATCTGGTAGTGGGATCGGACAGTGAGATCGGGTAGTGAGATCGGGCAGTGGGATCGGGCAATGAGATCGGGCAGTGAGTTCGGGCAGTGGGATCTGGCAGTGGGATATTGTAGTGGGATCGGGCAGTGAGATCGGGTAGTGAGATCGGACAGTGAGATCAGGCTGTGAGATCTGGCAGTGGGATCGGGCAGTGGGATCGGGCAGTGAGATCTGGCAGTGGGATCAGGCAGTGGGATCTGGCTGTGGGAACGGGCAGTGGGTTCTGGCTGTGGGTTCTGGCTGAGATCGGGCAGTGGGATCGGGTGGTGAGATCGGGCAGTGGGATTGGGCGGTGAGATCGGGCAGTGGGATCTGGCAGTGAGATCAGGCAGTGGGATCGGGCAGTGAGATCGGGCAATGAGATCGGGCAGTGGGATCTGGCAGTGAGATCGGGCAGTGGGATCTGGCAGTGGGATCTGGCAGTGAGATCTGGCACTGGAATCGGGCAGGAGGATCGGGCATTGGGATCGTGGAGAGAGAACGGGCAGTGAGATCAGGCCGTGAGATCAGGCGGTGAGATCCGGCAGTGGGATCAGGCAGTGGGATCGGGCAGTGAGATCTGGCAGTGGAATCGGGCAGTGGCATCAGGCTGAGATCGGGCAGTGGGATCGGGCGGTGAGATCGGGCAGTGGGATCTGGCAGTGGGATCGGGCAGTGAGATCGGGCAGTGGGATCTGGCAGTGGGATCAGGCAGTGGGATCGGGCAGTGGGATCGGGCAGTGAGATCGGGCAGTGGGGCCGGGCAGTGGGGCCGGGCAGTGGGATCGGGCAGTGGGATCTGGCAGTGGGATTGGGCAGTGAGATCGGGCAGTGGGATCTGGCAGTGGGATCAGGCAGTGTGATCAGTCAATGGGATCTGGCAGTGGGATCAGGCAGTGGGATCGGGCAGTGGGATCGGGCAGTGGGCTCGGGCAGTGAGATCGGGCAGTGGGGCCGGGCAGTGGGGCCGGGCAGTGGGATCGGGCAGTGGGATCGGGCCGTGAGATCGGGCAGTTGGATCGGGAAGTGGGATCGGGCAGTGAGTTCGGGCATCGAGATTGGGCAGTGAGATCGGGCAGTGAGATCGGGCGTGATATCGGGCAGTGGGATCGGGCAGTGAGATCGGGCAGTGGGATCTGGCAGTGGGATCGGGCAGTGAGATCGGGTAGTGAGATCGGGCAGTGGGATCGGGCAGTGAGATCGGGCAGTGGGATCTGGCAGTGGGATCTGGCAGTGGGATCGGGTAGTGAGATCGGGCAGTGGGATCTGGCAGTGGGATTGGGCGGTGAGATCGGGCAGTGGGATCTGGCAGTGGGATCTGGCAGTGGGATCGGGCAGTGAGATCGGGCAGTGGGATCAGGCAGTGGGATCGGGCAGTGGGATCGGGCAGTGGGCTCGGGCAGTGAGATCGGGCAGTGGGGCCGGGCAGTGGGGCCGGGCAGTGGGATCGGGCAGTGGGATCGGGCCGTGGGATCGGGCATTGGGATCGGGCAGTGGGATCGGGCAGTGGGATCTGGCAGTGGGATCTGGCAGTGGGATCGGGCAGTCGGATTGGGCTTTGGGATCTGGCAGTGGGATCGGGCACTGGGATCGGGCAGTGGGATCGGGCAGTGAGATCGGGCAGTGCGATCGGGCAGTGGGATCGGGCAGTGATTTCGGGCAGTGAGATCGGGCATTGGGATCGGGCAGTGGGATCGGGCAGTGAGATCGGGCAGTGGGATTGGGCAGTGAGATTGGGCAGTGGGATCAGGCATTGGGATCGGGCAGTGGCATCGGGCAGTGAGTTCGGGCAGTGAGATCGGGCATTGGGATCGGGCAGTGGGATCGGGCAGTGAGTTCGGGCAGTGGGATCGGGCATTGAGATCGGGCAGTGAGTTCGGGCATCGAGATTGGGCAGTGAGATCGTGACCTGATATCGGGCAGTGGGATCGGGGAGTGAAATCGGGCAGTGAGATCGGGCAGTGAGTTCGGGCAGTGGGATCGGGCAGCGAGATCGGGCAGTGGGATCTGGCAGTGGGATCGGGCAGTGAGATCGGGTAGTGAGATCGGGCAGTGGGATCGGGCAGTGAGATCGGGCAGTTGGATCTGGCAGTGGGATCTGGCAGTGGGATCTGGCAGTGGGATCGGGTAGTGAGATCGCGCAGTGGGATCGGGCAGTGAGTTCGGACACTGGGATCTGGCAGTGGGATCGGGCAGTGAGATCGGGTAGTGAGATCGGGCAGTGGGATCGGGCAGTGAGATCGGGCAGTGGGATCTGGCAGTGGGATCGGGCAGTGAGTTCGGGCAGCGGGATCTGGCAGTAGGATCTGGTAGTGGGATCGGGCAGTGAGATCGGGTAGTGAGATCAGGCAGTGGGATCGGGCAGTGAGATCGGGCAGTGAGATCGGGCAGTGGGATCTGGCAGTGAGATCTGGCACTGGAATCGGGCAGTGGGATTGGGCAGTGAGTTTGGGCAGTGGGATCTGGCAGTGGGATCTGGTAGTGGGATCTGGCAGTGGGATCGGGTAGTGAGATCGGGCAGTGGGATCGGGCAGTGAGTTCGGGCAGTGAGATCTGGCAGTGGGATCTGGTAGTGGGATCGGGCAGTGAGATCGGGTAGTGAGATCGGGCAGTGGGATCGGGCAATGAGATCGGGCAGTGAGTTCGGGCAGTGGGATCTGGCAGTGGGATCTGGTAGTGGGATCGGGCAGTGAGATCGGATAGTGAGATCGGTCAGTGAGATCCGGCTGTGAGATCTGGCAGTGGGATCGGGCAGTGGGATCGGGCAGTGAGATCTGGCAGTGGGATCAGGCAGTGGGATCTGGCTGTGGGTTCTGGCTGAGATCGGGCAGTGGGATCGGGTGGTGAGATCGGGCAGTGGGATTGGGCGGTGAGATCGGGCAGTGGGATCTGGCAGTGAGATCGGGCAGTGGGATCTGGCAGTGGGATCGAGCAGTGAGATCGGGCAATGGGATCTGGCAGTGGGAACTGGCAGTGGGATCAGGCAGTGGGATCTGGCAGTGGGATCGGGCAGTGGGATCGGGCAGTGGGATTGGGCGGTGAGATCGGGCAGTGGGATCTGGCAGTGAGATCGGGCAGTAGGATCTGGCAGTGGGATCGGGCAGTGAGATCGGACAATGGGATCTGGCAGTGGGAACTGGCAGTGGGATCAGGCAGTGGGATCTGGCAGTGGGACCGGGCAGTGGGTTCGGGCAGTGAGATCGGGCAGTGGGGCCGGGCAGTGGGATCGGGCAGTGGGATCGGGCCGTGATATCGGGCAGTGGGATCGGGCAGTGGTACCGGGCAGTGAGATCAGGCAGTGAGATCGGGAAGTGGGATCGGGCAGTGGGATCTGGCTGTGGGTTCGGGCAATGGGATCGGGCAGTGGGATCTGGCAGTGGGAGTTGGCAGTGGGATCGGGCAGTGTGATCGGGCAGTGAGATCAGGCAGTTGGAACGGGCAGTGAGATCGGGCAGTGGGATCTGGCAGTGAGATCGGGCAGTGAGATCGGGCAGTGGGATCTGGCAGTGAGATCGGGCAGTGGGATCGGGCAGTGGGATCGGGCAGTGATTTCGGGCAGTGAGATTGGACATTGGGATCGGGCAGTGGGATCGGGCAGTGAGATCGGGCAGTAGGATTGGGCAGTGAGATTGGGCAGTGGGATCAGGCATTGGGATCGGGCAGTGGCATCGGGCTGAGAGTTCGGGCAGTGAGATCGGGCATTGGGATCGGGCAGTGGGATCGGGCAGTGAGTTCGGGCCGTGGGATCGGGCATTGAGATCGGGCAGTGAGTTCGGGCATCGAGATTGGGCAGTGAGATCGGGCCGTGATATCGGGCAGTGGGATCGGGGAGTGAAATCGGGCAGTGAGATCGGGCAGTGAGTTCGGGCAGTGGGATCGGGCAGCGAGATCGGGCAGTGGGATCTGGCAGTGGGATCGGGCAGTGAGATCGGGTAGTGAGATCAGGCAGTGGGATCGGGCAGTGAGATCGGGCAGTGGGATCTGGCAGTGGGATCTGGCAGTGGGATCGGGTAGTGAGATTGGGCAGTGGGATCGGGCAGTGAGTTCGGACAGTGGGATCTGGCAGTGGGATCGGGCAGTGAGATCGGGTAGTGAGATCGGGCAGTGGGATCGGGCAGTGAGATCGGGCAGTGGGATCTGGCAGTGGGATCGGGTAGTGAGATCGGGCAGTGGGATCGGGCAGTGAGTTCGGGCAGTGCGATCTGGCAGTGGGATCTGGTAGTGGGATCGGGCAGTGAGATCGGGTAGTGAGATCAGGCAGTGGGATCGGGCAGTGAGATCGGGCAGTGAGATCGGGCAGTGGGATCTGGCAGTGAGATCTGGCACTGGAATCGGGCAGTGGGATCGGGCAGTGAGTTCGGGCAGTGGGATCTGGTAGTGGGATCTGGCAGTGGGATCGGGTAGTGAGATCGGGCAGTGGGATCGGGCAGTGAGTTCGGGCAGTGAGATCTGGCAGTGGGATCTGGTAGTGGGATCGGGCAGTGAGATCGGGTAGTGAGATCGGGCAGTGGGATCGGGCAATGAGATCGGGCAGTGAGTTCGGGCAGTGGGATCTGGCAGTGGGATCTGGTAGTGGGATCGGGCAGTGAGATCGGGTAGTGAGATCGGTCAGTGAGATCAGGCTGTGAGATCTGGCAGTGGGATCGGGCAGTGGGATCGGGAAGTGGGATCGGGCAGTGGGATCTGGCTGTGGGTTCGGGCAATGGGATCGGGCAGTGGGATCTGGCAGTGGGAGTTGGCAGTGGGATCGGGCAGTGTGATCGGGCAGTGAGATCAGGCAGTTGGAACAGGCAGTGAGATCGGGCAGTGAGATCGGGCAGTGGTACCGGGCAGTGAGATCGGGCAGTGAGATCGGGAAGTGGGATCGGGCAGTGGGATCTGGCTGTGGGTTCGGGCAATGGGATCGGGCAGTGGGATCTGGCAGTGGGAGTTGGCAGTGGGATCGGGCAGTGTGATCGGGCAGTGAGATCAGGCAGTTGGAACAGGCAGTGAGATCGGGCAGTGGGATCTGGCAGTGAGATCGGGCAGTGAGATCGGGCAGTGGGATCTGGCAGTGAGATCGGGCAGTGAGATCGGGCAGTGAGATCGGGCAGTGAGATCGGGAAGTGGGATCGGGAAGTGTGATCGGGAAGTGGGATCGGGAAGTGGGATAGGGAAGTGGGATCGGGAAGTGGGATCAGGAAGTGGGATCGGGCAGTTGCATCTGGCAGTGGGATCGGGCAGTGAGATCGGGCAGTGAGATCGGGAAGTGTGATCGGGAAGTGGGATCGGGCAGTTGGATCTGGCAGTTGGATCTGGCAGTGGGATCGGGCAGTGAGATCGGGCAGTGAGATCGGGCAGTGGGATCGGGCAGTTGGATCTGGCAGTGGGATCGGGCAGTAAGATCTGGCAGTGGGATCAGGCAGTGGGATCTGGCTGTGGGATCGGGCAGTGGGTTCTGGCTGTGGGTTCTGGCTGAGATCGGGCAGTGGGATCGGGTGGTGAGATCGGGCAGTGGGATTGGGCGGTGAGATCGGGCAGTGGGATCTGGCAGTGAGATCGGGCAGTGGGATCGGGCAGTGAGATCGGGCAATGAGATCGGGCAGTGGGATCTGGCAGTGAGATCGGGCAGTGGGATCTGGCAGTGGGATCTGGCAGTGAGATCTGGCACTGGAATCGGGCAGGAGGATCGGGCATTGGGATCGTGGAGAGAGAACGGGCAGTGAGATCAGGCCGTGAGATCAGGCGGTGAGATCCGGCAGTGGGATCAGGCAGTGGGATCGGGCAGTGAGATCTGGCAGTGGAATCGGGCAGTGGGATCGGGCTGTGGGATTGGGCAGTGGGATCAGGCTGAGATCGGGCAGTGGGATCGGGCGGTGAGATCGGGCAGTGGGATCTGGCAGTGGGATCGGGCAGTGAGATCGGGCAGTGGGATCTGGCAGTGGGATCGGGCAGTGAGATCGGGCAGTGGGATCTGGCAGTGGGATCGGGCAGTGAGATCGGGCAGTGGGATCAGGCAGTGGGATCGGGCAGTGAGATCGGGCAGTGGGGCCGGGCAGTGGGGCCGGGCAGTGGGATCGGGCAGTGGGATCGGGCCGTGAGATCGGGCAGTTGGATCGGGCAGTGGGATCGGGCAGTGAGTTCGGGCATCGAGATTGGGCAGTGAGATCGGGCAGTGAGATCGGGCCGTGATATCGGGCAGTGGGATCGGACAGTGAGATCGGGCAGTGGGATCTGGCAGTGGGATCGGGCAGTGAGATCGGGTAGTGAGATCGGGCAGTGGGATCGGGCAGTGAGATCGGGCAGTGGGATCTGGCAGTGGGATCTGGCAGTGGGATCGGGTAGTGAGATCGGGCAGTGGGATCTGGCAGTGGGATCTGGCAGTGGGATCGGGCAGTGAGATCGGGCAGTGGGATCAGGCAGTGGGATCGGGCAGTGGGATCGGGCAGTGGGCTCGGGCAGTGAGATCGGGCAGTGGGGCCGGGCAGTGGGGCCGGGCAGTGGGATCGGGCAGTGGGATCGGGCCGTGGGATCGGGCATTGGGATTGGGCAGTGGGATCGGGCAGTGGGATCTGGCAGTGGGATCGGGCAGTGGGATCTGGCAGTGGGATCGGGCAGTCGGATTGGGCTTTGGGATCTGGCAGTGGGATCGGGCACTGGGATCGGGCAGTGGGATCGGGCAGTGAGATCGGGCAGTGCGATCGGGCAGTGGGATCGGGCAGTGATTTCGGGCAGTGAGATCGGGCATTGGGATCGGGCAGTGGGATCGGGCAGTGAGATCGGGCAGTGGGATTGGGCAGTGAGTTTGGGCAGTGGGATCAGGCATTGGGATCGGGCAGTGGCATCGGGCAGTGAGTTCGGGCAGTGAGATCGGGCATTGGGATCGGGCAGTGGGATCGGGCAGTGAGTTCGGGCAGTGGGATCGGGCATTGAGATCGGCCAGTGAGTTCGGGCCTCGAGATTGGGCAGTGAGATCGTGACCTGATATCGGGCAGTGGGATCGGGGAGTGAAATCGGGCAGTGAGATCGGGCAGTGAGTTCGGGCAGTGGGATCGGGCAGCGAGATCGGGCAGTGGGATCTGGCAGTGGGATCGGGCAGTGAGATCGGGTAGTGAGATCGGGCAGTGGGATCGGGCAGTGAGATCGGGCAGTTGGATCTGGCAGTGGGATCTGGCAGTGGGATCGGGTAGTGAGATCGGTCAGTGGGATCGGGCAGTGAGTTCGGACAGTGGGATCGGGCAGTGAGATCGGGCAGTGAGATCGGGAAGTGGGATCGGGAAGTGTGATCGGGAAGTGGGATCGGGAAGTGGGATAGGGAAGTGGGATCGGGAAGTGGGATCAGGAAGTGGGATCGGGCAGTTGCATCTGGCAGTGGGATCGGGCAGTGAGATCGGGCAGTGAGATCGGGAAGTGTGATCGGGAAGTGGGATCGGGCAGTTGGATCTGGCAGTTGGATCTGGCAGTGGGATCGGGCAGTGAGATCGGGCAGTGAGATCGGGCAGTGGGATCGGGCAGTTGGATCTGGCAGTGGGATCGGGCAGTAAGATCTGGCAGTGGGATCAGGCAGTGGGTTCTGGCTGTGGGTTCTGGCTGAGATCGGGCAGTGGGATCGGGTGGTGAGATCGGGCAGTGGGATTGGGCGGTGAGATCGGGCAGTGGGATCTGGCAGTGAGATCGGGCAGTGGGATCGGGCAGTGAGATCGGGCAATGAGATCGGGCAGTGGGATCTGGCAGTGAGATCGGGCAGTGGGATCTGGCAGTGGGATCTGGCAGTGAGATCTGGCACTGGAATCGGGCAGGAGGATCGGGCATTGGGATCGTGGAGAGAGAACGGGCAGTGAGATCAGGCCGTGAGATCAGGCGGTGAGATCCGGCAGTGGGATCAGGCAGTGGGATCGGGCAGTGAGATCTGGCAGTGGAATCGGGCAGTGGGATCGGGCTGTGGGATTGGGCAGTGGGATCAGGCTGAGATCGGGCAGTGGGATCGGGCAGTGAGATCGGGCAGTGGGATCTGGCAGTGGGATCGGGCAGTGAGATCGGGCAGTGGGATCTGGCAGTGGGATCAGGCAGTGAGATCAGTCAATGGGATCTGGCAGTGGGATCAGGCAGTGGGATCGGGCAGTGAGATCGGGCAGTGGGGCCGGGCAGTGGGGCCGGGCAGTGGGATCGGGCAGTGGGATCGGGCCGTGAGATCGGGCAGTTGGATCGGGCAGTGGGATCGGGCAGTGAGTTCGGGCATCGAGATTGGGCAGTGAGATCGGGCAGTGAGATCGGGCCGTGATATCGGGCAGTGGGATCGGACAGTGAGATCGGGCAGTGGGATCTGGCAGTGGGATCGGGCAGTGAGATCGGGTAGTGAGATCGGGCAGTGGGATCGGGCAGTGAGATCGGGCAGTGGGATCTGGCAGTGGGATCTGGCAGTGGGATCGGGTAGTGAGATCGGGCAGTGGGATCTGGCAGTGGGATCTGGCAGTGGGATCGGGCAGTGAGATCGGGCAGTGGGATCAGGCAGTGGGATCGGGCAGTGGGATCGGGCAGTGGGCTCGGGCAGTGAGATCGGGCAGTGGGGCCGGGCAGTGGGGCCGGGCAGTGGGATCGGGCAGTGGGATCGGGCCGTGGGATCGGGCATTGGGATTGGGCAGTGGGATCGGGCAGTGGGATCTGGCAGTGGGATCGGGCAGTGGGATCTGGCAGTGGGATCGGGCAGTCGGATTGGGCTTTGGGATCTGGCAGTGGGATCGGGCACTGGGATCGGGCAGTGGGATCGGGCAGTGAGATCGGGCAGTGCGATCGGGCAGTGGGATCGGGCAGTGATTTCGGGCAGTGAGATCGGGCATTGGGATCGGGCAGTGGGATCGGGCAGTGAGATCGGGCAGTGGGATTGGGCAGTGAGTTTGGGCAGTGGGATCAGGCATTGGGATCGGGCAGTGGCATCGGGCAGTGAGTTCGGGCAGTGAGATCGGGCATTGGGATCGGGCAGTGGGATTGGGCAGTGAGTTCGGGCAGTGGGATCGGGCATTGAGATCGGCCAGTGAGTTCGGGCCTCGAGATTGGGCAGTGAGATCGTGACCTGATATCGGGCAGTGGGATCGGGGAGTGAAATCGGGCAGTGAGATCGGGCAGTGAGTTCGGGCAGTGGGATCGGGCAGCGAGATCGGGCAGTGGGATCTGGCAGTGGGATCGGGCAGTGAGATCGGGTAGTGAGATCGGGCAGTGGGATCGGGCAGTGAGATCGGGCAGTTGGATCTGGCAGTGGGATCTGGCAGTGGGATCGGGTAGTGAGATCGGCCAGTGGGATCGGGCAGTGAGTTCGGACAGTGGGATCTGGCAGTGGGATCGGGCAGTGAGATCGGGTAGTGAGATCGGGCAGTGGGATCGGGCAGTGAGATCGGGCAGTGGGATCTGGCAGTGGGATCGGGTAGTGAGATCGGGCAGTGGGATCGGGCAGAGAGTTTGGGCAGCGGGATCTGGCAGTAGGATCTGGTAGTGGGATCGGGCAGTGAGATCGGGTAGTGAGATCAGGCAGTGGGATCTGGCCGTGAGATCGGGCAGTGAGATCGGGCAGTGAGATCGGGAAGTGGGATCGGGAAGTGGGATCGGGAAGTGGGATCGGGCATTGGGATCGGGCAGTGGGATCGGGCAGTGGGATCTGGCAGTGGGATCGGGCAGTGGGATCTGGCAGTGGGATCGGGCAGTCGGATTGGGCTTTGGGATCTGGCAGTGGGATCGGGCACTGGGATCGGGCAGTGAGATTGGGCAGTGGGATCGGTCAGTGAGATCGGGCAGTGGGATCGGGCAGTGGGATCGGGCAGTGATTTCGGGCATTGAGATTGGACATTGGGATCGGGCAGTGGGATCGGGCAGTGAGATCGGGCAGTGGGATTGGGCAGTGAGATTGGGCAGTGGGATCAGGCATTGGGATCGGGCAGTGGCATCGGGCTGTGAGTTCGGGCAGTGAGATCGGGCATTGGGATCGGGCAGTGGGATCGGGCAGTGAGTTCGGGCAGTGGGATCGGGCATTGAGATCGGGCAGTGAGTTCGGGCATCGAGATTGGGCAGTGAGATCGGGCCGTGATATCGGGCAGTGGGATCGGGGAGTGAAATCGGGCAGTGATATCGGGCAGTGAGTTCGGGCAGTGGGATCGGGCAGCGAGATCGGGCAGTGGGATCTGGCAGTGGGATCGGGCAGTGAGATCGGGTAGTGAGATCGGGCAGTGGGATCAGGCAGTGAGATCGGGCAGTGGGATCTGGCAGTGGGATCTGGCAGTGGGATCGGGTAGTGAGATTGGGCAGTGGGATCGGGCAGTGAGTTCGGACAGTGGGATCTGGCAGTGGGATCGGGCAGTGAGATCGGGTAGTGAGATCGGGCAGTGGGATCGGGCAGTGAGATCGGGCAGTGGGATCTGGCAGTGGGATCGGGTAGTGAGATCGGGCAGTGGGATCGGGCAGTGAGTTCGGGCAGTGGGATCTGGCAGTGGGATCTGGTAGTGGGATCGGGCAGTGAGATCGGGTAGTGAGATCAGGCAGTGGGATCGGGCAGTGAGATCGGGCAGTGAGATCGGGCAGTGGGATCTGGCAGTGAGATCTGGCACTGGAATCGGGCAGTGGGATCGGGCAGTGAGTTCGGGCAGTGGGATCTGGCAGTGGGATCTGGTAGTGGGATCTGGCAGTGGGATCGGGTAGTGAGATCGGGCAGTGGGATCGGGCAGTGAGTTCGGGCAGTGAGATCTGGCAGTGGGATCTGGTAGTGGGATCGGGCAGTGAGATCGGGTAGTGAGATCGGGCAGTGGGATCGGGCAATGAGATCGGGCAGTGAGTTCGGGCAGTGGGATCTGGCAGTGGGATCTGGTAGTGGGATCGGGCAGTGAGATCGGGTAGTGAGATCGGTCAGTGAGATCAGGCTGTGAGATCTGGCAGTGGGATCGGGCAGTGGGATCGGGCAGTGAGATCTGGCAGTGGGATCAGGCAGTGGGATCTGGCTGTGGGATCGGGCAGTGAGTTCTGGCTGTGGGTTCTGGCTGAGATCGGGCAGTGGGATCGGGTGGTGAGATCGGGCAGTGGGATTGGGCGGTGAGATCGGGCAGTGGGATCTGGCAGTGAGATCGGGCAGTGGGATCTGGCAGTGGGATCGGGCAGTGAGATCGGGCAATGGGATCTGGCAGTGGGAACTGGCAGTGGGATCAGGCAGTGGGATCTGGCAGTGGGATCGGGCAGTGGGCTCGGGCAGTGAGATCGGGCAGTGGGGCCGGGCAGTGGGATCGGGCATGGGATCGGGCCGTGAGATCGGGCAGTGGGATCGGGCAGTGGTACCGGGCAGTGAGATCGGGCAGTGAGATCGGGAAGTGGGATCGGGCAGTGGGATCTGGCTGTGGGTTCGGGCAATGGGATCGGGCAGTGGGATCTGGCAGTGGGAGTTGGCAGTGGGATCGGGCAGTGTGATCGGGCAGTGAGATCAGGCAGTTGGAACAGGCAGTGAGATCGGGCAGTGGGATCTGGCAGTGAGATCGGGCAGTGAGATCGGGCAGTGGGATCTGGCAGTGAGATCGGGCAGTGAGATCGGGCAGTGGGATCTGGCAGTGAGATCGGGCAGTGAGATCGGGCAGTGAGATCGGGCAGTGAGATCGGGAAGTGGGATCGGGAAGTGGGATCGGGAAGTGGGATCGGGAAGTGGGATAGGGAAGTGGGATCAGGAAGTGGGATCGGGCAGTTGCATCTGGCAGTGGGATCGGGCAGTGAGATCGGGAAGTGTGATCGGGAAGTGGGATCGGGCAGTTGGATCTGGCAGTTGGATCTGGCAGTGGGATCGGGCAGTGAGATCGGGCAGTGAGATCGGGCAGTGGGATCGGGCAGTTGGATTTGGCAGTTGGATCGGGCAGTGAGATCGGGAAGTGGGATCTGGCTGTGGGTTTGGGAAGTGGGATCGGGCAGTGGGATCTGGCAATGAGATCGGGCCGTGAGATCTGGCAGTGGGATCGGGCAGTGGGATCGGGCAGTGAGATCTGGCAGTGAGATCGGGCAGTGAGATCGGGCAGTGGGATCTGGCAGTGAGATCTGGCACTGGAATCGGGCAGTGGGATCGGGCAGTGAGTTCGGGCAGTGGGATCTGGCAGTGGGATCTGGTAGTGGGATCTGGCAGTGGGATCGGGTAGTGAGATCGGGCAGTGGGATCGGGCAGTGAGTTCGGGCAGTGAGATCTGGCAGTGGGATCTGGTAGTGGGATCGGGCAGTGAGATCGGGTAGTGAGATCGGGCAGTGGGATCGGGCAATGAGATCGGGCAGTGAGTTCGGGCAGTGGGATCTGGCAGTGGGATCTGGTAGTGGGATCGGGCAGTGAGATCGGGTAGTGAGATCGGTCAGTGAGATCAGGCTGTGAGATCTGGCAGTGGGATCGGGCAGTGGGATCGGGCAGTGAGATCTGGCAGTGGGATCAGGCAGTGGGATCTGGCTGTGGGTTCTGGCTGAGATCGGGCAGTGGGATCGGGTGGTGAGATCGGGCAGTGGGATTGGGCGGTGAGATCGGGCAGTGGGATCTGGCAGTGAGATCGGGCAGTGGGATCTGGCAGTGGGATCGAGCAGTGAGATCGGGCAATGGGATCTGGCAGTGGGAACTGGCAGTGGGATCAGGCAGTGGGATCTGGCAGTGGGATCGGGCAGTGGGATCGGGCAGTGAGATCTGGCAGTGGGATCAGGCAGTGGGTTCTGGCTGTGGGTTCTGGCTGAGATCGGGCAGTGGGATCGGGTGGTGAGATCGGGCAGTGGGATTGGGCAGTGAGATCGGGCAGTGGGATCTGGCAGTGAGATCGGGCAGTGGGATCTGGCAGTGGGATCGGGCAGTGAGATCGGACAATGGGATCTGGCAGTGGGAACTGGCAGTGGGATCAGGCAGTGGGATCTGGCAGTGGGATCGGGCAGTGGGCTCGGGCAGTGAGATCGGGCAGTGGGGCCGGGCAGTGGGATCGGGCAGTGGGATCGGGCCGTGATATCGGGCAGTGGGATCGGGCAGTGGTACCGGGCAGTGAGATCGGGCAGTGAGATCGGGAAGTGGGATCGGGCAGTGGGATCTGGCTGTGGGTTCGGGCAATGGGATCGGGCAGTGGGATCTGGCAGTGGGAGTTGGCAGTGGGATCGGGCAGTGTGATCGGGCAGTGAGATCAGGCAGTTGGAACGGGCAGTGAGATCGGGCAGTGGGATCTGGCAGTGAGATCGGGCAGTGAGATCGGGCAGTGGGATCTGGCAGTGAGATCGGGCAGTGAGATCGGGCAGTGAGATCGGGAAGTGGGATCGGGAAGTGGGATCGGGAAGTGGGATCGGGCATTGGGATCGGGCAGTGGGATCGGGCAGTGGGATCTGGCAGTGGGATCGGGCAGTGGGATCTGGCAGTGGGATCGGGCAGTCGGATTGGGCTTTGGGATCTGGCAGTGGGATCGGGCACTGGGATCGGGCAGTGAGATCGGGCAGTGGGATCGGTCAGTGAGATCGGGCAGTGGGATCGGGCAGTGGGATCGGGCAGCGAGATCGGGCAGTGGGATCTGGCAGTGGGATCGGGCAGTGAGATCGGGTAGTGAGATCGGGCAGTGGGATCGGGCAGTGAGATCGGGCAGTGGGATCTGGCAGTGGGATCTGGCAGTGGGATCGGGTAGTGAGATTGGGCAGTGGGATCGGGCAGTGAGTTCGGACAGTGGGATCTGGCTGTGGGATCGGGCAGTGAGATCGGGTAGTGAGATCGGGCAGTGGGATTGGGCAGTGAGATCGGGCAGTGGGATCTGGCAGTGGGATCGGGTAGTGAGATCGGGCAGTGGGATCGGGCAGTGAGTTCGGGCAGTGGGATCTGGCAGTGGGATCTGGTAGTGGGATCGGGCAGTGAGATCGGGTAGTGAGATCAGGCAGTGGGATCGGGCAGAGAGATCGGGCAGTGAGATCGGGCAGTGGGATCTGGCAGTGAGATCTGGCACTGGAATCGGGCAGTGGGATCGGGCAGTGAGTTCGGGCAGTGGGATCTGGCAGTGGGATCTGGTAGTGGGATCTGGCAGTGGGATCGGGTAGTGAGATCGGGCAGTGGGATCGGGCAGTGAGTACGGGCAGTGAGATCTGGCAGTGGGATCTGGCAGTGGGATCGGGCAGTGAGATCGGGTAGTGAGATCGGGCAGTGGGATCGGGCAATGAGATCGGGCAGTGAGTTCGGGCAGTGGAATCTGGCAGTGGGATCTGGTAGTGGGATCGGGCAGTGAGATCGGGTAGTGAGATCGGTCAGTGAGATCAGGCTGTGAGATCTGGCAGTGGGATCGGGCAGTGGGATCGGGCAGTGAGATCTGGCAGTGGGATCAGGCAGTGGGATCTGGCTGTGGGATCGGGCAGTGAGTTCTGGCTGTGGGTTCTGGCTGAGATCGGGCAGTGGGATCGGGTGGTGAGATCGGGCAGTGGGATTGGGCGGTGAGATCGGGCAGTGGGATCTGGCAGTGAGATCGGTCAGTGGGATCTGGCAGTGGGATCGGGCAGTGAGATCGGGCAATGGGATCTGGCAGTGGGAACTGGCAGTGGGATCAGGCAGTGGGATCTGGCAGTGGGATCGGGCAGTGGGCTCGGGCAGTGAGATCGGGCAGTGGGGCCGGGCAGTGGGATCGGGCAGTGGGATCGGGCCGTGAGATCGGGCAGTGGGATCGGGCAGTGGTACCGGGCAGTGAGATCGGGCAGTGAGATCGGGAAGTGGGATCGGGCAGTGGGATCTGGCTGTGGGTTCGGGCAATGGGATCGGGCAGTGGGATCTGGCAGTGGGAGTTGGCAGTGGGATCGGGCAGTGTGATCGGGCAGTGAGATCAGGCAGTTGGAACGGGCAGTGAGATCGGGCAGTGAGATCGGGCAGTGGGATCTGGCAGTTGGATCGGGCAGTAAGATCGGGCAGTGGGATCTGGCAGTGAGATCGGGCAGTGAGATCGGGCAGTGGGATCTGGCAGTGAGATCGGGCAGTGAGATCGGGCAGTGAGATCGGGCAGTGAGATCGGGAAGTGGGATCGGGAAGTGGGATCGGGAAGTGGGATCGGGAAGTGGGATAGGGAAGTGGGATCGGGAAGTGGGATCAAGAAGTGGGATCGGGCAATTGCATCTGGCAGTGGGATCGGGCAGTGAGATCGGGCAGTGAGATCGGGAAGTGTGATCGGGAAGTGGGATCGGGCAGTTGGATCTGGCAGTTGGATCTGGCAGTGGGATCGGGCAGTGAGATCGGGCAGTGAGATCGGGCAGTGGGATCTGGCAGTTGGATCGGGCAGTAAGATCGGGAAGTGGGATCTGACTGTGGGTTCGGGAAGTGGGATCGGGCAGTGAGATCTGGCAATGAGATCGGGCCGTGAGATCTGGCAGTGGGATCGGGCAGTGGGATCGGGCAGTGAGATCTGGCAGTGAGATCGGGCAGTGAGATCGGGCAGTGAGATCTGGCAATGAGATCGGGCCGTGAGATCGGGCAGTGGGATCGGGCAGTGAGATCGGGCAGTGAGATCTGGCAGTGAGATCGGGCAGTGAGATCTGGCAGTGAGATCGGGCAGTGAGATCGGGCAGTGGTATCGGGCAGTGAGATCGGGCAGTGGGATCGGGCAGTGAGTTCGGGCAGTGGGATCAGGCAGTGGGATCTGGCTGTGGGTTCTGGCTGAGATCGGGCAGTGGGATCGGGTGGTGAGATCAGTCAATGAGATCGGGCAGTGAGATCGGGCAGTGGGATCGGGCAATGAGATCGGGCAGTGAGTTCGGGCAGTGGGATCTGGCAGTGGGATCTGGTAGTGGGATCGGGCAGTGAGATCGGGTAGTGAGATCGGTCAGTGAGATCAGGCTGTGAGATCTGGCAGTGGGATCGGGCAGTGGGATCGGGCAGTGAGATCTGGCAGTGGGGTCAGGCAGTGGGATCTGGCTGTGGGATCGGGCAGTGAGTTCTGGCTGTGGGTTCTGGCTGAGATCGGGCAGTGGGATCGGGTGGTGAGATCGGGCAGTGGGATTGGGCGGTGAGATCGGGCAGTGGGATCTGGCAGTGAGATCGGGCAGTGGGATCTGGCAGTGGGATCGGGCAGTGAGATCGGGCAATGGGATCTGGCAGTGGGAACTGGCAGTGGGATCAGGCAGTGGGATCTGGCAGTGGGATCGGGCAGTGGGCTCGGGCAGTGAGATCGGGCAGTGGGGCCGGGCAGTGGGATCGGGCAGTGGAATCGGGCCGTGAGATCGGGCAGTGGGATCGGGCAGTGGTACCGGGCAGTGAGATCGGGCAGTGAGATCGGGAAGTGGGATCGGGCAGTGGGATCTGGCTGTGGGTTCGGGCAATGGGATCGGGCAGTGGGATCTGGCAGTGGGAGTTGGCAGTGGGATCGGGCAGTGTGATCGGGCAGTGAGATCAGGCAGTTGGAACGGGCAGTGAGATCGGGCAGTGGGATCTGGCAGTGAGATCGGGCAGTGAGATCGGGCAGTGGGATCTGGCAGTGAGATCGGGCAGTGAGATCGGGCAGTGAGATCGGGCAGTGAGATCGGGAAGTGGGATCGGGAAGTGGGATCGGGAAGTGGGATCGGGAAGTGGGATAGGGAAGTGGGATCAGGAAGTGGGATCAGGAAGTGGGATCGGGCAGTTGCATCTGGCAGTGGGATCGGGCAGTGAGATCGGGCAGTGAGATCGGGAAATGTGATCGGGAAATGGGATCGGGCAGTTGGATCTGGCAGTTGGATCTGGCAGTGGGATCGGGCAGTGAGATCGGGCAGTGAGATCGGGCAGTGGGATCGGGCAGTTGGATCAGGCAGTTGGATCGGGCAGTGAGATCGGGAAGTGGGATCTGGCTGTGGGTTCGGGAAGTGGGATCGGGCAGTGGGATCTGGCAATGAGATCGGGCCGTGAGATCTGGCAGTGGGATCGGGCAGTGGGATCGGGCAGTGAGATCTGGCAGTGAGATCGGGCAGTGAGATCGGGCAGTGAGATCTGGCAATGAGATCGGGCCGTGAGATCGGGCCGTGAGATCGGGCAGTGGGATCGGGCAGTGGTACCGGGCAGTGAGATCGGGCAGTGAGATCGGGAAGTGGGATCGGGCAGTGGGATCTGGCTGTGGGTTCGGGCAATGGGATCGGGCAGTGGGATCTGGCAGTGGGAGTTGGCAGTGGGATCGGGCAGTGTGATCGGGCAGTGAGATCAGGCAGTTGGAACGGGCAGTGAGATCGGGCAGTGGGATCTGGCAGTGAGATTGGGCAGTGAGATCGGGCAGTGGGATCTGGCAGTGAGATCGGGCAGTGAGATCGGGCAGTGAGATCGGGCAGTGAGATCGGGAAGTGGGATCGGGAAGTGGGATCGGGAAGTGGGATCGGGAAGTGGGATAGGGAAGTGGGATCGGGAAGTGGGATCAGGAAGTGGGATCGGGCAGTTGCATCTGGCAGTGGGATCGGGCAGTGAGATCGGGCAGTGAGATCGGGAAATGTGATCGGGAAATGGGATCGGGCAGTTGGATCTGGCAGTTGGATCTGGCAGTGGGATCGGGCAGTGAGATCGGGCAGTGAGATCGGGCAGTGGGATCGGGCAGTTGGATCAGGCAGTTGGATCGGGCAGTGAGATCGGGAAGTGGGATCTGGCTGTGGGTTCGGGAAGTGGGATCGGGCAGTGGGATCTGGCAATGAGATCGGGCCGTGAGATCTGGCAGTGGGATCGGGCAGTGGGATCGGGCAGTGAGATCTGGCAGTGAGATCGGGCAGTGAGATCGGGCAGTGAGATCTGGCAATGAGATCGGGCCGTGAGATCGGGCAGTGGGATCGGGCAGTGAGATCGGGCAGTGAGATCTGGCAGTGAGATCGGGCAGTGAGATCTGGCAGTGAGATCGGGCAGTGAGATCGGGCAGTGGGATCGGGCAGTGAGATCGGGCAGTGGGATCGGGCAGTGAGTTCGGGCAGTGGGATCAGGCAGTGGGATCTGGCTGTGGGTTCTGGCTGAGATCGGGCAGTGGGATCGGGTGGTGAGATCGGGCAGTGGGATTGGGCGGTGAGATCGGGCAGTGGGATCTGGCAGTGAGATCGGGCAGTGGGATCTGGCAGTGGGATCGAGCAGTGAGATCGGGCAATGGGATCAGGCAGTGGGAACTGGCAGTGGGATCAGGCAGTGGGATCTGGCAGTGGGATCGGGCAGTGGGATCGGGCAGTGAGATCTGGCAGTGGGATCAGGCAGTGGGCTCGGGCAGTGAGATCGGGCAGTGGGGCCGGGCAGTGGGATCGGGCAGTGGGATCGGGCCGTGATATCGGGCAGTGGGATCGGGCAGTGGTACCGGGCAGTGAGATCGGGCAGTGAGATCGGGAAGTGGGATCGGGCAGTGGGATCTGGTTGTGGGTTCGGGCAATGGGATCGGGCAGTGGGATCTGGCAGTGGGAACTGGCAGTGGGATCAGGCAGTGGGATCTGGCAGTGGGATCGGGCAGTGGGCTCGGGCAGTGAGATCGGGCAGTGGGGCCGGGCAGTGGGATCGGGCAGTGGGATCGGGCCGTGATATCGGGCAGTGGGATCGGGCAGTGGTACCGGGCAGTGAGATCGGGCAGTGAGATCGGGAAGTGGGATCGGGCAGTGGGATCTGGTTGTGGGTTCGGGCAATGGGATCGGGCAGTGGGATCTGGCAGTGGGAGTTGGCAGTGGGATCGGGCAGTGTGATCGGGCAGTGAGATCAGGCAGTTGGAACGGGCAGTGAGATCGGGCAGTGGGATCTGGCAGTGAGATCGGGCAGTGGGATCTGGCAGTGAGATCGGGCAGTGAGATCGGGCAGTGGGATCTGGCAGTGAGATCGGGCAGTGAGATCGGGCAGTGAGATCGGGAAGTGGGATCGGGAAGTGGGATCGGGAAGTGGGATCGGGCATTGGGATCGGGCAGTGGGATCGGGCAGTGGGATCTGGCAGTGGGATCGGGCAGTGGGATCTGGCAGTGGGATCGGGCAGTCGGATTGGGCTTTGGGATCTGGCAGTGGGATCGGGCACTGGGATCGGGCAGTGAGATCGGGCAGTGGGATCGGTCAGTGAGATCGGGCAGTGGGATCGGGCAGTGGGATCGGGCAGTGATTTCGGGCAGTGAGATTGGACATTGGGATCGGGCAGTGGGATCGGGCAGTGAGATCGGGCAGTGGGATTGGGCAGTGAGATTGGGCAGTGGGATCAGGCATTGGGATCGGGCAGTGGCATCGGGCTGTGAGTTCGGGCAGTGAGATCGGGCATTGGGATCGGGCAGTGGGATCGGGCAGTGAGTTCGGGCAGTGGGATCGGGCATTGAGATCGGGCAGTGAGTTCGGGCATCGAGATTGGGCAGTGAGATCGGTCCGTGATATCGGGCAGTGGGATCGGGGAGTGAAATCGGGCAGTGAGATCGGGCAGTGAGTTCGGGCAGTGGGATCGGGCAGCGAGATCGGGCAGTGGGATCTGGACGTGGGATCGGGCAGTGAGATCGGGTAGTGAGATCGGGCAGTGGGATCGGGCAGTGAGATCGGGCAGTGGGATCTGGCAGTGGGATCTGGCAGTGGGATCGGGTAGTGAGATTGGGCAGTGGGATCGGGCAGTGAGTTCGGACAGTGGGATCTGGCAGTGGGATCGGGCAGTGAGATCGGGTAGTGAGATCGGGCAGTGGGATCGGGCAGTGAGATCGGGCAGTGGGATCTGGCAGTGGGATCGGGTAGTGAGATCGGGCAGTGGGATCGGGCAGTGAGTTCGGGCAGTGGGATCTGGCAGTGGGATCTGGTAGTGGGATCGGGCAGTGAGATCGGGTAGTGAGATCAGGCAGTGGGATCGGGCAGTGAGATCTGGCACTGGAATCGGGCAGTGGGATCGGGCAGTGAGTTCGGGCAGTGGGATCTGGCAGTGGGATCTGGTAGTGGGATCTGGCAGTGGGATCGGGTAGTGAGATCGGGCAGTGGGATCGGGCAGTGAGTTCGGGCAGTGAGATCTGGCAGTGGGATCTGGTAGTGGGATCGGGCAGTGAGATCGGGTAGTGAGATCGGGCAGTGGGATCGGGCAATGAGATCGGGCAGTGAGTTCGGGCAGTGGGATCTGGCAGTGGGATCTGGTAGTGGGATCGGGCAGTGAGATCGGGTAGTGAGATCGGTCAGTGAGATCAGGCTGTGAGATCTGGCAGTGGGATCGGGCAGTGGGATCGGGCAGTGAGATCTGGCAGTGGGATCAGGCAGTGGGATCTGGCTGTGGGATCGGGCAGTGAGTTCTGGCTGTGGGTTCTGGCTGAGATCGGGCAGTGGGATCGGGTGGTGAGATCGGGCAGTGGGATTGGGCGGTGAGATCGGGCAGTGGGATCTGGCAGTGAGATCGGGCAGTGGGATCTGGCAGTGGGATTGGGCAGTGAGATCGGGCAATGGGATCTGGCAGTGGGAACTGGCAGTGGGATCAGGCAGTGGGATCTGGCAGTGGGATCGGGCAGTGGGCTCGGGCAGTGAGATCGGGCAGTGGGGCCGGGCAGTGGGATCGGGCAGTGGGATCGGGCCGTGAGATTGGGCAGTGGGATCGGGCAGTGGTACCGGGCAGTGAGATCGGGCAGTGAGATCGGGAAGTGGGATCTGGCAGTGGGATCTGGCAGTGGGATCGGTTAGTGAGATTGGGCAGTGGGATCGGGCAGTGTGTTCGGACAGTGGGATCTGGCTGTGGGATCGGGCAGTGAGATCGGGTAGTGAGATCGGGCAGTGGGATCGGGCAGTGAGATCGGGCAGTGGGATCTGGCAGTGGGATCGGGTAGTGAGATCGGGCAGTGGGATCGGGCAGTGAGTTCGGGCAGTGGGATCTGGCAGTGGGATCTGGTAGTGGGATCGGGCAGTGAGATCGGGTAGTGAGATCAGGCAGTGGGATCGGGCAGTGAGATCGGGCAGTGAGATCGGGCAGTGGGATCTGGCAGTGAGATCTGGCACTGGAATCGGGCAGTGGGATCGGGCAGTGAGTTCGGGCAGTGGGATCTGGCAGTGGGATCTGGTAGTGGGATCTGGCAGTGGGATCGGGTAGTGAGATCGGGCAGTGGGATCGGGCAGTGAGTACGGGCAGTGAGATCTGGCAGTGGGATCTGGCAGTGGGATCGGGCAGTGAGATCGGGTAGTGAGATCGGGCAGTGGGATCGGGCAATGAGATCGGGCAGTGAGTTCGGGCAGTGGAATCTGGCAGTGGGATCTGGTAGTGGGATCGGGCAGTGAGATCGGGTAGTGAGATCGGTCAGTGAGATCAGGCTGTGAGATCTGGCAGTGGGATCGGGCAGTGGGATCGGGCAGTGAGATCTGGCAGTGGGATCAGGCAGTGGGATCTGGCTGTGGGATCGGGCAGTGAGTTCTGGCTGTGGGTTCTGGCTGCGATCGGGCAGTGGGATCGGGTGGTGAGATCGGGCAGTGGGATTGGGCGGTGAGATCGGGCAGTGGGATCTGGCAGTGAGATCGGGCAGTGGGATCTGGCAGTGGGATCGGGCAGTGAGATCGGGCAATGGGATCTGGCAGTGGGAACTGGCAGTGGGATCAGGCAGTGGGATCTGGCAGTGGGATCGGGCAGTGGGCTCGGGCAGTGAGATCGGGCAGTGGGGCCGGGCAGTGGGATCGGGCAGTGGGATCGGGCCGTGAGATCGGGCAGTGGGATCGGGCAGTGGTACCGGGCAGTGAGATCGGGCAGTGAGATCGGGAAGTGGGATCGGGCAGTGGGATCTGGCTGTGGGTTCGGGCAATGGGATCGGGCAGTGGGATCTGGCAGTGGGAGTTGGCAGTGTGATCGGGCAGTGAGATCAGGCAGTTGGAACGGGCAGTGAGATCGGGCAGTGGGATCTGGCAGTGAGATCGGGCAGTGAGATCGGGCAGTGGGATCTGGCAGTGAGATCGGGCAGTGAGATCGGGCAGTGAGATCGGGCAGTGAGATCGGGAAGTGGGATCGGGAAGTGGGATCGGGAAGTGGGATCGGGAAGTGGGATAGGGAAGTGGGATCGGGAAGTGGGATCAAGAAGTGGGATCGGGCAATTGCATCTGGCAGTGGGATCGGGCAGTGAGATCGGGAAGTGTGATCGGGAAGTGGGATCGGGCAGTTGGATCTGGCAGTTGGATCTGGCAGTGGGATCGGGCAGTGAGATCGGGCAGTGAGATCGGGCAGTGGGATCGGGCAGTTGGATCTGGCAGTTGGATCGGGCAGTAAGATCGGGAAGTGGGATCTGACTGTGGGTTCGGGAAGTGGGATCGGGCAGTGGGATCTGGCAATGAGATCGGGCCGTGAGATCTGGCAGTGGGATCGGGCAGTGGGATCGGGCAGTGAGATCTGGCAGTGAGATCGGGCAGTGAGATCGGGCAGTGAGATCTGGCAATGAGATCGGGCCGTGAGATCGGGCAGTGGGATCGGGCAGTGAGATCGGGCAGTGAGATCTGGCAGTGAGATCGGGCAGTGAGATCTGGCAGTGAGATCGGGCAGTGAGATCGGGCAGTGGTATCGGGCAGTGAGATCGGGCAGTGGGATCGGGCAGTGAGTTCGGGCAGTGGGATCAGGCAGTGGGATCTGGCTGTGGGTTCTGGCTGAGATCGGGCAGTGGGATCGGGTGGTGAGATCAGTCAATGAGATCGGGCAGTGAGATCGGGCAGTGGGATCGGGCAATGAGATCGGGCAGTGAGTTCGGGCAGTGGGATCTGGCAGTGGGATCTGGTAGTGGGATCGGGCAGTGAGATCGGGTAGTGAGATCGGTCAGTGAGATCAGGCTGTGAGATCTGGCAGTGGGATCGGGCAGTGGGATCGGGCAGTGAGATCTGGCAGTGGGATCAGGCAGTGGGATCTGGCTGTGGGATCGGGCAGTGAGTTCTGGCTGTGGGTTCTGGCTGAGATCGGGCAGTGGGATCGGGTGGTGAGATCGGGCAGTGGGATTGGGCGGTGAGATCGGGCAGTGGGATCTGGCAGTGAGATCGGGCAGTGGGATCTGGCAGTGGGATCGGGCAGTGAGATCGGGCAATGGGATCTGGCAGTGGGAACTGGCAGTGGGATCAGGCAGTGGGATCAGGCAGTGGGCTCGGGCAGTGAGATCGGGCAGTGGGGCCGGGCAGTGGGATCGGGCAGTGGGATCGGGCCGTGATATCGGGCAGTGGGATCGGGCAGTGGTACCGGGCAGTGAGATCGGGCAGTGAGATCGGGAAGTGGGATCGGGCAGTGGGATCTGGTTGTGGGTTCGGGCAATGGGATCGGGCAGTGGGATCTGGCAGTGGGAACTGGCAGTGGGATCAGGCAGTGGGATCTGGCAGTGGGATCGGGCAGTGGGCTCGGGCAGTGAGATCGGGCAGTGGGGCCGGGCAGTGGGATCGGGCAGTGGGATCGGGCCGTGATATCGGGCAGTGGGATCGGGCAGTGGTACCGGGCAGTGAGATCGGGCAGTGAGATCGGGAAGTGGGATCGGGCAGTGGGATCTGGTTGTGGGTTCGGGCAATGGGATCGGGCAGTGGGATCTGGCAGTGGGAGTTGGCAGTGGGATCGGGCAGTGTGATCGGGCAGTGAGATCAGGCAGTTGGAACGGGCAGTGAGATCGGGCAGTGGGATCTGGCAGTGAGATCGGGCAGTGGGATCTGGCAGTGAGATCGGGCAGTGAGATCGGGCAGTGGGATCTGGCAGTGAGATCGGGCAGTGAGATCGGGCAGTGAGATCGGGAAGTGGGATCGGGAAGTGGGATCGGGAAGTGGGATCGGGCATTGGGATCGGGCAGTGGGATCGGGCAGTGGGATCTGGCAGTGGGATCGGGCAGTGGGATCTGGCAGTGGGATCGGGCAGTCGGATTGGGCTTTGGGATCTGGCAGTGGGATCGGGCACTGGGATCGGGCAGTGAGATCGGGCAGTGGGATCGGTCAGTGAGATCGGGCAGTGGGATCGGGCAGTGGGATCGGGCAGTGATTTCGGGCAGTGAGATTGGACATTGGGATCGGGCAGTGGGATCGGGCAGTGAGATCGGGCAGTGGGATTGGGCAGTGAGATTGGGCAGTGGGATCAGGCATTGGGATCGGGCAGTGGCATCGGGCTGTGAGTTCGGGCAGTGAGATCGGGCATTGGGATCGGGCAGTGGGATCGGGCAGTGAGTTCGGGCAGTGGGATCGGGCATTGAGATCGGGCAGTGAGTTCGGGCATCGAGATTGGGCAGTGAGATCGGTCCGTGATATCGGGCAGTGGGATCGGGGAGTGAAATCGGGCAGTGAGATCGGGCAGTGAGTTCGGGCAGTGGGATCGGGCAGCGAGATCGGGCAGTGGGATCTGGACGTGGGATCGGGCAGTGAGATCGGGTAGTGAGATCGGGCAGTGGGATCGGGCAGTGAGATCGGGCAGTGGGATCTGGCAGTGGGATCTGGCAGTGGGATCGGGTAGTGAGATTGGGCAGTGGGATCGGGCAGTGAGTTCGGACAGTGGGATCTGGCAGTGGGATCGGGCAGTGAGATCGGGTAGTGAGATCGGGCAGTGGGATCGGGCAGTGAGATCGGGCAGTGGGATCTGGCAGTGGGATCGGGTAGTGAGATCGGGCAGTGGGATCGGGCAGTGAGTTCGGGCAGTGGGATCTGGCAGTGGGATCTGGTAGTGGGATCGGGCAGTGAGATCGGGTAGTGAGATCAGGCAGTGGGATCGGGCAGTGAGATCTGGCACTGGAATCGGGCAGTGGGATCGGGCAGTGAGTTCGGGCAGTGGGATCTGGCAGTGGGATCTGGTAGTGGGATCTGGCAGTGGGATCGGGTAGTGAGATCGGGCAGTGGGATCGGGCAGTGAGTTCGGGCAGTGAGATCTGGCAGTGGGATCTGGTAGTGGGATCGGGCAGTGAGATCGGGTAGTGAGATCGGGCAGTGGGATCGGGCAATGAGATCGGGCAGTGAGTTCGGGCAGTGGGATCTGGCAGTGGGATCTGGTAGTGGGATCGGGCAGTGAGATCGGGTAGTGAGATCGGTCAGTGAGATCAGGCTGTGAGATCTGGCAGTGGGATCGGGCAGTGGGATCGGGCAGTGAGATCTGGCAGTGGGATCAGGCAGTGGGATCTGGCTGTGGGATCGGGCAGTGAGTTCTGGCTGTGGGTTCTGGCTGAGATCGGGCAGTGGGATCGGGTGGTGAGATCGGGCAGTGGGATTGGGCGGTGAGATCGGGCAGTGGGATCTGGCAGTGAGATCGGGCAGTGGGATCTGGCAGTGGGATTGGGCAGTGAGATCGGGCAATGGGATCTGGCAGTGGGAACTGGCAGTGGGATCAGGCAGTGGGATCTGGCAGTGGGATCGGGCAGTGGGCTCGGGCAGTGAGATCGGGCAGTGGGGCCGGGCAGTGGGATCGGGCAGTGGGATCGGGCCGTGAGATTGGGCAGTGGGATCGGGCAGTGGTACCGGGCAGTGAGATCGGGCAGTGAGATCGGGAAGTGGGATCTGGCAGTGGGATCTGGCAGTGGGATCGGGTAGTGAGATTGGGCAGTGGGATCGGGCAGTGTGTTCGGACAGTGGGATCTGGCTGTGGGATCGGGCAGTGAGATCGGGTAGTGAGATCGGGCAGTGGGATCGGGCAGTGAGATCGGGCAGTGGGATCTGGCAGTGGGATCGGGTAGTGAGATCGGGCAGTGGGATCGGGCAGTGAGTTCGGGCAGTGGGATCTGGCAGTGGGATCTGGTAGTGGGATCGGGCAGTGAGATCGGGTAGTGAGATCAGGCAGTGGGATCGGGCAGTGAGATCGGGCAGTGAGATCGGGCAGTGGGATCTGGCAGTGAGATCTGGCACTGGAATAGGGCAGTGGGATCGGGCAGTGAGTTCGGGCAGTGGGATCTGGCAGTGGGATCTGGTAGTGGGATCTGGCAGTGGGATCGGGTAGTGAGATCGGGCAGTGGGATCGGGCAGTGAGTACGGGCAGTGAGATCTGGCAGTGGGATCTGGCAGTGGGATCGGGCAGTGAGATCGGGTAGTGAGATCGGGCAGTGGGATCGGGCAATGAGATCGGGCAGTGAGTTCGGGCAGTGGAATCTGGCAGTGGGATCTGGTAGTGGGATCGGGCAGTGAGATCGGGTAGTGAGATCGGTCAGTGAGATCAGGCTGTGAGATCTGGCAGTGGGATCGGGCAGTGGGATCGGGCAGTGAGATCTGGCAGTGGGATCAGGCAGTGGGATCTGGCTGTGGGATCGGGCAGTGAGTTCTGGCTGTGGGTTCTGGCTGCGATCGGGCAGTGGGATCGGGTGGTGAGATCGGGCAGTGGGATTGGGCGGTGAGATCGGGCAGTGGGATCTGGCAGTGAGATCGGGCAGTGGGATCTGGCAGTGGGATCGGGCAGTGAGATCGGGCAATGGGATCTGGCAGTGGGAACTGGCAGTGGGATCAGGCAGTGGGATCTGGCAGTGGGATCGGGCAGTGGGCTCGGGCAGTGAGATCGGGCAGTGGGGCCGGGCAGTGGGATCGGGCAGTGGGATCGGGCCGTGAGATCGGGCAGTGGGATCGGGCAGTGGTACCGGGCAGTGAGATCGGGCAGTGAGATCGGGAAGTGGGATCGGGCAGTGGGATCTGGCTGTGGGTTCGGGCAATGGGATCGGGCAGTGGGATCTGGCAGTGGGAGTTGGCAGTGTGATCGGGCAGTGAGATCAGGCAGTTGGAACGGGCAGTGAGATCGGGCAGTGGGATCTGGCAGTGAGATCGGGCAGTGAGATCGGGCAGTGGGATCTGGCAGTGAGATCGGGCAGTGAGATCGGGCAGTGAGATCGGGCAGTGAGATCGGGAAGTGGGATCGGGAAGTGGGATCGGGAAGTGGGATCGGGAAGTGGGATAGGGAAGTGGGATCGGGAAGTGGGATCAAGAAGTGGGATCGGGCAATTGCATCTGGCAGTGGGATCGGGCAGTGAGATCGGGCAGTGAGATCGGGAAGTGTGATCGGGAAGTGGGATCGGGCAGTTGGATCTGGCAGTTGGATCTGGCAGTGGGATCGGGCAGTGAGATCGGGCAGTGAGATCGGGCAGTGGGATCGGGCAGTTGGATCTGGCAGTTGGATCGGGCAGTAAGATCGGGAAGTGGGATCTGACTGTGGGTTCGGGAAGTGGGATCGGGCAGTGGGATCTGGCAATGAGATCGGGCCGTGAGATCTGGCAGTGGGATCGGGCAGTGGGATCGGGCAGTGAGATCTGGCAGTGAGATCGGGCAGTGAGATCGGGCAGTGAGATCTGGCAATGAGATCGGGCCGTGAGATCGGGCAGTGGGATCGGGCAGTGAGATCGGGCAGTGAGATCTGGCAGTGAGATCGGGCAGTGAGATCTGGCAGTGAGATCGGGCAGTGAGATCGGGCAGTGGTATCGGGCAGTGAGATCGGGCAGTGGGATCGGGCAGTGAGTTCGGGCAGTGGGATCAGGCAGTGGGATCTGGCTGTGGGTTCTGGCTGAGATCGGGCAGTGGGATCGGGTGGTGAGATCAGTCAATGAGATCGGGCAGTGAGATCGGGCAGTGGGATCGGGCAATGAGATCGGGCAGTGAGTTCGGGCAGTGGGATCTGGCAGTGGGATCTGGTAGTGGGATCGGGCAGTGAGATCGGGTAGTGAGATCGGTCAGTGAGATCAGGCTGTGAGATCTGGCAGTGGGATCGGGCAGTGGGATCGGGCAGTGAGATCTGGCAGTGGGATCAGGCAGTGGGATCTGGCTGTGGGATCGGGCAGTGAGTTCTGGCTGTGGGTTCTGGCTGAGATCGGGCAGTGGGATCGGGTGGTGAGATCGGGCAGTGGGATTGGGCGGTGAGATCGGGCAGTGGGATCTGGCAGTGAGATCGGGCAGTGGGATCTGGCAGTGGGATCGGGCAGTGAGATCGGGCAATGGGATCTGGCAGTGGGAACTGGCAGTGGGATCAGGCAGTGGGATCTGGCAGTGGGATCGGGCAGTGGGCTCGGGCAGTGAGATCGGGCAGTGGGGCCGGGCAGTGGGATCGGGCAGTGGGATCGGGCCGTGATATCGGGCAGTGGGATCGGGCAGTGGTACCGGGCAGTGAGATCGGGCAGTGAGATCGGGAAGTGGGATCGGGCAGTGGGATCTGGCTGTGGGTTCGGGCAATGGGATCGGGCAGTGGGATCTGGCAGTGGGAGTTGGCAGTGGGCTCGGGCAGTGTGATCGGGCAGTGAGATCAGGCAGTTGGAACGGGCAGTGAGATCGGGCAGTGGGATCTGGCAGTGAGATCGGGCAGTGAGATCGGGCAGTGGGATCTGGCCGTGAGATCGGGCAGTGAGATCGGGCAGTGAGATCGGGAAGTGGGATCGGGAAGTGGGATCGGGAAGTGGGATCGGGCATTGGGATCGGGCAGTGGGATCGGGCAGTGGGATCTGGCAGTGGGATCGGGCAGTGGGATCTGGCAGTGGGATCGGGCAGTCGGATTGGGCTTTGGGATCTGGCAGTGGGATCGGGCACTGGGATCGGGCAGTGGGATCGGTCAGTGAGATCGGGCAGTGGGATCGGGCAGTGGGATCGGGCAGTGATTTCGGGCAGTGAGATCGGGCATTGGGATCGGGCAGTGGGATCGGGCAGTGAGATCGGGCAGTGAGATCGGGCAGTGAGATCGGGCAGTGGGATTGGGCAGTGAGATTGGGCAGTGGGATCAGGCATTGGGATCGGGCAGTGGCATCGGGCAGTGAGTTCGGGCAGTGAGATCGGGCATTGGGATCGGGCAGTGGGATCGGGCAGTGAGTTCGGGCAGTGGGATCGGGCATTGAGATCGGGCAGTGAGTTCGGGCATCGAGATTGGGCAGTGAGATCGGGCCGTGATATCGGGCAGTGGGATCGGGGAGTGAAATCGGGCAGTGAGATCGGGCAGTGAGTTCGGGCAGTGGGATCGGGCAGCGAGATCGGGCAGTGGGATTTGGCAGTGGGATCGGGCAGTGAGATCGGGTAGTGAGATCGGGCAGTGGGATCGGGCAGTGAGATCGGGCAGTGGGATCTGGCAGTGGGATCTGGCAGTGGGATCGGGTAGTGAGATTGGGCAGTGGGATCGGGCAGTGAGTTCGGACAGTGGGATCTGGCAGTGGGATCGGGCAGTGAGATCGGGTAGTGAGATCGGGCAGTGGGATCGGGCAGTGAGATCGGGCAGTGGGATCTGGCAGTGGGATCGGGTAGTGAGATCGGGCAGTGGGATCGGGCAGTGAGTTCGGGCAGTGGGATCTGGCAGTGGGATCTGGCAGTGGGATCGGGTAGTGAGATTGGGCAGTGGGATCGGGCAGTGAGTTCGGACAGTGGGATCTGGCAGTGGGATCGGGCAGTGAGATCGGGTAGTGAGATCGGGCAGTGGGATCGGGCAGTGAGATCGGGCAGTGGGATCTGGCAGTGGGATCGGGCAGTGAGATCGGGTAGTGAGATCGGGCAGTGGGATCGGGCAGTGAGATCGGGCAGTGGGATCTGGCAGTGGGATCGGGTAGTGAGATCGGGCAGTGGGATCGGGCAGTGAGTTCGGGCAGTGGGATCTGGCAGTGGGATCTGGTAGTGGGATCGGGCAGTGAGATCGGGTAGTGAGATCAGGCAGTGGGATCGGGCAGTGAGATCGGGCAGTGAGATCGGGCAGTGGGATCTGGCAGTGAGATCTGGCACTGGAATCGGGCAGTGGGATCGGGCAGTGAGTTCGGGCAGTGGGATCTGGCAGTGGGATCTGGTAGTGGGATCTGGCAGCGGGATCGGGTAGTGAGATCGGGCAGTGGGATCGGGCAGTGAGTTTGGGCAGTGAGATCTGGCAGTGGGATCTGGTAGTGGGATCGGGCAGTGAGATCAGGTAGTGAGATCGGGCAGTGGGATCGGGCAATGAGATCGGGCAGTGAGTTCGGGCAGTGGGATCTGGCAGTGGGATCTGGTAGTGGGATCGGGCAGTGAGATCGGGTAGTGAGATCGGTCAGTGAGATCAGGCTGTGAGATCTGGCAGTGGGATCGGGCAGTGGGATCGGGCAGTGAGATCTGGCAGTGGGATCAGGCAGTGGGATCTGGCTGTGGGATGGGGCAGTGGGTTCTGGCTCTGGGTTCTGGCTGAGATCGGGCAGTGGGATCGGGTGGTGAGATCGGGCAGTGGGATTGGGCGGTGAGATCGGGCAGTGGGATCTGGCAGTGAGATCGGGCAGTGGGATCTGGCAGTGGGATCGGGCAGTGAGATCGGGCAATGGGATCTGGCAGTGGGAACTGGCAGTGGGATCAGGCAGTGGGATCTGGCAGTGGGATCGGGCAGTGGGCTCGGGCAGTGAGATCGGGCAGTGGGGCCGGGCAGTGGGATCGGGCAGTGGGATCGGGTAGTGGTACCGGGCAGTGAGATCGGGCAGTGAGATCGGGAAGTGGGATCGGGCAGTGGGATCTGGCTGTGGGTTCGGGCAATGGGATCGGGCAGTGGGATCTGGCAGTGGGAGTTGGCAGTGGGATCGGGCAGTGTGATCGGGCAGTGAGATCAGGCAGTTGGAATGGGCAGTGAGATCGGGCAGTGGGATCTGGCAGTGAGATCGGGCAGTGAGATCGGGCAGTGAGATCGGGCAGTGAGATCGGGAAGTGGGATCGGGGAGTGGGATCGGGAAGTGGGATCGGGAAGTGGGATAGGGAAGTGGGATCGGGAAGTGGGATCAGGAAGTGGGATCGGGCAGTTGCATCTGGCAGTGGGATCGGGCAGTGAGATCGGGCAGTGAGATCGGGAAGTGTGATCGGGAAGTGGGATCGGGCAGTTGGATCTGGCAGTTGGATCTGGCAGTGGGATCGGGCAGTGAGATTGGGCAGTGAGATCGGGCAGTGGGATCGGGCAGTTGGATCTGGCAGTTGGATCGGGCAGTGAGATCGGGAAGTGGGATCTGGCTGTGGGTTCGGGAAGTGGGATCAGGCAGTGGGATCTGGCAATGAGATCGGGCTGTGAGATCTGGCAGTGGGATCGGGCAGTGGGATCGGGCAGTGAGATCTGGCAGTGAGATCGGGCAGTGAGATCGGGCAGTGAGATCGGGAAGTGGGATCGGGCAGTGGGATCTGGCTGTGGGTTCGGGCAATGGGATCGGGCAGTGGGATCTGGCAGTGGGAGTTGGCAGTGGGATCGGGCAGTGTGATCGGGCAGTGAGATCAGGCAGTTGGAATGGGCAGTGAGATCGGGCAGTGGGATCTGGCAGTGAGATCGGGCAGTGAGATCGGGCAGTGGGATCTGGCAGTGAGATCGGGCAGTGAGATCGGGCAGTGAGATCGGGCAGTGAGATCGGGAAGTGGGATCGGGAAGTGGGATCGGGAAGTGGGATCGGGAAGAGGGATAGAGAAGTGGGATCGGGAAGTGGGATCAGGAAGTGGGATCGGGCAGTTGCATCTGGCAGTGGGATCGGGCAGTGAGATCGGGCAGTGAGATCGGGAAGTGTGATCGGGAAGTGGGATCGGGCAGTTGGATCTGGCAGTTGGATCTGGCAGTGGGATCGGGCAGTGAGATTGGGCAGTGAGATCGGGCAGTGGGATCGGGCAGTTGGATCTGGCAGTTGGATCGGGCAGTGAGATCGGGCAGTGGGATCTGGCAGTGAGATCGGGCAGTGAGATCGGGCAGTGGGATCTGGCCGTGAGATCGGGCAGTGAGATCGGGCAGTGAGATCGGGAAGTGGGATCGGGAAGTGGGATCGGGAAGTGGGATCGGGAAGTGGGATCGGGCATTGGGATCGGGCAGTGGGATCGGGCAGTGGGATCTGGCAGTGGGATCGGGCAGTGGGATCTGGCAGTGGGATCGGGCAGTCGGATTGGGCTTTGGGATCTGGCAGTGGGATCGGGCACTGGGATCGGGCAGTGAGATCGGGCAGTGGGATCGGTCAGTGAGATCGGGCAGTGGGATCGGGCAGTGGGATCGGGCAGTGATTTCGGGCAGTGAGATCGGGCATTGGGATCGGGCAGTGGGATCGGGCAGTGAGATCGGGCAGTGGGATTGGGCAGTGAGATTGGGCAGTGGGATCAGGCATTGGGATCGGGCAGTGGCATCGGGCAGTGAGTTCGGGCAGTGAGATCGGGCATTGGGATCGGGCAGTGGGATCGGGCAGTGAGTTCGGGCAGTGGGATCGGGCATTGAGATCGGGCAGTGAGTTCGGGCATCGAGATTGGGCAGTGAGATCGGGCCGTGATATCGGGCAGTGGGATCGGGGAGTGAGAACGGGCAGTGAGATCGGGCAGTGAGTTCGGGCAGTGGGATCGGGCAGCGAGATCGGGCAGTGGGATCTGGCAGTGGGATCGGGCAGTGAGATCGGGTAGTGAGATCGGGCAGTGGGATCGGGCAGTGAGATCGGGCAGTGGGATCTGGCAGTGGGATCTGGCAGTGGGATCGGGTAGTGAGATTGGGCAGTGGGATCGGGCAGTGAGTTCGGACAGTGGGATCTGGCAGTGGGATCGGGCAGTGAGATCGGGTAGTGAGATCGGGCAGTGGGATCGGGCAGTGAGATCAGGCAGTGGGATCTGGCAGTGGGATCGGGTAGTGAGATCGGGCAGTGGGATCGGGCAGTGAGTTCGGGCAGTGCGATCTGGCAGTGGGATCTGGTAGTGGGATCGGGCAGTGAGATCGGGTAGTGAGATCAGGCAGTGGGATCGGGCAGTGAGATCGGGCAGTGAGATCGGGCAGTGGGATCTGGCAGTGAGATCTGGCACTGGAATCGGGCAGTGGGATCGGGCAGTGAGTTCGGGCAGTGGGATCTGGCAGTGGGATCTGGTAGTGGGATCTGGCAGTGGGATCGGGTAGTGAGATCGGGCAGTGGGATCGGGCAGTGAGTTCGGGCAGTGAGATCTGGCAGTGGGATCTGGTAGTGGGATCGGGCAGTGAGATCGGGTAGTGAGATCGGGCAATGGGATCTGGCAGTGGGAACTGGCAGTGGGATCAGGCAGTGGGATCTGGCAGTGGGATCGGGCAGTGGGCTCGGGCAGTGAGATCGGGCAGTGGGATCGGGCAGTGAGATCGGGTAGTGAGATCGGGCAGTGGGATCGGGCAGTGAGATCGGGCAGTGAGATCGGGCAGTGGGATCTGGCAGTGGGATCTGGCAGTGGGATCGGGTAGTGAGATTGGGCAGTGGGATCGGGCAGTGAGTTCGGACAGTGGGATCTGGCAGTGGGATCGGGCAGTGAGATCGGGTAGTGAGATCGGGCAGTGGGATCGGGCAGTGAGATCGGGCAGTGGGATCTGGCAGTGGGATCGGGTAGTGAGATCGGGCAGTGGGATCGGGCAGTGAGTTCGGGCAGTGGGATCTGGCAGTGGGATCTGGTAGTGGGATCGGGCAGTGAGATCGGATAGTGAGATCAAGCAGTGGGATCGGGCAGTGAGATCGGGCAGTGAGATCAGGCAGTGGGATCTGGCAGTGAGATCTGGCACTGGAATCGGGCAGTGGGATCGGGCAGTGAGTTCGGGCAGTGGGATCTGGCAGTGGGATCTGGTAGTGGGATCTGGCAGTGGGATCGGGTAGTGAGATCGGGCAGTGAGTTCGGGCAGTGAGATCTGGCAGTGGGATCTGGTAGTGGGATCGGGCAGTGAGATCGGGTAGTGAGATCGGGCAGTGGGATCGGGCAATGAGATCGGGCAGTGAGTTCGGGCAGTGGGATCTGGCAGTGGGATCTGGTAGTGGGATCGGGCAGTGAGATCGGGTAGTGAGATCGGTCAGTGAGATCAGGCTGTGAGATCTGGCAGTGGGATCGGGCAGTGGGATCGGGCAGTGAGATCTGGCAGTGGGATCAGGCAGTGGGATCTGGCTGTGGGATGGGGCAATGGGTTCTGGCTGTGGGTTCTGGCTGAGATCGGGCAGTGGGATCGGGTGGTGAGATCGGGCAGTGGGATTGGGCGGTGAGATCGGGCAGTGGGATCTGGCAGTGAGATCGGGCAGTGGGATCTGGCAGTGGGATCGGGCAGTGAGATCGGGCAATGGGATCTGGCAGTGGGAACTGGCAGTGGGATCAGGCAGTGGGATCTGGCAGTGGGATCGGGCAGTGGGCTCGGGCAGTGAGATCGGGCAGTGGGGCCGGGCAGTGGGATCGGGCAGTGGGATCGGGTAGTGGTACCGGGCAGTGAGATCGGGCAGTGAGATCGGGAATTGGGATCGTGCAGTGGGATCTGGCTGTGGGTTCGGGCAATGGGATCGGGCAGTGGGATCTGGCAGTGGGAGTTGGCAGTGGGATCGGGCAGTGTGATCGGGCAGTGAGATCAGGCAGTTGGAATGGGCAGTGAGATCGGGCAGTGGGATCTGGCAGTGAGATCGGGCAGTGAGATCGGGCAGTGGGATCTGGCAGTGAGATCGGGCAGTGAGATCGGGCAGTGAGATCGGGCAGTGAGATCGGGAAGTGGGATCGGGAAGTGGGATCGGGAAGTAGGATCGGGAAGTGGGATAGGGAAGTGGGATCGGGAAGTGGGATCAGGAAGTGGGATCGGGCAGTTGCATCTGGCAGTGGGATCGGGCAGTGAGATCGGGCAGTGAGATCGGGAAGTGTGATCGGGAAGTGGGATCGGGCAGTTGGATCTGGCAGTTGGATCTGGCAGTGGGATCGGGCAGTGAGATTGGGCAGTGAGATCGGGCAGTGGGATCGGGCAGTTGGATCTGGCAGTTGGATCGGGCAGTGAGATCGGGAAGTGGGATCTGGCTGTGGGTTCGGGAAGTGGGATCAGGCAGTGGGATCTGGCAATGAGATCGGGCCGTGAGATCTGGCAGTGGGATCGGGCAGTGGGATCGGGCAGTGAGATCTGGCAGTGAGATCGGGCAGTGAGATCGGGCAGTGAGATCTGGCAATGAGATCGGGCCGTGAGATCGGGCAGTGGGATCGGGCAGTGAGATCGGGCAGTGAGATCTGGCAGTGAGATCGGGCAGTGAGATCTGGCAGTGAGATCGGGCAGTGAGATCGGGCAGTGAGATCAGGCAGTGAGATCGGGCAGTGAGATCAGGCAGTGAGATCGGGCAGTGAGATCGGGCAGTGGGATAGGGCAGTGAGATCGGGCAGTGAGATCTGGCAGTGAGATCGGGCAGTGAGATCGGGCAGTGAGATCGGGCCGTGATATCGGGCAGTGGGATCGGGGAGTGAAATCGGGCAGTGAGATCGGGCAGTGGGATCGGGCAGTGAGATCTGGCACTGGAATCGGGCAGGAGGATCGTGCATTGGGATCGTGGAGAGAGAACGGGCAGTGAGATCAGGCTGTGAGATCTGGCAGTGGGATCGGGCAGTGGGATCGGGCAGTGAGATCTGGCAGTGGGATCAGGCAGTGGGATCTGGCTGTGGGATCGGGCAGTGGGTTCGGGCAGTGAGATCTGGCAGTGGGATCTGGTAGTGGGATCGGGCAGTGAGATCGGGTAGTGAGATCGGGCAGTGGGATCGGGCAATGAGATCGGGCAGTGAGTTCGGGCAGTGGGATCTGGCAGTGGGATCTGGTAGTGGGATCGGGCAGTGAGATCGGGTAGTGAGATCGGTCAGTGAGATCAGGCTGTGAGATCTGGCAGTGGGATCGGGCAGTGGGATCGGGCAGTGAGATCTGGCAGTGGGATCAGGCAGTGGGATCTGGCTGTGGGATGGGGCAGTGGGTTCTGGCTGTGGGTTCTGGCTGAGATCGGGCAGTGGGATCGGGTGGTGAGATCGGGCAGTGGGATGGGGCGGTGAGATCGGGCAGTGGGATCTGGCAGTGAGATCGGGCAGTGGGATCGGGCAGTGAGATCGGGCAATGGGAGCTGGCAGTGGGAACTGGCAGTGGGATCAGGCAGTGGGATCTGGCAGTGGGATCGGGCAGTGGGCTCGGGCAGTGAGATCGGACAGTGGGATCGGGCAGTGAGATCGGGTAGTGAGATCGGGCAGTGGTATCGGGCAGTGAGATCGGGCAGTGAGATCGGGCAGTGGGATCTGGCAGTGGGATCTGGCAGTGGGATCGGGTAGTGAGATTGGGCAGTGGGATCGGGCAGTGAGTTCGGACAGTGGGATCTGGCAGTGGGATCGGGCAGTGAGATCGGGTAGTGAGATCGGGCAGTGGGATCGGGCAGTGAGATCGGGCAGTGGGATCTGGCAGTGGGATCGGGTAGTGAGATCGGGCAGTGGGATCGGGCAGTGAGTTCGGGCAGTGGGATCTGGCAGTGGGATCTGGTAGTGGGATCGGGCAGTGAGATCGGGTAGTGAGATCAGGCAGTGGGATCGGGCAGTGAGATCGGGCAGTGAGATCGGGCAGTGGGATCTGGCAGTGAGATCTGGCACTGGAATCGGGCAGTGGGATCGGGCAGTGAGTTCGGGCAGTGGGATCTGGCAGTGGGATCTGGTAGTGGGATCTGGCAGTGGGATCGGGTAGTGAGATCGGGCAGTGGGATCGGGCAGTGAGTTCGGGCAGTGAGATCTGGCAGTGGGATCTGGTAGTGGGATCGGGCAGTGAGATCGGGTAGTGAGATCGGGCAGTGGGATCGGGCAATGAGATCGGGCAGTGAGTTCGGGCAGTGGGATCTGGCAGTGGGATCTGGTAGTGGGATCGGGCAGTGAGATCGGGTAGTGAGATCGGTCAGTGAGATCAGGCTGTGAGATCTGGCAGTGGGATCGGGCAGTGAGATCTGGCAGTGGGATCAGGCAGTGGGATCTGGCTGTGGGATGGGGCAGTGGGTTCTGGCTGTGGGTTCTGGCTGAGATCGGGCAGTGGGATCGGGTGGTGAGATCGGGCAGTGGGATTGGGCGGTGAGATCGGGCAGTGGGATCTGGCAGTGAGATCGGGCAGTGGGATCTGGCAGTGGGATCGGGCAGTGAGATCGGGCAATGGGATCTGGCAGTGGGAACTAGCAGTGGGATCAGGCAGTGGGATCTGGCAGTGGGATCGGGCAGTTGGAATGGGCAGTGAGATCGGGCAGTGGGATCTGGCAGTGAGATCGGGCAGTGAGATCGGGCAGTGGGATCTGGCAGTGAGATCGGGCAGTGAGATCGGGCAGTGAGATCGGGCAGTGAGATCGGGAAGTGGGATCGGGAAGTGGGATCGGGAAGTGGGATCGGGAAGTGGGATCGGGCAGTGAGATCTGGCAGTGGGATCGGGCAGTGGGATCGGGCAGTGAGATCTGGCAGTGGGATCAGGCAGTGGGATCTGGCTGTGGGATCGGGCAGTGGGTTCTGGCAGTGAGATCTGGCAGTGGGATCTGGTAGTGGGATCGGGCAGTGAGATCGGGTAGTGAGATCGGGCAGTGGGATCGGGCAATGAGATCGGGCAGTGAGTTCGGGCAGTGGGATCTGGCAGTGGGATCTGGTAGTGGGATCGGGCAGTGAGATCGGGTAGTGAGATCGGTCAGTGAGATCAGGCTGTGAGATCAGGCAGTGGGATCTGGCTGTGGGATGGGGCAGTGGGTTCTGGCTGTGGGTTCTGGCTGAGATCGGGCAGTGGGATCGGGTGGTGAGATCGGGCAGTGGGATTGGGCGGTGAGATCGGGCAGTGGGATCTGGCAGTGAGATCGGGCAGTGGGATCTGGCAGTGGGATCGGGCAGTGAGATCGGGCAATGGGATCTGGCAGTGGGAACTGGCAGTGGGATCAGGCAGTGGGATCTGGCAGTGGGATCGGGCAGTGGGCTCGGGCAGTGAGATCGGACAGTGGGATCGGGCAGTGAGATCGGGTAGTGAGATCGGGCAGTGGTATCGGGCAGTGAGATCGGGCAGTGAGATCGGGCAGTGGGATCTGGCAGTGGGATCTGGCAGTGGGATCGGGTAGTGAGATTGGGCAGTGGGATCGGGCAGTGAGTTCGGACAGTGGGATCTGGCAGTGGGATCGGGCAGTGAGATCGGGTAGTGAGATCGGGCAGTGGGATCGGGCAGTGAGATCGGGCAGTGGGATCTGGCAGTGGGATCGGGTAGTGAGATCGGGCAGTGGGATCGGGCAGTGAGTTCGGGCAGTGGGATCTGGCAGTGGGATCTGGTAGTGGGATCGGGCAGTGAGATCGGGTAGTGAGATCAGGCAGTGGGATCGGGCAGTGAGATCGGGCAGTGAGATCGGGCAGTGGGATCTGGCAGTGAGATCTGGCACTGGAATCGGGCAGTGGGATCGGGCAGTGAGTTCGGGCAGTGGGATCTGGCAGTGGGATCTGGTAGTGGGATCTGGCAGTGGGATCGGGTAGTGAGATCGGGCAGTGGGATCGGGCAGTGAGTTCGGGCAGTGAGATCTGGCAGTGGGATCTGGTAGTGGGATCGGGCAGTGAGATCGGGTAGTGAGATCGGGCAGTGGGATCGGGCAATGAGATCGGGCAGTGAGTTCGGGCAGTGGGATCTGGCAGTGGGATCTGGTAGTGGGATCGGGCAGTGAGATCGGGTAGTGAGATCGGTCAGTGAGATCAGGCTGTGAGATCTGGCAGTGGGATCGGGCAGTGAGATCTGGCAGTGGGATCAGGCAGTGGGATCTGGCTGTGGGATGGGGCAGTGGGTTCTGGCTGTGGGTTCTGGCTGAGATCGGGCAGTGGGATCGGGTGGTGAGATCGGGCAGTGGGATTGGGCGGTGAGATCGGGCAGTGGGATCTGGCAGTGAGATCGGGCAGTGGGATCTGGCAGTGGGATCGGGCAGTGAGATCGGGCAATGGGATCTGGCAGTGGGAACTAGCAGTGGGATCAGGCAGTGGGATCTGGCAGTGGGATCGGGCAGTTGGAATGGGCAGTGAGATCGGGCAGTGGGATCTGGCAGTGAGATCGGGCAGTGAGATCGGGCAGTGGGATCTGGCAGTGAGATCGGGCAGTGAGATCGGGCAGTGAGATCGGGCAGTGAGATCGGGAAGTGGGATCGGGAAGTGGGATCGGGAAGTGGGATCGGGAAGTGGGATAGGGAAGTGGGATCGGGAAGTGGGATCAGGAAGTGGGATCGGGCAGTTGCATCTGGCAGTGGGATCGGGCAGTGAGATCGGGCAGTGAGATCGGGAAGTGTGATCAGGAAGTGGGATCGGGCAGTTGGATCTGGCAGTTGGATCTGGCAGTGGGATCGGGCAGTGAGATTGGGCAGTGAGATCGGGCAGTGGGATCGGGCAGTTGGATCTGGCAGTTGGATCGGGCAGTGAGATCGGGAAGTGGGATCTGGCTGTGGGTTCGGGAAGTGGGATCAGGCAGTGGGATCTGGCAATGAGATCGGGCCGTGAGATCTGGCAGTGATTTCGGGCAGTGAGATCGGGCATTGGGATCGGGCAGTGGGATCGGGCAGTGAGATCGGGCAGTGGGATTGGGCAGTGAGATTGGGCAGTGGGATCAGGCATTGGGATCGGGCAGTGGCATCGGGCAGTGAGTTCGGGCAGTGAGATCGGGCATTGGGATCGGGCAGTGGGATCGGGCAGTGAGTTCGGGCAGTGGGATCGGGCATTGAGATCGGGCAGTGAGTTCGGGCATCGAGATTGGGCAGTGAGATCGGGCCGTGATATCGGGCAGTGGGATCGGGGAGTGAGAACGGGCAGTGAGATCGGGCAGTGAGTTCGGGCAGTGGGATCGGGCAGCGAGATCGGGCAGTGGGATCTGGCAGTGGGATCGGGCAGTGAGATCGGGTAGTGAGATCGGGCAGTGGGATCGGGCAGTGAGATCGGGCAGTGGGATCTGGCAGTGGGATCTGGCAGTGGGATCGGGTAGTGAGATTGGGCAGTGGGATCGGGCAGTGAGTTCGGACAGTGGGATCTGGCAGTGGGATCGGGCAGTGAGATCGGGTAGTGAGATCGGGCAGTGGGATCGGGCAGTGAGATCTGGCAGTGGGATCTGGCAGTGGGATCGGGTAGTGAGATCGGGCAGTGGGATCGGGCAGTGAGTTCGGGCAGTGCGATCTGGCAGTGGGATCTGGTAGTGGGATCGGGCAGTGAGATCGGGTAGTGAGATCAGGCAGTGGGATCGGGCAGTGAGATCGGGCAGTGAGATCGGGCAGTGGGATCTGGCAGTGAGATCTGGCACTGGAATCGGGCAGTGGGATCGGGCAGTGAGTTCGGGCAGTGGGATCTGGCAGTGGGATCTGGTAGTGGGATCTGGCAGTGGGATCGGGTAGTGAGATCGGGCAGTGGGATCGGGCAGTGAGTTCGGGCAGTGAGATCTGGCAGTGGGATCTGGTAGTGGGATCGGGCAGTGAGATCGGGTAGTGAGATCAGGCAGTGGGATCGGGCAATGAGATCGGGCAGTGAGTTTGGGCAGTGGGATCTGGCAGTGGGATCTGGTAGTGGGATCGGGCAGTGAGATCGGGTAGTGAGATCGGTCAGTGAGATCAGGCTGTGAGATCTGGCAGTGGGATCGGGCAGTGGGATCGGGCAGTGAGATCTGGCAGTGGGATCAGGCAGTGGGATCTGGCTGTGGGATGGGGCAGTGGGTTCTGGCTGTGGGTTCTGGCTGAGATCGGGCAGTGGGATCGGGTGGTGAGATCGGGCAGTGGGATTGGGCGGTGAGATCGGGCAGTGGGATCTGGCAGTGAGATCGGGCAGTGGGATCTGGCAGTGGGATCGGGCAGTGAGATCGGGCAATGGGATCTGGCAGTGGGAACTGGCAGTGGGATCAGGCAGTGGGATCTGGCAGTGGGATCGGGCAGTGGGCTCGGGCAGTGAGATCGGGCAGTGGGATCGGGCAGTGAGATCGGGTAGTGAGATCGGGCAGTGGGATCGGGCAGTGAGATCGGGCAGTGAGATCGGGCAGTGGGATCTGGCAGTGGGATCTGGCAGTGGGATCGGGTAGTGAGATTGGGCAGTGGGATCGGGCAGTGAGTTCGGACAGTGGGATCTGGCAGTGGGATCGGGCAGTGAGATCGGGTAGTGAGATCGGGCAGTGGGATCGGGCAGTGAGATCGGGCAGTGGGATCTGGCAGTGGGATCGGGTAGTGAGATCGGGCAGTGGGATCGGGCAGTGAGTTCGGGCAGTGGGATCTGGCAGTGGGATCTGGTAGTGGGATCGGGCAGTGAGATCGGATAGTGAGATCAAGCAGTGGGATCGGGCAGTGAGATCGGGCAGTGAGATCAGACAGTGGGATCTGGCAGTGAGATCTGGCACTGGAATCGGGCAGTGGGATCGGGCAGTGAGTTCGGGCAGTGGGATCTGGCAGTGGGATCTGGTAGTGGGATCTGGCAGTGGGATCGGGTAGTGAGATCGGGCAGTGAGTTCGGGCAGTGAGATCTGGCAGTGGGATCTGGTAGTGGGATCGGGCAGTGAGATCGGGTAGTGAGATCGGGCAGTGGGATCGGGCAATGAGATCGGGCAGTGAGTTCGGGCAGTGGGATCTGGCAGTGGGATCTGGTAGTGGGATCGGGCAGTGAGATCGGGTAGTGAGATCGGTCAGTGAGATCAGGCTGTGAGATCTGGCAGTGGGATCGGGCAGTGGGATCGGGCAGTGAGATCTGGCAGTGGGATCAGGCAGTGGGATCTGGCTGTGGGATGGGGCAATGGGTTCTGGCTGTGGGTTCTGGCTGAGATCGGGCAGTGGGATCGGGTGGTGAGATCGGGCAGTGGGATTGGGCGGTGAGATCGGGCAGTGGGATCTGGCAGTGAGATCGGGCAGTGGGATCTGGCAGTGGGATCGGGCAGTGAGATCGGGCAATGGGATCTGGCAGTGGGAACTGGCAGTGGGATCAGGCAGTGGGATCTGGCAGTGGGATCGGGCAGTGGGCTCGGGCAGTGAGATCGGGCAGTGGGGCCGGGCAGTGGGATCGGGCAGTGGGATCGGGTAGTGGTACCGGGCAGTGAGATCGGGCAGTGAGATCGGGAATTGGGATCGTGCAGTGGGATCTGGCTGTGGGTTCGGGCAATGGGATCGGGCAGTGGGATCTGGCAGTGGGAGTTGGCAGTGGGATCGGGCAGTGTGATCGGGCAGTGAGATCAGGCAGTTGGAATGGGCAGTGAGATCGGGCAGTGGGATCTGGCAGTGAGATCGGGCAGTGAGATCGGGCAGTGGGATCTGGCAGTGAGATCGGGCAGTGAGATCGGGCAGTGAGATCGGGCAGTGAGATCGGGAAGTGGGATCGGGAAGTGGGATCGGGAAGTAGGATCGGGAAGTGGGATAGGGAAGTGGGATCGGGAAGTGGGATCAGGAAGTGGGATCGGGCAGTTGCATCTGGCAGTGGGATCGGGCAGTGAGATCGGGCAGTGAGATCGGGAAGTGTGATCGGGAAGTGGGATCGGGCAGTTGGATCTGGCAGTTGGATCTGGCAGTGGGATCGGGCAGTGAGATTGGGCAGTGAGATCGGGCCGTGGGATCGGGCAGTTGGATCTGGCAGTTGGATCGGGCAGTGAGTTCGGGAAGTGGGATCTGGCTGTGGGTTCGGGAAGTGGGATCAGGCAGTGGGATCTGGCAATGAGATCGGGCCGTGAGATCTGGCAGTGGGATCGGGCAGTGAGATCGGGCAGTGAGATCTGGCAGTGAGATCGGGCAGTGAGATCTGGCAGTGAGATCGGGCAGTGAGATCGGGCAGTGAGATCAGGCAGTGAGATCGGGCAGTGAGATCAGGCTGTGAGATCGGGCAGTGAGATCGGGCAGTGGGATAGGGCAGTGAGATCGGGCAGTGAGATCTGGCAGTGAGATCGTGCAGTGAGATCGGGCAGTGAGATCGGGCCGTGATATCGGGCAGTGGGATCGGGGAGTGAAATCGGGCAGTGAGATCGGGCAGTGGGATCGGGCAGTGAGATCTGGCACTGGAATCGGGCAGGAGGATCGGGCATTGGGATCGTGGAGAGAGAACGGGCAGTGAGATCAGGCTGTGAGATCTGGCAGTGGGATCGGGCAGTGGGATCGGGCAGTGAGATCTGGCAGTGGGATCAGGCAGTGGGATCTGGCTGTGGGATCGGGCAGTGGGTTCGGGCAGTGAGATCTGGCAGTGGGATCTGGTAGTGGGATCGGGCAGTGAGATCGGGTAGTGAGATCGGGCAGTGGGATCGGGCAATGAGATCGGGCAGTGAGTTCGGGCAGTGGGATCTGGCAGTGGGATCTGGTAGTGGGATCGGGCAGTGAGATCGGGTAGTGAGATCGGTCAGTGAGATCAGGCTGTGAGATCTGGCAGTGGGATCGGGCAGTGGGATCGGGCAGTGAGATCTGGCAGTGGGATCGGGCAGTGAGATCTGGCAGTGGGATCAGGCAGTGGGATCGGGCAGTGAGATCGGGTAGTGAGATCGGTCAGTGAGATCAGGCAGTGGGATCTGGCTGTGGGATGGGGCAGTGGGTTCTGGCTGTGGGTTCTGGCTGAGATCGGGCAGTGGGATCGGGTGGTGAGATCGGGCAGTGGGATGGGGCGGTGAGATCGGGCAGTGGGATCTGGCAGTGAGATCGGGCAGTGGGATCTGGCAGTGGGATCGGGCAGTGAGATCGGGCAATGGGATCTGGCAGTGGGAACTGGCAGTGGGATCAGGCAGTGGGATCTGGCAGTGGGATCGGGCAGTGGGCTCGGGCAGTGAGATCGGACAGTGGGATCGGGCAGTGAGATCGGGTAGTGAGATCGGGCAGTGGTATCGGGCAGTGAGATCGGGCAGTGAGATCGGGCAGTGGGATCTGGCAGTGGGATCTGGCAGTGGGATCGGGTAGTGAGATTGGGCAGTGGGATCGGGCAGTGAGTTCGGACAGTGGGATCTGGCAGTGGGATCGGGCAGTGAGATCGGGTAGTGAGATCGGGCAGTGGGATCGGGCAGTGAGATCGGGCAGTGGGATCTGGCAGTGGGATCGGGTAGTGAGATCGGGCAGTGGGATCGGGCAGTGAGTTCGGGCAGTGGGATCTGGCAGTGGGATCTGGTAGTGGGATCGGGCAGTGAGATCGGGTAGTGAGATCAGGCAGTGGGATCGGGCAGTGAGATCGGGCAGTGAGATCGGGCAGTGGGATCTGGCAGTGAGATCTGGCACTGGAATCGGGCAGTGGGATCGGGCAGTGAGTTCGGGCAGTGGGATCTGGCAGTGGGATCTGGTAGTGGGATCTGGCAGTGGGATCGGGTAGTGAGATCGGGCAGTGGGATCGGGCAGTGAGTTCGGGCAGTGAGATCTGGCAGTGGGATCTGGTAGTGGGATCGGGCAGTGAGATCGGGTAGTGAGATCGGGCAGTGGGATCGGGCAATGAGATCGGGCAGTGAGTTCGGGCAGTGGGATCTGGCAGTGGGATCTGGTAGTGGGATCGGGCAGTGAGATCGGGTAGTGAGATCGGTCAGTGAGATCAGGCTGTGAGATCTGGCAGTGGGATCGGGCAGTGAGATCTGGCAGTGGGATCAGGCAGTGGGATCTGGCTGTGGGATGGGGCAGTGGGTTCTGGCTGTGGGTTCTGGCTGAGATCGGGCAGTGGGATCGGGTGGTGAGATCGGGCAGTGGGATTGGGCGGTGAGATCGGGCAGTGGGATCTGGCAGTGAGATCGGGCAGTGGGATCTGGCAGTGGGATCGGGCAGTGAGATCGGGCAATGGGATCTGGCAGTGGGAACTAGCAGTGGGATCAGGCAGTGGGATCTGGCAGTGGGATCGGGCAGTTGGAATGGGCAGTGAGATCGGGCAGTGGGATCTGGCAGTGAGATCGGGCAGTGAGATCGGGCAGTGGGATCTGGCAGTGAGATCGGGCAGTGAGATCGGGCAGTGAGATCGGGAAGTGGGATCGGGAAGTGGGATCGGGAAGTGGGATCGGGAAGTGGGATCGGGCAGTGAGATCTGGCAGTGGGATCGGGCAGTGGGATCGGGCAGTGAGATCTGGCAGTGGGATCAGGCAGTGGGATCTGGCTGTGGGATCGGGCAGTGGGTTCGGGCAGTGAGATCTGGCAGTGGGATCTGGTAGTGGGATCGGGCAGTGAGATCGGGTAGTGAGATCGGGCAGTGGGATCGGGCAATGAGATCGGGCAGTGAGTTCGGGCAGTGGGATCTGGCAGTGGGATCTGGTAGTGGGATCGGGCAGTGAGATCGGGTAGTGAGATCGGTCAGTGAGATCAGGCTGTGAGATCTGGCAGTGGGATCGGGCAGTGGGATCGGGCAGTGAGATCTGGCAGTGGGATCAGGCAGTGGGATCTGGCTGTGGGATGGGGCAGTGGGTTCTGGCTGTGGGTTCTGGCTGAGATCGGGCAGTGGGATCGGGTGGTGAGATCGGGCAGTGGGATTGGGCGGTGAGATCGGGCAGTGGGATCTGGCAGTGAGATCGGGCAGTGGGATCTGGCAGTGGGATCGGGCAGTGAGATCGGGCAATGGGATCTGGCAGTGGGAACTGGCAGTGGGATCAGGCAGTGGGATCTGGCAGTGGGATCGGGCAGTGGGCTCGGGCAGTGAGATCGGACAGTGGGATCGGGCAGTGAGATCGGGTAGTGAGATCGGGCAGTGGTATCGGGCAGTGAGATCGGGCAGTGAGATCGGGCAGTGGGATCTGGCAGTGGGATCTGGCAGTGGGATCGGGTAGTGAGATTGGGCAGTGGGATCGGGCAGTGAGTTCGGACAGTGGGATCTGGCAGTGGGATCAGGCAGTGAGATCGGGTAGTGAGATCGGGCAGTGGGATCGGGCAGTGAGATCGGGCAGTGGGATCTGGCAGTGGGATCGGGTAGTGAGATCGGGCAGTGGGATCGGGCAGTGAGTTCGGGCAGTGGGATCTGGCAGTGGGATCTGGTAGTGGGATCGGGCAGTGAGATCGGGTAGTGAGATCAGGCAGTGGGATCGGGCAGTGAGATCGGGCAGTGAGATCGGGCAGTGGGATCTGGCAGTGAGATCTGGCACTGGAATCGGGCAGTGGGATCGGGCAGTGAGTTCGGGCAGTGGGATCTGGCAGTGGGATCTGGTAGTGGGATCTGGCAGTGGGATCGGGTAGTGAGATCGGGCAGTGGGATCGGGCAGTGAGTTCGGGCAGTGAGATCTGGCAGTGGGATCTGGTAGTGGGATCGGGCAGTGAGATCGGGTAGTGAGATCGGGCAGTGGGATCGGGCAATGAGATCGGGCAGTGAGTTCGGGCAGTGGGATCTGGCAGTGGGATCTGGTAGTGGGATCGGGCAGTGAGATCGGGTAGTGAGATCGGTCAGTGAGATCAGGCTGTGAGATCTGGCAGTGGGATCGGGCAGTGAGATCTGGCAGTGGGATCAGGCAGTGGGATCTGGCTGTGGGATGGGGCAGTGGGTTCTGGCTGTGGGTTCTGGCTGAGATCGGGCAGTGGGATCGGGTGGTGAGATCGGGCAGTGGGATTGGGCGGTGAGATCGGGCAGTGGGATCTGGCAGTGAGATCGGGCAGTGGGATCTGGCAGTGGGATCGGGCAGTGAGATCGGGCAATGGGATCTGGCAGTGGGAACTAGCAGTGGGATCAGGCAGTGGGATCTGGCAGTGGGATCGGGCAGTTGGAATGGGCAGTGAGATCGGGCAGTGGGATCTGGCAGTGAGATCGGGCAGTGAGATCGGGCAGTGAGATCGGGCAGTGAGATCGGGAAGTGGGATCGGGAAGTGGGATCGGGAAGTGGGATCGGGAAGTGGGATAGGGAAGTGGGATCGGGAAGTGGGATCAGGAAGTGGGATCGGGCAGTTGCATCTGGCAGTGGGATCGGGCAGTGAGATCGGGCAGTGAGATCGGGAAGTGTGATCGGGAAGTGGGATCGGGCAGTTGGATCTGGCAGTTGGATCTGGCAGTGGGATCGGGCAGTGAGATTGGGCAGTGAGATCGGGCAGTGGGATCGGGCAGTTGGATCTGGCAGTTGGATCGGGCAGTGAGATCGGGAAGTGGGATCTGGCTGTGGGTTCGGGAAGTGGGAACAGGCAGTGGGATCTGGCAATGAGATCGGGCCGTGAGATCTGGCAGTGGGATCGGGCAGTGGGATCGGGCAGTGAGATCTGGCAGTGAGATCGGGCAGTGAGATCGGGCAGTGAGATCTGGCAATGAGATCGGGCCGTGAGATCGGGCAGTGGGATCGGGCAGTGAGATCGGGCAGTGAGATCTGGTAGTGGGATCGGGCAGTGAGATCGGGTAGTGAGATCGGGTAGTGAGATCGGGCAGTGGGATCGGGCAGTGAGTTCGGGCAGTGAGATCTGGCAGTGGGATCTGGTAGTGGGATCGGGCAGTGAGATCGGGTAGTGAGATCGGGCAGTGGGATCGGGCAATGAGATCGGGCAGTGAGATCGGGCAGTGAGATCGGGCCGTGATATCGGGCAGTGGGATCGGGGAGTGAAATCGGGCAGTGAGATCGGGCAGTGGGATCTGTCAGTGAGATCTGGCACTGGAATCGGGCAGGAGGATCGGGCATTGGGATCGTGGAGAGAGAACGGGCAGTGAGATCAGGCTGTGAGATCTGGCAGTGGGATCGGGCAGTGGGATCGGGCAGTGAGATCTGGCAGTGGGATCAGGCAGTGGGATCTGGCTGTGGGATCGGGCAGTGGGATCTGGCTGTGGGATCTGGCTGAGATCGGGCAGTGGGATCGGGCGGTGAGATCGGGCAGTGGGATTGGGCGGTGAGATCGGGCAGTGGGATCTGGCAGTGAGATCGGGCAGTGGGATCTGGCAGTGGGATCGGGCAGTGAGATCGGGCAATGGGATCTGGCAGTGGGAACTGGCAGTGGGATCAGGCAGTGGGATCTGGCAGTGGGATCAGGCAGTGGGCTCGGGCAGTGAGATCGGGCAGTGGGGCCGGGCAGTGGGCTGGGGCAGTGAGATCGGGCAGTGGGGCCGGGCAGTGGGGCCGGGCAGTGGGATCGGGCAGTGGGATCGGGCCGTGAGATCGGGCAGTGGGATCGGGCAGTGGTATCGGGCAGTGAGATCGGGAAGTGAAATCGGGCAGTGGGAGTTGGCAGTGGGATCGGGCAGTGTGATCGGGCAGTGAGATCAGGCAGTTGGAACGGGCAGTGAGATCGGGTAGTGAGATCGGGCAGTGAGATCGGGCAGTGGGATCTGGCAGTGAGATCGGGCAGTGAGATCTGGCAGTGAGATCGGGCAGTGAGATCGGGCAGTGAGATCGGGCAGTGAGATCGGGCAGTGAGATCGGGAAGTGGGATCGGGAAGTGGGATCGGGAAGTGGGATCGGGAAGTGGGATAGGGAAGTGGGATCGGGAAGTGGGATCGGGAAGTGGGATCGGGCAGTGAGATCGGGCAGTGGGATCTGGCAGTGAGATCGGGCAGTGGGATCTGGCAGTGAGATCGGGCAGTGAGATCTGGCAGTGAGATCGGGCAGTGAGATCGGGCAGTGAGATCGGGCAGTGAGATCGGGAAGTGGGATCGGGAAGTGGGATCGGGAAGTGGGATCGGGAAGTGGGATAGGGAAGTGGGATCGGGAAGTGGGATCGGGAAGTGGGATCGGGCAGTGAGAACTGGCAGTGGGATCGGGCAGTGGGGCCGGGCAGTGGGATAGGGAAGTGGGATAGGGAAGTGGGATCGGGAAGTGGGATCGGGAAGTGGGATAGGGAAGTGGGATCGGGCAGTGGTATCGGGCAGTGAGATCGGGCAGTGAGATCGGGAAGTGAAATCGGGCAGTGGGAGTTGGCAGTGGGATCGGGCAGTGTGATCGGGCAGTGAGATCAGGCAGTTGGAACGGGCAGTGAGATCGGGCAGTGAGATCGGGCAGTGAGAACGGGCAGTGAGATCGGGCAGTGAGATCGGGCAGTGAGATCGGGAAGTGGGATCGGGAAGTGGGATCGGGAAGTGGGATCGGGAAGTGGGATCGGGCAGTTGGATCTGGCAGTGGGATCGGGCAGTGGGGCCGGGCAGTGGGATAGGGAAGTGGGATAGGGAAGTGGGATCGGGAAGTGGGATCGGGAAGTGGGATAGGGAAGTGGGATCGGGAAGTGGGATCGGGCAGTGGGATCGGGAAGTGGGATCTGGCTGTTGGATCTGGCAGTGGGATCGGGCAGTGAGATCGGGCAGTGAGATCGGGCAGTGGGATCTGGCAGTTGGATCTGGCAGTTGGATCTGGCAGTGGGGCCGGGCAGTGGGATCGGGAAGTGGGATCTGGCTGTGGGTTCGGGAAGTGGGATCGGGCAGTGGGATCTGGCAATGAGATCGGGCCGTGAGATCTGGCAGTGGGATCGGGCAGTGTGATCGGGCAGTGAGATCAGGCTGTTGGAACGGGCAGTGAGATCGGGCAGTGAGATCGGGCAGTGAGATCGGGCAGTGGGATCTGGCAGTGAGATCGGGCAGTGAGAACGGTCAGTGAGATCGGGCAGTGAGATCGGGCAGTGAGATCTGGCAGTGAGATCGGGCAGTGAGATCGGGCAGTGAGATCGGGCAGAGATCGGGCAGTGAGATCGGGAAGTGGGATCGGGAAGTGGGATCGGGAAGTTTGATCGGGAAGCGGGATAGGGAAGTGGGATCGGGAAGTGGGATCGGGAAGTGGGATCGGGCAGTTGGATCTGGCAGTGGGATCGGGCAGTGGGGCCGGGCAGTGGGATAGGGAAGTAGGATAGGGAAGTGGGATCGGGAAGTGGGATCGGGAAGTGGGATAGGGAAGTGGGATAGGGAAGTGGGATCGGGAAGTGAGATCGGGCAGTGGGATCGGGAAGTGGGATCTGGCTGTTGGATCTGGCAGTGGGATCGGGCAGTGAGATCGGGCAGTGAGATCGGGCAGTGGAATCTGGCAGTTGGATCTGGCAGTGGGGCCGGGCAGTGGGATCGGGAAGTGGGATCTGGCTGTGGGTTCGGGAAGTGGGATCGGGCAGTGGGATCGGGCAATGAGATCGGGCCGTGAGATCTGGCAGTGGGATCGGGCAGTGGGATCGGACAGTGAGATCTGGCAGTGAGATCGGGCAGTGAGATCTGGCAATGAGATCGGGCAGTGGGATCGGGCAGTGAGATCTGGCAGTGAGATCGGGCAGTGAGATCTGGCAGTGAGATCGGGCAGTGAGATCGGGCAGTGAGATCAGTCAATGAGATCGCGCAGTGAGATCGGGCAGTGGGATCGGGCAGTGAGATTGGGCAGTGAGATCAGGCAGTGAGATCAGGCAGTGAGATCGGGCAGTGAGATCGGGCAGTGAGATTGGGCAGTGGGATCGGGCAGTGAGATCGGGCAGTGGGATCGGGCAGCGAGATCGGGCAGTGGGATCGGGCAGTGAGATCGGGCAGTGGGATCGGGCAGTGAGATCGGGCAGTGAGATCTGGCAGTGAGATCGGGCAGTGAGATCGGGCAGTGAGATCGGGCCGTGATATCGGGCAGTGGGATCAGGCAGTGGGATCTGGCTGTGGGATCGGGCAGTGGGTTCTGGCTGTGGGTTCTGGCTGAGATCGGGCAGTGGGATCGGGTGGTGAGATCGGGCAGTGGGATTGGGCGGTGAGATCAGTCAATGAGATCGCGCAGTGAGATCGGGCAGTGGGATCGGGCAGTGAGATCGGGCAGTGAGATCGGGAAGTGGGATCGGGAAGTGGGATCGGGAAGTGGGATCGGGAAGTGGGATAGGGAAGTGGGATCGGGAAGTGGGATCGGGAAGTGGGATCGGGCAGTTGGATCTGGCAGTGGGATCGGGCAGTGGGGCCGGGCAGTGGCAAAGGGAAGTGGGATAGGGAAGTGGGATCGGGAAGTGGGATCGGGAAGTGGGATCGGGAAGTGGGACAGGGAAGTGGGATCGGGCAGTGGTATCGGGCAGTGAGATCGGGCAGTGAGATCGGGAAGTGAAATCGGGCAGTGGGAGTTGGCAGTGGGATCGGGCAGTGTGATCGGGCAGTGAGATCAGGCAGTTGGAACGGGCAGTGAGATCGGGCAGTGAGATCGGGCAGTGAGATCGGGCAGTGGGATCTGGCAGTGAGATCGGGCAGTGAGAACGGGCAGTGAGATCGGGCAGTGAGATCGGGCAGTGAGATCTGGCAGTGAGATCGGGCAGTGAGATCGGGCAGTGAGATCGGGCAGTGAGATCGGGAAGTGGGATCGGGAAGTGGGATAGGGAAGTGGGATCGGGAAGTGGGATCGGGCAGTTGGATCTGGCAGTGGGATCGGGCAGTGGGGCCAGGCAGTGGGATAGGGAAGTGGGATAGGGAAGTGGGATCGGGAAGTGGGATCGGGAAGTGGGATCGGGAAGTGGGATAGGGAAGTGGGATCGGGAAGTGGGATCGGGCAGTGGGATCGGGAAGTGGGATCTGGCTGTTGGATCTGGCAGTGGGATCGGGCAGTGAGATCGGGCAGTGAGATCGGGCAGTGGGATCTGGCAGTTGGATCTGGCAGTTTGATCTGGCAGTGGGGCCGGGCAGTGGGATCGGGAAGTGGGATCTGGCTGTGGGTTCGGGAAGTGGGATCGGGCAGTGAGATCTGGCAATGAGATCGGGCCGTGAGATCTGGCAGTGGGATCGGGCAGTGTGATCGGGCAGTGAGATCAGGCAGTTGGAACGGGCAGTGAGATCGGGCAGTGAGATCGGGCAGTGAGATCGGGCAGTGGGATCTGGCAGTGAGATCGGGCAGTGAGAACGGGCAGTGAGATCTGGCAGTGAGATCGGGCAGTGAGATCTGGCAGTGAGATCGGGCAGTGAGATCGGGCAGTGAGATCGGGCAGAGATCGGGCAGTGAGATCGGGAAGTGGGATCGGGAAGTGGGATCGGGAAGTGGGATCGGGAAGTGGGATAGGGAAGTGGGATCGGGAAGTGGGATCGGGAAGTGGGATCGGGCAGTTGGATCTGGCAGTGGGATCGGGCAGTGGGGCCGGACAGTGGGATAGGGAAGTGGGATAGGGAAGTGGGATCGGGAAGTGGGATCGGGAAGTGGGATCGGGAAGTGGGATAGGGAAGTGGGATCGGGAAGTGGGATCGGGCAGTGGGATCGGGAAGTGGGATCTGGCTGTTGGATCTGGCAGTGGGATCGGGCAGTGAGATCGGGCAGTGAGATCGGGCAGTGGGATCTGGCAGTTGGATCTGGCAGTTGGATCTGGCAGTGGGGCCGGGCAGTGGGATCGGGAAGTGGGATCTGGCTGTGGGTTCGGGAAGTGGGATCGGGCAGTGGGATCTGGTAATGAGATCGGGCCGTGAGATCTGGCAGTGGGATCGGGCAGTGGGATCGGGCAGTGAGATCGGGCAGTGAGATCGGGCAGTGGGATCTGGCAATGAGATCGGGCCGTGAGATCGGGCAGTGAGATCTGGCAGTGAGATCGGGCAGTGAGATCGAGCAGTGAGATCAGTCAATGAGATCGCGCAGTGAGATCGGGCAGTGGGATCGGGCAGTGAGATCGGGCAGTGGGATCTGGCAGTGGGATCGGGCAGTGGGATCGGGCAGTGTGATCTGGCAGTGAGATCGGGCAGTGAGATCGGGCAGTGAGATCTGGCAATGAGATCGGGCCGTGAGATCGGGCAGTGGGATCGGGCAGTGAGATCTGGCAGTGAGATCGGGCAGTGAGATCTGGCAGTGAGATCGAGCAGTGAGATGTGGCAGTGAGATCGGGCAGTGAGATCCAGCAGTGAGATCAGTCAATGAGATCGCGCAGTGAGATCGGGCAGTGGGATCGGGCAGTGAGATCGGGCAGTGGGATCTGGCAGTTGGATCTGGCAGTTGGATCTGGCAGTGGGGCCGGGCAGTGGGATCGGGAAGTGGGATCTGGCTGTGGGTTCGGGAAGTGGGATCGGGCAGTGGGATCTGGCAATGAGATCGGGCCGTGAGATCTGGCAGTGGGATCGGGCAGTGGGATCGGACAGTGAGATCTGGCAGTGAGATCGGGCAGTGAGATCGGGCAGTGAGATCTGGCAATGAGATCGGGCCATGAGATCGGGCAGTGGGATCGGGCAGTGAAATCTGGCAGTGAGATCTGGCAGTGAGATCTGGCAGTGAGATCGGGCAGTGAGATCTGGCAGTGAGATCGGGCAGTGAGATCGGGCAGTGAGATCAGTCAATGAGATCGCGCAGTGAGATCTGGCAGTGAGATCGGGCAGTGAGATCGGGCAGTGAGATCAGGCAGTGAGATCGGGCAGTGAGATCAGGCAGTGAGATCGGGCAGTGAGATCGGGCAGTGGGATAGGGCAGTGAGATCGGGCAGTGAGATCTGGCAGTGAGATCGGGCAGTGGGATCGGGCAGTGAGATCGGGCCGTGATATCGGGCAGTGGGATCGGGGAGTGAAATCGGGCAGTGAGATCGGGCAGTGGGATCTGTCAGTGAGATCTGGCACTGGAATCGGGCAGGAGGATCGGGCATTGGGATCGTGGAGAGAGAACGGGCAGTGAGATCAGGCTGTGAGATCTGGCAGTGGGATCGGGCAGTGGGATCGGGCAGTGAGATCTGGCAGTGGGATCAGGCAGTGGGATCTGGCTGTGGGATCGGGCAGTGGGATCTGGCTGTGGGATCTGGCTGAGATCGGGCAGTGCGATCGGGCGGTGAGATCGGGCAGTGGGATTGGGCGGTGAGATCGGGCAGTGGGATCTGGCAGTGAGATCGGGCAGTGGGATCTGGCAGTGGGATCGGGCAGTGAGATCGGGCAATGGGATCTGGCAGTGGGAACTGGCAGTGGGATCAGGCAGTGGGATCTGGCAGTGGGATCAGGCAGTGGGCTCGGGCAGTGAGATCGGGCAGTGGGGCCGGGCAGTGGGCTCGGGCAGTGAGATCGGGCAGTGGGGCCGGGCAGTGGGGCCGGGCAGTGGGATCGGGCAGTGGGATCGGGCCGTGAGATCGGGCAGTGGGATCGGGCAGTGGTATCGGGCAGTGATATCGGGAAGTGAAATCGGGCAGTGGGAGTTGGCAGTGGGATCGGGCAGTGTGATCGGGCAGTGAGATCAGGCAGTTGGAACGGGCAGTGAGATCGGGTAGTGAGATCGGGCAGTGAGATCGGGCAGTGGGATCTGGCAGTGAGATCGGGCAGTGAGATCGGGCAGTGAGATCGGGCAGTGAGATCTGGCAGTGAGATCGGGCAGTGAGATCGGGCAGTGAGATCGGGCAGTGAGATCGGGCAGTGAGATCGGGAAGTGGGATCGGGAAGTGGGATCGGGAAGTGGGATCGGGAAGTGGGATAGGGAAGTGGGATCGGGAAGTGGGATCGGGAAGTGGGATCGGGCAGTGAGAACTGGCAGTGGGATCGGGCAGTGGGGCCGGGCAGTGGGATAGGGAAGTGGGATAGGGAAGTGGGATCGGGAAGTGGGATCGGGAAGTGGGATAGGGAAGTGGGATCGGGCAGTGGTATCGGGCAGTGAGATCGGGCAGTGAGTTCGGGAAGTGAAATCGGGCAGTGGGAGTTGGCAGTGGGATCGGGCAGTGAGATCAGGCAGTTGGAACGGGCAGTGAGATCGGGCAGTGAGATCGGGCAGTGAGATCGGGAAGTGGGATCGGGAAGTGGGATCGGGCAGTTGGATCTGGCAGTGGGATCGGGCAGTGGGGCTGGGCAGTGGGATAGGGAAGTGGGATAGGGAAGTGGGATCGGGAAGTGGGATCGGGAAGTGGGATAGGGAAGTGGGATCGGGAAGTGGGATCGGGCAGTGGGATCGGGAAGTGGGATCTGGCTGTTGGATCTGGCAGTGGGATCGGGCAGTGAGATCGGGCAGTGAGATCGGGCAGTGGGATCTGGCAGTTGGATCTGGCAGTTGGATCTGGCAGTGGGGCCGGGCAGTGGGATCGGGAAGTGGGATCTGGCTGTGGGTTCGGGAAGTGGGATCGGGCAGTGGGATCTGGCAATGAGATCGGGCCGTGAGATCTGGCAGTGGGATCGGGCAGTGTGATCGGGCAGTGAGATCAGGCTGTTGGAACGGGCAGTGAGATCGGGCAGTGAGATCGGGCAGTGAGATCGGGCAGTGGGATCTGGCAGTGAGATCGGGCAGTGAGAACGGTCAGTGAGATCGGGCAGTGAGATCGGGCAGTGAGATCTGGCAGTGAGATCGGGCAGTGAGATCGGGCAGTGAGATCGGGCAGAGATCGGGCAGTGAGATCGGGAAGTGGGATCGGGAAGTGGGATCGGGAAGTTTGATCGGGAAGCGGGATAGGGAAGTGGGATCGGGAAGTGGGATCGGGAAGTGGGATCGGGCAGTTGGATCTGGCAGTGGGATCGGGCAGTGGGGCCGGGCAGTGGGATAGGGAAGTAGGATAGGGAAGTGGGATCGGGAAGTGGGATCGGGAAGTGGGATCGGGAAGTGGGATAGGGAAGTGGGATCGGGAAGTGAGATCGGGCAGTGGGATCGGGAAGTGGGATCTGGCTGTTGGATCTGGCAGTGGGATCGGGCAGTGAGATCGGGCAGTGAGATCGGGCAGTGGGATCTGGCAGTTGGATCTGGCAGTGGGGCCGGGCAGTGGGATCGGGAAGTGGGATCTGGCTGTGGGTTCGGGAAGTGGGATCGGGCAGTGGGATCGGGCAATGAGATCGGGCCGTGAGATCTGGCAGTGGGATCGGGCAGTGGGATCGGACAGTGAGATCTGGCAGTGAGATCGGGCAGTGAGATTGGGCAGTGAGATCTGGCAATGAGATCGGGCAGTGGGATCGGGCAGTGAGATCTGGCAGTGAGATCGGGCAGTGAGATCTGGCAGTGAGATCGGGCAGTGAGATCGGGCAGTGAGATCAGTCAATGAGATCGTGCAGTGAGATCGGGCAGTGGGATCGGGCAGTGAGATCGGGCAGTGAGATCAGGCAGTGAGATCAGGCAGTGAGATCGGGCAGTGAGATCGGGCAGTGAGATTGGGCAGTGGGATCGGGCAGTGAGATCGGGCAGTGGGATCGGGCAGCGAGATCGGGCAGTGGGATCGGGCAGTGAGATCGGGCAGTGGGATCGGGCAGTGAGATCGGGCAGTGAGATCTGGCAGTGAGATCGGGCAGTGAGATCGGGCAGTGAGATCGGGCCGTGATATCGGGCAGTGGGATCAGGCAGTGGGATCTGGCTGTGGGATCGGGCAGTGGGTTCTGGCTGTGGGTTCTGGCTGAGATCGGGCAGTGGGATCGGGTGGTGAGATCGGGCAGTGGGATTGGGCGGTGAGATCAGTCAATGAGATCGCGCAGTGAGATCGGGCAGTGGGATCGGGCAGTGAGATCGGGCAGTGAGATCGGGAAGTGGGATCGGGAAGTGGGATCGGGAAGTGGGATCGGGAAGTGGGATAGGGAAGTGGGATCGGGAAGTGTGATCGGGAAGTGGGATCGGGCAGTTGGATCTGGCAGTGGGATCGGGCAGTGGGGCCGGGCAGTCGGAAAGGGAAGTGGGATCGGGAAGTGGGTTCGGGAAGTGGGATCGGGAAGTGGGACAGGGAAGTGGGATCGGGCAGTGGTATCGGGCAGTGAGATCGGGCAGTGAGATTGGGAAGTGAAATCGGGCAGTGGGAGTTGGCAGTGGGATCGGGCAGTGTGATCGGGCAGTGAGATCAGGCAGTTGGAACGGGCAGTGAGATCGGGCAGTGAGATCGGGCAGTGAGATCGGGCAGTGGGATCTGGCAGTGAGATCGGGCAGTGAGATCGGGCAGTGAGATCTGGCAATGAGATCGGGCAGTGAGATCGGGCAGTGAGATCGGGCAGTGAGATCGGGAAGTGGGATCGGGAAGTGGGATCGTGAAGTGGGATCGGGAAGTGGGATAGGGAAGTGGGATCGGGAAGTGGGATCGGGCAGTTGGATCTGGCAGTGGGATCGGGCAGTGGGGCCAGGCAGTGGGATAGGGAAGTGGGATAGGGAAGTGGGATCGGGAAGTGGGATCGGGAAGAGGGATCGGGAAGTGGGATAGGGAAGTGGGATCGGGAAGTGGGATCGGGCAGTGGGATCGGGAAGTGGGATCTGGCTGTTGGATCTGGCAGTGGGATCGGGCAGTGAGATCGGGCAGTGAGATCGGGCAGTGGGATCTGGCAGTTGGATCTGGCAGTTTGATCTGGCAGTGGGGCCGGGCAGTGGGATCGGGAAGTGGGATCTGGATGTGGGTTCGGGCAGTGGGATCTGGCAATGAGATCGGGCCGTGAGATCTGGCAGTGGGATCGGGCAGTGTGATCGGGCAGTGAGATCAGGCAGTTGGAACGGGCAGTGAGATCGGGCAGTGAGATCGGGCAGTGAGATCGGGCAGTGGGATCTGGCAGTGAGATCGGGCAGTGAGAACGGGCAGTGAGATCTGGCAGTGAGATCGGGCAGTGAGATCTGGCAGTGAGATCGGGCAGTGAGATCGGGCAGTGAGATCGGGCAGAGATCGGGCAGTGAGATAGGGAAGTGGGATCGGGAAGTGGGATCGGGAAGTGGGATCGGGAAGTGGGATAGGGAAGTGGGATCGGGAAGTGGGATCGGGAAGTGGGATCGGGCAGTTGGATCTGGCAGTGGGATCGGGCAGTGGGGCCGGACAGTGGGATAGGGAAGTGGGATAGGGAAGTGGGATCGGGAAGTGGGATCGGGAAGTGGGATCGGGAAGTGGGATAGGGAAGTGGGATCGGGAAGTGGGATCGGGCAGTGGGATCGGGAAGTGGGATCTGGCTGTTGGATCTGGCAGTGGGATCGGGCAGTGAGATCGGGCAGTGAGATCGGGCAGTGGGATCTGGCAGTTGGATCTGGCAGTTGGATCTGGCAGTGGGGCCGGGCAGTGGGATCGGGAAGTGGGATCTGGCTGTGGGTTCGGGAAGTGGGATCGGGCAGTGGGATCTGGTAATGAGATCGGGCCGTGAGATCTGGCAGTGGGATCGGGCAGTGGGATCGGGCAGTGAGATCGGGCAGTGAGATCGGGCAGTGGGATCTGGCAATGAGATCGGGCCATGAGATCGGGCAGTGAGATCTGGCAGTGAGATCGGGCAGTGAGATCGAGCAGTGAGATCAGTCAATGAGATCGCGCAGTGAGATCGGGCAGTGGGATCGGGCAGTGAGATCGGGCAGTGGGATCTGGCAGTGGGATCGGGCAGTGGGATCGGGCAGTGTGATCTGGCAGTGAGATCGGGCAGTGAGATCGGGCAGTGAGATCTGGCAATGAGATCGGGCCGTGAGATCGGGCAGTGGGATCGGGCAGTGAGATCTGGCAGTGAGATCGGGCAGTGAGATCTGGCAGTGAGATCGAGCAGTGAGATCTGGCAGTGAGATCGGGCAGTGAGATCGAGCAGTGAGATCAGTCAATGAGATCGCGCAGTGAGATCGGGCAGTGGGATCGGGCAGTGAGATCGGGCAGTGGGATCTGGCAGTTGGATCTGGCAGTTGGATCTGGCAGTGGGGCCGGGCAGTGGGATCGGGAAGTGGGATCTGGCTGTGGGTTCGGGAAGTGGGATCGGGCAGTGGGATCTGGCAATGAGATCGGGCCGTGAGATCTGGCAGTGGGATCGGGCAGTGGGATCGGACAGTGAGATCTGGCAGTGAGATCGGGCAGTGAGATCGGGCAGTGAGATCTGGCAATGAGATCGGGCCATGAGATCGGGCAGTGGGATCGGGCAGTGAGATCTGGCAGTGAGATCGGGCAGTGAGATCTGGCAGTGAGATCGGGCAGTGAGATCTGGCAGTGAGATCGGGCAGTGAGATCGGGCAGTGAGATCAGTCAATGAGATCGCGCAGTGAGATCGGGCAGTGGGATCGGGCAGTGAGATCGGGCAGTGAGATCAGGCAGTGAGATCAGGCAGTGAGATCGGGCAGTGAGATCGGGCAGTGACATCGGGCAGTGGGATCGGGCAGTGAGATCGGGCAGTGGGATCGGGCAGTGAGATCGGGCAGTGGGATCGGGCAGTGAGATCGGGCAGTGGGATCGGGCAGTGAGATCGGGCAGTGAGATCTGGCAGTGAGATCGGGCAGTGAGATCGGGCAGTGAGATCGGGCCGTGATATCGGGCAGTGGGATCAGGCAGTGGGTTCTGGCTGTGGGTTCTGGCTGAGATCGGGCGGTGGGATCGGGTGGTGAGATCGGGCAGTGGGATTGGGCGGTGAGATCAGTCAATGAGATCGCGCAGTGAGATCGGGCAGTGGGATCGGGCAGTGAGATCGGGCAGTGGGATCGGGAAGTGGGATCTGGCTGTGGGTTCGGGAAGTGGGATCGGGCAGTGGGATCTGGCAATGAGATCGGGCCGTGAGATCTGGCAGTGGGATCGGGCAGTGTGATCGGGCAGAGAGATCAGACAGTTGGAACGGGCAGTGAGATCGGGCAGTGAGATCGGGCAGTGAGATCGGGCAGTGGGATCTGGCAGTGAGATCGGGCAGTGAGAACGGGCAGTGAGATCTGGCAGTGAGGTCGGGCAGTGAGATCTGGCAGTGAGATCGGGCAGTGAGATCGGGCAGTGAGATCGGGCAGTGGGATCGGGAAGTGGGATCGGGAAGTGGGATAGGGAAGTGGGATCAGGAAGTGGGATCGGGAAGTGGGATCGGGCAGTTGGATCTGGCAGTGGGATCGGGCAGTGGGGCCGGGCAGTGGGATAGGGAAGTGGGATAGGGAAGTGGGATCGGGAAGTGGGATCGGGAAGTGGGATCGGGAAGTGGGATAGGGAAGTGGGATCGGGAAGTGGGATCGGGCAGTGGGATCGGGAAGTGGGATCTGGCTGTTGGATCTGGCAGTGGGATCGGGCAGTGAGATCGGGCAGTGAGATCGGGCAGTGGGATCTGGCAGTTGGATCTGGCAGTTGGATCTGGCAGTGGGGCCGGGCAGTGGGATCGGGAAGTGGGATCTGGCTGTGGGTTCGGAAAGTGGGATCGGGCAGTGGGATCTGGCAATGAGATCGGGCCGTGAGATCTGGCAGTGGGATCGGGCAGTGGGATCGGGCAGTGAGATCTGGCAGTGAGATCGGGCAGTGGGATCTGGCAATGAGATCGGGCCGTGAGATCTGGCAGTGAGATCGGGCAGTGAGATCAGTCAATGAGATCGCGCAGTGAGATCGGGCAGTGGGATCGGGCAGTGAGATCGGGCAGTGGGATCTGGCAGTGGGATCGGGCAGTGGGATCGGGCAGTGAGATCTGGCAGTGAGATCGGCCAGTGAGATCGGGCAGTGAGATCTGGCAATGAGATCGGGCCGTGAGATCGGGCAGTGGTATCGGGCAGTGAGATCTGGCAGTGAGATCGGGCAGTGAGATCTGGCAGTGAGATCGGGCAGTGAGATCTGGCAGTGAGATCGGGCAGTGAGATCGAGCAGTGAGATCGGGCAGTGGGATCTGGCAGTTGGATCTGGCAGTTGGATCTGGCAGTGGGGCCGGGCAGTGGGATCGGGAAGTGGGATCTGGCTGTGGGTTCGGGAAGTGGGATCGGGCAGTGGGATCTGGCAATGAGATCGGGCCTTGAGATCTGGCAGTGGGATCGGGCAGTGAGATCGGGCAGTGAGATCTGGCAGTGAGATCGGGCAGTGAGATCGGGCAGTGAGATCTGGCAATGAGATCGGGCCATGAGATCGGGCAGTGGGATCGGGCAGTGAGATCTGGCAGTGAGATCGGGCAGTGAGATCTGGCAGTGAGATCGGGCAGTGAGATCGGGCAGTGAGATCGGGCAGTGAGATCGGGCAGTGAGATCAGTCAATGAGATCGCGCAGTGAGATCGGGCAGTGGGATCGGGCAGTGAGATCGGGCAGTGAGATCAGGCAGTGAGATCAGGCAGTGAGATCGGGCAGTGAGATCGGGCAGTGACATCGGGCAGTGGGATCGGGCAGTGAAATCGGGCAGTGGGATCGGGCAGTGAGATCTGGCAGTGAGAGCGGGCAGTGAGATCGGGCAGTGAGATCGGGCCGTGATATCGGGCAGTGGGATCAGGCAGTGGGATCTGGCTGTGGGATCGGGCAGTGGGTTCTGGCTGTGGGTTCTGGCTGAGATCGGGCGGTGGGATCGGGTGGTGAGATCGGGCAGTGGGATTGGGCGGTGAGATCAGTCAATGAGATCGCGCAGTGAGATCGGGCAGTGGGATCGGGCAGTGAGATCGGGCAGTGAGATCGGGAAGTGGGATCGGGAAGTGGGATCGGGAAGTGGGATCGGGAAGTGGGATAGGGAAGTGGGATCGGGAAGTGGGATCGGGAAGTGGGATCGGGCAGTTGGATCTGGCAGTGGGATCGGGCAGTGGGGCCGGGCAGTGGGATAGGGAAGTGGGATAGGGAAGTGGGATCGGGAAGTGGGATCGGGAAGTGGGATCGGGAAGTGGGATAGGGAAGTGGGATCGGGCAGTGGTATCGGGCAGTGAGATCGGGCAGTGAGATCGGGAAGTGAAATCGGGCAGTGGGAGTTGGCAGTGGGATCGGGCAGTGTGATCGGGCAGTGAGATCAGGCAGTTGGAATGGGCAGTGAGATCGGGAAGTGAAATCGGGCAGTGGGAGTTGGCAGTGGGATCGGGCAGTGAGATCGGGCAGTGAGATCGGGCAGTGAGATCGGGAAGTGAAATAAGGGCAGTGGGAGTTGGCAGTGGGATCGGGCAGTGAGATCGGGCAGTGAGATCGGGCAGTGAGATCGGGCAGTGGGATCTGGCAGTGAGATCGGGCAGTGAGAACGGGCAGTTGGAATGGGCAGTGAGATCGGGCAGTGAGATCGGGCAGTGAGATCGGGCAGTGGGATCTGGCAGTGGGATCGGGCAGTGTGATCGGGCAGTGAGATCAGGCAGTTGGAATGGGCAGTGAGATCGGGCAGTGAGATCGGGCAGTGAGATCGGGCAGTGGGAGTTGGCAGTGGGATCGGGCAGTGTGATCGGGCAGTGAGATCAGGCAGTTGGAATGGGCAGTGAGATCGGGCAGTGAGCTCGGGCAGTGAGATCGGGCAGTGGGATCTGGCAGTGAGATCGGGCAGTGAGAACGGGCAGTGAGATCGGGCAGTGAGATCGGGCAGTGAGATCTGGCAGTGAGATCGGGCAGTGAGATCGGGCAGTGAGATCGGGCAGTGAGATCGGGAAGTGGGATCTGGCAGTTGATTCTGGCAGTTGGATCTGGCAGTGGGGCCAGGCAGTGGGGTAGGGAAGTGGGATCAGGAAGTGGGATCGGGAAGTGGGATCGGGAAGTGGGATAGGGAAGTGGGATCGGGCAGTGGGATCGGGAAGTGGGATCTGGCTGTTGGATCTGGCAGTGGGATCGGGCAGTGAGATCGGGCAGTGAGATCGGGCAGTGGGATCTGGCAGTTGGATCTGGCAGTTGGATCTGGCAGTGGGGCCGGGCAGTGGGATCGGGAAGTGGGATCTGGCTGTGGGTTCGGGAAGTGGGATCGGGCAGTGGGATCTGGCAATGAGATCGGGCCGTGAGATCGGGCAGTGGGATCGGGCAGTGAGATCTGGCAGTGAGATCGGGCAGTGAGATCTGGCAGTGAGATCGGGCAGTGAGATCTGGCAGTGAGATCGGGCAGTGAGATCGGGCAGTGAGATCAGTCAATGAGATCGCGCAGTGAGATCGGGCAGTGGGATCGGGCAGTGAGATCGGGCAGTGAGATCAGGCAGTGAGATCAGGCAGTGAGATCGGTCAGTGAGATCGGGCAGTGACATCGGGCAGTGGGATCGGGCAGTGAGATCGGGCAGTGGGATCGGGCAGTGAGATCGGGCAGTGGGATCGGGCAGTGAGATCGGTCAGTGGGATCGGGCAGTGAGATCGGGCAGTGAGATCGGGCAGAGAGATCGGGCAGTGAGATCGGGCAGTGAGATCGGGCCGTGATATCGGGCAGTGGGATCAGGCAGTGGGATCTGGCTGTGGGATCGGGCAGTGGGTTCTGGCTGTGGGTTCTGGCTGAGATCGGGCGGTGGGATCGGGTGGTGAGATCGGGCAGTGGGATTGGGCGGTGAGATCAGTCAATGAGATCGCGCAGTGAGATCGGGCAGTGGGATCGGGCAGTGAGATCGGGCAGTGGGATCGGGAAGTGGGATCTGGCTGTGGGTTCGGGAAGTGGGATCGGGCAGTAGGATCTGGCAATGAGATCGGGCCGTGAGATCGGGCAGTGGGATCGGGCAGTGTGATCGGGCAGTGAGATCAGACAGTTGGAACGGGCAGTGAGATCGGGCAGTGAGATCGGGCAGTGAGATCGGGCAGTGGGATCTGGCAGTGAGATCGCGCAGTGAGAACGGGCAGTGAGATCTGGCAGTGAGATCGGGCAGTGAGATCTGGCAGTGAGATCGGGCAGTGAGATCGGGCAGTGAGATCGGGAAGTGGGATCGGGAAGTGGGATCGGGAAGTGGGATCGGGAAGTGGGATAGGGAAGTGGGATCGGGAAGTGGGATCGGGAAGTGGGATCGGGCAGTTGGATCTGGCAGTGGGATCGGGCAGTGGGGCCGGGCAGTGGGATAGGGAAGTGGGATAGGGAAGTGGGATCGGGAAGTGGGATCGGGAAGTGGGATCGGGAAGTGGGATAGGGAAGTGGGATCGGGAAGTGGGATCGGGCAGTGGGATCGGGAAGTGGGATCTGGCTGTTGGATCTGGCAGTGGGATCGGGCAGTGAGATCGGGCAGTGAGATCGGGCAGTGGGATCTGGCAGTTGGATCTGGCAGTTGGATCTGGCAGTGGGGCCGGGCAGTGGGATCGGGAAGTGGGATCTGGCTGTGGGTTCGGGAAGTGGGATCGGGCAGTGGGATCTGGCAATGAGATCGGGCCGTGAGATCTGGCAGTGGGATCGGGCAGTGGGATCGGGCAGTGAGATCGGGCAGTGAGATCGGGCAGTGGGATCTGGCAATGAGATCGGGCCGTGAGATCTGGCAGTGAGATCGGGCAGTGAGATCTGGCAGTGAGATCGGGCAGTGAGATCGAGCAGTGAGATCAGTCAATGAGATCGCGCAGTGAGATCGGGCAGTGGGATCGGGCAGTGAGATCGGGCAGTGGGATCTGGCAGTGGGATCGGGCAGTGGGATCGGGCAGTGAGATCTGGCAGTGAGATCGGGCAGTGAGATCGGGCAGTGAGATCTGGCAATGAGATCGGGCCGTGAGATCGGGCAGTGGGATCGGGCAGTGAGATCTGGCAGTGAGATCGGGCAGTGAGATCTGGCAGTGAGATCGGGCAGTGAGATCTGGCAGTGAGATCGGGCAGTGAGATCGAGCAGTGGGATCAGTCAATGAGATCGCGCAGTGAGATCGGGCAGTGGGATCGGGCAGTGAGATCGGGCAGTGGGATCTGGCAGTTGGATCTGGCAGTTGGATCTGGCAGTGGGGCCGGGCAGTGGGATCGGGAAGTGGGATCTGGCTGTGTGTTCGGGAAGTGGGATCGGGCAGTGGGATCTGGCAATGAGATCGGGCCGTGAGATCTGGCAGTGGGATCGGGCAGTGGGATCGGACAGTGAGATCTGGCAGTGAGATCGGGCAGTGAGATCGGGCAGTGAGATCTGGCAATGAGATCGGGCCATGAGATCGGGCAGTGGGATCGGGCAGTGAGATCTGGCAGTGAGATCGGGCAGTGAGATCTGGCAGTGAGATCGGGCAGTGAGATCGGGCAGTGAGATCGGGCAGTGAGATCGGGCAGTGAGATCAGTCAATGAGATCGCGCAGTGAGATCGGGCAGTGGGATCGGGCAGTGAGATCGGGCAGTGAGATCAGGCAGTGAGATCAGGCAGTGAGATCGGGCAGTGAGATCGGGCAGTGAGATCGGGCAGTGGGATCGGGCAGTGAGATTGGGCAGTGGGATCGGGCAGTGAGATCGGGCAGTGGGATCGGGCAGTGAGATCGGGCAGTGGGATCGGGCAGTGAGATCGGGCAGTGAGATCTGGCAGTGAGATCGGGCAGTGAGATCGGGCAGTGAGATCGGGCCGTGATATCGGGCAGTGGGATCAGGCAGTGGGATCTGGCTGTGGGATCGGGCAGTGGGTTCTGGCTGTGGGTTCTGGCTGAGATCGGGCGGTGGGATCGGGTGGTGAGATCGGGCAGTGGGATTGGGCGGTGAGATCAGTCAATGAGATCGCGCAGTGAGATCGGGCAGTGGGATCGGGCAGTGAGATCGGGCAGTGAGATCGGGAAGTGGGATCGGGCAGTGAGATCGGGCAGTGAGATCGGGAAGTGGGATCGGGAAGTGGGATCGGGAAGTGGGATCGGGAAGTGGGATAGGGAAGTGGGATCGGGAAGTGGGATCGGGAAGTGGGATCGGGCAGTTGGATCTGGCAGTGGGATCGGGCAGTGGGGCCGGGCAGTGGGATAGGGAAGTGGGATAGGGAAGTGGGATCGGGAAGTGGGATCGGGAAGTGGGATCGGGAAGTGGGATAGGGAAGTGGGATCGGGCAGTGGTATCGGGCAGTGAGATCGGGCAGTGAGATCGGGAAGTGAAATCGGGCAGTGAGATCAGTCAATGAGATCGCGCAGTGAGATCGGGCAGTGGGATCGGGCAGTGAGATCGGGCAGTGAGATCAGGCAGTGAGATCAGGCAGTGAGATCGGGCAGTGAGATCGGGCAGTGAGATCGGGCAGTGGGATCGGGCAGTGAGATTGGGCAGTGGGATCGGGCAGTGAGATCGGGCAGTGGGATCGGGCAGTGAGATCGGGCAGTGAGATCTGGCAGTGAGATCGGGCAGTGAGATCGGGCAGTGAGATCGGGCCGTGATATCGGGCAGTGGGATCAGGCAGTGGGATCTGGCTGTGGGATCGGGCAGTGGGTTCTGGCTGTGGGTTCTGGCTGAGATCGGGCGGTGGGATCGGGTGGTGAGATCGGGCAGTGGGATTGGGCGGTGAGATCAGTCAATGAGATCGCGCAGTGAGATCGGGCAGTGGGATCGGGCAGTGAGATCGTGCAGTGAGATCGGGAAGTGGGATCGGGAAGTGGGATCGGGAAGTGGGATCGGGAAGTGGGATAGGGAAGTGGGATCGGGAAGTGGGATCGGGAAGTGGGATCGGGCAGTTGGATCTGGCAGTGGGATCGGGCAGTGGGGCCGGGCAGTGGGATAGGGAAGTGGGATAGGGAAGTGGGATCGGGAAGTGGGATCGGGAAGTGGGATCGGAAAGTGGGATAGGGAAGTGGGATCGGGCAGTGGTATCGGGCAGTGAGATCGGGCAGTGAGATCGGGAAGTGAAATCGGGCAGTGGGAGTTGGCAGTGAGATCAGGCAGTTGGAACGGGCAGTGAGATCGGGCAGTGAGATCGGGCAGTGAGATCGGGCAGTGAGATCGGGCAGTGAGATCGGGCAGTGAGATCGGGCAGTGGGATCTGGCAGTGAGATCGGGCAGTGAGAACGGGCAGTGAGATCGGGCAGTGAGATCGGGCAGTGAGATCTGGCAGTGAGATCGGGCAGTGAGATCTGGCAGTGAGATCGGGCAGTGAGATCGGGCAGTGAGATCGGGAAGTGGGATCGGGAAGTGGGATCGGGAAGTGGGATCGGGAAGTGGGATAGGGAAGTGGGATCGGGAAGTGGGATCGGGAAGTGGGATCGGGCAGTTGGATCTGGCAGTGGGATCGGGCAGTGGGGCCGGGCAGTGGGATAGGGAAGTGGGATAGGGAAGTGGGATCGGGAAGTGGGATCGGGAAGTGGGATCGGGAAGTGGGATAGGGAAGTGGGATCGGGAAGTGGGATCGGGCAGTGGGATCGGGAAGTGGGATCTGGCTGTTGGATCTGGCAGTGGGATCGGGCAGTGAGATCGGGCAGTGAGATCGGGCAGTGGGATCTGGCAGTTGGATCTGGCAGTTGGATCTGGCAGTGGGGCCGGGCAGTGGGATCGGGAAGTGGGATCTGGCTGTGGGTTCGGGAAGTGGGATCGGGCAGTGGGATCTGGCAATGAGATCGGGCCGTGAGATCTGGCAGTGGGATCGGGCAGTGGGATCGGGCAGTGAGATCGGGCAGTGAGATCGGGCAGTGGGATCTGGCAATGAGATCGGGCCGTGAGATCTGGCAGTGAGATCGGGCAGTGAGATCTGGCAGTGAGATCGGGCAGTGAGATCGAGCAGTGAGATCAGTCAATGAGATCGCGCAGTGAGATCGGGCAGTGGGATCGGGCAGTGAGATCGGGCAGTGGGATCTGGCAGTGGGATCGGGCAGTGGGATCGGGCAGTGAGATCTGGCAGTGAGATCGGGCAGTGAGATCGGGAGGTGAGATCTGGCAATGAGATCGGGCCGTGAGATCGGGCAGTGGGATCGGGCAGTGAGATCTGGCAGTGAGATCGGGCAGTGAGATCTGGCAGTGAGATCGGGCAGTGAGATCGAGCAGTGGGATCAGTCAATGAGATCGCGCAGTGAGATTGGGCAGTGGGATCGGGCAGTGAGATCGGGCAGTGGGATCTGGCAGTTGGATCTGGCAGTTGGATCTGGCAGTGGGGCCGGGCAGTGGGATCGGGAAGTGGGATCTGGCTGTGTGTTCGGGAAGTGGGATCGGGCAGTGGGATCTGGCAATGAGATCGGGCCGTGAGATCTGGCAGTGGGATCGGGCAGTGGGATCGGACAGTGAGATCTGGCAGTGAGATCGGGCAGTGAGATCGGGCAGTGAGATCTGGCAATGAGATCGGGCCATGAGATCGGGCAGTGGGATCGGGCAGTGAGATCTGGCAGTGAGATCGGGCAGTGAGATCTGGCAGTGAGATCGGGCAGTGAGATCGGGCAGTGAGATCGGGCAGTGAGATCGGGCAGTGAGATCGGGAAGTGGGATCGCGCAGTGAGATCGGGCAGTGGGATCGGGCAGTGAGATCGGGCAGTGGGATCGGGCAGTGGGATAGGGAAGTGGGATAGGGAAGTGGGATCGGGAAGTGGGATCGGGAAGTGGGATCGGGAAGTGGGATAGGGAAGTGGGATCGGGAAGTGGGATCGGGCAGTGGGATCGGGAAGTGGGATCTGGCTGTTGGATCTGGCAGTGGGATCGGGCAGTGAGATCGGGCAGTGAGATCGGGCAGTGGGATCTGGCAGTTGGATCTGGCAGTTGGATCTGGCAGTGGGGCCGGGCAGTGGGATCGGGAAGTGGGATCTGGCTGTGGGTTCGGGAAGTGGGATCGGGCAGCGGGATCTGGCAATGAGATCGGGCCGTGAGATCTGGCAGTGGGATCGGGCAGTGGGAGTTGGCAGTGGGATCGGGCAGTGTGATCGGGCAGTGAGATCAGGCAGTTAGAACGGGCAGAGAGATCGGGCAGTGAGATCGGGCAGTGGGATCTGGCAGTGAGATCGGGCAGTGAGAACGGGCAGTGAGATCGGGCAGTGAGATCGGGCAGTGAGATCTGGCAGTGAGATCGGGCAGTGAGATCGGGCAGTGAGATCGGGCAGAGATCGGGCAGTGGGATCGGGAAGTGGGATCGGGAAGTGGGATCGGGAAGTGGGATCGGGAAGTGGGATCGGGAAGTGGGATCGGGCAGTTGGATCTGGCAGTGGGATCGGGCAGTGGGGCCGGGCAGTGGGATAGGGAAGTGGGATAGGGAAGTGGGATCGGGAAGTGGGATCGGGAAGTGGGATAGGGAAGTGGGATCGGGAAGTGGGATCGGGCAGTGGGATGGGGAAGTGGGATCTGGCTGTTGGATCTGGCAGTGGGATCGGGCAGTGGGGCCGGGCAGTGGGATCGGGAAGTGGGATCTGGCTGTGGGTTCGGGAAGTGGGATAGGGCAGTGGGATCTGGCAATGAGATCGGGCCGTGAGATCTGGCAGTGGGATCGGGCAGTGGGATCGGGCAGTGAGATCTGGCAGTGAGATCGGGCAGTGAGATCGGGCAGTGAGATCTGGCAATGAGATTGGGCCGTGAGATCGGGCAGTGGGATCGGGCAGTGAGATCTGGCAGTGAGATCGGGCTGTGAGATCTGGCAGTGAGATCGGGCAGTGAGATCGGGCAGTGCGATCGGGCGGTGAGATCGGGCAGTGGGATTGGGCGGTGAGATCGGGCAGTGGGATCTGGCAGTGAGATCGGGCAGTGGGATCTGGCAGTGGGATCGGGCAGTGAGATCGGGCAGTGGGATCAGGCAGTGAGATCTGGCAGTGGGATCAGGCAGTGGGATCTGGCTGTGGGATCGGGCAGTGGGATCTGGCTGTGGGATCTGGCTGAGATCGGGCAGTGCGATCGGGCGGTGAGATCGGGCAGTGGGATTGGGCGGTGAGATCGGGCAGTGGGATCTGGCAGTGAGATCGGGCAGTGGGATCTGGCAGTGGGATCGGGCAGTGAGATCGGGCAATGGGATCTGGCAGTGGGAACTGGCAGTGGGATCAGGCAGTGGGATCTGGCAGTGGGATCGGGCAGTGGGCTCGGGCAGTGAGATCGGGCAGTGGGGCCGGGCAGTGGGCTCGGGCAGTGTGATCGGGCAGTGGGGCCGGGCAGTGGGGCCGGGCAGTGGGATCGGGCAGTGGGATCGGGCCGTGAGATCGGGCAGTGAGATCGGGAAGTGAAATCGGGCAGTGGGAGTTGGCAGTGGGATCGGGCAGTGTGATCGGGCAGTGAGATCACGCAGTTGGAACGGGCAGTGAGATCGGGCAGCGAGATCGGGCAGTGAGATCGGGCAGTGGGATCTGGCAGTGAGATTGGGTAGTGAAAACGGGCAGTGAGATCGGGCAGTGAGATCGGGCAGTGAGATCTGGCAGTGAGATCGGGCAGTGAGATCGGGCAGTGAGATCGGGCAGAGATCGGGCAGTGAGATCGGGAAGTGGGATCGGGAAGTGGGATCGGGAAGTGGGATCAGGAAGTGGGATAGGGAAGTGGGATCGGGAAGTGGGATCGGGAAGTGGGATCGGGCAGTTGGATCTGGCAGTGGGATCGGGCAGTGGGGCCGGGCAGTGGGATAGGGAAGTGGGATAGGGAAGTGGGATCGGGAAGTGGGATCTGGAAGTGGGATCGGGAAGTGGGATAGGGAAGTGGGATCGGGAAGTGGGATCGGGCAGTGGGATCGGGAAGTGGGATCTGGCTGTTGGATCTGGCAGTGGGATCGGGCAGTGATATCGGGCAGTGAGATCGAGCAGTGGGATCTGGCAGTTGGATCTGGCAGTTGGATCTGGCAGTGGGGCCGGGCAGTGGGATCGGGAAGTGGGATCTGGCTGTGGGTTCGGGAAGTGGGATCGGGCAGTGGGATCTGGCAATGAGATCGGGCCGTGAGATCTGGCAGTGGGATCGGGCAGTGGGATCGGGCAGTGAGATCTGGCAGTGAGATCGGGCAGTGAGATCGGGCAGTGAGATCTGGCAATGAGATCGGGCCGTGAGATCGGGCAGTGGGATCGGGCAGTGAGATCTGGCAGTGAGATCGGGCAGTGAGATCTGGCAGTGAGATCGGGCAGTGAGATCGGGCAGTGAGATCAGTCAATGAGATCGCGCAGTGAGATCGGGCAGTGGGATCGGGCAGTGAGATCGGGCAGTGAGATCAGGCAGTGAGATCAGGCAGTGAGATCGGGCAGTGAGATCAGGCAGTGAGATCGGGCAGTGGGATCTGGCAGTGAGATCGGGCAGTGGGATCGGGCAGTGAGATCGGGCAGTGGGATCGGGCAGTGAGATCGGGCAGTGAGATCTGGCAGTGAGATCGGGCAGTGAGATCGGGCAGTGAGATCGGGCCGTGATATCGGGCAGTGGGATCGGGCAGTGGGATCGGGCAGTGAGATCGGGCAGTGGGATCTGACAGTGAGATCTGGCACTGGAATCGGGCAGGAGGATCGTGCATTGGGATCGTGGAGAGAGAACGGGCAGTGAGATCAGGCTGTGAGATCTGGCAGTGGGATCGGGCAGTGGGATCGGGCAGTGAGATCTGGCAGTGGGATCAGGCAGTGGGATCTGGCTGTGGGATCGGGCAGTGGGATCTGGCTGTGGGATCTGGCTGAGATCGGGCAGTGCGATCGGGCGGTGAGATCGGGCAGTGGGATTGGGCGGTGAGATCGGGCAGTGGGATCTGGCAGTGAGATCGGGCAGTGGGATCTGGCAGTGGGATCGGGCAGTGAGATCGGGCAATGGGATCTGGCAGTGGGAACTGGCAGTGGGATCAGGGAGTGAAATCGGGCAGTGAGATCGGGCAGTGGGATCTGGCAGTGAGATCTGGCACTGGAATCGGGCAGGAGGATCGGGCATTGGGATCGTGGAGAGAGAACGGGCAGTGAGATCAGGCTGTGAGATCTGGCAGTGGGATCGGGCAGTGGGATCGGGCAGTGAGATCTGGCAGTGGGATCAGGCAGTGGGATCTGGCTGTGGGATCGGGCAGTGGGATCTGGCTGTGGGATCTGGCTGAGATCGGGCAGTGCGATCGGGCGGTGAGATCGGGCAGTGGGATTGGGCGGTGAGATCGGGCAGTGGGATCTGGCAGTGAGATCGGGCAGTGGGATCTGGCAGTGGGATCGGGCAGTGAGATCGGGCAATGGGATCTGGCAGTGGGAACTGGCAGTGGGATCAGGCAGTGGGATCTGGCAGTGGGATCGGGCAGTGGGCTCGGGCAGTGAGATCGGGCAGTGGGGCCGGGCAGTGGGCTCGGGCAGTGAGATCGGGCAGTGGGGCCGGGCAGTGGGCTCGGGCAGTGAGATCGGGCAGTGGGGCCGGGCAGTGGGGCCGGGCAGTGGTATCGGGAAGTGGGATCGGGCCGTGAGATCGGGCAGTGGGATCGGGCCGTGGTATCGGGCAGTGAGATCGGGCAGTGAGATCGAGAAGTGAAATCAGGCAGTGGGAGTTGGCAGTGGGATCAGGCAGTGAGATCAGGCAGTTGGAACGGGCAGTGAGATCAGTCAATGAGATCGGGCAGTGAGATCGGGCAGTGGGATCGGGCAGTGAGATCGGGCAGTGAGATCAGGCAGTGAGATCAGGCAGTGAGATCGGGCAGTGAGATCAGGCAGTGAGATCGGGCAGTGAGATCAGGCAGTGAGATCGGGCAGTGGGATCGGGCAGTGAGATCGGGCAGTGGGATCGGGCAGTGAGATCGGGCAGTGGGATCGGGCAGTGGGATAGGGAAGTGGGATAGGGAAGTGGGATCGGGAAGTGGGATCGGGAAGTGGGATCGGGAAGTGGGATAGGGAAGTGGGATCGGGAAGTGGGATCGGGCCGTGGTATCGGGCAGTGAGATCGGGCAGTGAGATCGAGAAGTGAAATCAGGCAGTGGGAGTTGGCAGTGGGATCAGGCAGTGAGATCAGGCAGTTGGAACGGGCAGTGAGATCAGTCAATGAGATCGGGCAGTGAGATCGGGCAGTGGGATCGGGCAGTGAGATCGGGCAGTGAGATCAGGCAGTGAGATCAGGCAGTGAGATCGGGCAGTGAGATCAGGCAGTGAGATCGGGCAGTGAGATCAGGCAGTGAGATCGGGCAGTGGGATCGGGCAGTGAGATCGGGCAGTGGGATCGGGCAGTGAGATCGGGCAGTGGGATCGGGCAGTGGGATAGGGAAGTGGGATAGGGAAGTGGGATCGGGAAGTGGGATCGGGAAGTGGGATCGGGAAGTGGGATAGGGAAGTGGGATCGGGAAGTGGGATCGGGCAGTGGGATCGGGAAGTGGGATCTGGCTGTTGGATCTGGCAGTGGGATCGGGCAGTGAGATCGGGCAGTGAGATCGGGCAGTGGGATCTGGCAGTTGGATCTGGCAGTTGGATCTGGCAGTGGGGCCGGGCAGTGGGATCGGGAAGTGGGATCTGGCTGTGGGTTCGGGAAGTGGGATCGGGCAGCGGGATCTGGCAATGAGATCGGGCCGTGAGATCTGGCAGTGGGATCGGGCAGTGGGAGTTGGCAGTGGGATCGGGCAGTGTGATCGGGCAGTGAGATCAGGCAGTTAGAACGGGCAGAGAGATCGGGCAGTGAGATCGGGCAGTGGGATCTGGCAGTGAGATCGGGCAGTGAGAACGGGCAGTGAGATCGGGCAGTGAGATCGGGCAGTGAGATCTGGCAGTGAGATCGGGCAGTGAGATCGGGCAGTGAGATCGGGCAGAGATCGGGCAGTGGGATCGGGAAGTGGGATCGGGAAGTGGGATCGGGAAGTGGGATCGGGAAGTGGGATCGGGAAGTGGGATCGGGCAGTTGGATCTGGCAGTGGGATCGGGCAGTGGGGCCGGGCAGTGGGATAGGGAAGTGGGATAGGGAAGTGGGATCGGGAAGTGGGATCGGGAAGTGGGATAGGGAAGTGGGATCGGGAAGTGGGATCGGGCAGTGGGATGGGGAAGTGGGAACTGGCTGTTGGATCTGGCAGTGGGATCGGGCAGTGGGGCCGGGCAGTGGGATCGGGAAGTGGGATCTGGCTGTGGGTTCGGGAAGTGGGATCGGGCAGTGGGATCTGGCAATGAGATCGGGCCGTGAGATCTGGCAGTGGGATCGGGCAGTGGGATCGGGCAGTGAGATCTGGCAGTGAGATCGGGCAGTGAGATCGGGCAGTGAGATCTGGCAATGAGATTGGGCCGTGAGATCGGGCAGTGGGATCGGGCAGTGAGATCTGGCAGTGAGATCGGGCTGTGAGATCTGGCAGTGAGATCGGGCAGTGAGATCGGGCAGTGCGATCGGGCGGTGAGATCGGGCAGTGGGATTGGGCGGTGAGATCGGGCAGTGAGATCTGGCAGTGAGATCGGGCAGTGGGATCTGGCAGTGGGATCGGGCAGTGAGATCGGGCAGTGGGATCAGGCAGTGAGATCTGGCAGTGGGATCAGGCAGTGGGATCTGGCTGTGGGATCGGGCAGTGGGATCTGGCTGTGGGATCTGGCTGAGATCGGGCAGTGCGATCGGGCGGTGAGATCGGGCAGTGGGATTGGGCGGTGAGATCGGGCAGTGGGATCTGGCAGTGAGATCGGGCAGTGGGATCTGGCAGTGGGATCGGGCAGTGAGATCGGGCAATGGGATCTGGCAGTGGGAACTGGCAGTGGGATCAGGCAGTGGGATCTGGCAGTGGGATCGGGCAGTGGGCTCGGGCAGTGAGATCGGGCAGTGGGGCCGGGCAGTGGGCTCGGGCAGTGAGATCGGGCAGTGGGGCCGGGCAGTGGGGCCGGGCAGTGGGATCGGGCAGTGGGATCGGGCCGTGAGATCGGGCAGTGAGATCGGGAAGTGAAATCGGGCAGTGGGAGTTGGCAGTGGGATCGGGCAGTGTGATCGGGCAGTGAGATCACGCAGTTGGAACGGGCAGTGAGATCGGGCAGCGAGATCGGGCAGTGAGATCGGGCAGTGGGATCTGGCAGTGAGATTGGGTAGTGAAAACGGGCAGTGAGATCGGGCAGTGAGATCGGGCAGTGAGATCTGGCAGTGAGATCGGGCAGTGAGATCGGGCAGTGAGATCGGGCAGAGATCGGGCAGTGAGATCGGGAAGTGGGATCGGGAAGTGGGATCGGGAAGTGGGATCAGGAAGTGGGATAGGGAAGTGGGATCGGGAAGTGGGATCGGGAAGTGGGATCGGGCAGTTGGATCTGGCAGTGGGATCGGGCAGTGGGGCCGGGCAGTGGGATAGGGAAGTGGGATAGGGAAGTGGGATCGGGAAGTGGGATCTGGAAGTGGGATCGGGAAGTGGGATAGGGAAGTGGGATCGGGAAGTGGGATCGGGCAGTGGGATCGGGAAGTGGGATCTGGCTGTTGGATCTGGCAGTGGGATCGGGCAGTGAGATCGGGCAGTGAGATCGAGCAGTGGGATCTGGCAGTTGGATCTGGCAGTTGGATCTGGCAGTGGGGCCGGGCAGTGGGATCGGGAAGTGGGATCTGGCTGTGGGTTCGGGAAGTGGGATCGGGCAGTGGGATCTGGCAATGAGATCGGGCCGTGAGATCTGGCAGTGGGATCGGGCAGTGGGATCGGGCAGTGAGATCTGGCAGTGAGATCGGGCAGTGAGATCGGGCAGTGAGATCTGGCAATGAGATCGGGCCGTGAGATCGGGCAGTGGGATCGGGCAGTGAGATCTGGCAGTGAGATCGGGCAGTGAGATCTGGCAGTGAGATCGGGCAGTGAGATCGGGCAGTGAGATCAGTCAATGAGATCGCGCAGTGAGATCGGGCAGTGGGATCGGGCAGTGAGATCGGGCAGTGAGATCAGGCAGTGAGATCAGGCAGTGAGATCGGGCAGTGAGATCAGGCAGTGAGATCGGGCAGTGGGATCTGGCAGTGAGATCGGGCAGTGGGATCGGGCAGTGAGATCGGGCAGTGGGATCGGGCAGTGAGATCGGGCAGTGAGATCTGGCAGTGAGATCGGGCAGTGAGATCGGGCAGTGAGATCGGGCCGTGATATCGGGCAGTGGGATCGGGCAGTGGGATCGGGCAGTGAGATCGGGCAGTGGGATCTGACAGTGAGATCTGGCACTGGAATCGGGCAGGAGGATCGTGCATTGGGATCGTGGAGAGAGAACGGGCAGTGAGATCAGGCTGTGAGATCTGGCAGTGGGATCGGGCAGTGGGATCGGGCAGTGAGATCTGGCAGTGGGATCAGGCAGTGGGATCTGGCTGTGGGATCGGGCAGTGGGATCTGGCTGTGGGATCTGGCTGAGATCGGGCAGTGCGATCGGGCAGTGAGATCGGGCAGTGGGATTGGGCGGTGAGATCGGGCAGTGGGATCTGGCAGTGAGATCGGGCAGTGGGATCTGGCAGTGGGATCGGGCAGTGAGATCGGGCAATGGGATCTGGCAGTGGGAACTGGCAGTGGGATCAGGCAGTGGGATCTGGCAGTGGGATCGGGCAGTGGGCTCGGGCAGTGGGCTCGGGCAGTGAGATCGGGCAGTGGGGCCGGGCAGTGGGCTCGGGCAGTGAGATCGGGCAGTGAGATCGGGCAGTGGAGCCGGGCAGTGGGGCCGGGCAGTGAGATCGGGCAGTGGAGCCGGGCAGTGGGGCCGGGCAGTGGGATCGGGCAGTGAGATCGGGCCGTGATATCGGGCAGTGGGATCGGGCAGTGGGATCGGGCAGTGAGATCGGGCAGTGGGATCTGACAGTGAGATCTGGCACTGGAATCGGGCAGGAGGATCGTGCATTGGGATCGTGGAGAGAGAACGGGCAGTGAGATCAGGCTGTGAGATCTGGCAGTGGGATCGGGCAGTGGGATCGGGAAGTGGGATCTGGCTGTTGGATCTGGCAGTGGGATCGGGCAGTGAGATCGGGCAGTGAGATCGAGCAGTGGGATCTGGCAGTTGGATCTGGCAGTTGGATCTGGCAGTGGGGCCGGGCAGTGGGATCGGGAAGTGGGATCTGGCTGTGGGATCGGGCAGTGGGCTCGGGCAGTGGGCTCGGGCAGTGAGATCGGGCAGTGGGGCCGGGCAGTGGGCTCGGGCAGTGAGATCGGGCAGTGAGATCGGGCAGTGGAGCCGGGCAGTGGGGCCGGGCAGTGAGATCGGGCAGTGGAGCCGGGCAGTGGGGCCGGGCAGTGGGGCCGGGCAGTGGGATAGGGAAGTGGGATAGGGAAGTGGGATCGGGAAGTGGGATCTGGAAGTGGGATCGGGAAGTGGGATAGGGAAGTGGGATCGGGAAGTGGGATCGGGCAGTGGGATCGGGAAGTGGGATCTGGCTGTTGGATCTGGCAGTGGGATCGGGCAGTGAGATCGGGCAGTGAGATCGAGCAGTGGGATCTGGCAGTTGGATCTGGCAGTTGGATCTGGCAGTGGGGCCGGGCAGTGGGATCGGGAAGTGGGATCTGGCTGTGGGTTCGGGAAGTGGGATCGGGCAGTGGGATCTGGCAATGAGATCGGGCCGTGAGATCTGGCAGTGGGATCGGGCAGTGGGATCGGGCAGTGAGATCTGGCAGTGAGATCGGGCAGTGAGATCGGGCAGTGAGATCTGGCAATGAGATCGGGCCGTGAGATCGGGCAGTGGGATCGGGCAGTGAGATCTGGCAGTGAGATCGGGCAGTGAGATCTGGCAGTGAGATCGGGCAGTGAGATCGGGCAGTGAGATCAGTCAATGAGATCGCGCAGTGAGATCGGGCAGTGGGATCGGGCAGTGAGATCGGGCAGTGAGATCAGGCAGTGAGATCAGGCAGTGAGATCGGGCAGTGAGATCAGGCAGTGAGATCGGGCAGTGGGATCTGGCAGTGAGATCGGGCAGTGGGATCGGGCAGTGAGATCGGGCAGTGGGATCGGGCAGTGAGATCGGGCAGTGAGATCTGGCAGTGAGATCGGGCAGTGAGATCGGGCAGTGAGATCGGGCCGTGATATCGGGCAGTGGGATCGGGCAGTGGGATCGGGCAGTGAGATCGGGCAGTGGGATCTGACAGTGAGATCTGGCACTGGAATCGGGCAGGAGGATCGTGCATTGGGATCGTGGAGAGAGAACGGGCAGTGAGATCAGGCTGTGAGATCTGGCAGTGGGATCGGGCAGTGGGATCGGGCAGTGAGATCTGGCAGTGGGATCAGGCAGTGGGATCTGGCTGTGGGATCGGGCAGTGGGATCTGGCTGTGGGATCTGGCTGAGATCGGGCAGTGCGATCGGGCGGTGAGATCGGGCAGTGGGATTGGGCGGTGAGATCGGGCAGTGGGATCTGGCAGTGAGATCGGGCAGTGGGATCTGGCAGTGGGATCGGGCAGTGAGATCGGGCAATGGGATCTGGCAGTGGGAACTGGCAGTGGGATCAGGCAGTGGGATCTGGCAGTGGGATCGGGCAGTGGGCTCGGGCAGTGGGCTCGGGCAGTGAGATCGGGCAGTGGGGCCGGGCAGTGGGCTCGGGCAGTGAGATCGGGCAGTGAGATCGGGCAGTGGAGCCGGGCAGTGGGGCCGGGCAGTGAGATCGGGCAGTGGAGCCGGGCAGTGGGGCCGGGCAGTGGGATCGGGCAGTGAGATCGGGCAGTGAGATCGGGAAGTGAAATCGGGCAGTGGGAGTTGGCAGTGGCATCGGGCAGTGTGATCGGGCAGTGAGATCAGGCAGTGAGATCGGGCAGTGAGATCGGGCAGTGAGATCGGGCAGTGAGATCGGGCAGTGAGATCGGGCAGTGGGATCGGGCAGTGAGATCGGGCAGTGAGATCAGGCAGTGAGATCAGGCAGTGAGATCGGGCAGTGAGATCAGGCAGTGAGATCGGGCAGTGAGATCAGGCAGTGAGATCGGGCAGTGGGATCGGGCAGTGAGATCGGGCAGTGGGATCGGGCAGTGAGATCGGGCAGTGGGATCGGGCAGTGGGATAGGGAAGTGGGATAGGGAAGTGGGATCGGGAAGTGGGATCGGGAAGTGGGATCGGGAAGTGGGATAGGGAAGTGGGATCGGGAAGTGGGATCGGGCAGTGGGATCGGGAAGTGGGATCTGGCTGTTGGATCTGGCAGTGGGATCGGGCAGTGAGATCGGGCAGTGAGATCGGGCAGTGGGATCTGGCAGTTGGATCTGGCAGTTGGATCTGGCAGTGGGGCCGGGCAGTGGGATCGGGAAGTGGGATCTGGCTGTGGGTTCGGGAAGTGGGATCGGGCAGCGGGATCTGGCAATGAGATCGGGCCGTGAGATCTGGCAGTGGGATCGGGCAGTGGGAGTTGGCAGTGGGATCGGGCAGTGTGATCGGGCAGTGAGATCAGGCAGTTAGAACGGGCAGAGAGATCGGGCAGTGAGATCGGGCAGTGGGATCTGGCAGTGAGATCGGGCAGTGAGAACGGGCAGTGAGATCGGGCAGTGAGATCGGGCAGTGAGATCTGGCAGTGAGATCGGGCAGTGAGATCGGGCAGTGAGATCGGGCAGAGATCGGGCAGTGGGATCGGGAAGTGGGATCGGGAAGTGGGATCGGGAAGTGGGATCGGGAAGTGGGATCGGGAAGTGGGATCGGGCAGTTGGATCTGGCAGTGGGATCGGGCAGTGGGGCCGGGCAGTGGGATAGGGAAGTGGGATAGGGAAGTGGGATCGGGAAGTGGGATCGGGAAGTGGGATAGGGAAGTGGGATCGGGAAGTGGGATCGGGCAGTGGGATGGGGAAGTGGGATCTGGCTGTTGGATCTGGCAGTGGGATCGGGCAGTGGGGCCGGGCAGTGGGATCGGGAAGTGGGATCTGGCTGTGGGTTCGGGAAGTGGGATCGGGCAGTGGGATCTGGCAATGAGATCGGGCCGTGAGATCTGGCAGTGGGATCGGGCAGTGGGATCGGGCAGTGAGATCTGGCAGTGAGATCGGGCAGTGAGATCGGGCAGTGAGATCTGGCAATGAGATTGGGCCGTGAGATCGGGCAGTGGGATCGGGCAGTGAGATCTGGCAGTGAGATCGGGCTGTGAGATCTGGCAGTGAGATCGGGCAGTGAGATCGGGCAGTGCGATCGGGCGGTGAGATCGGGCAGTGGGATTGGGCGGTGAGATCGGGCAGTGGGATCTGGCAGTGAGATCGGGCAGTGGGATCTGGCAGTGGGATCGGGCAGTGAGATCGGGCAGTGGGATCAGGCAGTGAGATCTGGCAGTGGGATCAGGCAGTGGGATCTGGCTGTGGGATCGGGCAGTGGGATCTGGCTGTGGGATCTGGCTGAGATCGGGCAGTGCGATCGGGCGGTGAGATCGGGCAGTGGGATTGGGCGGTGAGATCGGGCAGTGGGATCTGGCAGTGAGATCGGGCAGTGGGATCTGGCAGTGGGATCGGGCAGTGAGATCGGGCAATGGGATCTGGCAGTGGGAACTGGCAGTGGGATCAGGCAGTGGGATCTGGCAGTGGGATCGGGCAGTGGGCTCGGGCAGTGAGATCGGGCAGTGGGGCCGGGCAGTGGGCTCGGGCAGTGAGATCGGGCAGTGGGGCCGGGCAGTGGGGCCGGGCAGTGGGATCGGGCAGTGGGATCGGGCCGTGAGATCGGGCAGTGAGATCGGGAAGTGAAATCGGGCAGTGGGAGTTGGCAGTGGGATCGGGCAGTGTGATCGGGCAGTGAGATCACGCAGTTGGAACGGGCAGTGAGATCGGGCAGCGAGATCGGGCAGTGAGATCGGGCAGTGGGATCTGGCAGTGAGATTGGGTAGTGAAAACGGGCAGTGAGATCGGGCAGTGAGATCGGGCAGTGAGATCTGGCAGTGAGATCGGGCAGTGAGATCGGGCAGTGAGATCGGGCAGAGATCGGGCAGTGAGATCGGGAAGTGGGATCGGGAAGTGGGATCGGGAAGTGGGATCAGGAAGTGGGATAGGGAAGTGGGATCGGGAAGTGGGATCGGGAAGTGGGATCGGGCAGTTGGATCTGGCAGTGGGATCGGGCAGTGGGGCCGGGCAGTGGGATAGGGAAGTGGGATAGGGAAGTGGGATCGGGAAGTGGGATCTGGAAGTGGGATCGGGAAGTGGGATAGGGAAGTGGGATCGGGAAGTGGGATCGGGCAGTGGGATCGGGAAGTGGGATCTGGCTGTTGGATCTGGCAGTGGGATCGGGCAGTGAGATCGGGCAGTGAGATCGAGCAGTGGGATCTGGCAGTTGGATCTGGCAGTTGGATCTGGCAGTGGGGCCGGGCAGTGGGATCGGGAAGTGGGATCTGGCTGTGGGTTCGGGAAGTGGGATCGGGCAGTGGGATCTGGCAATGAGATCGGGCCGTGAGATCTGGCAGTGGGATCGGGCAGTGGGATCGGGCAGTGAGATCTGGCAGTGAGATCGGGCAGTGAGATCGGGCAGTGAGATCTGGCAATGAGATCGGGCCGTGAGATCGGGCAGTGGGATCGGGCAGTGAGATCTGGCAGTGAGATCGGGCAGTGAGATCTGGCAGTGAGATCGGGCAGTGAGATCGGGCAGTGAGATCAGTCAATGAGATCGCGCAGTGAGATCGGGCAGTGAGATCGGGCAGAGATCGGGCAGTGAGATCGGGAAGTGGGATCGGGAAGTGGGATCGGGAAGTGGGATCAGGAAGTGGGATAGGGAAGTGGGATCGGGAAGTGGGATCGGGAAGTGGGATCGGGCAGTTGGATCTGGCAGTGGGATCGGGCAGTGGGGCCGGGCAGTGGGATAGGGAAGTGGGATAGGGAAGTGGGATCGGGAAGTGGGATCTGGAAGTGGGATCGGGAAGTGGGATAGGGAAGTGGGATCGGGAAGTGGGATCGGGCAGTGGGATCGGGAAGTGGGATCTGGCTGTTGGATCTGGCAGTGGGATCGGGCAGTGAGATCGGGCAGTGAGATCGAGCAGTGGGATCTGGCAGTTGGATCTGGCAGTTGGATCTGGCAGTGGGGCCGGGCAGTGGGATCGGGAAGTGGGATCTGGCTGTGGGTTCGGGAAGTGGGATCGGGCAGTGGGATCTGGCAATGAGATCGGGCCGTGAGATCTGGCAGTGGGATCGGGCAGTGGGATCGGGCAGTGAGATCTGGCAGTGAGATCGGGCAGTGAGATCGGGCAGTGAGATCTGGCAATGAGATCGGGCCGTGAGATCGGGCAGTGGGATCGGGCAGTGAGATCTGGCAGTGAGATCGGGCAGTGAGATCTGGCAGTGAGATCGGGCAGTGAGATCGGGCAGTGAGATCAGTCAATGAGATCGCGCAGTGAGATCGGGCAGTGGGATCGGGCAGTGAGATCGGGCAGTGAGATCAGGCAGTGAGATCAGGCAGTGAGATCGGGCAGTGAGATCAGGCAGTGAGATCGGGCAGTGGGATCTGGCAGTGAGATCGGGCAGTGGGATCGGGCAGTGAGATCGGGCAGTGGGATCGGGCAGTGAGATCGGGCAGTGAGATCTGGCAGTGAGATCGGGCAGTGAGATCGGGCAGTGAGATCGGGCCGTGATATCGGGCAGTGGGATCGGGCAGTGGGATCGGGCAGTGAGATCGGGCAGTGGGATCTGACAGTGAGATCTGGCACTGGAATCGGGCAGGAGGATCGTGCATTGGGATCGTGGAGAGAGAACGGGCAGTGAGATCAGGCTGTGAGATCTGGCAGTGGGATCGGGCAGTGGGATCGGGCAGTGAGATCTGGCAGTGGGATCAGGCAGTGGGATCTGGCTGTGGGATCGGGCAGTGGGATCTGGCTGTGGGATCTGGCTGAGATCGGGCAGTGCGATCGGGCGGTGAGATCGGGCAGTGGGATTGGGCGGTGAGATCGGGCAGTGGGATCTGGCAGTGAGATCGGGCAGTGGGATCTGGCAGTGGGATCGGGCAGTGAGATCGGGCAATGGGATCTGGCAGTGGGAACTGGCAGTGGGATCAGGCAGTGGGATCTGGCAGTGGGATCGGGCAGTGGGCTCGGGCAGTGGGCTCGGGCAGTGAGATCGGGCAGTGGGGCCGGGCAGTGGGCTCGGGCAGTGAGATCGGGCAGTGAGATCGGGCAGTGGAGCCGGGCAGTGGGGCCGGGCAGTGAGATCGGGCAGTGGAGCCGGGCAGTGGGGCCGGGCAGTGGGATCGGGCAGTGAGATCGGGCAGTGAGATCGGGAAGTGAAATCGGGCAGTGGGAGTTGGCAGTGGCATCGGGCAGTGTGATCGGGCAGTGAGATCAGGCAGTGAGATCGGGCAGTGAGATCGGGCAGTGAGATCGGGCAGTGAGATCGGGCAGTGAGAACGGGCAGTGAGATCGGGCAGTGAGATCGGGCAGTGAGATCTGGCAGTGAGATCGGGCAGTGAGATCGGGCAGTGAGATCGGGCAGAGATCGGGCAGTGAGATCGGGAAGTGGGATCGGGAAGTGGGATCGGGAAGTGGGATCGGGAAGTGGGATCGGGAAGTGGGATCGGGCAGTTGGATCTGGCAGTGGGATCGGGCAGTGGGGCCGGGCAGTGGGATCTGGCTGAGATCGGGCAGTGCGATCGGGCGGTGAGATCGGGCAGTGGGATTGGGCGGTGAGATCGGGCAGTGGGATCTGGCAGTGAGATCGGGCAGTGGGATCTGGCAGTGGGATCGGGCAGTGAGATCGGGCAATGGGATCTGGCAGTGGGAACTGGCAGTGGGATCAGGCAGTGGGATCTGGCAGTGGGATCGGGCAGTGGGCTCGGGCAGTGAGATCGGGCAGTGGGGCCGGGCAGTGGGCTCGGGCAGTGAGATCGGGCAGTGGGGCCGGGCAGTGGGCTCGGGCAGTGAGATCGGGCAGTGGGGCCGGGCAGTGGGGCCGGGCAGTGGGATCGGGCAGTGGGATCGGGCCGTGAGATCGGGCAGTGGGATCGGGCAGTGAGATCGGGCAGTGAGATCGGGAAGTGAAATCGGGCAGTGGGAGTTGGCAGTGGGATCGGGCAGTGTGATCGGGCAGTGAGATCAGGCAGTTGGAACGAGCAGTGAGATCGGGCAGTGAGATCGGGCAGTGAGATCGGGAAGTGAGATCGGGAAGTGAAATCGGGCAGTGGGAGTTGGCAGTGGGATCGGGCAGTGTGATCGGGCAGTGAGATCAGGCAGTTGGAACGAGCAGTGAGATCGGGCAGTGAGATCGGGCAGTGAGATCGGGCCGTGGGATCTGGCAGTGAGATCGGGCAGTGAGAACGGGCAGTGAGATCGGGCAGTGAGATCGGGCAGTGAGATCGGGCAGTGAGATCGGGCAGTGAGATCGGGCAGAGATCGGGCAGTGAGATCGGGAAGTGGGATCGGGAAGTGAAATCGGGCAGTGAGATCTGACAGTGAGATCTGGCACTGGAATCGGGCAGGAGGATCGTGCATTGGGATCGTGGAGAGAGAACGGGCAGTGAGATCAGGCTGTGAGATCTGGCAGTGGGATCGGGCAGTGGGATCGGGCAGTGAGATCTGGCAGTGGGATCAGGCAGTGGGATCTGGCTGTGGGATCGGGCAGTGGGATCTGGCTGTGGGATCTGGCTGAGATCGGGCAGTGCGATCGGGCTGTGAGATCGGGCAGTGGGATTGGGCGCTGAGATCGGGCAGTGGGATCTGGCAGTGAGATCGGGCAGTGGGATCTGGCAGTGGGATCGGGCAGTGAGATCGGGCAATGGGATCTGGCAGTGGGAACTGGCAGTGGGATCAGGCAGTGGGATCTGGCAGTGGGCTCGGGCAGTGTGATCGGGCAGTGGGGCCGGGCAGTGGGCTCGGGCAGTGAGATCGGGCAGTGGGGCCGGGCAGTGGGCTCGGGCAGTGAGATCGGGCAGTGGAGCCGGGCAGTGGGGCCGGGCAGTGGGATCGGGCAGTGGGATCGGGCAGTGGTATCGGGCAGTGAGATCGGGCAGTGGGATCGGGCAGTGGTATCGGGCAGTGGGAGTTGGCAGTGGGATCGGGCAGTGTGATCGGGCAGTGAGATCGGGCAGTGAGATCGGGCAGTGAGATCGGGCAGTGGGATCGGGCAGTGGTATCGGGCAGTGAGATCGGGCAGTGGGATCGGGCAGTGGTATCGGGCAGTGGGAGTTGGCAGTGGGATCGGGCAGTGTGATCGGGCAGTGAGATCGGGCAGTGAGATCAGGCAGTTGGAACGGGCAGTGAGATTGGGCAGTGGTATCGGGCAGTGAGATCGGGCAGTGGGATCGGGCAGTGGTATCGGGCAGTGGGAGTTGGCAGTGGGATCGGGCAGTGTGATCGGGCAGTGAGATCAGGCAGTTGGAACGGGCAGTGAGATCGGGCAGTGAGATCGGGCAGTGAGATCGGGCAGTGGGATCTGGCAGTGAGATCGGGATGTGAAATCGGGCAGTGGGAGTTGGCAGTGGGATCGGGCAGTGAGATCGGGCAGTGAGATCGGGATGTGAAATCGGGCAGTGGGAGTTGGCAGTGGGATCGGGCAGTGTGATCGGGCAGTGAGATCAGGCAGTTGGAACGGGCAGTGAGATCGGGCAGTGAGATCGGGCAGTGAGATCGGGCAGTGGGATCTGGCAGTGAGATCGGGCAGTGAGAACGGGCAGTGAGATCGGGCAGTGAGATCGGGCAGTGAGATCTGGCAGTGTGATCGGGCAGTGAGATCGGGCAGTGAGATCGGGCAGAGATCGGGCAGTGAGATCGGGAAGTGGGATCGGGAAGTGGGATCGGGAAGTGGGATCGGGAAGTCGGATAGGGAAGTGGGATCGGGAAGTGGGATCGGGAAGTGGGATCGGGCAGTTGGATCTGGCAGTGGGATCGGGCAGTGGGGCCGGGCAGTGGGATCTGGCTGAGATCGGGCAGTGCGATCGGGCGGTGAGATCGGGCAGTGGGATTGGGCGGTGAGATCGGGCAGTGGGATCTGGCAGTGAGATCGGGCAGTGGGATCTGGCAGTGGGATCTGGCTGTGGGTTCTGGCTGAGATCGGGCAGTGGGATCGGGTGGTGAGATCGGGCAGTGGGATTGGGCGGTGAGATCGGGCAGTGGGATCTGGCAGTGAGATCGGGCAGTGGGATCTGGCAGTGGGATCAGGCAGTGAGATCGGGCAATGGGATCTGGCAGTGGGAACTGGCAGTGGGATCAGGCAGTGGGATCTGGCAGTGGGATCGGGCAGTGGGCTCGGGCAGTGAGATCGGGCAGTGGGGCCGGGCAGTGGGCTCGGGCAGTGAGATCGGGCAGTGGGGCCGGGCAGTGGGCTCGGGCAGTGAGATCGGGCAGTGGGGCCGGGCAGTGGGGTCGGGCAGTGGGATCGGGCAGTGTGATCGGGCCGTGAGATCGGGCAGTGGGATCGGGCAGTGGTATCGGGCAGTGGTATCGGGCAGTGAGATCGGGAAGTGAAATCGGGCAGTGGGAGTTGGCAGTGGGATCGGGCAGTGTGATCGGGCAGTGAGATCAGGCAGTTGGAACGAGCAGTGAGATCGGGCAGTGAGATCGGGCAGTGAGATCGGGCAGTGGGATCTGGCAGTGAGATCGGGCAGTGAGAACGGGCAGTGAGATCGAGCAGTGAGATCGGGCAGTGAGATCTGGCAGTGAGATCGGGCAGTGAGATCGGGCAGTGAGATCGGGCAGAGATCGGGCAGTGAGATCGGGAAGTGGGATCGGGAAGTGGGATCGGGAAGTGGGATCGGGAAGTGGGATAGGGAAGTGGGATTGGGAAGTGGGATCGGGAAGTGGGATCGGGCAGTTGGATCTGGCAGTGGGATCGGGCAGTGGGGCCGGGCAGTGGGATAGGGAAGTGGGATCGGGAAGTGGGATCGGGAAGTGGGATCGGGAAGTGGGATAGGGAAGTGGGATCGGGAAGTGGGATCGGGCAGTGGGATCGGGAAGTGGGATCTGGCTGTTGGATCTGGCAGTGGGATCGGGCAGTGAGATCGGGCAGTGAGATCGGGCAGTGGGATCTGGCAGTTGGATCTGGCAGTTGGATCTGGCAGTGTGGCCGGGCAGTGGGATCGGGAAGTGGGATCTGGCTGTGGGTTCGGGAAGTGGGATCGGGCAGTGGGATCTGGCAATGAGATCGGGCCGTGAGATCTGGCAGTGGGATCGGGCAGTGGGATCGGGCAGTGAGATCTGGCAGTGAGATCGGGCAGTGAGATCGGGCAGTGAGATCTGGCAATGAGCTCGGGCCGTGAGATCGGGCAGTGGGATCGGGCAGTGAGATCTGGCAGTGAGATCGGGCAGTGAGATCTGGCAGTGAGATCGGGCAGTGAGATCGGGCAGTGAGATCAGTCAATGAGATCGCGCAGTGAGATCGGGCAGTGGGATCTGGCAGTGAGATCGGGCAGTGAGATCAGGCAGTGAGATCAGGCAGTGAGATCGCGCAGTGAGATCAGGCAGTGAGATCGGGCAGTGAGATCAGGCAGTGAGATCGGGCAGTGGGCTCGGGCAGTGAGATCGGGCAGTGGGATCGGGCAGTGAGATCGGGCAGTGGGATCGGGCAGTGAGATCGGGCAGTGGGATCGGGCAGTGGGCTCGGGCAGTGAGATCGGGCAGTGGGATCGGGCAGTGAGATCGGGCAGTGGGATCGGGCAGTGAGATCGGGCAGTGAGATCTGGCAGTGAGATCGGGCAGTGAGATCGGGCCGTGATATCGGGCAGTGGGATCGGGGAGTGAAATCGGGCAGTGAGATCGGGCAGTGGGATCTGGCAGTGAGATCTGGCACTGGAATCCAGCAGGAGGATCGGGCATTGGGATCGTGGAGAGAGAACGGGCAGTGAGATCAGGCAGTGAGATCGGGCAGTGAGATCAGGCAGTGAGATCAGGCAGTGAGATCGCGCAGTGAGATCAGGCAGTGAGATCAGGCTGTGAGATCTGGCAGTGGGATCGGGCAGTGGGATCAGGCAGTGAGATCTGGCAGTGGGATCAGGCAGTGGGATCTGGCTGTGGGATCGGGCAGTGGGATCTGGCTGTGGGATCTGGCTGAGATCGGGCAGTGCGATCGGGCGGTGAGATCGGGCAGTGGGATTGGGCGGTGAGATCGAGCAGTGGGATCTGGCAGTGAGATCGGGCAGTGGGATCTGGCAGTGGGATCGGGCAGTGAGATCGGGCAATGGGATCTGGCAGTGGGAACTGGCAGTGGGATCAGGCAGTGGGATCTGGCAGTGGGATCGGGCAGTGGGCTCGGGCAGTGAGATCGGGCAGTGGGGCCGGGCAGTGGGCTCGGGCAGTGAGATCGGGCAGTGGGGCCGGGCAGTGGGGCCGGGCAGTGGGATCGGGCAGTGGGATCGGGCCGTGAGATCGGGCAGTGGGATCGGGCAGTGGTATCGGGAAGTGAAATCGGGCAGTGGGATCGGGCAGTGAGATCGGGCAGTGAGATCGGGAAGTGAAATCGGGCAGTGGGATCTGGCAGTGAGATCGGGCAGTGTGATCGGGCAGTGAGATCACGCAGTTGGAACGGGCAGTGAGATCGGGCAGTGAGATCGGGAAGTGAAATCGGGCAGTGGGATCTGGCAGTGAGATCGGGCAGTGTGATCGGGCAGTGAGATCACGCAGTTGGAACGGGCAGTGAGATCGGGCAGTGAGATCGGGAAGTGAAATCGGGCAGTGGGAGTTGGCAGTGGGATCGGGCAGTGTGATCGGGCAGTGAGATCACGCAGTTGGAACGGGCAGTGAGATCGGGCAGCGAGATCGGGCAGTGAGATCGGGCAGTGGGATCTGGCAGTGAGATTGGGCAGTGAAAACGGGCAGTGAGATCGGGCAGTGAGATCGGGCAGTGAGATCTGGCAGTGAGATCGGGCAGTGAGATCGGGCAGTGAGATCGGGCAGAGATCGGGCAGTGAGATCGGGAAGTGGGATCGGGAAGTGGGATCGGGAAGTGGGATCAGGAAGTGGGATAGGGAAGTGGGATCGGGAAGTGGGATCGGGAAGTGGGATCGGGCAGTTGGATCTGGCAGTGGGATCGGGCAGTGGGGCCGGGCAGTGGGATAGGGAAGTGGGATAGGGAAGTGGGATCGGGAAGTGGGATCAGGAAGTGGGATCGGGAAGTGGGATAGGGAAGTGGGATCGGGAAGTGGGATCGGGCAGTGGGATCGGGAAGTGGGATCTGGCTGTTGGATCTGGCAGTGGGATCGGGCAGTGAGATCGGGCAGTGAGATCGAGCAGTGGGATCTGGCAGTTGGATCTGGCAGTTGGATCTGGCAGTGGGGCCGGGCAGTGGGATCGGGAAGTGGGTACTGGCTGTGGGTTCGGGAAGTGGGATCGGGCAGTGGGATCTGGCAATGAGATCGGGCCGTGAGATCTGGCAGTGGGATCGGGCAGTGGGATCGGGCAGTGAGATCTGGCAGTGAGATCGGTCAGTGAGATCGGGCAGTGAGATCTGGCAATGAGATCGGGCCGTGAGATCGGGCAGTGGGATCGGGCAGTGAGATCTGGCAGTGAGATCGGGCAGTGAGATCTGGCAGTGAGATCGGGCAGTGAGATCTGGCAGTGAGATCGGGCAGTGAGATCGGGCAGTGAGATCAGTCAATGAGATCGCGCAGTGAGATCGGGCAGTGGGATCTGGCAGTTGGATCTGGCAGTTGGATCTGGCAGTGGGGCCGGGCAGTGGGATCGGGAAGTGGGATCTGGCTGTGGGTTCGGGAAGTGGGATCGGGCAGTGGGATCTGGCAATGAGATCGGGCCGTGAGATCTGGCAGTGGGATCGGGCAGTGGGATCGGGCAGTGAGATCTGGCAGTGAGATCGGGCAGTGAGATCGGGCAGTGAGATCTGGCAATGAGATCGGGCCGTGAGATCGGGCAGTGGGATCGGGCAGTGAGATCTGGCAGTGAGATCGGGCAGTGAGATCTGGCAGTGAGATCGGGCAGTGAGATCTGGCCGTGAGATCGGGCAGTGAGATCGGGCAGTGAGATCAGTCAATGAGATCGCGCAGTGAGATCGGGCAGTGGGATCGGGCAGTGAGATCGGGCAGTGAGATCAGGCAGTGAGATCGGGCAGTGAGATCAGGCAGTGAGATCGGGCAGTGAGATCAGGCAGTGAGATCGGGCAGTGGGATCGGGCAGTGAGATCGGGCAGTGGGATCGGGCAGTGAGATCGGGCAGTGGGATCGGGCAGTGAGATCGGGCAGTGAGATCTGGCAGTGAGATCGGGCAGTGAGATCGGGCAGTGAGATCGGGCCGTGATATCGGGCAGTGGGAGCGGGGAGTGAAATCGGGCAGTGAGATCGGGCAGTGGAATCGGGCAGGAGGATCGTGCATTGGGATCGTGGAGAGCGAACGGGCAGTGAGATCAGGCTGTGAGATCTGGCAGTGGGATCGGGCAGTGGGATCAGGCAGTGGGATCTGGCTGTGGGATCGGGCAGTGGGATCTGGCTGTGGGATCTGGCTGAGATCGGGCAGTGCGATCGGGCGGTGAGATCGGGCAGTGGGATTGGGCGGTGAGATCGGGCAGTGGGATCTGGCAGTGAGATCGGGCAGTGGGATCTGGCAGTGGGATCGGGCAGTGAGATCGGGCAATGGGATCTGGCAGTGGGAACTGGCAGTGGGATCAGGCAGTGGAATCTGGCTGTGGGATCGGGCAGTGGGATCTGGCTGTGGGATCTGGCTGAGATCGGGCAGTGCGATCGGGCGGTGAGATCGGGCAGTGGGATTGGGCGGTGAGATCGGGCAGTGGGATCTGGCAGTGAGATCGGGCAGTGGGATCTGGCAGTGGGATCGGGCAGTGAGATCGGGCAATGGGATCGGGCAGTGGGAACTGGCAGTGGGATCAGGCAGTGGGATCTGGCAGTGGGATCGGGCAGTGGGCTCGGGCAGTGAGATCGGGCAGTGGGGCCGGGCAGTGGGCTCGGGCCGTGAGATCTGGCAGTGGGATCGGGCAGTGGGATCGGGCAGTGAGATCTGGCAGTGAGATCGGGCAGTGAGATCGGGCATTGAGATCTGGCAATGAGATTGGGCCGTGAGATCGGGCAGTGAGATCGGGCAGTGAGATCTGGCAGTGAGATCGGGCAGTGAGATCTGGCAGTGAGATTGGGCAGTGAGATCTGGCAGTGAGATCGGGCAGTGAGATCGGGCAGTGAGATCGGTCAATGAGATCGCGCAGTGAGATCGGACAGTGGGATCGGGCAGTGAGATCGGGCAGTGAGATCTGGCAGTGAGATCGGGCAGTGAGATCGGGAAGTGGGATCGGGATGTGGGATCGGGAAGTGGGATCGGGAAGTGGGATCGGGCAGTGGGATCTGGCTGTGGGATCTGGCTGAGATCGGGCAGTGCGATCGGGCGGTGAGATCGGGCAGTGGGATTGGGCGGTGAGATTGGGCAGTGGGATCTGGCAGTGAGATCGGGCAGTGGGATCTGGCAGTGGGATCGGGCAGTGAGATCGGGCAATGGGATCTGGCAGTGGGAACTGGCAGTGGGATCAGGCAGTGGGATCTGGCAGTGGGATCGGGCAGTGGGCTCGGGCAGTGAGATCGGTCAGTGGGGCCGGGCAGTGGGCTCGGGCAGTGAGATCGGGCAGTGGGGCCGGGCAGTGGGGCCGGGCAGTGGGATCGGGCAGTGGGATCGGGCCGTGAGATCGGGCAGTGGGATCGGGCAGTGGTATCGGGCAGTGAGATCGGGCAGTGAGATCGGGAAGTGGGAGTTGGCAGTGGGATCGGGCAGTGTGATCGGGCAGTGAGATCGGGCAGTGAGATCGGGCAGTGGGATCTGGCATTGAGATCGGGCAGTGAGAACGGGCAGTGAGATCGGGCAGTGAGATCGGGCAGTGAGATCTGGCAGTGAGATCGGGCAGTGAGATCGGGCAGTGAGATCGGGCAGTGAGATCGGGAAGTGGGATCGGGATGTGGGATCAGGAAGTGGGATCGGGAAGTGGGATAGGGAAGTGTGATCGGGAAGTGGGATCGGGAAGTGGGATCGGGCAGTTGGATCTGGCAGTGGGATCGGGCAGTGGGGCCGGGCAGTGGGATAGGGAAGTGGGATAGGGAAGTGGGATCGGGAAGTGGGATCGGGAAGTGGGATCGGGAAGTGGGATAGGGAAGTGGGATCGGGAAGTGGGATCGGGCAGTGGGATCGGGAAGTGGGATCTGGCTGTTGGATCTGGCAGTGGGATCGGGCAGTGAGATCGGGCAGTGAGATCGGGCAGTGGGATCTGGCAGTTGGATCTGGCAGTTGGATCTGGCAGTGGGGCCGGGCAGTGGGATCGGGAAGTGGGATCTGGCTGTGGGTTCGGGAAGTGGGATCGGGCAGTGGGATCTGGCAATGAGATCGGGCCGTGAGATCTAGCAGTGGGATCGGGCAGTGGGATCGGGCAGTGAGATCTGGCAGTGAGATCGGGCAGTGAGATCGGGCAGTGAGATCTGGCAATGAGATCGGGCCGTGAGATCGGGCAGTGGGATCGGGCAGTGAGATCTGGCAGTGAGATCGGGCAGTGAGATCTGGCAGTGAGATCGGGCAGTGAGATCGGGCAGTGAGATCAGTCAATGAGATCGCGCAGTGAGATCGGGCAGTGGGATCGGGCAGTGAGATCGGGCAGTGAGGTCAGGCAGTGAGATCGGGCAGTGAGATCGGGCAGTGGGATCGGGCAGTGAGATCGGGCAGTGGGATCGGGCAGTGAGATCGGGCAGTGGGATTCGGCAGTGAGATCGGGCAGTGAGATCGGGCAGTGGGATCGGGCAGTGGGATCGGGCAGTGAGATCGGGCAGTGAGATCGGGCAGTGGGATCCGGCAGTGGGATCGGGCAGTAGGATCGGGCAGTGAGATCGGGCAGTGGGATCGGGCAGTGGGATCGGGCAGTGGGATCGGGCAGAGAATCGGGCAGTGAGATCGGGCAGTGGGATCAGGCAGTGAGATCGGGCAGTGAGATCGGGCAGTGGGATCGGGCAGTGAGATCGGGCAGTGGGATCAGGCAGTGGGATCAGGCAGTGAGATCTGGCAGTGAGATCGGGCAGTGAGATCGGGCAGTGAGATCGGGCAGTGGGATCGGGCAGTGAGATCGGGCAGTGTGATCGGGCAGTGAGATCGGGCAGTGAGATCGGGCAGTGGGATCGGGCAGTGAGATCGGGCAGTGAGATCGGGCAGTGAGATCGGGCAGTGAGATCGGGCAGTGGGATCGGGCAGTGAGATCGGGCAGTGGGATCAGGCAGTGAGATCGGGCAGTGAGATCGGGCAGTGGGATCGGGCAGTGAGATCGGGCAGTGAGATCGGGCAGTGAGATCGGGCAGTGGGATCGGGCAGTGAGATCGGGCAGTGAGATCGGGCAGTGGGATCGGGCAGTGAGATCGGGCAGTGGGATCGGGCAGTGAGATCGGGCAGTGAGATCAGTCAATGAGATCGGGCAGTGAGATCGGGCAGTGAGATCGGGCAGTGAGATCGGGCAGTGAGATCGGGCAGTGGGATCAGGCAGTGGGATCGGGCAGTGAGATCGGGCAGTGAGATCTGGCAGTGAGATCGGGCAGTGGGATCGGGCACTGAGATCAGGCAGTGAGATCGGGCAGTGAGATCGGGCAGTGGGATCGGGCAGTGAGATCGGGCAGTGAGATCTGGCAGTGAGATCGGGCAGTGGGATCGGGCACTGAGATCAGGCAGTGAGATCGGGCAGTGAGATCGGGCAGTGGGATCGGGCAGTGAGATCTGGCAGTGAGATCAGGCAGTTGGAACGGGCAGTGAGATCTGGCAGTGAGATCAGGCAGTGGGATCGGGCAGTGTGATCGGGCAGTGAGATCAGGCAGTTGGAACGGGCAGTGAGATCGGGCAGTGAGATCGGGCAGTGAGATCGGGCAGTGGGATCTGGCATTGAGATCGGGCAGTGAGAACGGGCAGTGAGAACGGGCAGTGAGATCGGGCAGTGAGATCGGGCAGTGAGATCTGGCAGTGAGATCGGGCAGTGAGATCGGGCAGTGAGATCGGGCAGTGAGATCGGGAAGTGGGATCGGGATGTGGGATCGGGAAGTGGGATCGGGAAGTGGGATAGGGAAGTGTGATCGGGAAGTGGGATCGGGAAGTGGGATCGGGCAGTTGGATCTGGCAGTGGGATCGGGCAGTGGGGCCGGGCAGTGGGATAGGGAAGTGGGATAGGGAAGTGGGATCGGGAAGTGGGATCGGGAAGTGGGATTGGGAAGTGGGATAGGGAAGTGGGATCGGGAAGTGGGATCGGGCAGTGGGATCGGGAAGTGGGATCTGGCTGTTGGATCTGGCAGTGGGATCGGGCAGTGAGATCGGGCAGTGAGATCGGGCAGTGGGATCTGGCAGTTGGATCTGGCAGTTGGATCTGGCAGTGGGGCCGGGCAGTGGGATCGGGAAGTGGGATCTGGCTGTGGGTTCGGGAAGTGGGATCGGGCAGTGGGATCTGGCAATGAGATCGGGCCGTGAGATCTAGCAGTGGGATCGGGCAGTGGGATCGGGCAGTGAGATCGGGCAGTGAGATCGGGCAGTGAGATCGGGCAGTGGGATCGGGCAGTGGGATCGGGCAGTGAGATCGGGCAGTGAGATCGGGCAGTGAGATCTGGCAGTGGGATCGGGCAGTAGGATCGGGCAGTGAGATCGGGCAGTGGGATCGGGCAGTGGGATCGGGCAGTGAGATCGGGCAGTGGGATCGGGCAGTGAGATCGGGCAGTGGGATCGGGCAGTGAGATCGGGCAGTGTGATCGGGCAGAGAATCGGGCAGTGAGATCGGGCAGTGGGATCGGGCAGTGGGATCGGGCAGTGAGATCGGGCAGTGGGATCTGGCAGTGGGATCGGGCAGTGAGATCGGGCAATGGGATCTGGCAGTGGGAACTGGCAGTGGGATCAGGCAGTGGGATCTGGCAGTGGGATCGGGCAGTGGGCTCGGGCAGTGAGATCGGTCAGTGGGGCCGGGCAGTGGGCTCGGGCAGTGAGATCGGGCAGTGGGGCCGGGCAGTGGGGCCGGGCAGTGGGATCGGGCAGTGGGATCGGGCCGTGAGATCGGGCAGTGGGATCGGGCAGTGGTATCGGGCAGTGAGATCGGGCAGTGAGATCGGGAAGTGGGAGTTGGCAGTGGGATCGGGCAGTGTGATCGGGCAGTGAGATCGGGCAGTGAGATCGGGCAGTGGGATCTGGCATTGAGATCGGGCAGTGAGAACGGGCAGTGAGATCGGGCAGTGAGATCGGGCAGTGAGATCTGGCAGTGAGATCGGGCAGTGAGATCGGGCAGTGAGATCGGGCAGTGAGATCGGGAAGTGGGATCGGGATGTGGGATCAGGAAGTGGGATCGGGAAGTGGGATAGGGAAGTGTGATCGGGAAGTGGGATCGGGAAGTGGGATCGGGCAGTTGGATCTGGCAGTGGGATCGGGCAGTGGGGCCGGGCAGTGGGATAGGGAAGTGGGATAGGGAAGTGGGATCGGGAAGTGGGATCGGGAAGTGGGATCGGGAAGTGGGATAGGGAAGTGGGATCGGGAAGTGGGATCGGGCAGTGGGATCGGGAAGTGGGATCTGGCTGTTGGATCTGGCAGTGGGATCGGGCAGTGAGATCGGGCAGTGAGATCGGGCAGTGGGATCTGGCAGTTGGATCTGGCAGTTGGATCTGGCAGTGGGGCCGGGCAGTGGGATCGGGAAGTGGGATCTGGCTGTGGGTTCGGGAAGTGGGATCGGGCAGTGGGATCTGGCAATGAGATCGGGCCGTGAGATCTAGCAGTGGGATCGGGCAGTGGGATCGGGCAGTGAGATCTGGCAGTGAGATCGGGCAGTGAGATCGGGCAGTGAGATCTGGCAATGAGATCGGGCCGTGAGATCGGGCAGTGGGATCGGGCAGTGAGATCTGGCAGTGAGATCGGGCAGTGAGATCTGGCAGTGAGATCGGGCAGTGAGATCGGGCAGTGAGATCAGTCAATGAGATCGCGCAGTGAGATCGGGCAGTGGGATCGGGCAGTGAGATCGGGCAGTGAGGTCAGGCAGTGAGATCGGGCAGTGAGATCGGGCAGTGGGATCGGGCAGTGAGATCGGGCAGTGGGATCGGGCAGTGAGATCGGGCAGTGGGATTCGGCAGTGAGATCGGGCAGTGAGATCGGGCAGTGGGATCGGGCAGTGGGATCGTGCAGTGAGATCGGGCAGTGAGATCGGGCAGTGGGATCCGGCAGTGGGATCGGGCAGTAGGATCGGGCAGTGAGATCGGGCAGTGGGATCGGGCAGTGGGATCGGGCAGTGGGATCGGGCAGAGAATCGGGCAGTGAGATCGGGCAGTGGGATCAGGCAGTGAGATCGGGCAGTGAGATCGGGCAGTGGGATCGGGCAGTGAGATCGGGCAGTGGGATCAGGCAGTGGGATCAGGCAGTGAGATCTGGCAGTGAGATCGGGCAGTGAGATCGGGCAGTGAGATCGGGCAGTGGGATCGGGCAGTGAGATCGGGCAGTGTGATCGGGCAGTGAGATCGGGCAGTGAGATCGGGCAGTGGGATCGGGCAGTGAGATCGGGCAGTGAGATCGGGCAGTGAGATCGGGCAGTGAGATCGGGCAGTGGGATCGGGCAGTGAGATCGGGCAGTGGGATCAGGCAGTGAGATCGGGCAGTGAGATCGGGCAGTGGGATCGGGCAGTGAGATCGGGCAGTGAGATCGGGCAGTGAGATCGGGCAGTGGGATCGGGCAGTGAGATCGGGCAGTGAGATCGGGCAGTGGGATCGGGCAGTGAGATCGGGCAGTGGGATCGGGCAGTGAGATCGGGCAGTGAGATCAGTCAATGAGATCGGGCAGTGAGATCGGGCAGTGAGATCGGGCAGTGAGATCGGGCAGTGAGATCGGGCAGTGGGATCAGGCAGTGGGATCGGGCAGTGAGATCGGGCAGTGAGATCTGGCAGTGAGATCGGGCAGTGGGATCGGGCACTGAGATCAGGCAGTGAGATCGGGCAGTGAGATCGGGCAGTGGGATCGGGCAGTGAGATCGGGCAGTGAGATCTGGCAGTGAGATCGGGCAGTGGGATCGGGCACTGAGATCAGGCAGTGAGATCGGGCAGTGAGATCGGGCAGTGGGATCGGGCAGTGAGATCTGGCAGTGAGATCAGGCAGTTGGAACGGGCAGTGAGATCTGGCAGTGAGATCAGGCAGTGGGATCGGGCAGTGTGATCGGGCAGTGAGATCAGGCAGTTGGAACGGGCAGTGAGATCGGGCAGTGAGATCGGGCAGTGAGATCGGGCAGTGGGATCTGGCATTGAGATCGGGCAGTGAGAACGGGCAGTGAGAACGGGCAGTGAGATCGGGCAGTGAGATCGGGCAGTGAGATCTGGCAGTGAGATCGGGCAGTGAGATCGGGCAGTGAGATCGGGCAGTGAGATCGGGAAGTGGGATCGGGATGTGGGATCGGGAAGTGGGATCGGGAAGTGGGATAGGGAAGTGTGATCGGGAAGTGGGATCGGGAAGTGGGATCGGGCAGTTGGATCTGGCAGTGGGATCGGGCAGTGGGGCCGGGCAGTGGGATAGGGAAGTGGGATAGGGAAGTGGGATCGGGAAGTGGGATCGGGAAGTGGGATTGGGAAGTGGGATAGGGAAGTGGGATCGGGAAGTGGGATCGGGCAGTGGGATCGGGAAGTGGGATCTGGCTGTTGGATCTGGCAGTGGGATCGGGCAGTGAGATCGGGCAGTGAGATCGGGCAGTGGGATCTGGCAGTTGGATCTGGCAGTTGGATCTGGCAGTGGGGCCGGGCAGTGGGATCGGGAAGTGGGATCTGGCTGTGGGTTCGGGAAGTGGGATCGGGCAGTGGGATCTGGCAATGAGATCGGGCCGTGAGATCTAGCAGTGGGATCGGGCAGTGGGATCGGGCAGTGAGATCGGGCAGTGAGATCGGGCAGTGAGATCGGGCAGTGGGATCGGGCAGTGGGATCGGGCAGTGAGATCGGGCAGTGAGATCGGGCAGTGAGATCTGGCAGTGGGATCGGGCAGTAGGATCGGGCAGTGAGATCGGGCAGTGGGATCGGGCAGTGGGATCGGGCAGTGAGATCGGGCAGTGGGATCGGGCAGTGAGATCGGGCAGTGGGATCGGGCAGTGAGATCGGGCAGTGTGATCGGGCAGAGAATCGGGCAGTGAGATCGGGCAGTGGGATCGGGCAGTGGGATCGGGCAGTGAGATCGGGCAGTGGGATCGGGCAGTGGGATCGGGCAGTGGGATCGGGCAGTGGGATCGGGCAGAGAATCGGGCAGTGAGATCGGGCAGTGGGATCAGGCAGTGAGATCGGGCAGTGAGATCGGGCAGTGGGATCGGGCAGTGGGATCGGGCAGTGGGATCGGGCAGTGAGATCGGGCAGTGTGATCGGGCAGTGAGATCGGGCAGTGAGATCGGGCAGTGGGATCGGGCAGTGAGATCGGGCAGTGAGATCGGGCAGTGAGATCGGGCAGTGAGATCGGGCAGTGGGATCGGGCAGTGAGATCGGGCAGTGGGATCAGGCAGTGAGATCAGTCAATGAGATCGGGCAGTGAGATCGGGCAGTGAGATCGGGCAGTGAGATCGGGCAGTGAGATCGGGCAGTGGGATCAGGCAGTGGGATCGGGCAGTGAGATCGGGCAGTGAGATCTGGCAGTGAGATCGGGCAGTGGGATCGGGAAGTGAGATCGGGCACTGAGATCAGGCAGTGAGATCGGGCAGTGAGATCGGGCAGTGGGATCGGGCAGTGGGATCGGGCAGTGAGATCGGGCAGTGGGATCGGGCAGTGAGATCGGGCAGTGTGATCGGGCAGTGAGATCGGGCAGTGAGATCGGGCAGTGGGATCGGGCAGTGAGATCGGGCAGTGAGATCGGTCAGTGGGATCGGGCAGTGAGATCGGGCAGTGAGATCGGGCAGTGAGATCGGGCAGTGGGATCGGGCAGTGGGATCGGGCAGTGAGATCGGGCAGTGAGATCGGGCAGTGGGATCGGGCAGTGAGATCGGGCAGTGAGATCGGGCAGTGAGATCGGGCAGTGAGATCGGGCAGTGGGATCGGGCAGTGAGATCGGGCAGTGAGATCGGGCAGTGGGATCGGGCAGTGAGATCGGGCAGTGGGATCGGGCAGTGAGATCGGGCAGTGAGATCAGTCAATGAGATCGGGCAGTGGGATCGGGCAGTGAGATCGGGCAGTGAGGCTTGGTCACTGTGTGATCCCTGAGCAAAGTGGATAAAATTGCCAACCACAGGATCCTCACATGTGTCATGTGACTGCTGCCATCGAGTCAGAGGCACCGGAATACCAAAATAGTTCTTGTATGGTGAGCTGGACAGGGCAAGCAGACGTAAGGTGGCCAGTGGAAGGATACTCTCAAGGATGCCCTGAAACTTTGTAATATCAGGGCCAAAAGCTGGGCAAATCTCACAGCAGGTCACATGAGCTTGTGAGCCGAGAGGTAATGGCATAGTCAGCTGGGGTGACAGTGCCAGCAGAAACATGCTCTGCGGCAGCCTGTCGATGGGCTGTTTGGATCAGTGGGACAGGCCAGAGAGCTCGTCTCTGTCAGGTTGACCTTTGACCTTAATGATAGTGACGTTTCGGAATTTTTGTTCATTTTCTTTGTCTTTGTGATAAGGATTTTGAGATTGAGTTATGTTTAAGGTTTGCGCTTTGCACCAAGTGAATTTGGAGTGGTTTCAAAAAAACTCGTCACAGGCTGCAGGTATTGAAGAATGCGTGTTCAATCCAGACAAGCTAGTTTTCTGGGAATTATGCAACTCACAGCCTATTTCAAACTGACACATCAAGGATCTATTGTATCAACACAGGCTCATTGGCCAGGACAACCAGAAACTTTATGCAATTCCGCATCTCGTCAACAGATGTTGACACCCATCTGGTCAGGATTATCCCATTCTTGTGGGCATGCCATGAAGTGTCAGTAAGGAATGTACTTGCTTGGGTTAATCAGCTGCTGCCGAATCCCTGCATGGGGAAGGAGTCTGCTTCCTGGGGTCAGAATTAACAGTTAAAGAGGCGGAAAAACCCACATTCAGAGGTTTTCAACAACATCAGTAACAGCAAATTGCATTCATATGGTTCCTTTAACATAGCAAAGCGCACCAAGGCTCGATACAGGAGCGTAATCAAACAGCTGTGGGGCTGGAGGAGGTACAGAGATAGGGAGGGGCGAGGCCGTGGAGGGATTTGAAAACGGTGGATGAGCATTTTAAAACTGAGGCGTTGATTGACCAGGAGCCTGAGAAGGGTCAGCGAGCACAGGGGTTAGAGGTGAACGGGACTCAGTATAGTTAGGATACAAGGAGCAGAGTTTTGGATGAGGTCAAGTTTACGGAAGGTGAACGAAGGACTGAGACACAGTTCAGAGGTCGAATCTGGAAAATCAGGATTTGCACTGAAGAGAAAAGAATGGCCCAGGAACTAGAGGGGACAGTGTCTCCGGAACATTCCCTTGCAGGGATTGACCAGCAGGCTTCCCAACATTCAACGAGGTCCTGGAATTTTCACTGCGGATTCTCCTGATTTCCTGCAGTCTTTTTGGCAGAAGACCAGTGGGACGTATGGGTAAACAGCATAAATGGCTAAAAGCAGCTGTTTCTGCCATTTGACTGGGGATTCCATCAGCGCTAGGACAGGAGATCAGAGAATTCTACCCCAGATCACCTAGTTGTTTCACTCAGTTCAAGTTTGTGGGATTTCCAAACACTGCAGTAGACTGTACCCTATTCCCCAGTGTCATCTTCCTTGCATTGAAATCACAAGAATAAGTTAATAAAAGCTAAGCCAATAGAATTGATTTTGAATTTTGAAAAACTCCTTTACTTGCAGCTGAGGCACCAAGTTGCTGACTCAGTTTATACAGGCCTCTAATCTCAATCAAAACCATTCAAACAGAGATGAGATCATTCAAAGAAAAGGGATGTTGTGGTTACAAAACTGCTTCTGTCAGACTTTAAAGGCGTCTGAAAAAATGTGCGGCAAGCAGACAGTGATCTTGGATCATTTTAAGGTAACTTGTTGGTAGACAATAACCCATTGGAAGGGCAAACATACACAAAAACAAACAGTCAGACACATATACACATACAGGAGTATACATAGACAGACAGATGCACACAGGAACACACATAGACAGACAGATTCACACAAGAACATACATAGACAGAAACATACAACATACCGAGACAGACAGATACACACAGGAACACACATAGACAGACAGACCATCACAGGACCACACAGGAACATACCTAGACAGACAGATACACACAGGAACACACATAGACAGACCGATACACACAGGAACACACATAGACAGACAGACCATCACAGGACCACACAGGAACATACCTAGACAGACAGATACACACAGGAACATACCTAGACAGACAGACAGACACATGACCACACAAGAACATACTTAGACAGACACATGACCACACAGGAACATACCTAGGCAGACAGACAGACACATAACCACACAAACATACTTAGACAGACACACACACACACATGACCACACAGGAACATACACAGACAGACAGATACACATAGGAACAGGCAGGAACATAGCTAGACAGACAGACACACATATACATATATAGATACACATGCACAGATATACCATGTAGTCCTAGAGGTTTCATCACATGACCTCCCATCTTGAACTGACCCGGCCCATGCAGTGCCTTTGCAAACCAATTGGAAAGGGAACAGACTTTTTGGGCAGAATCTTAGCAGCCACGTGCAGTGGGTTTTGGAGATGTGGTGGTGACGGGGGAGGGGGGGGGGGCGGTGGTATGATTGCGGGGAGTTTTAGAAAGGTGCGCATCGGATCTTCTAGCCCCCAAGATCTAAGAAATTTCTCCTTATCTCAGTTTTAAATAGCCAACCCATTATCCTGAAACTATGACCTCTAATTCTAGAACTATACTATCTTCTATATTTTAATGAAATCACCTCTCATTCTTCTAAACCCCAGAGAGAAGAGTTCCAATTTACTCAGCCTTTCATCATAGGACACCCTCTCATCCCAGAATCCAAGTTAGCGAACCTTCACTGCACCGCCTTCAATGCAAGTGTATCCTTTCTTAAATATGGAGACCAAACCTGCACACAGTACTCCAGGTGTGGTCTCACAAAAGCCCTGTATAATTGTAGCAAGACTTCCTTATTCTTGTACTTCAATCCCCTTGCAATAAAGGCCAATATGCCATTTGCCTTCCTAATTGCTTGCTGTATCCTCATATTAACTTTCTGTGTTTCTTGTCAGAGGTCACCCAAATCTCTCTGAACGTCAACGTTTAACAGTTTGCCACCATTTAAAAAGTATTCTGCTTTTCTATTCTTAAGACATCTAGAGAACCACCACCTGTTAGGGTCTGAAGTTCTGTTAATGGATGATAAATACCTGATAGTTCTAGATAATAGGGTGAACAGGTGTTGGATGTTAATTGTATTCAAGTGTGTATATATAAAGAGCCAGCCAGCACTGGCTATGGGTGTTGTTAGGAGTGCAGAAGTAAGCTCTGTGACGAGCAATAAACAATCTCCACCAAAGCATCCTAGTCTCAGTACCTTGTTCACAAACAGGCTTGGCGATTTCTCTTACATTGGTAGCAGAGAATGATTGCCTGAAAGTGAAGATTGGAGACTGAGATTTGTTTTCAGACAGGAGATTAGAATTGAAATTTTTTTTTCCAGAAAGCTGTAATTGGAGTTTTTCTTTTGAAGAAAGATGACTGAAACCAAGTGTAAGGTGTCAGGATATGATTTTCCACTGCTGTTTTGTGAAGCTGAACCTTATAATCAATGGAAGTTGATCTATGGACACGGGTTACAACTTTACCTAAAAGGAAGCAAGGGATAGCCCTTGCACTTTCACTTCCTGCCAGAAGCAAGATTGGGGCAAAGTGTTCTCTGAGCTGGAGGCTCATTTAGACAATGAGGAAGTTTGGACAAACTCTTGAAATTTATGGATAAAATTTATACGAAAGTTGGCTTATTAAGTGCCTTTGATTTTGATAAATTTAGAAAAATGGATGGTTCTTCCATAGAAGAATATATTATGGAGTTTAACCGACTATATGAAAGATTGCAGTGATTCTGCTTGGAAATTCCTAGATTGGTACTTGCCTTCAAATTGTTGGATTGTGCTAGGATATCGAACATGGATCAGCTCTATGTATTAACCGGAGTTAGATTTAAAGAAAAAGATATGCTGTTTGATCAGATGTCTGACGGCCTAAAAATTTTGGGGGGAAAACATTCCTTTCTGGCTGCTTTCATGGCTCTTCAACTGTGACCGTGAAGGTAGAGGATACAATGCTTGCAGCATTTTGAGGTTGTTCAAGTATGGGGCCCAAATGTCAGTATGAAAGGAGAAACGCACACAACGAATGAGGATAGAAACCCTTTTGGCAGCTATAAGAGATAGTAGGAATAGGGCAGTTATGGCAGAAGGATGAACCCCAGGAATAACCGAGGGGTTGTCAACAGGTGTTTCCGAGGTGATTCAAAGTATCACGATGTGTTGCATTGTCCAAAAAGGAATAACAGGGTTTTTGAGTTGACACATGACATGGAAGGTTCAGAAGGCGAGGATGACGCTACTGATCAATCAGAGGAATTGTACTGGTCACGAGAAGTTTCAGTCCAGTATGAGTGTCCGAGTCGCAGATTTGTTCAATTGCGCAGTACTAGGCAATGGGTGTACGTCCACAGTATGTGGAGTGGACTCGTTAAGGTGTTCCATTGATTCTTTAAGTAAGGAAGCCTCAAATAAGGTCAAAGAATACAACAGTTCTACCTGTTTCAAGTTTGGGGCGGCGCAGTGGTTAGCACCGCAGCCTCACAGCTCCAATGACCCGGGTTCAATTCTGGGTACTGCCTGTGTGGAGTTTGCAAGTTCTCCCTGTGTCTGCGTGGGTTTTCTCCGGGTGCTTCGGTTTCCTCCCACAAGCCAAAAGACTTGCAGGTTGGTAGGTAAATTGGCCATTATAAATTGCCCCTAGTGTAGGTAGGTGGTAGGGAAATGTGGGGATGTGGTAGGAATATGGGATTAGTGTAGGATTAGTATAAATGGGTGGTTGATGGTTGGCACAGACTCGGTGGGCCGAAGGGCCTGTTTCAGTGCTGTATCTCTAAACTAAACAACAGGTTGAAATCCTAAAAAGAGTGGTAATTCCGTGTAAAATAGCAAGGGTAAACCACTTTGTGTACGGATATAGTATCCAGTGATATACCTTTGCTGTTTAATAAACCGGCTCGGATGAAATTGGATATGGAACATAAGGTGATTGTCTTTGGGAAATCTGTAGCTTTGCTGTTTACACAGCTGGCATATTACTGTATTTCTTTAGTGAGACCTTGTATCTCTAAGTAGGATGTTAAAGAAGTATTAATGGCATCTGGGGGTAGATTTAGATTTTTAGATTTAGAGATACAGCACTGAAACAGGCCCTTCGGCCCACCGAGTTTGTGCCGACCATTAACCACCCATTTATACTAATCCTGCACTAATCCCATATTCCTACCACATCCCCACCTATCCCTATATTTCCCTACCACCTACCTATACTAGGGGCAATTTGTAGGGATTTAAAGGAGAAAAGGCAAATTATTTCAAAACTACATCGACAGTTTGCACATCCACCTTGTCATAGGTTGAAGATTCTGTTAAAAGATGCAGGGGTAATGGATGTTGACTACACTAAACTTATCGAGGATATCAGTGAAAAATGTGATCTCTGTAAAGAAAATACAGGAGGACACCATCGCAACCCATAGTGAGTCTCCATTAGCAAGGGACTTTAATAAAACCATAGCAAGGGACTTTAATAAAACCATAGCAATGGACTTGAAGGTATGGGATAAAGAAAAACAAAATTTTCTTCTGCACTTTATAGACGTAGCAACTAGATTCAGTCTGTCAACGGTAATTTATAGTAAAGACAAAAAAGTACTAGTGGACAAAATAATGGAAAGGTCGATAGGAATGAGATTGGGAGCACCGGCTAGATTTCTAACTGACAACGGAGGAGAATTTACCAATATAAAAGCAAAATGCTGGAAATCTGAATCACAAACAAGAAATGCTGGAAATACTCAGCAGGTCTGGCAGCATCTGTGGACAGAGAAGCAGAGTTAACGTTTCAGGTCAGTGACCCTTCTTCAGAATTTGCCAATGACGAGTTCAGGAGTATGTATGAAAATATCGATATTGTAGCGAATGCACACGGCAGCAGAAAGTCCTTTTAGTAATGGGATTTGTGAGAACCCATGCCGTGATTGACGAAATGCTCCGAAAAATTTTAGCAGACCAGCCAAATTGTAAATTGATGACTGCTCTGGCGTGGGCAGTGCATGTGGAAAACACACTTCAAATGGTTGGGTGCTACAGCCCATATCAATTAGTTTATGGCAGGAATCCTAAAATACCTTCGGCAATGTGGGATTATCCACCAGCTTTACAGGGGGCTACAATTAGTTCAGTTTTTGCAGGACATTTGAATGCCATGCATGCAGGGAGAACATTTATTAAAGGTGGAGGTTTCAGAAAAAATCAGGAGAGCTTTGAGGTATCAGATCAGGCCATCAGAAGAGAATTTTAACACTGGGGATATGGTGTATTACAAAAGAGAAGGGCAGAAAGAATGAAGAGGTGCAGGAAAAGTTATAGGCGCTGATGGCAAAATGGTGATTTTGCAACATGGCAACCAAACCGTTCGAGTACATTCCTCACGGCTTATTGGCACTGATTATACATTGACAGAATCTGAACAAATGATGGATACTGATGATGCACCATGTACTTCACATGCACATAGGTCAGACCCTTGCGAGCACAGATTGTGGCAGATAGTGGGCTGATTGAGAGTGGACCAGCTGATAGTGAAGACCCAGATAAGGCCATTTATCCCAAAGGTCAACTACTGAAAGTTGGGACTAGAGTGACATATATGCCAGAAAGAACTAGTGAATGGAGGGAAGCCACCATTACAGGAAGGGCAGCACAGTGGCGCAGTGGTTAGCACCGCAGTCTCACAGCTCCAGGGACCCGGGTTCAATTCTGGGTACTGCCTGTGTGGAGTTTGCAAGCTCTCCCTGTGACCGTGTGGGTTTTCGCCGGGTGCTCTGGTTTCCTCCCACAAGCCAAAGACTTGCAGGTTGATAAGTAAATTGGCCATTGTAAATTGCCCCTAGTGTAGGTAGGTGGTAGGGAATATGGGATTACTGCAGGGTTAGTATAAATGGGTGGTTGTTGGTTGGCACAGACTTGGTGGGCCCAAGGGCCTGTTTCAGTGCTGTATCTCTAAAATAAATAAAAAGGCCACAGGGAAACTGGTTGTGCACAAAAACTAGGCTGGATACTTGCTATGATGTATTAGGATTGAGCACTATGCTGAAACATGCTGCTGTTGGGAAGCGCTGAAAGCAAATAAGACATTAAAGAAATTGAGTTTAGACAAATGTGCACAAGTTTCCAGCATTGGGTGACTCAAAAGAAATGAAATTAGTCATTTTTAGTGATGCCTCACATGCTAATCTTCCCGATGGTTATTCGAGCACAGCAGGGTTCATTATATTTTTGGTGGGAAGAAATGATAAATGTTGTTCATTAGCCGGGGAATCGAAGAAAATAAAGAGGATAGTTAAATGCATCTTAGCTGCTGAGACACTTGCACTGATCGAAGCGAAAGATATGGGTATGTACTTTAAAGGAACTCTTATGTAAGGGGCAATCGGAGAAAATCTTTCCTATACAGTGCTATACAGATAACCATTCTCTCTGGGATAATGTCCGTTCAACAAAGTGTCATGGAAAAGAGGTTGAGGATTAATCTCACGAGTGTAAAAGAAATGTTGGAAAGAAAAGAAATTTCGAAAATAAAATGGGTCGACACAAGTCATCAGTTGTCTGACTGTTTTACTAAGAAGTGCTTGTTCGAAAAAATTGTTGGATGTCCTCAAAGAGGGCCATCTTGTGTTATGATAATTTAGGAAAAGGTAGAATTTTTTTTTACAACATGACGGATTCTGCAACAGGAGGTTTTTAACACCATGAGTTTTCTACAACAAGTGGTTTCCAGAACAAGTGGCCTTCTGCAACAGGCAGATGCAGCACAGGTGGTTTCTGAAACAATTGGTTTCCTCAACAGGTGGTTTCAGCAACAGTCAGTTTCTGTGACAGGAATTTTCTACAACAGGAGGGTTTCAGCAATACAGTTCCTGCAACAGGCAGTTTGTATAACAGGTGGTTTCTACAATAGGTTGTTTCCACAATAGGTGGGCTCTGTAACAAGCAGTTTGTGCAATGGGCAGTTTGTGCAATGGGCAGTTTCTGCAACGGGCGGGTTCTGCACAGGCGAGTTCTGGAGAAATTTTTGCAACAGGTGTCTTTCTACAACTGATAGTTTCCACAGCAGGTAGGTTCTAGAACAGAAGGCTTCTACGAAAGGATTTTTTTCCAAAAGGTGGTTTTCTACTACAGGCAGTTTCTGCAATAGGCTGGATCTACAAATAGAAATTTCTACAACAGACGTTTTGTACAGCTGGTGGTTTCTGAAACTGATGGTTTGTACACCAGACAGTTCCTACAACAGGCAGTTTCTACAGCAAGTGTTTTCTACAATAGATGGCTTCAAGAGCAGGTGGTTTTCTACAAAAGGTGGGTTCTACAATGGGTGGATTCTACAACAGGCGGATTCTACCACAGGAGGATTTAAACAACAAGCTGTTCCTACCACAGGCGGTTTCTACAACAGGCTGCTTCTACAACCGTTTTGTTTTCACAAAAGGTGGGTTCTACAACAGTTGGTTCTTATGACAGGTGGTTTCTACAACAGGTGAGTTCTAAAATAGTTTTTTCTACAATAGGTGATTTACACAACAGGTGGGATCTGCAACAGGCGAGTTCTACATCATGCAGTTTCCACACAAGCAGTTTTCATGACAGGTGTTTTTCTATAACAGATGGGTTCTACAACAGGTGGGTTCTACAACAGGTGGTTTCTACAACAGGCAGATTTCACAACAGGTGGTTTTCTACACAGGTGGTGTCTACAACAGGCTGTTCTAAAACAGGTGGGATCTGCAACAGGTGGTTTCCATAACAGGCAGGTTCTCCAACAAGCGGTTTCTGCACAGGCCGTGTCTACAATAGAGGTTTTGCAGTAGGTGGTCTACTACAGTTGGCTTACTACATAAACTGGGTCTACAACAGGAGTTCTCTACAACAAGTCGCTTCTACAACAGGTAGTTTCTGAAACAGGCAAGATCTGCGGGTTCCGATGAAGGGTCACTGACCCGAAACGTTAACTCTGCTTCTCTTTCCACAGATGCTGCCAGACCTGCTGAGTGGTTCCAGCATTTCTTGTTTTTATTTAAGATCTGTTAAAGGCAGTTTTCAACAGGTGGCTTCCAGAGCAGGTGGGTTCTACAACAGGTGGTTTTGCAACAGTTGGCTTCTGTGACAGTCATTTTGTGCAACAGGTGATGTCTACAACAGGGAGCTTTTGACAATAAGTGGTTCCTGCAACAGGCAGTTTGTACAACAGTTGGTTTATACAGCAAGCTGTTTCTAACACAGGTGATTTTCTACGACAGGTAATTTTCTACAACTGGCTGTATCCACAACGGGCATTTTTCTACAAAAGGCAAGTTCTACAATAGGTGGTTCATACAAAAGGCATTTCCTACCACAGGCAACTTCTACAATGGTTGGGATCTACAATTTGTGGTTTCTCCAATAGGTGGACTCTGCAACGAGCAGGCTCTGGAGCATATGGTTTCCTCAACAGGTGCTTTACTACAACCAACCGTTTCTACAACAGGAAGTTTTCACAACAGGTGAGTTCTACAACATGCTGTTTTTGCAACAAGATGTTTACACCAAAGGAGTTTTTGCCAACAGGTGGTTTTCTATACAGGCAGTTTCTGCAACAGGTGGGATCTACAACAGGAGATTCCTACAAAATGTGTCTACAGCTGTCAGTTTCTGTGACAGGCATTTTCTACAACAGGTGGTTTCTACAACATGAGTATTTCGATGACAGGCAGTTTGTACAGCGGGCAGTTTTCAATAACAGGCGTATTCTACAATATGTGGTTCATTCTTTCAAAAGGCATTTCCTTTTACAAGTGGTTTCTACAACAGGTGAGTTCTACAGTAGGTGATTTCTACAACATGTGAGATCTGGAACTAGTGGTTTCTAGAGTATGTGGTCTCCATAACAGGTGGTTTTTGCAACAGGTGGTTTCTGTGGCAGGCACTTTCTACAACAGGAGGGCTTTGACAACAGGCAATTCCTGCAACAGGCTGTTTGTACAACAGGTGGTTTCTACAATGTGTGGTTTCTAGGACCTATCGTTTTCTACAACAAGTAGTCTTTTACAATAGGCACATTGTACAATAGGTGCTTCACATAAGGCATTTTCTACAGCAGGTCATATCTACAGCAGGTGGCTTACTACAAGAGGTGGATTCTACAACAGGTGGTCCTAGAACAGGCAGTTTTCTACAGCAGTTATTTCTACAATGGGTGTGTTCGACAACAGATGGTTCCTGCAACATGCAGCCTGTACAGCAGGCAGTTTCCAGAACAGGTGGTTTTCTACAATGGGTGATTTGCCACACCAACACTTTCTGCCATAGGTGTGTTTCTGCAACAGGAGGTTCCTACAATAGTCAGGGTTTTCTACAACAGGTGGTTTTCCACAACAGGCAGGATCTACAACACAAGGATTCCACAACAAGTGATTTATGCAACAGGAGGTTTCTACAATTGGTTGTTTCTGCAAAGGTGCGATCTGCAACAACCTCCACAACAGGTGGATCTACAACAGGAGGTTTCCACAAAAGGCAGTTCTTACTACAAGCAGTTTTGACAAATGACAGGATTTGTAACTGGTGGTTTCTAAAACAGGTGGTTTATACAACAGGAGTTTCTACAATATGCGTGTTCTAGAACAGTCATTTACTACAACAAGCGGGTTCTTCAATAGGCAGTTCCTACAGCAGAAAGTTTCAGCAATGGGTGGTTTCCGCAACAGGTGGTTTTCTACAACAGATGCTTTCTGCAACAGATGCTTTCTGCAACAGATGCTTTCTGCAACAGGCGGTTTCTGCAACAGGCAGTTTCTGCAACAGACAGAATCTACAACATCTTATGACCGCTCAGGACAAAGCCCCAAATCAAAATATATGATTTTGATCACGGTGGGAGCAATGCACTGTCAATTCAGTCCCGTTGCTCCACAGGTCGCATCATGTTTCTTTTAAGCTTTCCAAATCAGGAAAAAAAAGCCAAATTGAACAATCTAATAACTCTGAATGCAACGAACCAAACCAGGTATCTTTAGATATCAACAAATTAACCATTTATGAAAAAAACTAAAATCTTAAACACTACTAAGATAAACCAATATCTAAAGACCTTATAGCTTCTTATTTTTAAAAAAAATCTAACTCCCTCATTCACATACATATACTCAAACTAACAGTAGTTTGGTTTTTAATTAGCTGCCTGAAAAAATTATGTTCCTGACTAATAGAGTTTTCCAATACAACACTGTCAAAGTTCACTTGCAGCCTTCCAAGGTCTGATGAAACTGAAGGTCCTTCCAAAGATAGGAATTCAGCAATTCAGTTTGGCAGTTGTAGCATAAATTGTCCCTTCAGTAATAAACACAGCAATACTGATACTTTAAGTTAGAAAAGCTTTTCTTATTTTTCTTAGGGAATTAATTTGTCTTGTTGCTTTGTAAAATCATCTTGAGAGAGAAATAATGCAGCTCTTTCCCCTTTGGTTTAAATTGTCTCTCAGAGAGCTCTCAACTCCTTCCTTCAATTGCTGGAACAGTCTGTCTCTGTCCACACCAGTTTCTTGCCAGCTAGTTTTCAAAGTCAAAACTGCCACATTGAATCTTTGTCCTCGCTCTCTGTATGGCTGTTGTTTGGCAACCAGAACGCACTTTGGCTCACTGTCTCTGGAGAGTTCTTAAAGTTGCACTGTTCCCTTTACACTCTTAAAGGTGCACCGCAATAGTTCAGAAGAGAGAAAAAAAAACATAGGACTGTGACACCTCCGCCCCGGCGAAATGAAACGTCACTCCCGAAATGTTTCATTACAATGCAAAAAATAGAAATTGAAAAAACACTGAATTTTTTTCCCGATATATGTATATATATACAATTTCTCTGAAATGATAAGACTACAGCAACAAGTTCCACCAAAACATTTTTAGCTTTAAATATTACAAAGGTTGTCCCAATTAGCCCATTTCAACCTTCCAAACATAGTCTCCCAATTGTTTCGTGTTTTCCTTTCAAGTGTCCCTATTGTCCATCACCTCTGCCAGGTGAACTGCACAGCTAGGAGCACTGGCCACTACTGGGTTCACTATTCTCTGAGAAGTTTCTCGAGTACCCCTTAACCTATGTGGCATCACCTGATACTGAAAAAATCTGTCCGGTGTAACAGAAGCTGATTTTTTTCTTATCCTGGGATTTTGACAGTATTCCTCCAACACATTTGTCTCATTAAGACACATGGTGTTGCCCACTCTGTCCATACAGTCTTCTGAATGAGAATTTGAGTAAGAGTCTGCCTTCTTTACCATAGTCCTTGCAAGTTTGAGCCATCCCACCAGGTTTAGGCATCAAGATCACCTGCGAATTCCAGCTGTCCCGACTAGGTTCAACTAAGCTTCCCTTCAGCATACATTGTACCTCTGCTTCCACTTGGGCCTGTTTGTCTGTTGTTTTAAAGGAATGCTTCCCTCTATACCCGCATCATATGTGGCTAAGGTTCTACATCCTGGCTTATCCCTGCAAACTCTTTTAAACATTGTGAAAAGCCTGGTTAGGTCTTCACATTGTTTTGCCTCTAAGTTCAAAAGCATGTGGTCTAATTTTCCTACCCATTCTGTATTCGCTAATCTGACAGTTGGAGGTTCAATCTGAGAATTTCCTCAGCCTCCTTCTGCCTCATCCTCACTATCCTTTTCCTTCTGTACAGTCCTGATTACCTGACATACCTGTACTGACTTATCCTCCTCCCTGCGATAATATTGCTTTAGCATATTGATGTGACACAACCGTGCTTTTAATGGTTCCCCCTGTAACAGTAACAACACTAATACTTCATCCCCTGGTTGAAAATTGCAGGTCTTTGCATTCTTGTCTGCCCCTTTTTTCATATTGCCTTGGGATGTTTTAAGGTGTTCCTGAGCCACACTGCAAGCTTTCATGAGCCTTTCCTGGAACACAGATACATAGTCTAGTATCAAAGATTCATTTTTTTCTTTCAAGAATCTGTCTTTTTTAGAGGACCTCTTACTTTCTTTTTTCTTATACAGCACTGAAACAGGCCCTTCGGCCCACCGAGTCTGTGCCAACCATTATCCACCCATTTATACTAATCCTACACTAATCCCATATTCCTACCACATCCTCACCTGTTCCTATATTCCCCTACCACCTACCTATACTAGGGGCAATTTATAATGGCCAATTTACCTATCAACCTGCAAGTCTTTGGCTGTGGGAGGAAACCGGAGCACCTGGAGGAAACCCACGCAGACACAGGGAGAACTTGCAAACTCCACACAGGGAGTACCCAGGATTGAACCCGGGTCGCTGGAGCTGTGAGGCTGCAGTGCTAACCACTGCGCCACTGTGCCACCCTCATTCATTGAGTCTCTGGTGGCAAATAAAAGAAAGTCTAGTCTTTTATCCCAGTCATGCAGATATTCGTGACAGTATATTCTAATCATTGTTTTGAGAGTTTGGTGAAATCTCTCTAAAGCTCCCTGTGACTGTGGGTGATATGCTGAAGATTTCAAACTGTCTGATTCACAAATTGCCCATGACTTCTTGAACTATCTTAGACATGAAATTAGAACCTTGACCTGATTGAACTTCAAGTGGCAACCCATATCTCGTAAAGAATTGGGTTAACTTTGCTACTATTCCAGCAGTAATTGTCCTCAAAGTAATGGCCTCTGGAAATGCAGTAGCCATATCCATGACAGTAAGTATGTATTGATGTCCCGCTTTTATTTTTGGCAAGGGTCCTACACAGTCTACCGATACCCTGCTGAATGGTTCCTCAATCACTGGTATGGGAATTAGTGGCGCCAGTTTTACGGTAGGTTGTGGTTTTCCCACCATTTGACATGTATGTCATAACTTACAAAATTGTCTCACATTCTTTGTAAAACCTGGCCAGTAATAGTTTAGTTTAGTTTAGAGATACAGCACTGAAACAGGCCCTTCGGCCCACCGAGTCTGTGCCGACCATCAACCACCCATTTATACTAATCCTACACTAATCCCATATTCCTACTACGTCCCCACCTGTCTCTATATTTCCCTACCACCTACCTATACTCGGGGCAATTTTATAATGGCCAATTTACCTATCAACCTGCAAGTCTTTGGCATGTGGGAGGAAACCGGAGCACCCGGAGGAAACCCACGCAGACACAGGGAGAACTTGCAAACTCCACACAGGCAGTACCCAGAATTGAACCCGGGTCGCTGGAGCTGTGAGGCTGCGGTGCTAACCACTGCGCCACTGTGCCGCCCTGAATGTTTGCTTATATGTGATTTGGCCTTCTGAATTCTCCTATGTCCTGCAAAAGGAATAATCCCTGGTGATATTTAGGTGGTACCACTGTCTGTTCAACAACTATCCAGTCTTCATCTGCAGGTCTATGAGGCGGTCTCCATTTCCTCCACAAAACCCTGTTTGTCATATAATAGACTTCTGGAACTCCTTTCGTCTCAGCTTCTGTCAGAGCCGTCTCTGCCATTCGGTATAGCTCTGGATCAGCTTGCTGTACTGCAATGATAGAAGATCTGTTCAACATATCATTTGGATTATCTAAATCCCCAAATAAGGTTTCAGATACTTGGCTATCTGTTTGTGGTACCATTTTTACCTCCAACAATGGATCCTGTTTAGCCATTGCTCGGGTGACTACACACGCAAGAAATATTCCCGGAACTTGTTCCTGTAATTGCTCCGTTTCCTTAATTTCACTTGGTTCCTCTGTAATTATAGGAGAAATTGATACTTTTGATCCAGCCAAATCATTTCCGAGGAGTAGATCAATTCCCTCTACTGGTAAACTGTGGACAACTTCTACAGTTACTATCCCAGATATTAAGTCACTCTCTAGGCATACTTTATGTAAAGGTACGGGTGTACACATCCTGCCAATTCCATTAACTAGAACTTTAGCATTCAAGGTGCTCTCTGGTGGAAACGTATATCTTTCCCCAGCAAGAGAGTTTGGGTTGCTCCTGTATCCCTAAGTATAATGATAGGTTTTTCAGCCTGGCTTACAGGATATGGAGTTACTTTCCCCTTTGACAAAGATTCATTATAACTTTCGGGTATTTTATCCTTAACCTCTATACTCCTTTTGTTTTCGTATCTGGTTTTACAGTTGCTGTTAAAGCTATAGCCTGGTCTGCTGTACTTTCAGTCAGAGTCTTTTCCTCTGCACTAGCTTTGTGTATCCCAACAAGTCCTATGGGTTTACCTCGCAATTTCCAGCACTCTGAATGAAGATGACCCGTTTTGTTGCAATGATAACACTTTGGCTTGCAAACCTCACTTCTACCCTCAGCACCTTCCTTTCTGACCTGAGGAGGTGATCCTGGGGCATTCCCAGCTGTTCCTTCTTGTCCCCGGCTACTTTCCTTCCTTTCACTCTCCCACTTTCTATCCTTCTCGGGTTTATGGGGGCGACGAACAAAAGGTTTTGGCTTATTCACAAGCTCAAAATCATCAACAATTTCCGCTGCTTGCCTAGCTTTCAAAACTTTCAGGTTATCTACATGAGTTCTCACTACTGAAGGAATAGAGTTTTTAAACTCTTCTAAGAGAATCAATTCCTGAAGGTTCTCATATGTGGTATTCATCTTTAATACCCGTATCCAATGGTCAAAATTAATTTGCGTCACCCTCTCAAATTCTACATATGTCTGCCCAGCCAATCTCCATAAATTCTGAAACTCCTGTCAGTAAGCTTCAGGGACTAACTCATATGCAGCGAGAATAGGCTTTTTTGCCATCTCATAATCTGCAGAAGCCTCTTCAGGGAGCATGGCATAAACTTCATGAGCTCTGCCTACCAACCTGATTTGCATAAGCAATGTCCAAATTTCCTTCGGCCATTTCAGCTGTTTGGCTATTTTTTCAAAATATATGAAAAATGCCTCTACATCTCTTGCCTTAGGAAGAGAGTGAATAAATTTAAACAGCTTTTTGCTGTGTCCTGGGCTAAATTCAGATTCTTCCTGACCCGAATTTTCCCTGGATTTATGACTACCCCTTTGTCTTAGTTCCATCTCTTTTAGCCTAAATTCCCTCTCTTCTCTTTCACTTTCTCTCTGAAGTTCAAGTTTTCTTATTGCTATTGCTTTTTCTTTTTCCCTGTCCTCTTTTTCCAATTCAAGTTTTTTCATTTCTAACCGAATCCAAGCCAATTCCAATTACTCTCTGACTAATGGCCTTCTTGTCTCTCATCACCTCCTCCTCCTCCTCCTCTTTCTTCTTCTCCTTCTTCTCCTTCTCCTCCTTCTCCTTCTCCTTCTCCTTCTTCTTCTTCTTCTTCTTCTTCTTCTTCTTCACCTTCTCCTTCTTCTTCTTCGTCTTCTTCCAGATGTTGGGCTATTATGTCAATTATCTCTGCTTTTTTGGCGCCTGCTTTCAATTCTAACCCCAATTTTGCTGCCAATTCTTTTAATTTATTCTTAAAGTTATCAAGTCACTGAGGGAAACATTATGCTTTCCCAAAAAGTCTGCTGCAACCGCTAATATCATTACTACAGTATAGAGTGTACCTTATTATACAAGAGACCTGGTTCCTTTTATTTTTCGTAATTGGCATTAGATTTAGATCACAACAATAAAGTTTCCAATTGATATGATCCCAAGAGCAATTAATATGATGCCAGATGCAAGACCCCAATTTGTTTGTTATCCCAGAGACGAGCAATTAATATAATTCCAAACATGAGCTCCCCAAATTAGTCTGATTCTGATCCCAGACGCAAGCCGCCTAATTAAAATATGATTTGACCGTGGACGAGCCCTCAATTAATAATGTGTCATGACTGGGGGCTTTGTCCTGAGCAATCAAAATATATAATTCTGATCATGGTGGGAGCAGCGCACTGTCAATTCAGTCCCGTCGCTCCACAGTTCACATCATATTTCTTCAAGCTTTCCAAATCGGAAAGAAAACAGCCAAATTGAACAATCTAGTAACTCTGAATGAAGCGAACCAAACCAGGTATCTTTAGATATCAACAAATTAACTATTTATTAAAAAAACTAAAATCTTAAACACTACTAAGATAAACCAATATCTAAAGACATTATAACTACCTATTAAAAATCAATCTAACTCCCGCATTCACATACATATACTCAAACTAACAGTAGTTTGGTTGCAGTGATGTAAGACTTTAACCCCTTATAGGGACTAAACCAAATCAAGCCTACAACCCTCTATGTCTCCTTTAATTAAGTTCAAACTAGACAGATGCTTACAGACACTTGTTTGAGTCTGAAGAACTGAACCAGTCTTCCCTCAAAGAAAGAAAACTAACAGAGAATAGTACTATCTTTCAGATAGCCTATTTAAAAAAATAATTATAGCTAAGTCATAAATATCCCAGATATTATAAGGGTCTGGGAAACTCTCTTCAATAAGTATTTCCCCACCTAAGGAGACACAGAGAAGGGGTTCTTGGAGTTGTATACAGAATGCTACATGCAACAATTTATTAAGTTTTATATATTTATTAAAGAGTTGAACATGCAATACACTTTAAGTGGCTAAGTATACTAAAATATCAAAGATTACTAAGAGATGTAAAGCATAATCTTATTTCTAAAATAGAATCCAAAAGTTTAACCTTGACAATGTTACAGCAAAATATCTTAGAATATCCTTAAAAGTTTAAAGTAAACTTTTACCTTAAATTCCCCGAGTACCATAGGCTGAGAAGCATTGATGAGGAGTTCAATACTTCTGGTTTTTGATTCAAAACTCTCATGTTTGTATTGTTTTGAATTTTTCATCTCATCTTTTAGAATGTAGGTGTTACCTTTCTGTGTGTGTTTTTCCTGCTTTTGAGATCCATATATGGTAGAGTCATAGAGCAGAGAAACAGGCACTTCGGCCCATCGTGTCTGTGCCGGCCATCAAGCACCTAACTATTCTAATCCCATTTTCCAGCACTTGGCCCATAGCCTTGTATGCTATGGTCCTTCAAGTGCTCATCTAAATACTTCTTAAATGTTGTGAGGGTTCCTGCCTCTACCACCTCTTCAGGCAGTGTGTTCCAGATTCCAACCTCCCTCTGGGTGAAAAGTTTTTCCTCAAATCCCCTATAAACTTCCTGCACCTTACCTTAAATCTATGTCCCTAAGTTTTGACCCTTCCATTAAGGGAAAAAGTTTCTTTCTATCTAACCTATCAATGCCCCTCATAATTTTGTACACCTCAATCATATCTCCCCTCAGCCTTATCCCTAGCCCCAAATTAGGGACATTCTCAAAAACACAAACTGTACAGCATCACACATGCCATTGCTCTCATGCAATACCCATCTCATTCCTTTCATCCCCCTCGTATCATCCCCATCCAATTCCCCTTTCTCCCCTTCTTCCTGTGCCATCCCCACTCCATGCCTCCCATGCATTCCCCACCCATGCTGCCCCCTACCGTCCATGCTGTCTACCCCACATTCCCCCATGCCCCATGCCATTTCCCCTCCCCCCTCAACAAATTGCCATTGAGAATATGATATTGCGGCAAGAAGCGAGACTTGACTCATAAAGGGGAGGATTGAATGCTTAATATTCTTGGGTACAAGATATTCAGGACAAATAGAGAAGGTACAAAAAAGAGTGGTAGCAGTTTTGATTAAGAAAAATATTACGGTGCTACAGAGAATGTCTTTGAAGGGTCAAAGACTAGCTGATAGAGTGGTGGATACAGATTCAACAGTAGCCTTCAAAGGTAATATCATTAGCTACTATCCCCACTTAATGTATTTGCTGGAAATTCCCTTCTCTTGAAGTTGTGAGTTTTTATCAAGTCAAAATGTTTCTAATTGGGTTTACTTGCCATCTGTTTTTGTAAGTACCATTTCATTTTGTAATTTATCATCAGTAACTGTCTTTTTATGGTACCTTGTAGCATCCTCTTGAGTCAGTCTGTCTATATCTCTAACACTCAACTAATTAAGTTTATAGTTACTAGTACTGACCTCATATAGGGTGTTACAGTGTGTTTCATCTTCTAATTCCATTGTAGCAGAGACCTTGGAGGACATTGGAATGGATTTTTTAACTCTACCCTTAAAGGGGAATTTCAGTGAGTCTTGAAAACTGAGTCTTTAATTCTAAAAGGTATAATGTATTAATTATATCTAAATGCTACCTAATTAAGCCTATTATACCTATGTTTCATCGCATGGTTTTTAATTAGCTGCCCAAAACAATTTAAAAAAAAGTTTTTGCAAGTTATGGTCCTTATGAATAGAGTTTTCCAATACAACACAGTCAAAGTCCATTTGTAGTCTTCCAAGGTCTGATGAAACCGAAGGTCCTTCCAAAGGTAGGAATTCAACAGTTCAGTTCAGCAGTTGTAGCATAAATAGTCCCTTCAGTAATAAAAACAGCAATACTCATACTTTGTTAAGTTAGAAAAGCTTTTCTTATTTTTCTTAGGGAATGAATTTATCTTGTTGCTTTGTAGAATCTTCTTGAGATAGAAATAACACAGCTCTTTCCCCTTTAGTTGAAATTGTCTCTCAGAGAGCTCTCATCTCCTTCCTTCAATATCTGGAAAAGTCTGTCTCTGTCCAAACCAGTTTTTTGCCAGCTAGTTTTCAAAGTCATAGCTGTTACATTGAATCTCTGTCCGCTCTCTGTGTGAGGCTGTTGCTTGGCAACCAGAATACACTTTGGCTCACTGTCTCCAGAGAGTTCTTAAATATGGACTGAACTCTTTAAGTTCTTAAAAAAACACAGGACCATGACAAACAGGAGTTTACCATAATAAGTGGTTTGTACAACAGGCGGGTTCTACAAAAGGTAGTTTCTAGCACTGGCAAGATCTACAGCAGGAGGACCCTATCACAGGCATTTTCTGCAACAGGCTTGTTCTAAAATATGTGTGTTCTGCAACAGGTGGATTTTACAACCGGCAAGATCGGCAATGGGCGCATTTCTACAACTGGTAGGTTTCTACAACAGTTGGATTTCTACAACAGGTGGTTTTCTACATAAGCAGTTCCTGCAATAAGCAGTTTCTACAACAGGTGGGAGCTGCAGCAGTCAGGTTCTACAACGGGTGGTTTTCAACTAAAGGAGGATTCAACAATAGGCGATTTCTACAACAGGCAGGTTCTACAACAGGCGAGTTCCACAACAGGTGGTTTCTGTGCCAGGCAATTTCTACAACAGGTGTGAACTGCAACAAGCAGGTTCAACAGCACACAGTTCCAACAATAGGCAGTTTTCACAACACGTGGTTCTCCACAACAGACGGTTTCCACAACAGGCAGTTTGCACAACAGGCAGGTTTTCCAACAAGAAGTTTCTGCAGCAGGCTATTTCAGCAACAGGCCATTTCTGCAACAGGTAGTTTCTACAACAGGAGGTTACTACAAGAGGTAAGTTTCTACAACAGTAGTTTACTACATCAGGAGTTTATACAACAGGCTGGATGCAACAATGTGTTCTATAACAGGTGGTTTCCACAATATGCGCGTTCTGGAACAAATGATTTTCTACAACAAGCTGGTTGTACAACAGTCTGTTACTACAGCAGGTTGTTTCAGCAACAGGTGGCTTCCACAACAGGTGGTTTTCTACAACAGGCAGTTTCTACAACAGGTAGGATATGTAACAGGTGCATTCTATAAATAGGCCTTTCCACAGCAAGTAGTTTCTATAACAGGTGGTTTTCTACAACCCACAATTTCTACAAGTGACAGTTCCTACAACAGGTGGTTCCTACAAGTGGTTTCTACAACAGGTGGTTTCTACAACAGGTGGTTTCTACAACAGGCAGTTTCTACATGGGTGGTTTCAACAACACACAGTTTCTACATGGGTGGTTTCAACAATGGGTGGTTTCAACAACGGGCGGTTTCTACAACGGGCAGGTATCATGGGTTTCTCTTTGTGTTATCTTAAGCAACACAATGTGGTACATGGATTCCAGTTTCTTGAAGATCTCTAGAAGGTTAATTTACAGCTAAACTAATGCACACAATTCAGAGCAACCTATATACAGAACCTTTGTCCAGGGTGTTACAGTGCATAGAAACTATGGCTTATAGTCACATGACTACATCCTGGTACTTAGCTCATTAGCATACTGAGTTCTTAAAGGGACATCACCCTTTAAGAGATCATACAACAGTAGGTTTTACAATAGGTGATCTCTACACAGGTATTTTCAACTGTAGGTGGTTTCTACAATGGGTGTGTTCCACAATAGGCTGTTACTACAACAGGTGGGATCTGCAAAAGGTGGGTTCTACATCATGTGATTTCCACAACAGGTGTTTTTCTACAACAGATGGTATCTACAACAGGTGCTTTCTAAAATGGGCAGTATCTGCAACAGGCAGGATCTGCAACAAGCAGTTTCCACAACAGGCGGTTTCTACAACAGGCAGTTTCTGTAAAAGATGGGTTCTCCAACAAGCAGTTTCTGCAACAGATGGTTTCTTCAACAGGAGTTTTCTTCAATAGATGGTTTTCTCGAACAGATGGTTTATTGTACAGGCGGTTTCTACAACAGACAGGATCTACAACAGGAGCTTACCATAACAAGTGGTTTGTACAACAGGCAGATTCCACAGCAATTTGGTTCTACAATAGGTGGTTTCTACAAGGAGCAGCTTCTGCAGCTGTGGACTTTACAACTGGAGGTATCCTACAACAGGCAGTTTCTGCAACAGGCATGTTCTAAAATTTGCATGTTCTGCAACAGGTGGGTTTTGCAACCTGCAAGATCAGCAATGGGTGCATTCTACAACAGGTGGGTTTCTACAAAAAGAGGTTTCTACCACAGGCAGCTTATTCAGCAGGTGGTTTTCTATACAGGCAGATCCTGCAACAGGCAGTTTCTACAACAGGTGGGATCTGCAAAAGTCGGGTTCTACAACAGGTGGTTTTAACAGCAGGCAACAAGCAGTTTCTACAACAGTCTGTTTTCTACAACAGGTGGCTTTCTATAACAGGCGGGCTCTACAACAGGCGGTTCCTACAACAGGTGGATTCTGCAACAGATGGTTTCTCCAGTGAGTGGTTTCTACAGCAGGTGGGTTTCTGTAACTGGTACTTTCTGCGACAGGCAGGTTCTACAACAGGCAGATTCTACAACAGGCAGCTTCTATCACACGTGATTTATACAGCATTCGGGTTCTATAACAGGAGGTTTCTGCAACATGTAGTTTAAACAATAGGTGGCATCTACAACAGGAAGATTTTGGCAATAGGCGGATTTTGTAAAAGGCTGTTTGCACAACAGGCGGTTTCTACAACAGGTGGTTTCTAGAACAGGTGATTTACTACAACAGGTGGTTTTCTTGGTTAGCATCCTTCCATCTATGAAAGATGATGGACAGGCAGCGAACAATCCATTTAGGTGGGGTGTCTTCTCTTGGTGCACCTTTGTTGATGGCTGTGACGGTGAATCCTTGAGAGGCAGGTTCTGCCACAAGTGCTGCACGTGAAGCTGCCAAGTGACGCTGTGAGTTGTTGTTTTTGATGTTGGCTCCAGTTGCCAAGCTGCTGTAGCAACTGGTCATCGTGATAGTGCACGTCAGTCCATAGGATGTGTTGCCATTTCCTTCTTTCACCAGCTGCAACAGTCAACATTTAGGGCCTTCATGCCACACTTGCAAGCATCCTTGAAGTGAAGTTTTGGGTGCCCACTGGTCATCTGACCCCGGCTACCTCACCATACAGAAGGTCTTTGGGTATGCGAGCATCTTCCATCCTGTAAACATGTCCAGTCCACTGCAGCTGCCTCTGTTTGATTAGTGCCAACACACTTGGGAGCTCTGCCTTTGAGAGGACTGCCACATTTGTGATTTTGTCCTGCCAGGATATACCCATAATGTGCCACAGACAGTGAAGATGGAAATTATTAAGCTTCTTTTCCTGATAGCTGTAAGTCACCCATGTTTCACAGCCATACAACAAGGTACTGAGAACACAGGCCTTATAAAACATCAGCTTGGTCCTAAGGGTCAGCTTGGTTTTATCACATGCACATTTCCCTAGTCGGCCAAAGATGGTAGCTGCTTTCCCTATGCATGTATCGAGCTCTGCATCAAGTGTCAGCGTGGACCCAATATAGCAGAATTTGCTAACCACTTCCAGTGGGGTGTTATTTAGTGTGATCAGGGGTGGAGATGCAACACCTTGTCCCATGACCATGGTTTTCTTGATGCTTATAGTCACAGAGAACAAGTTACAGGCATGGGAGAGACAGTCCATGAGTCTTTGTAGCTGAGTTTCCCTGTGAGCGATTAATGCAGCATCATCAGCATAGAGGAGTTCACTGATCAGGATGTGTTTTTGTCTTCGCTTTCAGCCTTGATAGATTGCCAAGTTTGACGTCTAACCTAGTGTGCAAGTAGACTCCTTCCATATCTGTAGGGAAGGTGAAGGTCAGGAGTATGCAGAAGAAGATGCCAAACAGAGTGGGGGCTAGGACACAACCCTGTTTCACTCCATTCTTCACTCCAAAACTGTCGGAAGTGGAGCCATCAAACTGTACAGTGCAGTGTATGTTGTCATGAAAGGAGCGGATGAGACTGAGGAGCTTTGGTGGACAGGCAATTTTTTTACAAAATCTTGTACAGCCCTGCTCTGCTGACGGTGTTGAATGCCTTAGTGAGATCTAAAAAAGTGAGGTAAAACGGTATACTCTGTTCCCTACACTTCTCTTGTAGCTGATGTTTGGCGAAAATCATATCCTCACCAACAGAAGTAAGCAGATGTCCTGCTGGGCTGAACGCTACTATGAGCTGTACCCCTGTGAGTCAGACATCTCCCAGTCTGCACTTGACGCTCTCTGGTAACTTCCTGTCATAGATGAGTTAGCTGAAGACCACATAGTGAACAGAAGGGCACCCGGCAAGGATGGAATCCCAGCCGAACTGCTCAAGCATGGAAAGTCCCATCTATTGCCAGACCTTTATGGCCTTGTCCTTCTCTGCTGGAAAGTAGGCTCTGTTCCACAGGAGATGCATGATGCCAAAATCATCACACTATACAAAAATAAACGTGACAGAGGAGACTGCAAAATCTGCAGGGGCATCTCACTCCTTAGCGTCATGGGGAAGACCTTTGCTAGGATCATACTTAAAAGACTCCATTTACTTGCAGACCAAGTGTACCCACAAACACAGTGCAGTTTCCGTGCCGGCAGATCTATTGTAGATAGGTGGTTTTCAACAACCGACAATTTCTACAACAGTTGGGTTTCTACAACAGGCAGTTTTCGACAATAGGTGGGTTCTACAATAGGCAGTTTCAACAGCAAGTGGCATCGACAACAGGCAGGTTCTACAGCACACGGTATCCATAACTGATGGTTTTCACAACAGCTGTTTTTCTAAAGCAGATGGGTTTTGCAACAATCTGTTTCTGCAACTGACGGTTTTTGCAACAGGAAGTTGTAAAACAAGCTGTTTCTAAACAAGAGGTTTTTACAAAAGACAGTTCCCGCAATACGAAAATTCTACAACTGGTGGGATCTGCAACTAGCTATTACTACAACAGGCGGTTTCTGCAACAGGCAGGTTCTACAACAGGAGGTTTCTACAACTGGTGGTTTTCAAGAACAATCAGTTTCTGCAACAGGCGGTTTCTGCAACAGGCGGTGTCTGCAACAGGCAGTTTCTACAACAGGTGGGAACTGCAACAGGAGGTTTCTACAACAGGCAGTTTCTACAAATGGTGCTTTCTGCAACAGGTGTGTCCTGCAACAGACATTTTCTACAAAAGGTAGCTTTCTACAATAGGGGGTTTCTACAGCAGGTGGTTTCTACAAGATGTTGGGGTGAATTTTGTTCTCATGTTGGAGGCGGGTTTGGTGGCATGGGGTGGGTGGAGAATCTCCGCGGAGCCATCTGCCATGAAACCCGGTGCCATCCCGTCGTGTGCCAAGTTTGTCAGAGATGGGGAAGTACCATGGCTGTACTGACGCCACGACATGAAGGTATTGTGGTTTACATGTTTGAAATGCTGCTTTAAATTGATTTGAATCTAATTCACTGCAATCCAATGAATGTTTCTCAATTTTGTGCTTGGCGTGTGGCACTCACGCGCCATCAGTTTCATGACTTTGAAAAGCTGGCAACAGTGAGGCTGGAGTCATCAGTGCCACAAAAGGGAAGGTAACCTGACCACAGCAGCATCGGGGAAGTGGAGTTTACAGCGGCCATTGCCGCGATGCTGAGTGTTTAAGGGGCTTGTGTGTGAATGGGGGGATTCTCTGCAAGGGGCTTGTGTGTGAATGGGGGGATTCTCTGCAAGGGGCTTGTGTGTGAATGGGGGGATTCTCTGCAAGGGGCTTGTGTGTGAATGGGGGGATTCTCTGCAAGGGGCTTGTGTGTGAATGGGGGGATTCTCTGCAAGGGGCTCGTGTGTGAATGGGGGGATTCTCTGCAAGGGGCTTGTGTGTGAATGGGGGGATTCTCTGCAAGGGGCTTGTGTGTGAATGGGGGGATTCTCTGCAAGGGGCTCGTGTGTGAATGGGGGGATTCTCTGCAAGGGGCTTGTGTGTGAATGGGGGGATTCTCTGCAAGGGGCTCGTGTGTGAATGGGGGGATTCTCTGCAAGGGGCTCGTGTGTGAATGGGGGGATTCTCTGCAAGGGGCTTGTGTGTGAATGGGGGGATTCTCTGCAAGGGGCTTGTGTGTGAATGGGGGGATTCTCTGCAAGCGGCTTGTGTGTGTATGGGGGGATGCTCTGCAAGTGGCTTGTGTGTGAATGGGGGAACTCTGAAACTGTACAGGTTGTGTGTGTCGGGGCCATTAGACAGTATCCTAAATGATGTTGTTATAGGTGTGAAGTCTCATACTTCTGAATAAGATGTTCGACCAACAGTAATCATTACTCCAGATGCAAAATCAGGTATTTGGATGAGCAAAAATTGACAAACACTTTTGGCCAGATAAGTTCATGTTCGCATCAGAAGGAAGCTGGAAGGGCCCAGGGATATTTGCACGGGTCTCATTCACACTGTTTTTCTGGATTCCCTGGGCCTGTTGAGGTTCCTCTGCCAGAGGCAGGCCCATGATGCAGGTATGGTTCAGCTAGATGCTCCAAGACGTGAACAGCAGCAGCTGGCAAAGCCAAGAAGAACCCAAGTACATCAGGGTGTACAGGACTCACATAACCTACCTGCAGATGTCTGAGCAACACTGTCACCGAAGGCTATGGCTGTCCAGGGAGGCTGTCATAGACCCTCCTTTTTCCTCAACCGAGGATTTCCCCCCACTGTGGTTGACAGGGCCCTCAACCGTGTCTGCCATTCCCCGCACCTCTACCCTCACCCCTTCCCCTCCCTCCCAGAACCGTGACAGGGTTCCCCTTGTCCTCACTTTTCATCCCACCAGCCTCCATATCCAAAGGATCATCCTCCGCCATTTTCGCCACCTCCAGCGTGATGCCACTACCAGTCGCATCTTCCCCTCCCTTCCCCTGTCAGCATTCCGAAGGGATCGTTCCCTCCGCGACACCCTGGTCCACTCCTCCATTACCCCCACCACCTCGTCCCCGTCCCAGGGCACCTTCCCCTGCAATCGCAGGAGGTGTAATACCTGCCCATTTACCTCCTCTCTCCTCACTATCCCAGGCCCCAAACACTCCTTTCAGGTGAAGCAGCGATTTATTTGTACTTCTTTCAATGTAGTGTACTGTATTCGCTGCTCACAGTGTGGTCTCCTCTACATTGGGGAGACCAAGCGCAGACTGGGTGACCGCTTTGCGGAACATCTCTGCTCAGTACGCAAGCAGGACCCTGAGCTTCCGGTTGCTTGCCATTTCAACACTCCCCCCTGCTCTCATGCTCACATCTCTGTCCTGGGATTGCTGCAGTGTTCCAGTGAACATCAACGCAAGCTCGAGGAACAGCATCTCATCTACCGATTAGGCACACTACAGCCTGCCGGACTGAACATTGAGTTCAATAATTTCAGAGCATGACAGCCCCCCATTTTACTTTCATTTTTAGTTATTTTTTCCTCCTTGTTTTTACATTTTTTTTACATTTTTTACAATCTTTTTTTTGCATTTATTTCATTTCATCTTAGTGTGTTCAGTTTGCTTACCCACTGTTTTTTTTCAGGTTTGCACTTGCTGCTGTTCAATATTCAGTGTATTTACACCTAATCTGTACTAATGCTTTGTCTTTCAACACACCATTAACATATTGTTTGCCTTTGCTCCGTGACCTTTTGGTCAGCTATGTGGCCTGGTCCAATCTACACCTTCTCCTTTGTTATCTCTTGCCCCACCCCCACCTCACTTGCTTATAATCTGTGACTTTTCTAATATTTGTCAGTTCCAAAGAAGGGTCACTGACCCGAAACATTAACTCTGCTTCTCTTTCCACAGATGCTGCCAGACCTGCTGAGTGATTCCAGCATTTCTTGTTTTTATTTCTGTCACAGACCTATGTGGCCTTCTGCACAATGAATTGCAACCAATGGGATGTGGCCCACAAGATTACCATGGCTCTAAACATTTACGCATTGGGATCATTCCAGGGATCCACCGGGGATATGTGGGGGGGTCTCTCAGGTCTCAGCGCACCTCTGCATCAAGAAGGTGACCGATGCCCTGTACAATAGGGCCAGCGACTATGTGAGCTACCGGACAGACCCTGACAGTTAGGCCGAGAGAGCCATTGGATTTGGGGCCATCGCTGGATTTTCCCAGGTGCAAGGTGCAATAGATTGTACACATGTGACCATCAAGGTTGCCACAGACCAATCAGCTGCCTTCATTAACAGGAAGGGGTTCCATTCACTCAACGTTCACCTGGTCTGCAACCACCAAAAGTGTTTCCTGCAGGTGTGTGCCCACATCCCAGGAAGTAGCCACAATGCCTAAATACTTTGCCAGTGCCAGGTGCCACAACTTTTCACTCCCCCTGCTCACCTCCAGGGGTGGATTCTTGGGCACAAGGGCTACCCCTTGAAGACATGGCTTCTGACGCCAGTGAGGAACTCTCGCAATGATGTGGAGGAGAGGTACAACACTTACCAAGGCTACAACCGAGCGACCATCGAGCAGGCCATTGGGCTGCTGAAGATGAGGTTCTGCTGCCTTGATCGATGGGGTGGAGCCCTGCAGTATGCCCCAGAGAGGGTTGCCCATATTGTGGTGATCTGCTCTACATAATATTGCACTTCAGAGCGGGGGAGGCCTTACATGAGGAAGACATGCGTGAACATCAAACATCCTCCGACGAAGAGGATGAGGAGGCGAGACAGGGCCAAGCAGCTGCGGAAGAGTACAACACAACGATGGAGGCCAGACATGGTGAGCAATGTGCAAGGGAGGTGAGGGACAACATTATAATAACCCATTTCCAACAAACCTGATGTCAACATAATAAGAGTGCCGAAAACACTGATCATCATGCATGCTGGCTTCTGCCTCTATCATCTGTCTCAACTGAATGACGGCCAGCTACAATGTGTGCTAGTGCCTATGGGAGCCATTCGTAGATTATTTCTTCAAGCACATTACCATGATAATGATACCTGTGGTCACATTGGCACAGCTCTAAGAGTTATGTTGAGATTCTGAGATTCACAATTAAGGCATGTTTGAATCTGATTTACAGACAATGAAGGCAAACGATTGGCACAAAAGAACATTTAATTAAAGTAAACATGACATAGTCGCGTCACCCGTGAATACTAATGTGTGTGCAGGTGTTTTTTAAAGGTATTTGCTTGTGATCTTGTGTGGTGTAACCCCTGCGTTAGCAGCTGGACTGGAGGCAGACTGCTGATCAAGACGCCCCTTGGCCGGTGATGACTTCTGCAGTTATCCTCAGGGTGCCTGAGGCCTGGAGGGCCCTGGCTGCCTGAAGGCTTCCTGTACCAGTGCAGGACTGTCCTCAGGCACTGTGGCTGCTGCAGCTGGACTCACTGGTGGAGGGTCTCTGGAGCCCGTGTCCACACTCGGGTTGCCCTGAGGAGAGACCCCAGGTGTGGAGCGCAGCCTCTCCTCCTCCCTCTTGAGGCTCGTTTGAACCTCCCTGCTCACCAGAGAAGGACTAGGAGCGGGAAAACCCTTCAGGCTCCTGGTCCTTCTTTTGCCCTGCCATTATTGATCAGAACTAATGGCCAAAGTGAGGTTTGCAGGTCAGGGCGCATCTGTGGAATGTGGCTCTCCAGGAGGGTCGCCAACCTCTCGATGGATGAAGCCATGCGCTCATATGCCTGGGACATGGCTACAGGCATGGCATTGATGGACTCCTGCAGTTTCCACTCATGGCTGCTCATGGCCTCTGGCATCTCTGCCATCTCTGCCAGATGTTGCCTTACCTGTCTCTGTAACTCCAGAGGCTCATCATCAGCCTGAGGCTCAGCATGGACCTAGCCACCCACAGTCCTCCGCCTTGGCTGTCTCAGTCTCAGTCAGCTGCTCGGGCGTGTGTGTGCGGTGCTCTCACCAGCTTGTGAACCTGATTGAAAAGCCGAGCGGAAACAGACTGAGCTGAAAGTATTTGCGCTGGTGGAAGGTGCAGGAGAGTCATGATGTGGTGCATCCTCTGAGTGTTCCTCCTCAGAGGTTGCCAGCAGTCTCTCAGGGTCTGCAGTACCTGTGAGCAGCGACCTGCAAAATATCATTAAAACAACATGTGTGGGTTAGGCTACACATTTCCCATTAAGGACAGCTAATTCAACATGACTGCTGTATTTTTATCTGATCAGCAATAATCACTCTCTTGCACAGGGACCTCAAGATCCACGTTTGAGATGGCACATCCTCTTTGGCTCCTGCCTAATACCAGCACATCCTCTTCAGCCTGACTTAAAAGACGCATATTGGGTTCTTTGTCACCGGTCCTGGCCCCCTCCCTCCGATTATGGGCCCTCTTCTCCTGAAAGTGCAATGTTGCAGATATTGAACATTGCCAAACATCTCAACATCACTTACATGGTCCCCTCATCAGCACCTGGGGGGTGCTTTATCTCTCACACTGACTCAACCTGTCATGGGTCTCACTTGGGTTGAAATATAAACAAGAGAGACTTGTTTCACATATGCAGCCAGTCATCTGCCATCAATCTGCTATGGCCTCCCTGTCTTTGGAAAGGCAGTGGCACCCATGTGGCATTCCGTTTGGTGACAACCAGATCGCACCAAGCAATTTTGGAACATGCCACTTATCTTTGCTGAACGCAATACCTCTGCCAACTAGAAGGACAATGGCAGCAGCTGCATAGGAAGTTCCCCTCCAAGCCACACACCATCCTGACTTGGAACTATATCGCCGTTCCTTCACTGTCGCTGGGTCAAAATCCTGGAACTCACTTCCTAACAGCACTGTGGGTGTACCTACACCCCAAGGACTGCAACGGACCAAAAAGGCAGCTCACCACCACCTTCTCAAGGGCAATTAGAGATGGGCAGTAAAAGTCGGCCTAGCCAGCGACGCCCACATCTCACGAATGAATAAAAAAATATAGGCCATTGACCCTCTTCCTACACTGGACCCAGTTTCTTCAGGTGACCCCACAGTTACTAACCTCCTCTGCAATGTCTGTCCAGGCTTGCTTGGCCAGACGGGCGGACTTCTTCTTGCCATCGCTGGGGAAAGGATCTCCTTTGCAGCCTAGAGGAGAATCAGCAGGGAGGCGTCACTGAACTGTGGGGCCAACCTTACTCAGACATCTGACAAGGTCAGAATTATGCCCGGGGACGCTGCTCGCTGAGTTACAATTTTTTTTAGCAGTACGGAACTGTTGTTCAATGAAGTTATGTTGAATGAACAGAGAGAGTAAATGCAGAGCTGGCAGGCTTTTAAAGATAGTACAAGCACCTGCTCCAACATCAGGTGATGCAGGTTCTATAATAGGCAGGTTCTACAGCAGGCTGGTTCTGCAACAACTAGTTTCTACCAAGGGTGGTTTCCACCACAAGCAGTTTTCACTACAGGTAGTTTCTATGACAGGCATTTTCTATAACAGGAGGTTTCTGCAACAGCTGGATTTCTATGACAGGCAGATCCTACAACAGGTAGATTCTACAACAGTCAGAGTCTACAACATGCAGTTCCTACAACATGTGGTTTATACAACCGACACTTCCCCCCAACAACCGGCGGTTCCTATAACAATGAAGTTTTTACAACAGGTTTCCTACAACAGGCGGTTTCTAAAATAGGTGGTTTCTACAACAGGCATTTTCTACAATGGGTGGATTCTACAATAGGCAGGTTCTACAGCACGCGGTTTCCACAGCAGGTGGTTTTCACAACCGGTGTTTTTCTACAACAAACGGTTTCTACAACAGGTGGATTTCCACAACAGGCGGATTCTCCAACAAGCAGTTTCTACAACAGGTGGTTTCTACAACAGGTGGGTTCAAGATACGGCCTTTTGCTGTATCAGTCTTCTGAGAGCAGATGTTTTCTCTCTCTCTTCTGAGGCTGCCAGTGCTGGGCTTTATGTCTTCTGGTCTTCCTTAAAGCGTTCAGACTTCTGAAAGTCTGCTGAATTTATCCAGAATCAATAGCCAATAATTATTTGTCTTTTTCAATATCCACAAGCCTGGCCACAGCAGAACCATGCGGGCCTTCTTTGTTTCCAAGTGTTAAAAATTTCAACTCCAGTTTGCACCTTCAGAGCCCCTGGCTCCCTATTTACGATTTGAGAGTCTGGGAGTGTGAACCCCATTGTTCTTCAGGTGTTACAACCTTGCATTTTGCTTTCAAAAGGGTCTTTGATCTGTGTTCCTTGTTTGCATGGTAACCAGGATCCCTGCCTTGTCTCTAGGTAGATTTAGTGTCCCCTCCAAATTCTTCTTACATTACATTAAAAATCATAGTTTTATAAAGCATAATTATACTACAAAGTCCAACATTCATAAAATGTTAACTGTCCTCCAGTCCTTTGGCGCCATGCCTGTAGTCAGAGAGGTTTGGAAAATGATGGTCAGAGCCTCTGCTATTTTTTCCCTTGCTTCCCGTAGCAGCCTGGGATACATTTCATCTGGCCTGGGGATTTATCCACTTTCAATGATGTTAAACACCTTAATATTTCCCCCTCTCTATGTTTATCTCTTGCAATATTTCATACTCCTCCCCCTTAACTACAATGTCTGCTTTGTCCCTCTCTTTTGTGAAAACAGATACAATGTATTCGTTAAAAACCATGTCCATGTCTTCTCCCTCCATACACAGGCTACCTCTTTGGTTTCTATTAGGCCTTACTCTTTCCTTAGTTATCCTCTTGCTCTTTGCATATTTAGAAAACATCATTGTGTTTTTCTTGATTATATTTGCCAATATTTTTTCATGCCCCCTCTTTGCTTTCCTACTTTCCTTTTTAATTTCACCCCTGCACTTTCTATGCTCCAGGCTTTCTGCGTATTGAGCTCTTGGCATCTGGCAAAGCTTTCTTTTTTTGCCTTATCCTACTCTGTATGCTCTTTGACATCCAAGAGAGTCTACATTTGAGAGTCCCACTCTTTTTCTTTGTGGGAACGTATTTGTTCTGAACTCTCTATATCTCCTCCTTGAATGCCTCCCACTGTTCTGGCACTGATATACCTTCAAGTAGCTTTTTCCACTCCACTTTTGCCAAATCACATCGCAGATTAGTAAAATTAGCTTTTCCCTGATTTAAAACTTTTACTCTAGGTCTATCTTTATCCTTTTCTATAGCTAATCTAAATCAAACTGAATTATGATCACTAGCACTAAAATGCTCTTCCACTGATACCCCTTTCACCTGCCCAGATTCATTCTCCAAAACTCAGTCCAGATCTGGCCCTTTTCTTGTTGGGCTTGATAGGTGCTGGTTAAAAGGTTCTCCTGAATGTATTTTAAGAATTCTGTGCCCTCCGAACCTTTTAGAAGGAATTTGTCCCGGTTAATATGTTAGGTGAAATCCCATATTATTACTGCCCTTTTGTTTCTGTACTGTTCAGCAATTTTCCTACATATTTTCTCTGTTATCCCCCTTTGCCTGATGGTCTGTACTCACTCCCAGTGAAGTGATTTCCCCTTTTTTCTTCTTCAGTTCAACCCATATGATTTCATTTGATGATCCTTTTGGCATATCATCCCACCTCTCGGCTGTGATTGTTTCTTAACCAATATTGCAATCCCCCTCCTTTTTTATCCCCCTGTCTATCCAACGTCATGCAGGCCTCCACCTGCCAAGAATGAGGCATATTAATTTCACCACATGGACATTAAATTTCAAATGGCTGCTGGGAGGAAGAGAAGGCCTGTTACAAGGACTGCCAGACATTGGCTGGAAAAAGCAGAGTTAATATTTCAGATCAGCGACCTTTCACCAGAACTGGCAAAGTTATTTCTAGCTCCTTAACATCGCCCGACTTTGCCTTTGTCTCAGCTCATCTGCCGCTGAAACCCTCATTCATGCCTTTGTTACCTCTAGGCTTGACTATTCCAATACACTCCTGGCTGGTCTCCCACACCCTATCCTCTGTAAACTTCAGGTCATCCAAAACTCTGCTGCCCATGTCTTAACCTGCACCAAGTCCTGTTCCCCTATCACCCCTGTGCTCGCTGACCTACATTGGGTCCTGGTCAAGCAATGTCTTGACTTTAAAATTCTCATCCATGTTTTCAAGTCCCTCCATTGACTTGCCCCTCCCTATCTCTGTCCTCTCCTCCAGCCCCACGACCCTCCTAGATATCAGCACTCCTCCAATTCTGGTCTCTCGAGCATCTCTGATTTTAGTCGCTCCACTATTGGTGGCCACGCTTTCAGTTGCCTAGGCCCCAAGCTGTGGCATTCCCTCCCTACACCTCTGCACCTCTCTGCCTCGCTTTCCTCCTTTAAGGCATCCCTGCACCTCTTTGACCAAGCCTTTGGTCATCTGGCCTAATGTGACTCGGTGTTATATTTTGTTTTATAATGATCCTGTAAAGTGCCTTTTATTACACTAAAAGTGCTATATAATTATAACTGTTACAATCAGGTGAGGAGGTGTCAAAAGGTTCCCCTCTTGTCCCTGTCTTTGTTTTACTGCAACAGGATTTATTTCTTCTGAACAGTGGATGTGCTTAGAAATTCAGTGAGTGTTTAACCCTTTATGTGCTATGATCATAAAAGAACCAGTCGTACAGGTTTTCTTCAGTTCAAACAAAAAAGAAATTAGTTTCTGAAGAAGGGTCACTGACCTGAAACATTAACTCTGCTTCTCTCTCCACAGATGCTGCCAGACCTGCTGAGTATTTCCAGCATTTCTTGTTTTTATTTCAGATTTCCAGCATCTGCAGTATTTTGCTTTTATTAATTTAAAGAAATTAGTTTATTGCACTTAAAATCAAGACCCGATCTAAGTAAAAATAATAAACTATGCTCCAACTTTCACACACGCACACACGAGAATCACTCTCACACACACACAAGTAGGTTACAGAGTGATGAAGAATAGATTGGTTAGGTTATAAAATAGTATACAGTCTATGGAGGCTGGTAATTCAGTTGTCTTCCAGCTGAATTCGTGGTCCTGAACTTCCTGGATGGTAGATGGTCACCTGGTTCAGGGTTTTCTTCAAGACTTTGGCTTTCTCCCCAAAGTCTATGTCTGTAGAAATGATAGACATGGCTGTTTTGCAGTCTGCAGAAAGGGTTCGAAACTTATAGTATTACCTGGGGGGGGGGGGGGGGTGCGGGGGGAAGAGAGAGAGAGAGAGAGAGACAGCCCCACTGGGGTCCTGCACTGGTTCACACTCAAAGCTTGTCTGCCGTGTCCAAAGTAAACTCCAAGGTTTCACAGAGATGCACGACTGTCACTTGATGGTCTCAGTGTATTCTCTTTTTCACTTTAATGAGATTCAAGTCTCAGAATTTCAATCTCTCTCAGGTCTTATTGTTTCAATGATTACCCCTGGGGGGTCATCTGCACCAGAGTTAATGTTCCAAGATGGCATTAAATGTCTTGCTAATGAAGACGATACCAGTTAATTCATTCAACTGCCCAAGCCATTGTTCTGGATGAGGGCTGTTTAGACATGCGTCTCCACCTTGATACCTTGCAATGTGAGGGATTTCAATGCAAATTGTGATGGCTATCTCAGCTGCTGTCTTTTTAAAAGTTGAATTTATGGTTCCAGCTTTCCTTTTAAAAGTTTAATTTAGGTTACCAGCTGATGAATTAGAAATTATCATTCATCATAGGGCGTTTTCATGACCACTTGCTGTTGTTGTCTGATCCTACCAGATCTCTGCAACCTCCTCCAGTCCAACAACCCTCTGCGATCTCTGCACTGCTCCAACTCTGGCCTTTTGTGCATCCTCCACTTCCTTCATCCCATCACTAGTGGGCATGCTTTCAACCCTAAGCTTTGGAATTCCTTCCCAAACCCTCCCTACCTCTCTTTCCTCCTTTCAGGCACTCCTGAAAACTTACCTCTTTGACCAAGCTTTCGGTCACCTGCCCTAATATCCCCTTCTTTGGTTCAGTGTCAATTACTGTTTGACTCTGCTCCAGGTGAAGCACTTTAGGACACTTTAGTATATTAAAGTTGCTGTATAAATACAAGCTGTTATTGCAAAAGCAGTGCAAAGATGACTGTGGTGTCGATGTGAAATCCCACTGGGCCCTGTGGTGAGTTCACTTTCCAGTGGCGCAGTTAATGGTGTGGTTGCAGATCCACAATGTTCAAACCTCCCAGCCCTGAGCTGCCTCAGTGATGGAGACAGCACATTGCCCAGACAGAGTATCGGCATGGACTGAGGTTACACCATTGACCAGAGTAGGGGGAGCAGTGTGCTGTACTGTAGTGCAGGCCCACCTGCCTCAGCAGGGTGTCTGTGCTGAATGCAGTCATTCACTCATCAGATTGTAATGTATGTCTTACTGATAAACATTACAGCAAAATAGTGCGGAAGCTGGAAGTCAGAAATAAAAACAGAAAATGCTGGAAGCACTCAGTGCATCAGGCAGCATCTGTGGAGAGAAAGAAGAAAGGGTTAATGTTTCAGGCCGATGACCTTTCATCAGAACTAGAAGTTATTCGAGATTTAACAGTTTGTAAACAAGTGCCGAGCCCAGAAAACAAGCTATCATGGACTGTCCCCTTTGTTCTTTCCTCCTCACCTGTTCCCCTTTCCCTGCCTCTGTACTTGACTAAAAACTGTTAAATATCTAACATCATCCAATTCTGATGAAAGGTCACAAACCGGAAACGTTAACTCTGTTTCTCTCTACACAGATGCTGCCAGACCTGCTGAGTATTTCCAACACCTTCCCTTTTTATTTTGCCTGATAAACATGTTTGTATCAAGGCATTTTTCTACAGCCCTGTCCAATTAAAAACACCGCTGAAATGTAGCTGAAGCAAGATTTATCGAAACTGTATATTGAGAAACAAAATGAAAGGGCCAGTTCATTTCTTTAGCAGCCTGGGCTGAAATGAACGGCATTGATTTCATGCAAATACATGGGCTGGATTTTATTGGCGGCCCCCGAGATAGAGACCAGTCCTATAATTTCATTTTGATTCCCTCCTCCAGCTCCTGCTGGAGATGCGAGGGGTCTCGCCATCCATCATCCCCACAGGTAATGGCATTGGCCAGGAGCAGGTCACAGGACCTTGTGAGTTTGCAGCCTCGATCCCCTGAGATGCACATGCTATTGGAACCCCTACCCCAGCTGGTAGTGCCATGTTGTGGAAGCATCCATCTGGTCACAAGTGTTAGCGGCCCTCAGTCCTGCATGGCATTGCTAGTGCTTGACCCCAGGCAGTGAGCAGCAACTGATTATTCCACATTGGAGGGCGTCACAACCGAGTCCCGAACCAATGTCGGTGCAAGCATCTGCCTTGTCCAGCCACCGTGAACAATCCCCTGACTGTTGTCATCATTTTGTATCTTCACACTCTGCCCCTTGGAGAATAGTGTGTAGCAGTGGAACAATTCAGAGGCTGATTAACAATCCGACAGGGTGACACAATTGCATTAAGACAAAATCATTTCAACTATAGTGCGACATTAGCATTTAATTGATATTGGGTTACATTTCTTACAGTACTCTCCCTGTCTCTGTGTCTCCCTCCATCTCTTTCTCTCTGTCTAATTCTCTCTCTATATCAATCTCCTTCTCTCTTTATGTAAGATCTTTGGCTCCTGCTTCTTTGCCAGCTGGTGCTAATTTCAATGTCATGCCCCAGGCCTATTCTTATTGCTTAGTGTTTGTATCCAATTTTGTATTCGTTTTTGTCGCCAGGCTTTAGTTTGTCTATACTTTAGGAGACATCCACTTGTGCAGTTTACAGGGTGAGCTATTCATCTGGACTCTTTCCCTGCTGAAATTTATTTTGTTGCACTGCCAGTTAATATTTTGGCTGCATTATGTTTGTTGGTTTATCTTTATTTTGACACTGTCCCTGACGTTAACTGACCTGAGGAGCTGGATGAATTCCCACTGGTCCCATTACCAGATGGAGCTCTAGATGCAGAGCCCAGTCCACACCCACTGCACATTGCACATTCCCTGGGGCTCATCTCATTTGCTGCCAAGTGTGCTCTGTCCCAGCACTTGATATCAGTTCCACGCAAAGCCTTCGGCCCTGTAATGCCCAATATTTTGCGTTGCTTCCACTCACAGCTCTTGCCCAGCCTCCACTCCCTTTGCCCCACCACTGATAGCCATGCCTCTAATTACCTGGGCCTGAAGCTCTGGAAATCCCTCCCTAAACCTCTTTGCCTTGCTCTTCCCTTCAGCTCCTCCTTAAAACCTATCATGTTGACCGAGCTTTTAGTCACCTATCCGAATATGTCCTTCAACTAGCTGCCAAATTCTATCTGGGCTCTGCAATGTTAAATCACCAAACCAAGACGAAAGTATCTAACTAATGGAATTCCAGACTCGGTAAAATTTTCATGTGACGGTTTTCTTTCTTCTCTACATTGAGATTTAAATCTCAAAACCAATGAAGGAATGGAATGAGGCAACACAAGTGGGATTTCGTTCTTTACGATACTCCTTAAAACCCAGCTCTTTGACCAAGCTTTTGGTCTTCTGTCCTGATATCACCTTATATGGCTCGGTGTCAAATTTTGCTTGATAATGTTCCCGTGAAGCACCTTGGGATGTTTTACTATGTTAAGAGAGCTATATAAATGCAAGTTGTTGTTGTTGGCATTAGTCCCTGGGAGTGGCTGCTCCTCTTTCCTGGTGATCTTGGACAACAGATGAGGTCCTGTTTTTGTTTTCAGCTTCAGAAAAAGTTCAAGTTGCTCTGGGATCAATATTTACTGCAAAATCCGCCAAACCAGACTTGGATATTGGAATATAGAGTAAAGTTTCAAAATTTGCCCAAGGTACCAAATTTGGAGGAATGGCAAATGGTGAGGATGATACAAATCAACTTCAAGAGGACATAGACAGGCTAGCAGAATGGGCAGATAAGTGGCAAATGGAATTTAATACAGAGAGGTGTGAGATGATGCATTTTGGCAGAAGGGATGGGGAAAGGCCATATAAATTTAATGGCACAGTTGTAAAAAGTGTGCAGGGACAGAGGTACCTGGGGGTGCATGCGCATAGATCCTTGAGGGTGGCAGGACATTTTGAGAAAGTAGTTAGCAAAGCATATGGGATCTTGGGCTTCATAAATAGAGGTATCGAGTACTCAAGCAGGGTAGTTATGCGGAACCTTCATAAAGCTCTGGTTAGGCCACATTGTGATGGAGTCCACAGTCAGCTGGAACAGAGGGGGAGGATGTGCAAGCTGTTGTCTCAACAGATGACTTTTCAAATATTCTCTTAAGTGCACTGACCCTGGTTTCAAAGCTTGATATTTTTTCTGAGAGAAACCCTAACGGAAAGGGAAACTAAAACTGAAACAGCAACTGTAACTGAAACTAAAACTTCAGGTTTCTGGGGAAACTGAAACTGGTTGGAACCAGATTAAAGGACACAGAGCCATCCAAACTCAGATCATGCAGGAGCGTTGTGCCAGCAGGCTGAAGAAAGTGAAAGCTGGATCCAGGAGCTCTTTTTGTTACTTAAAGTAACTAATTAGCCAAACCTGATCATACAGTGCACAGGGTTGTCACTGAAGGGCTTGGATAATGGTAATACTGGTGGATCCACGCCATCAAGACTGTCTTGAGAAGAGCTGAGGAGGTTGCAGAGGAGTCCGCCATTTTGGTGAAGACTGTACCTGCGGAGTTTGGGTTGAAGGGGAACTTCAATCGGATAAGAATTGGTGACTACCTCTTGGAAGAAAGGAGCTGGAGATCTACCTGAGGAGGTTCAGAACTTTGAAGAACTCTGTGGCTGTAATTGGTGCCATATACGCTGAGTGGACTGGCCAGTAAATCCATGAGATCTATCTGACAGTTAATGAGTAATTCATAACATATGCATATTGACTGTAATTTGTCCATTAATTCATGTTTAATTTATCTTGATTTTGGTTTGATTGTTAGAGTAAAAGTTATAAAGGTGAAATCTTTCCATTTGTTTTTTTATTGGGGTCGTTTGGTAAATTCAGTTCCACGGGGAACACAACAAGAGTACTCTCACCTTTACATGGTCCATCTCCGACACTTCACTTCCCTTCCTCGACTTCTCTGTCTCCATCTCTGGGGATAGGCTGTCTACTAATATCCATTATAAGCCCACCGACTCTCACAGCTACCTCGACTACACTTCTTCACACCCTACCTCCTGTAAGGACTCCATTCCATTCTCCCAGTTTCTCCGTCTCCGACGCATCTGCTCTGATGATGCTACCTACCATGACGGTGCTCTTGATATGTCTTCCTTTTTCCTCAACTGAGGATTCCCCCCCACCGTGGTTGACAGGGTCCTCAACCATGTCTAGTCCATTTCCCGCACCTCTACCCTCACCCATTCCCCTCCCTCCCAGAACCGCCGACAGGGTTCCCCTTGTCCTCACTTTCCACCCCATCAACCTCCATATCCAAAGGATCATCCTCCGCCATTTCCGCCACCTCCAGCGTGATGCCACTACCAAATGCATCCTCCCCTCCCTTCCTCTGTCAGCATTCCGAAAGGATCATTCCCTCCGTGACACCCTGGTCCACTCCTCCATTACCCCCACCACCTCGTCCTCTTCCCATGGCACCTTCCCCTTCAATCGCAGGAGGTGTAATACCTGCCCACTTACCTCCTCTCTCCTCACTATCCCAGGCCCCAAACACTCCTTTCAGGTGAAGCAGCAATTTACTTGTACTTCTTTCAATGTAGGATACTGTATTCGCTGCTCACAACGTGATCTCTTCCACATTGGGGAGACCAAACGCAGACAGGGTGACCGCTTTGCGGAACATCTCCACTCAGTCCGAAAGCTTGACTCGCGAGCTTCCGGTTGCTTGCCATTTCAACACTCCCCCCTGCTCTTATGCTCACATCTCTGTCCTGGGATTGCTGCAGTGTTCCAGTGAACATCAACGCAAGCTCGAGGAACATAATCTACCGATTAGGCACACTACAGCCTGCTGGACTGAAAATTGAGTTCAATAATTTCAGAGCATGATGGGCCCCCCACCACCCACCCCCCCCCCCCCCCCACTCCCCCCACCGTTTTACTTTTATTTTTAGTTATTTTTTCTTTTTTCTTTTTTATATTAATTTTTTGTGTTTATTTTATTTTATTTTATTTCATCTTAGTTTGTTCAGTTTGCTTACCCACTTTTTTTTTCATGTTTGTACTTGTGGCTGTTCAATTTTCAGTCCGTTAACACCCTATCTGTACCAATGCTTTGTCTTACACCATTAACATATTGTTTACCTTTGCTCCATGACCTTCTGGTCAGCTATTCTGTGACCTTGTCCTATATACACCTACTCCTTTGTTATCTCTTGCCCCACCCCCGCTTTACTTTCTTATAACCTTTCACATTTCTAATATTTGCCAGTTTGGAAGAAAGGTCACAGACCTGAAACGTTAACTCTGCTTCTCTCTCAACAGATGCTGCCAGACCTGCTGAGTATTTCCAGCATTTCTTGTCTTTATTTCAGATTTCCAGCATCCGCAGTATTTTGCTTTCAGTATAACAAGAGTATTGTGTCCAGTTTTGGTCATCACATTTTAGGATGGATGTGAGGGTCCTTGAGAGGGTGCAGAGGAGATTGACCAGAATGGTTCCAGGGATGAGGGATTTTAGCTGCAAGGTTAGGTTGCAGGAGCAATGAAGATTGAGGAGAGATTTGATTGAGGTTTGACTGTTTGAGATAAGGTATACAAAAAAAGGTGTTCCCATTAGCTGATGGTACAAGGACTAGGGGACACAGATTTAAGGGTTTGGGCAAAAGAAGCGGGGGGGTGGGGTCGTCTGTGAGGAAGAACATTTTTATGCATGAGTGGTAATGAGCTGGAACTCGCTGTCTACGAGGGTGGTGGATGCGGTGACAATGAAATTGAATGGGCATTTGAGGCAAATAAACTGCAGGGCTACAGGGATAGAGCGGGGGAATGGGACTGATTGGATTGCTCTACGGAGAGCTGGAATGAATTCAATGGGCCAAATGGCCTCCTTCTGTGCCATAATGACTCTCTGGGCTAGATTCTCAAAACGGGGTTGGGAACCCGACGTCCGGAACATTCTGGGTCCTGATCCTGTGCCTCAACTGTGCCGCTCCCGCGAGACTGTTTTGAAATGTTAATGCCCTAATTGGGCAGGAGGTGAGCTCAGTGCCCAAGTAGTGGCACTGAACGTCTCCAGGAGGCAGGAGCTGCCTGCAGAGCTCAAGCGGCAAAGGCAGACGGCAGCCATGATGGGGCCTGATGCTGCCTTGCTGAAAAAAGCTGGCAGTTCCTTAGAGGGCCAGCAGCATAAAAAGAATAAGACTGTGTTCAAGCATCCAAAACTGAGGCCCACTATGAACCTGACAGTTATGCACTAACATGCGCCAGACTGCTTGGGTTTGCTGGAATCCCATTTGAAAATTGCAGTCCCGACCTCCCTGGCCCTTATCGAGTGTCTCTAGGAGCTTAATGGGCTATTAATTGGAGGTGAGCAGGATCCCGTACCCTACCCCTGCCCTCACTTTAAAAATTGTAGCCTGTCCTGGAGGCGTTGGGATTCAGAGATGCCCTCCGCAACTGCAATTTTTAAATCGCGTCCACATCTGGTCCCCACTGGAAAAGCAAAGGCCGATGAAAACTGACCAAACTTCCCCTCACCTCGAAAAATACACATAGTTTACATCAACAATAGAAAGCGGAGAGCCCACGCGAAACTAAACAGAAAGAACAAATCTGTATTTATTTAACACCTTTCATCACATTTTGCTGCAATGCAGGAAGCCTGGCAGTCAATTTATGCAGAGAAAGCTCCCACAAACAGCAATGTAATACTGGCCAGATAATCTGTTTTAATGATGCTGGCTGAGGGATAGATATTGGTTGGGATGCCAGGAGAACTTTCCTGTTCTTCAAACTTTAATAGCCACCTGAGAAAGCTTTGGTTTAGCATCACATCTGAAAAAGAGAACCTCTGAAAGTGCAGCACTCCTTCAGTACTGCACTGGAGCATCAGTGTAGATTTTATGCTCAACTTTGTGGAGTGGGGCTTGAACCTACAAATTCAGAGGTGACACTGCTGCTCACTGGCCCATGGACAACACTACATGAATTGCAACTTGTTAAACTCCATTCAACATAGCAAAAATCCAGTGGGATTTGAATTCAACCTGATGTGGGGAGCAATGAGGAAGTTTCTAACTGGAGGCCAGGCACAGGGAGAGGGAACACGAGAGGCAGTGTCTTCTGTCATTATTGTATGTGTGGGCTTGAGTATTAGGGAATATATGGTACTTGGAAGGGAAACTGAAAGTAGCTTTGTACTTGGGGAAAACACCTGACCTGGGGTTGTTGTGAGGTCAGGTAAGCATATGCTCCTGTAGTGAGCAGCAGTAAGCAAGAACTCTACAGAAATCTTTTTATTAAAGCTTTTTAAATCTTTGTTAAAGTTAAATCTGTGACTTCAAGTGTGATTCTTCAGCCTGAGATTCCAGAGGTATTCTGGGCATCTCCTGACGAGAGAGTGGCAGTACCATAGTCTTGATGGTAGGTCTACTATCATATATTGGGAGGAACTTGTAAAGAAGGACAGACACCAAGATGGCCAGACCACATGTTTAGTGATGTCGTCACACTCATAACATAGGAATACATTACACTGCTTCCCCCTTTTAAACTTTTTTTAATAAACCATCTACAGGTACACTATACAACTTCAAAAACAAACAAATCTTTGAGAATATGTACACATGGCAAAATAACGACTGACTTTTTCTTTAAACGATATCTATAAATCAAGTTTAAAAACTGGTTTACGAAGTCTTCCTGATCTTCTCACAAGTTTTGGTGTAGAGTCAGGTTCTGGACTGTTTGCTTTCAGTTCAGGACTTACAGAAGATCTTGTTTCTTTTTCTGAAACTGGTATTTCAGACCCCGACGTCTAAACTGGTTCACACGCTGGAAAAAGTTCATTGTCAGGTAGGTCATGCTCAAGTTTTGGATCATCCCTCACTTGGATCACGTGATCTACATGAACATTTTGAAATTGTTGAGTCGCCCATGACCATGGTTGGAAAGGAGTTTTTGGTGCCTTGTTCCTGCAGTTTTAACAAATGGTACATTTGCTAACCAATGATTCTAGATCACCTACAGCAGGCTGATAAACCAAGTTTCTGGCTATGGATTTCATGCTAAATATATCAGTGTGTTCAGTATGAAGTTCTGCCAGAATCTTGACTCTTAAAGAACTATATACTGGCACTCCGTGACCCCACTTAATGCATTCCTGGTCACATGACAACTCATTATGTCGACTGTGGAACAGTTTCAGTTCCTCATCTGTACACCGGTCAAACCCTGTCCAACCATTCCAAGTCTGTTTGTAGACTCTTTTTAAAACTTGGTCTTTCTGAGTTTCAGCTGCAATTTCAGTTGAAGTGATTGGAAAGTCCTCATCCACAGCTGCTATTGTGAAGATTGCACCTTCACAGCCAACTTCTGAGTCTTTATATGGCAAACGTGACGGTGTGACAGCTGTAACATTCTCCTTTGAACTATGATATTCAATGTTGTAGTGAGAGACGTACAGCCCACTGCTGCATCCTTGACACTGCCATTGTCAGTATTACAGACTTTGGACCAGGAACTAGGGGGTTTATGATCTGTTACTAGTGTAAAGTTTCTACCCAACAACATTTTGATTCCGAAGGTGATTCCAAGCGTTTCCTTTTCTACTTCCATGTAGTTGCATTCACTCTTGGTCAGAGTACGCGACATAAATACTATGGGCTTCTCTTGACCATCATCCATGACATGACTAATCACTGCTCCAACTCCATAGGTGAAAGCATCATAGGCTAGTTTCAGGTCATGATTTGTGTCGTAATGAACGAGTAATGCATCACTGGACAAGCTTCTCTTACATGCATCATTAGTATCTTGTTGTGCTTTAGCCCATTCCCATTTCACATCTTTCTTCAACAACTCATGTAACGGAGCTAACACTGTGGCAAGCTCAAGCAGAAATAGTGAGTAGTACTGGACCCAGAGATCGGCAATGTGTCCATGCATGGATACCAGTGTCCGTTGTTAAAGTTTTGAGGCCTGTGACTGGTAATTTCAGGGATGAGAAATTCCATATCGCTTCTTCTTCCGGACCAGTCCGACTTTAAAACAAAATCGCAGCTGTCAGTTTCACAGCACTTCCGAACCTCGGACAAGTCCAGGGTTTCCCGGCAGTTCCGATTTTTTTTTAAGACCTGCAGAAAATCGCAAACTTGTCCGAGGTTTGGAGGCGCTGACACTGCTCTAAGCATCTGTCAGCTGTGAAACTGACGGCTGCGATTTTGTTTAAAAACTGACCAACCACAAAGCTGCTCAGCTGAGAGTTCCCGCTCTCTGCAACTGTCAGAGACAGAGAGAAAGGGGGGCAGAGAGAGAGAGAGAGGGGACAGAGAGAGAGAAAGGAGGGAGAGAGAGGGGGCAGAAAGAGAGAGGGGCGGGGGAAGGGAGAGGGGAAGAAAGAGTGGCAGATAGAGAGAGGGGGAAAGAGAGATGGAGCAGAAAGAGAGGGGGAAGTGAGAGAGGGGGAAGGGAGAGGGGGTAGGGAGACAGTGAGGGGGGAAGAGAGAGTAAGGGGGCAGAGAGGGAGAGAGTGTGGGCAGAGAGAGAGAGTAGGCAGAGAGAGAGAGTGGCAGAGAGACAGTGAGGGGGCAGAGAGGGTGGCAAAGAGACAGTGAGGGGGCAGAGAGAGGTAGAAAGGGGGCAGAGAGCAAAAGGACGACACAGAGAGACGGGGACCACACAGAGAGGCGGGAACACAAATGGAGGAGGAGGAGAGAGAGAAACACAGAAAGAGAGACAGAGGCAGACAGACAGAGAGAGAGAGAACAGGGAAAGAGAGCGATCAAGATGGATGTCTCTCTCTGGAATGCTCCACATCACTACAATTGTGCAGGCAAACATTGACTACATGTGCAAGCAAAAAAATGCCAGGTGTCTCACTAAATCCGTGTCCAACATAGTGACCATAAAGTAAGTCAATAAATTAGTCTTCTCATTTAAAGCTCCTTCACAAAAATGTGCATTTGTTGTTTTGATTAATAGTAAGATAAATTTTTAATGCCTTGATCGTTCCAAAATTGTCCACCATCCCTAATGTTAAGACAAACATTGTAATGTGGCCCTCATGCTTCAAGCCTTTAACCTTGTATTTTAAAATAACCTACCAGCAAAAGGAATAACAAAACTAACTCGCATTGGCATTACATACTATTTTGCTTGATCACTGGCTAATACAGTTGTGCTGCTCTCCATTGATATTTGTATGCTTAGCTACTTTATTTATAGGGGGAAATGTGTTTTAAATTGGACTGTGTTTCGATGGCATTCGATTGGCTGTATACTTTACATACAGATTAATTGACCCCCATGTCCGTGGCTGAGTCAATAATTTTGTCAAATGTCCATGGTGCAACATGTTGGTGCCTATCCCTGATTGGACCATGACTAGAAAAGATCTAAGCTCAGCCACATCATTTGGCTTTGGGGCACTGACTAGAGCCTCTATCTTTTCTTTCACTGGCTGTAGTCCTTTTTCATTGATTTTCAAGTCAAGGTACATGATCTCAGATTGCATGAAAGCACACATGCACCTTTTCAACTTCACATTGTGATTATTAAGCCTTTTTAACATATGAGTCAGCCAAATCAGAACATACTCACCGAAGCCAGTGTAGTCGGGTAGTTGAATCAGATGGACACTAGGACCCTGCAGAATCCATTTAACTGAGTGCAGCTACAAGTTTTCAGAAAAAGGAGGCTCAACACAATCTAGTTGAAAATCTTCACCATCCTAGCAGGTACCCCCCTGGGAGCTAACTTATTTTGCTAATTGTGATCACTATTGCCTTTTGCTGCAAAAATGTTGCACTTTAATCCCATCCTTGTTGTCAAAATCTGTTATATATTGGGAAGAACTTGTAAAGGACAGACACTAAAATGGCCAGATTATATGCTTAATGACATCATCAGGTAACAGCCCCGACAAACAAATTTCTCTGCAGCACCTGTGGAAGAGCCTGTCACTCTAGAATTGGCCTTTATAGCCACTCCAGGCGCTGCTTCACAAACCACTGACCACCTCCAGGCGCCTATCCATTGTCTCTCGAGATAAGGAGGCCAAAGAAGAAGAAGAGGGCACTGGGCATGCTCACAATGTAGGAATACATTACAGTCTCCGTCCCCTCCCTCCACTCAGGAAAAGAAAGAGCAGGAATAATTGATTAAATCTTTTCTTTTTATCTTACCCCAATTTTCTTCTCTCTTCCTCCTTTAAGGAATGTTTGGCAAGCCGGTGGGGAGCTGGGGAAGGATCCCATAGAATCATAGAATGGTTACAGCACAGAAAGAGGCCATTTGGCCCGTCATGTCTGTGCTGGCTCTCTGCAAGAGCAACTCACCTACTCCCACTCCCTCGCCTTTTTCCTGTAGCCCTGCAAATTTTTTCTCTTCAGGTGCCTATCCAGTTCCCTTTCGAAAGCCATGTATGAATCTGCCTCCACCACACTCTCAGGCAGTGCATTCCAGATCCTAACCACTCACTGTGTAAAAACATTTTTCTTCATGTCGTTGTTGCTTCTTTTACCAATCACCTTAAATGGGTGTCCTGTGGTTCTCAACTCTTCTGCCAATGGAAACAGTTTCTCTTTATCTACTCTGTCCAGACCCCTCATGATTTTGAACACCTCCATCAAATTTCCTGTCAGCCTTCTCTTCTCCAAGGAGAACAGCCCCAGCTTCTCCAATCCACCCACGTAACTGACGTTCCTCACCCTTGGAACCATTCACATGAATCTTTTCTGCACCCTCTCTAATGCCTTCACATCCTTTCTAAAGTGTGGTGCCCAGAACTGGACACAAACTCCAGTTGAGGCCGAACCAGGATTTTATACAGGTTCATCATGACTTCCTTGCTTATAAAGCCCAGGATTCCATATGCTTTATTAACCAATTTCTCAATCTGGCCTGCCCCCTTCAATGATTTGTGCACATATATCCCCAGGTCCCTCTGTTCCTTCACCCCATATAGAATTGTATCCTTTATTTTACATTGCTCCTCCTCGTTCTTCCTACCAAAATGAATCACTTCACACTTTTATGCATTAAATTTCGTCTGCCACTTGTCTGCCCATTCCACCAGCCTGTCTATGTCCTTTTGAAGTCTATCACTATCCTCCTCACAGTTCACAATAGTTCCAAGTTTTGTGTCAGCTGCAAATTTTGAAATTGTGTCCCGTACACCCAAGTCTAGGTCATTAATGTAGATCAAGAAAAACAGGGGTCCTAACACCAACCCTTGGGGAACCCTACAATATACCTTCCGCCAGTCCGAAAAACAACCATTCACCACTGCTCTCTGTTTCCTGTAACTCAGCCAATTTTGTATGCATATGCCTACTGTCCCTTATATTCCATGGGCTGTAACTTTGCTGACAAGCCTTTTGTGTGGAACTTTATCAAATGCTTTTTGGAAGTCTATGTACACCACATCAACTGCACGACCCTCATCAACTTTCTATGTTAATTCATCAAAAAACTCGAGCAAGTTAGTTAAACATGATTTGCCCTTAACAAATCCGTGCTGGCTTTCCTTAATTAATCCACACTTGTCCAGTGACTATTAACTCTATTAACTTTGTCCCGAATTATCATTTCTAAAAGCTTTCTCACCACCGAGATTAAACTGACTGACCTGTAGTTGCTGTGCTTGTCCTTATACCCTTTTTTGAACAAGGGTGTAACATTAGCAATTCTCCAATGCACTGGCACCACTTCTATATCTAAGGAGGATTGGAAGATTATGGCCAGTGCCTCCGCAATTTCCACCCTTACTTCCCTCAGTATCTTTGGATTCATCCTCATCTAGTGATTGTCAACTTTAAGTACAATCAGCCTATCTAATACCTCTTCTTTATTAATTTTTAGCCCATCCAATATCTCAACTGTTTACTGTTTATCCTTTCCATTGCTAACCTAAACCTTATGATACAATGATCACTGTCCCCTAAATGTTCCCCTACTGTCACTTGATTCCCTTGACCCACCTCATTCCCCAGAACCAGATCCAGAAATGCCTCCTTCCTCGTTGGATTGGAAACATATTGATGTAGAAAATTCTCCTGAACACACTCTTGCTTCTCTCTGCTCTTTACACTGTTTCTCTCTGTCTATATTAGGATAATTAAAGCACCTCCATTATAACTACTCCATAATTCTTGCACCTTTCTGTAATTTCCTTGCAAATTTGTTCCTCTATATCTTTCCGACTAGTTGATGGCTCATAGAATACACCCAGCAATGCAATGGTCCCTCTATTGTTTCTTAGCTCTAACCAAATAGATTCTGTCCTTGACTCCTCAAGGATATCCTCTCTCTCCAGCCCTATAATGTTCTCCTTAATCAATACTGATACCCCTCCTCCTTTCATTCCCTCCCTATCATTCCTGAACACCATGCATCCAGGAATATTTAGTACCTAGTCCTGTCCTTTTTTGAGCCAAGTCTCCATTACTGCCACAACATCATTTTCCATGTTGTTATCTACGTCTGCAGCTTTCCAACCTTATTTACCACACTCCACACATTCATATACATGCACAATAAACTCAATTTAGACCTTACTACATTCCCTCTTACTCTGTTCCCACCTCATACTTTACTATTTCCTACTCTAGTGCTATCTGTCTCTCCCAATTCTCCGTGCATCTTGGTTTTCTTCTCTAATATTACCTCCTCCTTCCCACACCCCTGCCAACTTAGTTTAAACCCTCCCCAATGACATTAGCAAACTTCCCCACAAGGACATTGGTCCTGGCTCTGTTCAGGTGCAACCCATCCAACTGGTACAGGTTCCATCTCCACCAGAACCAATCTCAATGTCCCAGGAATCTAAAGCCCTCCCTCCTGCACCATCTCTCCAGCCATGCGTTCATCTGCTCTAACCTCCTAGTTCTATACTCACTAGCATGTGGTACTGGGAGTAATCCGGAGATTACTACCTTTGAGGTCCTGCTTGCTAGTTTCTTTCCTAGCTCCCTAAACTCTGTACCTTTGTCGTTAGTACCGATATGGACCACGACCACGGCCTGGTCACCATTTCCCCTCAGGGTGCTCTGTAGCTGCTCAGTGACATTCTTGACCCTGGCACCAGGGAGGCAAGATACCATCCTGGATTCACGCCTGCAGTCGCAGAAATGCCTGTCTGTTTCCCTAACTATGGAATCCCCTTTCACTTTTACTTTTCCAAGTTTCCTCCAGCCCCCTGTACAGCTGAACCAGCCATGGTGCTGTGGCCTAGGCTCTGGCTGCACTCCCCAGATGAGCCATCACTCTCACCAGTATTCAGAACGGAATACTGGTTGGAGAGTGAGGTGCATTCAGGGGACTCCAGCACTACCTGCCTGGTCCTTCTTGACTGCCTGGTGGTCACCCATTCCTCTCTGCCCGCACACCCTTAAGCTGTGGAGTGACCACATCTATAAACGTGTCATCCACAAAACTCTCAGTCTCATGGATGTGCTGAGTGAGGCCAGCTGCTGCTCAAGCTCTAAAACCCGGAGCTCGAGCTCCTCAAGCTCACGACACTTCCTGCACATGGAGTTGTCCAGGACACGAGAAACATCCTGGAGTTCCCACATGGAGCAGGATATGGACTCCACAGGTCTGAGATGCCCTGCCATGCCTCTGTTTATTAGACGATTAAACTTACTACTTACACATAAAAAGACTCACCAACTACTCACCAATCAGCTGTTTTTCCTGTGCTGATGTCACTGTATTTTGGAGGGGGCTTAACTAAAATGTTTTACTTAACTCTACGATTATTATCTAAAAACCTTAGATTATAATTTACTGAAAACTTCAGACTTCATTAGTGTTCTTATCCCCTATTATTTATTTTTTAACTTTATCCCCTAGATCTGATTAATTGAGCCCTGATTTTAATTACATGATAAATTATAAAATCTGCTCTAGCTTTTATACTAATGAATTGATCAAGTCTTATTTTAGATTTGATTAATTTAGATTAAATTGGATGTGTATTGTTATACTCACTCTGACTGCTTTCTGTCTCCCTGCTCTCTCTGTTGATTGTGATGTCACTCTTGATATCACTCTTTTCTCCTGTGTTTGTTTCGGTTCTGAATCTCCAACCTGTTCCCATTCCTTTATACCCAGCCTCCAATCTCTTGGCATGCTCTTTCAAGTTTCCCAGCTCTGCCAACTTCCCTCTGATAGCTAACCCAGGGGGACATTCTTCCCTTGGGTGCTGGGATAGTGAGTGAGGGGTGGGTAGTGGGGGAGGTGAGGGGAGGCTTTCTCAGTCTCCTACTGCTATCTCAGAGATCAGCAGAACTGCCATAACCAAGAGTGTAAAGGCTCAATTTCACTTGAGGCTCTACACCCATCTTCTGCCAATAATATGGTGGGAGATTCCCTGCGGATTGTGATCCTGATCTTGCCCTAACCCCAAAGCTGATACCCAAGGAGCGCTCTACCGTAAATGCCCTTCCCCCACGTAGCAACCAGGAGCAGGGACCCTTGCTTGAATTGGCCCCTCTCTAGTCCAGGGGCATTGCTAGACTCAAACCTGGAGACTTCCTGATCTCTACTGCACCAATCCACACTGGGCAGTCAATGTATCAATGACGGGGTGGGAGGGGGTGGTGTTGGGCAGTAAAATAATGAATGGACCAGAAATTGTTGGAATGATAATGGTGAGTTCATGATGCACTCTACTATTAGTGGGTAAAAAGAACCCAGTAACTTGTAGTGAGAAAGGCTATGCTGTGAGCTGTGAATTGTCACAAATTGCTGGACGATTGGCCGTAAACCTCCCGGAAAAGGCAGCTCCACATCAACCAATCATGAACGTCAAGAAATTGCTGGGCTTGAGTTGTAGATACAAATAAATCCCAGCAGAGATATTCAGGTTTGGAATGGGACCTTGCAATGCCACTCAAGCCCGGAGACCCAGAAAGGGAACAATTGAAACTCTGGCATCTCATTCTTGCAGGCAATAAGTTGTTCCTAGATGTTTTTTCAGACTGTCATTGTAATTTTTTTTCTTGCTTTTCTCTTTATCCAATCTTTCCCTCTCTTCAGTATCTAGTTTGACTCTAATCCATCCCATTTCCTTCTCCGCTGTTCGCTCTGTTTCTTTCCTGATCCTTGAATCCCATTGTTTAAGGAGATAAGACTGTTGGTCTCATCATTCACCAAGGTCCTAGCTGGCCTGTGACCTGCTGGTGGACCAGTTCTTGGGCCTGGCTAAAGCAGCAATTTGTAGGCCCAGGATGGGCGGGTCCCATGGTGGGGTTTGTCGCTCTGGCACTGGGGAGGGAGCATGCAGTCTCCACCGCTACACTTGGTGTCTTCTGTGACCGGTGAGTATTGCAGGGTATTGACTGTCTTATAGACTCTAGTAAGAACATAATGATTTCGAAAGGTTCCCTTTGTTGAGATTCTATTGCTTCTTTTTGTCTGATTGGACTATATGTTTCTGTCCTATATTACTGGTGCCCTAACAGGGGCACTATGCTGATTGTTATTTGGTGACTGTGGGGCAACTTAGTGTCACCTTTATTGGCCATCAGCACAGGCCCAGCTGCCCCATTGCCCTTGCCACGCTTGCCCTTCCAGCAATCTGTGGCTCGAGGATAATTGGAGCTGAAGGGTGAGGTAAACAATCCAACATTGGCCACTTGCCATGAGATGACCCAATCTGGCAAACTCTGCACCAATAGTTTAAAAATGGAAAACAAACAAATGGAAAATCTCAAGCGATCACCATAGAACCTCAGAAACAAAATTCATCTTATTTTGACTCAAAAAACAGTCTAGTATACTAATTCAGAGAATTCAACATCTCCAGGTAGCTGAATCATGCCATCCCCCCTCCCCATAGGCTTGTTTCGCTGACCATGTTTCAAGACACAGTTGCCTCGGCAACCATTTGGACCAGAGCTCACGAGCATCTGTCTCTGTGAGAGAACATTAGCACAGCAGAATCATGCAAGGAGGCCAATAATTGAGCAGGAAGAATAATTAAACAACTAGGAGCTCAATTAGCCAGCAGGGTAGGCAGGTCTGGAGAGATCAATATGGACCTGTCAGCAATCTCCTGCACGTGGGGCTTTGAAGTGGGGCTTTGAGAAACGTTGCTAGCCTCATGTCACAGCTTTTCTTGAGGTGATGCACTGAGCTGCTTTCCTTCGAATCCATTATTAACAACTGCTGATATGGAGGAAAGAATTGAGGGTTTTTTTTACAGCTGTTGTGAGAGAGATTGAAATTTTAACTATTGATGCGCAGAATTGAATAAATGCTTGAAAGGAAAACTTCACCATGATATGGGTAAAGAGCAGGGGAGTGGGACTAAATTGGATCGCTCTTTCAAAGGGCCAGAGCAAACATGATGGGCCAAATAGCCTCCTTCTGTGCTGTCTGATTCGAAGACCTTGGAGGGAATTTGCGGCAAGGAGGAAAGAAGGTGCAGTTTTTGGAATCTTGACTTTGCAAGGCTGCACCCCATTTTGTGACACACAATTTTGGGCAGAAGAGGGCGCAATAGACTCTCCATCCAGCATTGCGGCCAGAATTTTATGAGGCCTGTAGGGACTGGAATGGAGGCGGAGGCTCATAAAATTGCAAGGGAAGGTATGGAGTGCCTGTCGCCTTCCTGACGCCCTCAAGGCCAATTGAGGTCCTTAAGTGGCCAATCAAGGGCTACCTAAGGGCAGCTTTCTGCCTCCACTTGGGTTGCACTAATGGTGGAGGGGCTTGCTGTTGTGTGGAGACATATCCAGGTAATACCTAGCGGCCTCCTAGTAAGCTCGGGGGCAGGGGGGTGGGTCCTTCCTCTGGGGGTAATCCATGACCTACGGAAGGCCCCACCCCCAGGTGTCAATGGCCATCCCTGCGGCAAGACCCCCCCCCCCCCCACCACCACTCTCACCAATTCCCTCAACCCCTTTGCTGCCTTGACGACCCCAACCCCACTTATCTGCATCCTGGGGTGTCCTCCATGTTCACTGCTGCAGGCCTCCTGCAGTACTGGCAGTGGCCACTGCTTTCGGTGGCACTGCTGAGCTGCCTGCTTTCCGATTGGCTGGCAGCTCTGGAGGCAGGCGTTTGTTTCTTAAAGATATGGCGTCCCTGACAACGGGCAGTTAATTGGCTGCCAACTGTGGAATTCGGTCAGGGGTCTGAAACAGGGCCGTGGAGGGGCCGCACTGTCCCGCCTTCTGGTCTGTTGCTGGGACCCTGCATTGTGGTAAAATCCAGTCCATGGAGTTTGTAAAGGCTTCTTCCCACACCGTGCACCTCTGCACATTTGACAGTCTCATGATGCACCCTGGGATCTCGCCTGCTCAAGTAGACTTCCCAAAGGGAGACAATATTCCCATTTTCCATTACATTTTACTCCACGTATTATTTTGACTCACTGGGCAGCCCACCATCTTTGCATTGCTTTCCCTGCTAGTACTGACCCTCAACAGTCTTCCTGCCACTCGGCTTTAAATATTATTGCACAAAGTGGAATTGTTAGACAGTCGTTTGAATTTTCCAAATGGCATGGATTGAATAAGGAAGAGGAGATCTTGAGGGGTTAACAAGTGCAGCAACAATTGGGGCATTTTGTTGCTACCCTGGGGTCTATTTTAACAGATCTTTTATATATACGCAGCCATATTACAACACATCTGTCTTTACTGCCTTCAGACCTGTGACCTCTACCACCTAGAATGACAAGGGCAGCAGATGCATGGGAACACCACCACCTGCAAGTTCCCCTCCAAGTCACACGCCATCCTGACGGAACTATATCGCCGTTCCTTCACCGTCGCTGGGTCAAAATCCTGGATCTCCCTTCTGAACAGCACTGTGGGTATACCTACCCCACATGGACTGCTGTGGATCAAGAAGGCGGCTCAGCACCACCTTCTCAATTAGGGATGAGCAATAAATGCTGGCCTGGCCAGCGAGCCTCACATTCTGTGAATTAATTTTTTAAAACTCCACCGACAGATACTCACAGAGTTGTGCCATCTGTTGCCAGGTGACCTAGAGCTAACATCTTAATTGAAAGACAGTTTGCCCTGTAGAAGTGAAGGTTACTATGGCATGAAGCTTTCACATTACTGGGCCCTTCCAAACCACTGCAGAGTGTGCAAGCGGATGGACAAAGGGAGAATTGGGGGAGTCATATCTCGGGAGCACCTGTCACTACCTCTGGGGGTTGCTGGAGACATTAAGCTGCTGGGAACAAGATGTTGTCCTGACCTCGAGGGATCTGAGGTGTCAGAACAGCTGAGTGAAGAAGATGGAAATAATAAAAGGAGGCAATTAAGCAGAATCCCCCTCCCCCCGCAAAAAAAAATCCATGAAAAATAAACCGCAAGAATGGAGGGAAATAAATGAAAGGGGCACTGGGAAACAACATTGCTGTCACTTTGTTTCCTTGCGATTATCCATTTTCTCACACTCTATAATTGAGAGGCTCCGGTTGCCATGGAAACGCTAAACTGCAGGTTCGTGTTGTGCTTGTTATGGTGCTGTTGCAGACATTTGTGTTTGCCTTAGAATTGAGATTCAGGGAGAAGGTTCTGGAATAAGTAATTTGGCGGATAGTGAGGGTTTTCTGCCTTTTTGAGGGACGGACTGCTAACAAATCTGGTGAGCAGTGGGGTGAAGGAATCGGTGTTTGGGGGGTGTTACATTGAAATGGTAGACCTTTAGATTAGGCAATAGCTGCTCATTGGTCACATTGCTGCAAGTGCGATTGCAGACGGGAAGCTTATTCAAGTGAGTCAATATTCTCAGTACAGATGGAATAGATACAATTTCCAGTTGAGAACAGTGCACAGGCAGTGGGCCTGGTGCCAGTCTCCTGGAGCTGGGGAGCAGTCAGTCGTTGCTTGTGAGTCTAACTAGGTCCTGGTTGAGACATTACACATTAAACACCTCTTTCATTCCCCAGCCCACCAACATACAGGCTCCTCACAGTTCAGAATTTTCAGAACTCAGTCCCTGAACTTACTCAGCGTGCAGTGCTCAGGTGCCTCACTTGCCCTGGTGGCTCCGTCTGTGATTGCTCTGCGTACTGAGGAGAGTCTAAACCAGATATAACTCCACTAACTAGTGTCTCCCTATTGAGATGTCCATGTGTGCATGTGACACAAGGTCAGATATAAAAATCTCACAACTGACCAATTTATCAAGCAATTAAGAAGTCATATGGTATATTGGCCTTTGTTGCAAGGAGATTTGAGTACAGGAGTAAAGATGTATTGCTTCAAATGAAAAAGCCTTGGTGAGACCACACCTGGAGTATTGGTTACAGTTTTGGTCGCCTTATCTAAGGAAGGATATACTTGCCGTAGAGGGAGTGCAACAGAGGTTCACCAGACTGATCCCTGGGATGGCGGGATTGTCTTATGAGGAGAGATTGTATAAACTGGGCCTGTATTCTCTAGAGTTTCAAAGAATGAGAGGTGATCTCATTGAAACTTACAAAATTCTTACAGGGTGTGACAGGGTAGCTGTGTACAGGATGTTTTCTCTGGCTGGTGAGTCTAGAACTGGGGACACAGTCTCAGAATAAGGGGCAGGCCATTTAAGACTGAGATGAGGAGGAATTTCTTTACTCAGAGGGTGGTGAATCTGTGGAATTCCCTACTCCGGAGGGCAGTGGAAGCTCAATCATTGAGCATGTTCAAGACAGAAATCAATAGATTTCTGAATACTAACGACATCACGGGATATGGGGATAGTGGGGAAAAATGGCATAGAGGTAGATGATCATCCATGATCTCTTTGAATGGCGGAGCAGGCTCAATGGGCCGAGTGGCCTACTCCTGCTTCTATTTCCTATGATCAGCACCCACTTTCTAAGCTCACCCTTTCAGGTCAGAGGTCAGAGGATTGGCAGTGCAGGGGAGCAAGTGTGTGACAATAACTTTGCTGACAATATGACTAAACCCCCCCACTTCACTAAAGTCATGCCAGTTCTGGGTTTATTTGCCAGTTTTTCTCTCCGGCTAAGAGAAAAAGGGGAGAGAGAGAGAAGGGAGAAAAGCAAAGGAGGGAGAGACAAGGGAGAAAGGTGGTGAGAAAGAATAGGATTAGCAGGAAGGGAAAAATAAAAGGAGAATGGGAAGAGGGATAGATGTGAAAGGGGTGAGAGAAGGATAAGAGGGAGGAGCGAGATAAACAACACCTTATGTTTAAGGAGCGCCTTTAACATAATAAAACCTCCCAAGGCGCTTCACAGCGGCATTATAAAACAAAATATGACATTGAGCCACATGAGGAGATATAGGTCAGATGACCAAAAGCTTGGTCAAAAAGATAGGTTTTAAGGACTGTCTTCAAGGAGAAAAGCGATGTAGGGAGGTGGAGAGGGTTAGGGAGGGAATTCAAGAGCTTATGATCTCAGCAGTTGAGCACATGGCCACCAATGGTGGAGCAATTAAAATCGGGGATACTTAAGAGGCCAAAATTAGATTAACACAGATATCTTGGAGGGTTGTGGAGCTGGAGGAGATTACAGAAATAGGGAGGGGCGAGGCCATGGAGTGATTTGAAAACAAGGATGAGAATTTTAAAATCAAGGCATCGCTTGACTGGGGGCCAATGTAGGTCAGTGAGCACTGGGGTGATAGGGGAACAGGACTTGGTGCGAGTTAGGACATGATCAGCAGAGTTTTGGATGATCTCAAATTTACAGAGGGTAGAATGTGGGAGACCAAACAGGAGTGCTTTGGAATTGTCAAGTCTAGAGGTAACAAAGGCATGAATGAGGGAAAAGAGGAGCGAAGAGGAACAAGGGAAGAGAGAGAATTTCAAAGTGACTTGAGTGAGAGTGTGGGAGGAACCGTGACAGTTTCACGATCACGCAAAGATCCAAAAGAGCAATGAAGCAGAATTACTGAAACTAGAGTGTAAGGTCTGTATTATTAGCTGCTGTAATTCATGATCTAATAAGACCGCAAAGAAAAACGTGCTAAATAAAAGTCATGTATTAAACACAAGATGGTAATCATTTGAATGCAGCAACATGATGTGTTTTTAAGAAAATTGCCAGTATTTTCGTTGCCTGTAGCGTGTGTCAGACCTGGCAAAGAGCAGTCTCCTTGACTACTCCCTTTGTATGCTCAGGACATTCCCTGCATGTAGCTAGTCCGTCGCTGGATCACTACTGTGTGCAGGGTTACGCAGAGGCTCCACGGGGAATTGATGCAGTCATAAGTCCTTTCCATTATGCTTTATACTGTCTAACAGACTGCTGGTGTCTCTGCACCAATCGGTTACATGCTCCTACCTCTCTCTCTCAATCCCCTTTTTCTATTCTCTCTCTCTCTCTGCCCCCTGTCTCTCTCTGCCCCCCTCTCTCTCTCCCCCCCCTCTCTCTCTCTCTGCCCCATCTTTCTTTGCCTCCTCTCTGCCCCTCTGTCTCTCTCTGCCCTCTCTCTGTCTGCCCCTCTCTCTCTCTGCCCCGTCTCTCTTCGCCTCGTCTCTTTCTGCCCCTCTGTCTCTCTGCGGCTCCCCCCCCCCTCTCTGCCCCCTCTCTCTCTGCCCCCTTTCTCTACTCCATCTTTCTCTGCCCTCTCTCTGTCTGACCCTGTCTCTCCCTGCGCCTGTCTCTCTCTGCCCCCTCTCTGGCCCTGCCTCTCTCTCTCTGCCGCCTCTCTCAGTCGCCTCTTCTCTCAGCTCCAGCTCTCTTTCTACTCCTCTCCCTCTCTCTCTGTATCCCCTGCCTCTCTGAGCCCTGCTCTCCCTTTCTTTTTTTATGGTTTGCTCAGTCGTAAATTCTGATATTATAATGCTGAGACCAATTGCCCTGGTTACCAGCTTAGCAAGCGATGTCAGTGTGCACGCTTGTGTATCTTTATCTGTGTGTGTGTGTGTGTGTGTGTGTGTGTGTGTGTGTGTGTGTGTGTGTGTGTGTGTGTGTGTGTGTGTGTGTGTGTGTGTGCACCAGGATTTGTGTATTGATCTTTGTGACTGTTCCCAACTTTGGAGTCATATTAGACCCTGAGATGAGCTTCCAAACACATATTCACGCTTTCACTAAGACTGCCTCTTTCCACCTCTGTAACATTGCTTGACTTCACCCTGCTCAGCATTTCTGCTGCCGAAACCTTCACCCATGTCATTGTTACCTCTAGACTTGACTATTCCAAACACACTCCTGGTTGATCTCCCTTCTTCCACCCTCCATAAACTTGAGGTTCTCCAAAACTCTGCTGCCCATGTCCTAACTCACAGCAACTCCTATCATCCCTGTGCTCACTGACCTACAGTAGTTCCCAGGTTAAGAAATACCTCAATTTTAAAATCCTCATCCTTATTTTCAAATCCCTCCAGAGCCCCGCCCCACCCTCACTACCTCTGTAATCTCCTCCAGCCCAACAACCCTCCGAAATATCTACATGCATCTGGTTCTGGCCTGTTGTGCTTCCCTGATTTTAATCACTCCACCATTGGTGCTAGTCCCTACAGCTGCCTGGGCCCTAAGCTCTGGAATTCCCTTCCTAAACCTCTCTGCCTCTCTATCTCACTTTCCTTGTTTAAGACTCTCTTTAAAAACTACCTACTTGACCAAGCTTTTGGTCATCTGCCCTAATATCTCCTTAAGTGGCGCAGTGTCAAATTATGTGTTGTCATGTGAAGTGCTTTGGGAAAGTTTACTACATTAAATGCAAGTTATTATTATTGTTGTTTTGTGCATGTGTTGTGTGTACATGCATGTATATCTATATTTGCAGTGGTGGTGTAACCCTTATCACCACCTTGGTCTGGCCACCAGCAACCCCACCCCCCGCCCGTCCCCCCACACCTCTGGCACCTTCTCCTCCTTTGAGCATCTCACCTTGCTCCACCTCTCTTGCCTCTCATTTAAAATCCTTCTTCTCTGCTGCTTACCCAAGCACTGTGCCATATTTCTCACTGAGATACCTTCACTGCTGTCCTCATTTAACCTGTGCACCGAGCGACTTCTCACCCTCAGTGATTTCAACCTCCATCTGAACTCATCATGCTCTCTCTTCTCTGAGTTCACTGCTCTCCGATCCTCCCTTAGTCCCTCCCTCTGTATAAACTCCCCAACCCATATTCACAGCCATGCCCTCAACATTGCCATTTCACGAGGCTCTGCCACCTGCATCGTGTTCATCACTGATAAGGCCATCTCTGATTACTCTCTCGTATTGCTCTGCACCCATGTCTCCCTTACCCCTCCTAACTCCACCTACTTCTGTGTCCACTCCTGGAAAAACTATCTCCCAATTCACTTACAATTGCACTTTCAAAATCCCAACTCTCTAGCCTTTGACCCTCCGTTCACCACAACATTTCTGCAGCTACTGATTTGCTCAACTGCACCCTCGCCTCCACCTTTGATGCCCTAGTCCCCAATAAAGCCATCACTCTCTCTCATCCAGCCCATTCCCCCGTTACGGTCCTCATCTCTGCTCCCTTAAGTCCAAGAGATGCAGACGTGAAAGGATATGGTGGACAATTGGTTTAGCCATCCACCGCTAGATCTGGCTGGATCACATCGGGTCCTCCTCTCTTCAGCTAAAACTCCTTACTCTTCCAGGATCATCCTGGAATCCAAAGATAACCCCGACATCTTTTCTCTACTGCAAACCATCTTCTTAAACACCTCTCCTCTGTCCCCTCCATCCTCACCTCCAACAATATGTGTGAGGAGCTCCTGGACTTCTGTGTCAGAAAAGATTGGGACCATCTGATTACTGTCTCTGCCACTTCACTCCCGTCCACTGCCCTGCTGGGCTAAACTTCACCCAAAGCTCCCCCTGCCCTAACCTTCAACTTGTATCTTTCTCTAACTTTTCTCCTATCTCCCCTCATGCTCTTTCCGAGCTCATCTTGTCCATAAGACACAACTCCTCCTCCCTTGTCCCCATTCCCACTAAACTGCTGACCAATCAACTTCCCCTCCTGGCTACAATATGAGCTGATATCCTTACTGGTTCTCTTTCCTCAGGTGTTGTCCCTCTCTCCTTCAAATCTGCCGTCATCACTGCTCTCCTCAAATAACTAACCATTGACCTCTCCATCCTTGCAAACTACCTCCTTTTCCTTGAATGTGTTGTCACCTCCAAAGTCCACGCCCATCTTTCCCTGAAAGCCATGCTTGAAACCCTCCAATCAGATTTTGGCCCTGCCACAGTGCTGAAACAGCCCTCATCAAAGTCACAAGTAACATCCTATGTGATTGTGACAAAGGTAAACTAGAACAGAACCCTGGTGAAAGGTCACAGACCTGAAACGTTAACTCTGTTTCTCTCTACACGGATGCTGCCAGACCTACTGAGGATCTCCGGCACTTTCTGTTCTCATTTCGCGGTTGAGAGGAGTTTTGACAGAGATGTTCAAAATCATGAGGGGTCTATAGAATAGATGGAGAATAGATGTAGCTGTTCCAGTACAGCTACAATACTAGCATCTAACTGGTAATGTGGAAAATTGCCCAAGTATGTCCTGTAAACAAAAAGCAGGACAAACCCAACCTGGCCAATTACTGCCCTATCAGTCTACTCTCGATCATCAGCAAAGTGTTGAAGGGGTCATTGACAGTGCTATCAAGTGACACTTACTCTGCAATAACCTGCTCAGTGACGCTCAGTTTGGGTTCCGCCAGGGCCACTCAGCTCCTGACCTCATTACAGCCTTTGTCCGAACATGGACAAAACAGCTGAACTCCAGAGGTGAGGTGAGAGTGACTGCCCTTGACATCAAGGCAGCATTTGACCCAGTATGGCATCAAGGAGGCCTAGCAAAACTGAAGTCAATGGGAATCAGGGGGAAAATGCTCCACTGGCTGGAGTCATACCTAGCGCGAAGGAAGATGGTTGTGGTTGTTGGAGGTCAATCATCTCAGCTCCAGGACATCACCGCAGGAGTTCCTCAGGGTAGTGTCCTAGGCCCAACCATCTTCAGCTGCTTCATCAATGACCTTTCCTCCATCATAAGGTCTGGGGATGTTCGCTGATGATTGCACAATGTTCAGCACCATTCGTGACTCCTCAGATAATGAAGCACCCCATGTCCAGATGCAACAAGACCTGCACAACATTCAGGCTTGGGCTGATAAGTGGCAAGTAACATTCATTCCACACAAGTGCCAGGCAATGACCACCTCAAACAAGAGAGAATCTAACCATCTCCTCTTAATGTTCAATGGCATTATGATTGCTGAATCCCCCACTATCAACATCCTGGAGGTTACCATTGACCAGAAACTGAACTGGACCAGCCACATTAATATTGTGGCTACAAGAGCAGGTCAGAGGCTGGGAATTCTGTGGCGAATAACTCACCTCCTGACTCCCCAAAGTCTGTCCACTATCTACAAGGCACAAGTCAGGAGTGTGATGGAATATTCTCCACTTGCCTGGATGGGTGCAGCTCCAACAACACTGAAGAAGCTCGACACCATCCAGGACAAAGCAGCCCGCTTGATTGGCACCCCATCTACAAACATTCACTCCCTCCACCACTGACGCAAAGTGGCAGCAGTGTTTACCATCTACAAGATGCACTGCAGCAACGCACCAAGGCTCCTTAGACAGCATCTTCCAAACCCGCGAACTCTACCACCTAGAAGGACAAGGGCAGCAGATGCATGGGAACACCACCACCTGCAAGTTCCCGCCCAGGTCACACACCATCCTGACTTGGAACTATATCGCCGTTCCTTCACTGTTACTGGGTCAAAATCCTGGAACTCCCTAACAGCACTGTGGGCATACCTACACCACAAGGACTGCAGTGGTTCAAGAAAGAAGCTCACCACCACCTTCTCAAGGGCAATTAGGGATGGGCAATAAATGCTGGTCTAGCCAGCGACACCCACATCCTATGAGCAAATAAAAAAAAGAGAAACTGTTCCCACTGGCAGATGGGTCAAAAACCAAGGAGACCAATTTAAGGTGATTGGCAAAAGCACTAACGTGGACATAAGCAAAAGCTTTTTCACGCAGCTAGTGGTTAGGATCTAGAATGCACTGCCTGAGAGTGTTCTGCAGGCAGATTCAATCATGGCTTTCAAAAGGGAATTGGATAAGCAGAGAAAAAGAAAGAAATTGCAGGGCTATGAGCAATGTACTGTCTAATACTTTTTGTAGTGTGTGGCTGATTTGTTTAAATGAGTGGGCCCTTTAAATTTCTTTGCGTGGCCATGCACCTGCGGTAACTTAAAGAGGCCAACTTGTGTGCGGCCTGTGAGGGAACTTTCCAGTTGCTGCACAGCTGTGCAGCTTAGAGGGAGCATTAGCTCCAGGGAAAGTGCAGAGGAGTGGAGCTAGCTGAGTTGCTGATGCTAAGAACTGGCCTGGGCTTGATGGGCCAAATGGCCTCCTTCTGTGCTGTTATGATTCTATTTCGAAGTAAGAGCAGGGGAGTTCTCCTCAGTGTCATGACCAATATTTACCCCTCAGTCAACATCACTGAAAAAAACAGGTTATCTAGTCATTATGACATTGCAGGTGGTGGGAGCTTGCTGTGCGTGAATTGGCTGCAGTGAACTTTTACATGTCAAAAATACTTCATTGTCTGTAATGGGCTTTCGGACATCCTGAAGTAGTGATAGGTGCTACGTAAATGCAACTTCTTTCTTTCTAAGTGATTCTGCGCCCACCTGGGAATACAGCACTTAACCAGGAGCTTGAACTGGGGATGGATAAATCATGGGACAGGAAAATCCAGGAAAGTGAATACTGGCGGTGTTGGATTCTTCCAGAACCTGATTTCAAGGAGACTGCCCGGTGCTGAGTCATCCTGTATTAATGAGCTGTGTGTCAGAAGCAGAATGTCGAGCTCACAGTCATTGTACAACACAAGAAAAGTGAACTAGCTACAAATCAGAAATTAGGCCAATGTTACCTTTATATAAGTGGTTCAAAGTCAAGAATTCTGTTCAATAAGCGTTGATAAGCCGACTGCCTTTGAAATGTTTAGTCACTGCACATCGTTCCATTATTAAACCAAGGTCACGTCGCAGGCTGTCTGTTTAATTGAAAGTCTTTCTTTTGTTCTCTTTCCTGTCTGTACTTCAGCCCTGCTCTACCAGACAATAATGTCAAACAAGCTAATTCCACCCTCTATACCTTGAGCACAATAAGCTGCTGGTCATGGGCTGACAGGGAGGTGGCAGTGGGTTGGGGGAAGGGCTCGAGGATATAATGCAAAAGCTGGCACCACTCAAGAGCCACTTACAAGCACAAGATCCCCAAAAAAGCCGTAAACTGTCAGCGGGCCTGGATAACGTCAGTGGAGAAACAGAGGTCAGTCAGTCAAGGGTTCAGGTCGAAGACGTTTCCTCAGAACTGGAGAACATTACAGCATTGTAAAAGGAGCGGGGAAAAGGGGGAAAGAGGGAAACAAATACACACAAGAAAAGAAATGGAGTGAGCTGTGAAGTGCTTCGCTAGAGAACAGGCAATGGTTAGGACCTAGTCCTGAAGCCTTGGAATTCCCTCCCTAAACCCCTCTGCTGCTCTGCCTCGCTCCTCCTTTAAGATGTTCCTTATAACCTACTTCTTTGACCAAGGTTTTGGTCACTTCTCCTAATATCTCTTTGTGTGGCTCATGTCAAATTTTGTACGATAACTGTACCTGTGAAACAGCTTTGGATTTTTTGTTATTTTAAAGGTGTTATATCATTGCAGGTTGTTGTTGTTGTTGGCAGGTATGGTAGCATGGTGTTTATGTTACTGAACGGGTAATCCAAGGGCTTGGGCTGATGCTCCGGAAACATGAGTTAAAATCCCACCTCGGCAGCTGGTGGAATTTAAATTCAATTAATTAATAAATCGGGAATAAAAAGCTAGTCTCAGTAGTAGCGACCCTAAACTACTGGATTGTCATAAAAACCCATCAGGTTCACTAATGCACTTTAGGGAAGGAAATCTGTCATCATTACCTGGTCCGGCCTACACGTAACTCCAGACCCACCCCAATGTGGTTGACTCTTAACTGCCCTCTGAAATGACCGAGCAAGCCAGATAGTTGTATCAAACCACGACAGAAAAGTCGAATAAAAATAAAACCGGATAGACCACCCGGCATTGACCTAGGCACCAGAAACAACCAGCCCTGTTGACCCTGCAAAGTCCTCCTCACTAACATTTGGGGGTTTGTGCCAAAATTGGGATCCTGTTTATGTGCTGACTGCACATCCATCAGGTTCAGGATAATTACACATTGTGATCCCTGTGCCCGCTAACAATTTGTATCCATTTTTTAGCCCCCACTTCCTTCATCACTGACAGTGACAGCAGTGTGTACCATCTACAAGATACACTGCAGCAACTCACCAAGGCTCCTTCGACAGCACCTTCCAAACCCGCGACCTCTACCAACTAGAAGGACAAGGGCAGCAGATGCATGGGAACACCACCACCTGCAAGTTCCCCTCCAAGGCACACATCGTCCTGACTTGGAACTATATCGCCGTTCCTTCACTGTCGCTGGGTCAAAATCCTGGAACTCCCTTCCTAACAGCACTGTGGGTGTACCTACCCCACATGGACTATAGTGGTTAAATAAGGCAGCTCACCACCACCTTCTCAAGGGCAATTAGGGATGGGCAATAAATGCTGGCCTTGCCAGCGACGCCCACATCCCATGAAAAAAATTTTAAAAGGCAGAAGTGATATTAGTAGGAGACAAAAGGTGAAAAAATAAAAGACATGTAATCATCTGTCCCTCGATTCGAGGATGACGTCTACTCTAGATATGTACGAGACACAGAGAGGGTGATGCTGGACTCGGGCGGTAATGCAAAACAGGTAACAGTGAATTAGCAGCTCAATCTCTTTCTCATTAAAGATCCATTATCGTCCATCAAAGCTCCATTGCACCACCAAAGAATGTGAGGATAACCACAGGGGGATAGGGTCGAAACAAAAACATGAAAAACACACCCAGGAGTCCAGTGGGGGTAAAAAGCAGGTCGACACCAAGCATGCAGACCACTTCTCCTGTATGGTGTTTTAACAAGGGTTCTCCATCCCAAGCACCAACTCACTCCCTTCCACAACCCTGGAACTGCCACAGAGATAATCGGAACTTAGTTCAGGTCTGAAGTTGTCAAAGCCAATATTAAGGTTAGAGGGCTGCAAAGTAAAACGATTAGTTGCTATTCCTGGAGTCTGCATTGGAAGAGTGTAGAAGGCGAAAAGGCCAAAGACAGAGTGATCAGAGCAGGATTGGGACAAAGAATTGCAGCAACTAGCGATAGAGGGCTCGGAGTCGCACTTGGGGACAGAAAGGCTGTTTTCGGCAAAGGGATCACCTGATGTCCCTGTGTAGAGGCGGCTGGGCCCTGAGAAGTGAATATATTACAGTGGGTTGGAAGTTATAGTAAGTTGCTCTCAAATCCAGAAGGAGGGTTTGAGGTCATGGACAGTGGTGTGAGAGGTGGTGAATAGGCAGATGTTGCATCTCTTAAGCCTGCATGGAAAGGAAAGCAGGTGGTAGAGGTGATAGAGGAGTGAACCAGCATATCACAGAGGGAATGGCCCCTTTGGAATGCTAATGGACAGCATGTGATTGGTGGTGGGATTGTGTGGCAGATGGTAGAAATTGGTGGAGGGTGGGGAAGGTGAGGACCCTATCACACTTCTGTGAGGAGGGAGAAGGCATGAGGGCAGAAATACAGGAAATGGGATAGACTTAGTGAAGGGTTCTATCAAACTAGGTGGTGGGGAACACTTAGCTGCAGAAAAAAGAAGACAATTTGGCAGCTGTGGTGTGGAAGGTGACATCATCAGAGTATATGTGGTGAAGACGGAGAAACTGGGAGAAGGAATGGATTCTGTACAGAGGTCATAGAGTCATAAAGTTACACAAAACAGAAACAGGCCCTTTGGCCCATCGTGTCTATGCTGGCCATCAAGCACCTATCTATTCGAATCCCATTTTTCAGCACTTGGCCCGTATGCTATAGCGTTTCAAGTAAAGGCCTGCTCGGGTCTGCACATGAGACCCGACCCGAGCCCGACAGATCCTCATCCGAGCCCGAGACCAACCCAGCCTGAGTCCTTCCATTTTTTCCAGCGCCCGACCCGACCCGACCCAACCCGATCCGACCCAACCCGACCGTCTTGCCTTCCCTTTTTCACTTTGTTCCTTCCCTGTACAAGCTTAAAATAACTGTAACAACACCACCTTTAAAGTCCAAAAAGTAAATTAACATTAAAGTCACTTACCTGAGGTGATGATAGAGCGTGTCCGATCCGGCCTGACCTGACCCGAGCCCAAATGCCGGATCCGGAAGTACAAACCGATCCCACCCGAACCCGACACGTTGTCAGGTCCCGTCGGGTTCGGGTCAGGTACCAGGCCTTTAGTTTCAAGTGCTCATCTAAATACTTCTTAAATGTTGAGGGTTCCTGCCTCTACCACCTCTTCAGGCAGTGTGTTCCACATTCCAACCACCCTCTGGGTGAAAACATTTTTCCTCAAATCCCCTTTAAACCTCCTGCCCCTTACCTTAAATCTATGACCCCTGGTCCCGCTCAGGGAAAAAGTTTCTTCCTATCTATCCTATCAATGCCCCTCATAATTTTGTATACCTCAATCAAGTCCGCCCTCAGCCTTCTCAGCTCTAAGGAAAATAACCCTAGCCTATCCAGTCTCTCTTCATAGCTGAAATGCTCCAGCCCAGGCAACATCTTGGTGAATCTCCTCTGCACACTCTCCAGTGCAATCGTATCCTTCCTATAGTGTGGTGCCCAGAACTGTACACAGTACTCTAGCTGTGGCCTAACTAGTGTTTTATACAGCTCCATCATAATCTCCTTGCTCTTATATTCTATGCCTCGGCTAATAAAGGCAAGAATCCCATATGCCTTCCTAACCACCTTATCTACATGTGCTGCTGCCTTCAGTGATCTATGGACAAGTACACCAAGGTCCCACTGACCCTTTGTACTTCCTAGGGTCCTACCATCCATTGTATATTCCCTTGCCTTGTTAGTCCTCCCAAAATGGTATGGTAATAGAGGTATGGTAATCCAGATGGTTGAGAGCTGACAAGCTTGTAATAGATGTTGGTGGATAACCTATCTCCAGAGCTAGAGATAGAAAAGTCAAGAAAGAAAAAGAATCAGTGTTAGAAGGAGGTGGAGAGGTTTAGGCCACAGTGTGGCTCCTAGATACCTGAAGCCACAATTGTCAATGGTGAGATGAAGAGATTGGAAGATGCACAAGAGGCTAGGGTTAGAGGAACAGAGAATTTTGAGGGGTGGGTAGGGCTGGAGTGGGCTACAGGGAGATTGAGGGTGAGGACATGGAGGGACTTGAACACAAGGGTGAGAATTTTAATTTGGATGAAATAACTTTGATTTGTTTACATTAGTAAGAAGCTAAAAGTTGGCAAGATTGAGAGATAGGATAGTAGATTGGAGGAGGGAAAGAAGACTTAGTCGGGGGAGGCGGTGGTGCTGAGGGCTACAATCAGAAAGGGAATTCTGAAACAATAGAAAGTGCTGGAAATGTACGGCAGGTCATTCAATGTCTGAAAAGGGGCAACGAGGATTGTGATGTTCCGGAAGCTTCCGGAGGATTGTGATGTTCCAGAGGCTACCGGAGGATTGTGATGTTCCAGAGTTTTCCAGAAGCCATCCCTAAATGTTGGCCTTTATCTCAAGGAGATTGGAATTCAAAGTGAGGAAGTGATGCCTCAGTTGTACAGGGCCTTGGTCAGACCCTGTCTGGAGTAACTGTGTCAGTTTTGGGCACCAAACCTCAGGAAGGATATATTGACCTTGGAGAAGATGCAGCACAGATTTACCCGAATGGATACCGAGGGTTAGAGGGTTAAATTAGGAGGACAAGTACCATAGGCTTGTATTCTCTTGAGTTCAGAAGATTGAGGGATAATCTAATTGAGGTGTTTAAAATCATACAATGACTCGACAGGATAATGATAGAGAAACTATTTCCTCTTGTGGGGAATCCAGGACAAGGGAGCATAAGCTTCAATGGAGCGAAATCAGGAAGCACTTTTTCAAACAAAGACGAGTGGAAATCTGGATCTCTCTCCCCCCAAAAGGCTGTGGATACTGGGGGTCAACTGGGATTGTCAAGACTGAGATTGATAGATTTGTATTAGGTAAGGGTATTAAGGGATATGGATCAAAGACAGGTAAATGGAGTTGAGGTACAGATCAGCCATGAACCGACAGAATGGAGGAACAGGCTCGAGGGGCTGAATGGCCTCCTCCTGCTCCTCAGTTCCTTGCTGTACCTCATCCGGATTTCAGAACCAACCATTAAATAGCTCATTTCACATGTCACTGTTTAATCTTGCTGATTAACTCCTTGTCACCAAAAGATTATCAACGAGTATTTAAATGCTATTTCCTTCTGGCATATCTTGGCCCTTCATGTTACACATTGACTGGTGCCTGTCTCAACCAATGACTGAATGTTATTCTTGTGCAAACACAAATGGCCATTTTGATTTGTAGCATACTAGTTTCTCAACTAGTTTACAAAATTTGTCGACAAATATTTTCAAAAATTCCCCAATCTTGATAACTAAATAATTAAATTAAATTCCTAAAGGTCCTGTGAACCAGTCAATAAAACCTTGAACCAACATTTAAATCTGTCAGCTCTGACTTCAGGCAGCCCCATTGATCTGTAGTCATAAAGTTCCTTCTAATGGTAGGGAACTGATAATATATTGATTAGAATAACAATGGCGAGATAACTTCCTCACCACAATAACAAACACTTACATTTATATAACCTCTTCAATGTAATAAAATGTCCCAAGGTGCATCACAGAAGCTTTATAAAATAAAATTTGACACGGAGCCACATACGGAGCTTTTAGGTCAGATGACCAAAAGCTTGGTCAAAGAGGTAAGTTTTAAGGAGTGTCTTAAAAGAGGAAAGCGAGGTGGAGAGGTGTAGGGAGGGAATTCCAGAGCTTGGGGCCGAGGCAACTGAAGGCACGTCCACCAGTGGGGGAGCAAATAAAATCAGGGATGCTCAAGAGGCCAGAATTAGAGGAGTGCAGATATCTCTGAGGGTTGTGAGGCAGGAGGAGATTACAGAGATAGGGAGAGGCGAGGCCATGGAGGGATTTGAAAACAAGGATAAGACTTTTAAAATCAAGACGTTGCTTGACTTGGAGCCAATGTAGGTCAGCGAGCACAGGGGTGATAGGGGAATTAGACTTTTCTTTATTTGTTTAAGAGATGTGGGTGTTGCTGTCTAGGCCAGCATTTATTGCCCATTCCTAATTGCCCTTGAGAAGCTGGTGGTGAGCCATCTTCTTGAACCGCTGCAGTCCTTGTGGGGTAGGTACACCCACAGTGCTGTTAGGAAGGGAGTTCCAGGATTTTGACTCAGCGACAGTGAAGGAACGGCGATATAGTTCCAAGTCAGGATGGTGTGTGGTTTGGAGGGGAACTTGCAGGTAACGGTGTTCCCATGCATCTGCTGCCCTTGTCCTTCTAGTTGGTAGAGGTCGTGGGTTTGGAAGGTGCTGTCGAAGCAGCCTTGGTGCATTGCTGCAGTGCATCCTGTAGATGGTACACACTGCTGCCACTATATGCCGGTGGTGGATGGAGTGAATGTTTGTGAATGTTTGAGGACAGTCTGCCCTCCAGAGAATGACCCGTTCATTCCTACTCTCTGCTTTCTGTCTGTTAACCAATTCTCAATCCATACCAGTATATTACCTGTGCTCTAATTTTGTTTACTAACTTCTGTGGTTATCAGAAGCCTTCTGAAAATCCAAATACACCACATCCACTGGTTCTCCTTTATTTATGCTACAAGTAACATCCTCAAAAAGCTCCAACAGGTTTGTCAAACATGATTTCCCTTTCATAAATCCCCAAGTTGACTCTGCCCAATCATATCATTATTTTCTAAGTGTCCAGTTATCTCATCCTTTATAATAGATTCTAACACTTTCCCTACCACTGACTGTCACAGCCTCCATCTGCTGCTCTGGTGCATCTGTGCTGAGCTCACCAGGTTGTGTGTCTAAATCTACACGTGAATGGATACCCACTAACGCGACCCTATCTGCACTAATGGAGGGTGCAGGGGAATGATGTGAAGGTGCACCATCTGAGGAACCCTCAGAGGAGGCCAGCTGTCCCCCAGCCTCTCCAGCTCTCCACTCTTCGGCTGACTTGGACCTGCATGAGAGAACAGATCGATTGAAAGATTATGGGATTCTCATTGTGTCATTCCAACCATCCCCACTGTGGAGCTCCATGTGCCCAGTAGTCGACTCACAAGCATTATGCCTCGTGTGTGCAGAGGCACCCTTGTGCCTCTGCACTTGTCCACTCAGCCTCTTGGGTCTGCACTGTTGTCTTACCATCAGCAGTGAAGTGGCTGCCATGTTCCCTGCCAGCTCTAAGGCCTCCTCCTCCTCCATGGGGTGGGGGGGGGGCGTGGGGGTGGCGGTCAGGATGGAATGAAATGTCATCCCTTAGCCTGTTCCTTTGCGTTATGGGCTGTCTTCTCCTGCAAGCACATAGATGGACACTGTTAGCTTCCCCACACAGATGAGCACATCTTTGCTGGTGGGAGCCCAGCAGTCCATGATGGAGCCACACCAATGCCTCCAGCATGCGGCCACTCTCGAGGGACCTTGTGGTGGTCAGCACTGACAGACGGGCGCCTCTCACTGAGGTGCAGCAATGCCTCTGAAAGGACATGCTACTCCCTGATCCCACTGCTGCCAACTGGGTGGTCACAGGCTCTCCACCAAATGCACCCTCTTGTGTTACCACATGCAAGGTCCAAAGGGAAAGGAGGTATGGAGTACGCACCTTGCAGAATGAATAATGTCATTGACACGCTTGAAGCAATGGATCCAGGCTCTAGGGATGACCCCGTGGCTGCTGATCTCCTCTGCAGGCTTGCTTGGTCAGGTGGGCCACTCTCCTCTTCCCATTCCTAGGGAAGAGGACCTTCCACCTTGCCCTTGCAGGCTGGAGGAGAACCTGCAGCTAGGGAGGCATCGCTGAACCATGGGGCCACCCAGGGTCTTCCTTCTGCCATTGTGACTGCAGGTTTCCTTTAAAAGTTCACCTGTCCAGGCAGACAGGCAGTTAGCAGTCAATGGCAGGCAGTTGTAATGAGTTCTCTTATGTTGTCTGATGCAACATAAATGAGATGCGTGGAGTCCAGATTGTTGAAGATCTCAAACAGGTTTATTACAGCTAAACACAGTATTGAACTAACTATTTACAGAACCTTACTCTAGGTGTTACAGTTGCTGAGTTACCCAGGCTTCGAGTCACATGACTACATCCTGGCACTTAGCTCATAGCATTCGAAGCTCTTAAAAGGATATCACTGTTAAAGGTAATCACACAACATGCCCCTTCTTTCCAAAGATAAGTCTCGTATGCTAAAAGTAAAACTACATAAAATTAGATAACGTCAAAATTATTTACTGCGGTATAAAGATTATGAACTTTACACGTGCAGAAGCTTAATAGTCCACATAGTATTTCGATGGTTTGACAACTCTTGCTTAGAGAATTTGTGTCTTATCTGTTGCTGTTTTTTTCTGAAGTTTCTCCCTTTCTGCATTCAGTCTCTGTTGCTCTGCCTTCAGCCTGCTAACATACTCTGTTGCTTGTCTCAGGATGACCATTTTTGAGATCTTGTCATTCTTGGAAAGTTCAGGTACCTCATCTAGAAGAGCCAACAGACAATGTTTCAACTCATTCCTCCTCTGCCTCTTAAGTACATTGCATGTGTCCTTCGCCTTTCCTCGTTCTCCGCATCTGAACGCCTGGGGTTCAAGGTCGAGGACTTGTTGGGGGAAGAGTACTTGGTCTCATGGAGATACCTGTCCATTCTGACTTGTTGTGGTGCTGGCGGTTCTCTAGCGAGCAGAAGTGAAGGTGCAGCATCGTTGTGCTGTTTTTGGGTTTCCAGACTGCACCATTTGATGCTGGTCAGAGTCTGCGAGCGAGTTCCGGTCCTTGGAGTTTTCCCTTTGGCAATGGTCACATGGATAGTTATGATATTGAGGTCCTTACATGCTGGTAGTCCTGCAACTGCTGGTCTGCTCGTGTTTACAAGGTAGAATATTTGTGGTTTCCATGCCAACTTTCTATAGCTGCGTTGCATTGTTAGTGTGCCACTGCAAGGAATGGTGAGCCGTTGTATGCAGATAGCTTGGGAGTTGTCAGTTGTGTCATTGATTTCCAATGACTCCGGTACATATCTTTGAGGATTCGGACTGATATTTGCACTAGCACCAGTGTCAATCTTGACCGAGTGTATGTTTGCCAGCTTTCTTGGAACACGTAATGTCAATAGTGGCAAAAGCTTCCAGTTGTTTGACTTTGTCAACGTGATGTGTCAGGTTCACAATGTGAAACGTCTGTTTGTCTTATGGCTGAGAATTACTTCTCTCTGAGTCTTGATTCAGGTCTGTTTCACTGTGGAGTTCCTTTATCAGCTTGCATTTATACAGGTCTCTGGCGCTCTCCTTGCTGCTGTTGCCCTGTTGCTGCGCCCTGTCGTCTGTTTGCTTGCGTCCTACTCTGACTTCTGGCTGCTTCTTTGGAGCCAGATTTCTTGCATATGCAGGTCCAGTGTCCTTTTGCACCGCAAACCTTGTACAGGTCACGAAATGCAGGGCAATATCGCTGTGAGTGGGACACACCACACTTACCACACAGCTTGCTTGCTCTTTTCGACCTGGTTATCATGCTGATACTGTTGGCTGCCCCTAGTGCTTGCAGGTGCTGTTCTCCAGCTACAATGGCTTCATATTTCCTGCCATCTTCAAGCAGTGCCTCAATGCTGTGACCTTTCTTTTTCCCCAAGAGAGCTTTCTGAAATGCTTCAATGGGTGTTGATCAATCACTAGCTCCACTAGTCGCTCTGACAGCTCAGTTTCACAGAATCACACAGTCACAGAATTGTTACAGTGCAGAAGGAGGCCATTCGGCCCACCGTGTCTGCACCAGCTGTCTGAAAGGGCAACTCCCTCAGTTCCATTCCCCTGCCTTCTTCCCATAACCCTGCACATTCTTCCTTTTCATATAGCTGTCTAATTTCCTTTTGAATGATTCAATTGAACCTGCCTCCACCACGTTCTCAGGCAGCGCATTCCAGACGTTAACCACTTGCTGCATGAAAAAGTTTTTCCTCATGTCACTTTTGCTTCTCTTACCAAATACTTTAAATCTGTGCCCTCTTGTTCTCGATCCTTTCATGAGTGGGAACAGTTTCTCTCTATCTACTCTGTCCAGACCCCTCATGATTTTGAATACCTCTATTCTCTTCTCCAAAGAAAACAGCCCTAATTTCTCCAATCTATCTTCATAACTGAAATTCCTCATCCCCGGAACCATTCTTATGAATCTCTTCTGTACTCTCTCCAATGCCCTCACGTCTTTCCACAAGTGCGCCGCCCAAAATTGAACGCAATACTCCAGCTGAGGCCAAACTAGTGTCTTATATAAGTTCAACATAACTTCCTTGTTCTTGTACTCTATTTCCATATTAATAAAGCCCAGGATACTGTATGCTTTATTAACTGCTTTCTCAACCAATCCAGCCACCTTCAATGACTCATGCACATATACACCTAGGTCCCTCTGCTCCTGCACCCCCTTTAGAATTGTTCCCATTATTTTATATTGTCTCTGATTTTCTTCCAACCAGAATGAATCACTTCACATTTCTCTGCATTGAACTTCATCTGCCACCTGTCTTCCCATTCCACCAACTTGTCGATGTCCTTTTGAAGTTCACAATGCTTCCAAGTTTCGTATCATCTGCAAACTTTGAAATTGTGTCCTGTACACAAAGATCTAGGTCATTAATATATAAGCGGGAAAAGCAAGGGTCACAACACTGATCCCTGGGAAACTCCACTACAAACCTTCCTCCAGCCCGACAAACATACATTAACCACTACTCTTTGTTTTCTGTCAATTAGCCAATTCCATATCCATGTTGCTACCGTCCCTTTTAATCCATGAACTATAAGTTTGCTCACAAGTCTGTTGTGTGGTACTGTATCAAATGCCTTTTGAAAGTCCATGTACACCACATCAACAGCATTGCCCTCATCAACCCTCTCTGTAACCTTCTCAAAAAACTCCAGCAAGTTAGTTAAACATGATTTCCCTTAACAAATCCATGCTGGCTTTCCTTAATTAATTCGCATTTGTCCATGTGACTATTGATTTTTTCCCAAATTGTCTTTTCTAGAAGTTTTCCCACCACAAAATTTAAACTGACTGGCCTGTAGTTGCTGGGCTTATCTTTACACCTTTTTTTTAACAAGGGTGTAACATTTGCAATTCTCCAGTCCTTGAGTCTAAGGAAGACGGAAAAATTATGGCCAGTGTCTCTGCGGTTTCCACCCTCACTTCCGTCAGTATCCTTGGATGCATCTCATCCAGCCTGTTCTGAGAAGTCACATTCATTGTCCATAATAAGGCATCTACTGACAAACTGATCTATTGATTCCTGTGGCTGTTGCCTGCAGGACATCAATTCCAGGCAGTGAATTCAAAAATTCACTCTGAATTGGAGCTGATCTTCTAGCTATTAATATTTTTACAGCCTGTTTTTCGACTTCGGCTCTGTAAAGCATAACTACATACTTTGTTTGAAAAGTTGGAACTCGGATAGGATATCCATGGCTTTCCAGTTCATGCTGGGAAATTTGGTATCCATTTTCATGCTGTTCCTTTGCTTAAAACTTGCTTTAAGATTTGTTCTATGACTCTGCACTGTTTCCCCTTTTTAGACTAGCTGCTTTGATTGACAGGAGCAGATGTTTGCTGGTGCTTTGTGTTTATCTTGCTTCCAGCACTTAAGCCCGTTCTGTTTACACAGCTGTTCAATAGGCAGTTTAAAGGGGGTTTTTTTGCTAGAGTTTGTTTATGCGGTTCACGCTCGAGGGGTTTTACGAGTTATTTTACTGTGGCTTTGTAGATGAAAGCTTTGCTGTGATCGGGTTTTCCTGTGCTTTTTCTAATGGCGCCTCCTGTGATGGTGCCGACCTCGATCAGTCTGGGAAAGGATTCGGATCTTCTCCGTTTTTTTTACATGGAGCTTCTGAAAATAATCGATCTTTTGAAGGTCTTCAAAGCTTTTTTTTAAAGCAGTATCCCTCGACCGTCAGCACAATGATTTACTTGCAGCCTGTCGTTTTGAGCTCTGTCTTCTACAGCTTGAGTTAAGTTCTTTTTTTACTGTTGAGCCAGTATTTTTTTTTACTTTGTCTCTAGGAAGGATAGTTTTTAAAACTGTTTCACCCATGGTCTTGAACTTAGACCTTTTTCTTCTCGCCACAGCTGCCACCATGTAATGAGTTCTTTTATGTTGTCTGATGCAACATAAATGAGATGCGTGGAGTCCAGGTTGTTGAAGATCTCAAAGAGGTCTGGTGCCAGTTCACAAATGATCGCATCGTGGGGCCACCAGGTTGATAGAAGAGGAACAATGGTCATTTTCTAACCAAGAATTCCTCTGTTTCTACATAACAAAGTTCCAGATACCTGGAAAATCTCCATATACCTGTAATTCATCTAACTTTTGCATAAAAGCATTCTAAGGAATTCCCAGCATGCCTCATGTGATTTCCCATCAGCAAACTACCTTGTTCCCGATCTCTGTAACCTACAGCCATCCGAGATATCTGCTCTCTCCAATTCTGACCTCTTGCACCTCCCTGATTTTAATTGCTCCGGTGTTAGCAGCCGTGCCTTCAGCTGCAAAGGCCCTGAGCTCTGGAATTCCCTCCTTAACCCCCTCTGCCTCCCCTCCTTAACCCCCTCTGCCTCCCTACCTTGCTTTCTCCCTTTAAGACGCTCTTTAAAACCTGCCCCTTTGACCAAGCTTTTGGTCATCTGCCCTAGGATCTCCTTATGTGACTCAGTGTCTTATTTTGTTAATGCTCCAGTAAAGCACCTTGGGACATTTTACTACGTTACACACCATTCGGACTTGGAACTATATCGACGTTCCTCCACTGTCGCTGGGTCAAAATCCTGGAACTCCCTTCCTAACAGCACTGTGGGTGTACCTACCTCACATGGACTGCCGCGGTTCAAGAAGGGAGCTCATCACCACCTTCCCAAGGGCAATTAGGGATGGGCAATAAATGCGGGCCTGGCCAGCGACGCCCACATCCCATGAACAAATATAAGGCGCTATATAAAGGCAAGTTGTTGTTGCTTAGAATTGGTTAGGTTTATATGATCAGCATCAGCTGTCCTGAGCTCACTGAGTTTTCGAGGAACTATACACTTGTCAGCTATATTAGCCCCTCACTCCAATTTGTTAAAATATCTTACAATTGAAAATACCATAACACTCAAGAGAACTCAGGGCAGGGAAGGAAGGACAGAATTATAAATATTTTTAATTTTTTGTTATCTGGGTGCCATTTTGGAAGGTTCCAGAAAGCTTGATCAAAAATCAGATCGCTTGACTCTCAAAGAGCTGAGGGTGTAATGGAGTCATCTGTTTTCTTTCAGATTCAATTGAGGACAGATCCAACAGACAGGGAGTTCTATCTTTCGGAGGTCTGCCAGCACTTTCTATCTCCAGTATTTTCTAGGTATATCCACCCCTCCCCCACATTCCCCTGGTGCTGTGTTTGATGGGCTGGGCCGTGCCTCTGCTGTTCTCACAGATTTGCTGGAACAGGAGCTGAGGTTCTGCGTCTGCAGCACAGTCTGGCTCCTTCCCAACACTGCGTAATGAGCACTGTTACTAGCTGCCGAATTCTACTGATCTGCATCACACCACCCAGCTCAGCCTGCACCATACTGAATCTCCAGACAAGCAGTAAATGTGAGCACAGAACTCCAGCAGACCGAACCCCTTCCCAATCCCATTGTTCCAAATTACTGATCCAAGTGGAACATTTAGATGCAGAACTTTCCCTCGTGCATAAAAACAATGCACCATTACACTGCCTGGCATATTAAATACGGCCAATCTATTGTTAAGTTTCAGTCCGCATGAGAGCACGTCCTCTGTTTTACATCCTTTCCAATGTTGCTCTGAATGGTGAGACAGAGAGAGATAAAGAGACAGTGAGAATGAGAAAGAGAGAGAGAAAGAGAAAGACAAAGAGAGAGAAAGAGAGAGAGAGAGAGAGGTGCAGGTAGGAGCTGGGAAATAAACACAGTTCATAAGCAAGTGAGTCAATCAGAAGTTAGGGCTGAGATCATAGGTGAATAATATTTCCGAATTACTCCAAGATCCATAACCAATATTGTAAATCCCACACATGGTGGAAAGCATTGCTCCCGGAACATCTGGGCAAACAGCTCATGCCTCCATGGAGAGAAAAGAACAATTACAGGGTCTGTCCCACCGGACTGGCAGCCCAGAGGTCGTGAGTTCAAATCCCTCTGCATCAAGTTGTGATGCTGAATTCATCGTTACCACCATCTAGAATGCTCTGTCTGAAAGGCTGGAGGAAGCAGAGGCAACAGTAAATTTCAAAAGGAAATTGGAAAAGGAAAAGCATTGCAGTGTTATGGGAAAGAGCAGGAGAGTGGGATTAATTGGATTGCTATTGGATTACTCAAACAGCCAGCACAGGCACAATGCTGAATGACCTCCTCCTGTGCTATGAAATTCTATGATTCTAAATCAGATCATTTGTGAACTGGCACCAGAGAAAATGAACATGACGACTGCCAGATTGCTGTAAAAACCCCACTGGCTCACTAATGAATGAAGATTGTTCATAATAAAAAAACATAATTCAATAAAAATCAATAAACAGAGGCCAAGAATCAGAGAATGGTTACATACAGAAGGAGGCCATTCAGCCCATTGTGTCCATGCCAGCCCTCTGCAAGAGCAACTCACCTACAACCACTCCTCTGCCTTTTCCCCCTAATCCTGCAAATTATTTCTCTTCAGGTAATTATCCAATTCCCTTTTGAACACCACGATTGAACCTGCCTCCAGCACACTCTCAGGCAGTGCATTCCAGATCCTAACCACACACTGCGTAAAAAAGTTTTTCCTCATGTTGCTCTTGCTTATTTTGCCAATCACCTTAAATCGGTGCCCTCTGGTTCTGGACCCTTCTGCCAATGGGAACAGTTTCTCTTTATCTACTCTGTCCAGACCCCTCATGATCTTGAACGCCTTATTTGGCCCCAGGCGGGACTTCCGCTCCTCAAAGGCATGAGGTCCCGGCTCCAAGATCTGCTGGCCAATCAACGGTGGCCACTGCGGGGACTGCACCCTACCTCAAGAAGACCGTGGACGCTGGCACCGAAAGGTGAATGAGGTTTTGGGCCTCGCCGGGGACAATCGGCTGGGCCCCGGCCAGCGAGGTGAGGGTCTATTAGGAGGGCAGGGGAGGTGCTTCAGTGGGAGTGGCTTGTGCCGCGGGGGGGGCCCTCCATGGGGCATAGTGTGCCCAATCCGGAGGGCCCCCTCCTCCCACCCAGCCTGCAAGATGGCCACCAGGCTGCTGCTGGTAAGATACCAGTGATGGCGGGAGGAGGCCCTTAAGCGGCAATTAATTGGCTACTTGAGGACGTCAATTGGCCTGGGGCAGGGGAGCTGTTTTCAACCTCACCCACTGCTGGTAAAATGTCAGCAGTGACGGGTAGATGACAGGAACGGCAACCCCCCGCCCTCGCCGACCACACAATTTAACGCCCCCACACATCCCCCCTCCCCCAGCCTCCAGTCTGCTCCTGGGGTGTGGGAGGGGCAGCAGCGTGACATTCCGTCCAATACTCCAGTTGAGGCCGAACCAGGGTTTTATACAGGTTTTTCATAACGTTCTTGTACACTATGCTGCTATTTATAAAGCCCAGGATCCTGTATGCTTAACTAACCACTTTCTCAACCTGCCCCGCCATCTTTAATGACCTCCAGATCCCTCTGCTCTTGCACCCCTATAGCATTGTACCCTTTAGTTTATATTGCTTCTCCTTGTTCTTCCTACCAAAATGAATCACGTCACACTTTTCTGCATTAAATTCCACCTTCCAGGTATCTGCCCATTCTACCAGCCTATGTCCTCTTGAAGTTTATCACTATCCACCTTACAGTTCACAATACCTACAAATTTTGCGTCCTGTAGATCCAAGTCTAGGTCATTAACTCACTATATCCCTTCCTCCAGTCTGGAAAATAACCGTTCACCACTACCCTTTGTTTCCTGTCGCTCAGCCATGCTGCCACTGTCCATTTTGTTCCATGGGCTTTAACTTTGCTGACAAGCCTGTTACGTGGCACTTTATCAAATGCCTGTTGGAAGTCCATATACACCACATCAACCACATTATCCCCATCAACCCTCAACAAAAACCTCAATCAACTATCTTCACACAGAGAGTTGTGAGGCTATGAAATTCACTTCCAGTTCAGGGGAAATCTGTCAACATTCAAGATTAGATTGATTAGTTGGATGAGGGAAAAGGGATTGAATGGAATTGTGAACAGAGTGATTGAATGAAGAGTCAGTTACTAGGGGACATAGGTTTAAAGTGCGGGGGGCAAAGTTTAGAGGGGATGTGCGAGGCAAGTTCTTTACACAGAGGGTGGTGAGTGCCTGGAACTTGCTGCCGGGGGAGGTGGTGGAAGCAGGTACGATGGCGACACTTAAGAGGCATCTTGACAAATACATGAATAGGACGGGAATAGAGGGATACGGTCCTCGGAATTGCAGAAGGTTTTAGTTTAGACAGGCATCAAGATCGGTGCAGGCTTGGAGGGCCGAATGGCCTGTTCCTGTGCTGTACTGTTCTTTGTTCTTTTTTATGTGGCGGGTAAATAGTGACCCAGACTGGTTGGGCCGAATGGTCTGTGTGTGTGTTGTAACTCAGAGATATGTATGTCTTTCAGATGAGGGAACATGTTACCCTTGCCTGGTCTGACCTACACATGACTCCCACCCCACACTGGGATGGTTGACTCTCATTATCCTCTCATGTTGCAAAGCAATAGCAAGAAGGTAGCCACTCTACCCTGCCCATATCCTGAGTGTGACTGGTGATGGGGCAATAAATGCCAGCTTGGCCGATGGCCCTGAGAACAGCAAAAACTAACTAATGCATCTCTCTGAGACCCGATTGTGGATGCAAGTGCTATTTGATCTGATTTTGAGCGGGAGAGTTGCGTTTTTTGAGCCGCCCATTCAGAAATTAGTGAATGGTAAACCAAACACTAGCAACCTTTGAAATCAAAGTTCATTTTTACAATTTGAAGCAGGGCTGCTACTTATTAAAATTCTCAATAAGTGTTCATCAGCATTCAAACCAAATGTCAGTGCTCAGTTGGGATGCAAACTCCTGCTCCACGCAGGGATAGAGTTTGATTTGCAGGGCCTTTGTACCAAATGTTGGGCTTGGGGCTCCTATATTTTATTGGCAACAGTATGAAATACTAACAGCTTATTCTGGGGTCAAATCCTCGCAAATACGGTCACGAAAATGTAAGATATATAAAGATAGCTGACAAAATGATAAGCGCTAGATAACACAAGGGTAAACAACACCGAACAATTCTAAAGATCTTTTAAACATCGATATTCTTTAAGGATATGAACTGTATGTCATCAGACATTAGGGGGTAATTTTAACTTTGGGAGGTTGTTATGAAATGGGTGATATGAAATTATCCTCCATCGTAGCTCATGCCCAACTTTCATGTCCATTGAAATCAGTTCGATAATGCCCATTTTGGCAAGAAATGTCAAGGAGAACGCAAAGATGTTCTTATTTTTCTTTATTCATTCATGGAATGTGGGCGTCACTGGCAAGGCCAGCATTTGTTGCCCATCCCTAATTGCCCTTGAACTGAGTGGCTTGCTAGGCCATTTCAGAGGACATTTAAGAGTCAACCACATTGCTGTGGGTCTGGAGTCACATGTAGGACCAGAACAGGTAAGGACAGCAGATTTCCTTCCTTAAAGGACATTAGTGAATCAGATGGGTTTTTACAATAATCGACAATGGTTTCATGGTCATCATTAGATTAGATTTTTAATCCCAGATTTAATAATTGAATTCAAATTTCACCATCTGACATGGTGGGATTCAAACCCATGTCCCCAGAGCATTAGCCTGGGCTCTGGATTACTAGTCCAGTGACATTACCACTACGTCACCACCTCCCCATCTATCAGTATATTAAGAGTAAGAGGATAAGTAAGGAAAGATTGGGGCCGTTAAAAGACCAAAAAGGTAACCTATGTATGGAGACAGAAGATGTGGGTATGGTTTTTAATGAATACTTTGAGTCTGTCTTCACAAAAGAGGGGGACGATGCAGACATTGTAGTTGAGGAGGAGTGTGAAGTATTGAATGTTATAAACATAGGGAGAGAGGAAGTATTAAGGGGATTAGCATCCTTGAAAGTGGATAAATCACCAGGCTGGTTGAAATGTACGCCAGGCTCGGGGAGAATGGCAAGAAAAACCGTGTAGGTTGCATGCTGGCTCTGGGAGGCGGTGGTGGGGAGGGAAATCCCTCGATAAAAGGTACTTAGTGGCTGAATGAGAGCCCCGGCATCGGGAAGGTGGGGAACCCTCTGAGAGCCACCCCCCTGCCCTGGCTGCCGACCCCCCAACAGCCCTTGCCCCCGCAATCCTCACCCCGCATGACCTCTCCTGCCCTGACCTACCTGTGACCTGGGTCCAGCGCTGCTCCTGGGCCTGGGGTGGGTGCTCCACTGGCAGCAGCCACCGCCTCCTCATGGTGCTGCTCAGTTAAAGAGCTGCCAGCCGATCAGAGGCAGGACTCAGTCACCGGGGTCCTTGATCTCGTGGAAGGCCCACTGCTGTCCAGTTAAGTGCCTAATTGGTTGATTCAACAGGCCTCCCACAGAAGGGGTGACGCAGGGCTCTCGGCAACGCTTTTGGTGGAGGTCGAGACCCCTATCGGATAAAATCCCGGCCATAGTTACATGTGTACACATACTCACAAAGATATATTCACATACACACACACCTACACTCTCACACCCATACACAGTTACACAAGCACACTCAAATACACACACACTCAAACTCTTATGCTCACACACACATAGCTACACGCACAGACATCCTCACACAAACACACACTTAGATATAAATGCACACTTTCGCACTCACTACCACTTAGGGCTGAATTTTACTGTGGTCTTTGGAACTCCAGCGTTGGGCCAAAAAGTGGGTCCTGATCCCACACTTGCTGGCAGTGGGACTAGCTCAGCAATTTTACTGCAGGCAGCCTCCTTATTGGCCACCTGTGGGCTCGCCATCCAATTTGGGATACTGCCTGCCCAATCAGAGGGCCAACCGCTCTGAAGCCTCAGCAGCTCTACCGGGAGAGGTGGGCACAGCTGAAACAGGCAGGAGGCCTCAGGGGCTCCTCAAAGTAGAAGCGTCCTCGAACAGGTATGTAAAAATTAAAATTTGGGGGGGCGAGGGTGGTAGGCCCTGCGGGAGGGAGGAGAAACCCCGTGGGCAGGCAAGGCAGACTCCCTGCAGCAGCCCGAGGGGTCCTTCGGAGCTGGAGGCTCCAGGGCCCAAAGAGGGGGCTCACACACAGACGCACACAATACTCAGGCAAACACATGCTCAAATACATACACACACGTGTGAATACACACATATACACTCACACACAGACGCACACAATACTCAGGCAAACACATGCTCAAAGACATACACACACGTGTGAATACACACATATACACTCACACACACATAGACACACACCCGTGCTCCCACGCATACTCACACACTCACACTCAAACACACACACGCACATGCATACACACATACAGATTTGTTCATGCACACATGCTTACATACTGTTATGAAAGTGCTTTCATTTTTTAATATTTTGTGAGGACTCATGTTTTAAAATGATGGAAATGGATTCCTTTGGAGGGCTGAATAGATTACATTGATGCTGGACTTTGTTTTTTTTTAAAGTCACTGGAAGGACTTTGGGACTTGGTTTGGAAAAACATTTACTGGAAGTCACATGTCTTCAGCTAAATAAACAGCAAGAGCCTTGGTGACTAAGGGGAGTTGTTTACAGAGAAGTGACATGTCACGATTTATGGTGGTCAAGAGTTGATTTTGTTTTGGTATTGTTTTGAGTCAATTGGGGGTCAGCCTGCTAAGAGAGAAGACACCAGTTCATCCTTTCTCCACCTCTGAGAAACCCAGAGAATCCAGTGTGTGATAGCTGAAACCCCTGATGCTGCATTTCTCCTGAAAAACTTGTCAGACTAATCCTCAATGTCGCCTGAAGAGAACTGCTCCAAAAAGCTCCCAGTGACAGCAGTCTATGCGTATTTAGGATACTAAAATAAAACAACTGATTCCATATCTTCTCTTTTTCCTTCAAAAATTAACAAGTATTTGGCCAAAGTATTTTTTTTTGTCCCACGGAAGGGGTGACACAGGGTTCTTGGTAATGCTTTTGGTTCTACTCCCCATGCAACTGCGAGCATTTCCTTTTCTGTCTGCAAATATCTTGTTTCTGTGTCCATCAATGATCTGCTTGTGTATGATATTGATTTGTTGGCCTGGCAGAACATGGCTCTAAGACCAATTGGACTAGCATCTACTATCAACTCAATGTGTCTTCTGGGATCAAAATAAGGCATTGTTTGTGTTTTTGTCAGAACTTTCGTTAAGTTATGAAATGCCTCGTCCCATTTCCAATTGACATCTTGTTGAATGGGTCTGTTGAAGCGGGTCTAGGATGGAGGCATACTCTGGGATAAATCTCACAATGTACAATGCTAATCCTAGGAGAGATTTGATTTGTTTTATGTTTGCGGGAGGATCTGCATTCAAAATTGCCTTCACCTTCTTAGAATCTGGAGATAGACCTTTTTCATTAAATATGTGTCCACAGAACTTCACTTCCATGGCTGAAAAAATGCACTTGCCTTGCTTTAGTTGCAAACTGTGCACTTGCAGTTGATCCAACACTGCTTGTAAGTGCTTGTCATGCTCTGCTTGTGTTCTCCCGTGTACAATAATATCATCTGAGACATTCTTGACTTCATTCAGGCCTCCAAGTAGTTCTGTTATTGTCAATGGAAAAAATTCAGAGGCTGCGTTTACTCTGAACATTAGGCACGTGTACCTTCTTAATCTAATGTGGGTGCTAAAGGTAGTTATCTATCAACTATCTATCACAGGTATCTCCGAGAAATACAACGTTCCTCGGACTGCTACTCTCGCCGCATCCTGAGATCCACACTCAGTGCTATGCGCCGCCATATGCACACACTGGACCTCTCTCTCCAGCAGCACCGTCTCACCTTATCTCAAATCTGTTCTACTCCGCAGTTTCATCTCATCTTACGTCTCATCCGACGCATTAACAAAAAACTTTTTTTCTTCCTTTCAGGTGTTAAGGAACGCAAGCTCCAGCAGCTGATGGGGACTAATGCCCCTCCAGATCCTTCTTTCCCTTTACTTCCCTCTGACCCCACCCCTTCTGATCTGACCCCTTGCCGTGTATTCACTATACCCTCTGACCTCCCCCTCTCTGATGCTGAGCGTTCTGTACTCAGCAAAGGTCTCAGTTTTATCCCCTTACGCCCCCACCTCAATGAATTTCGCGCTCGGCATGACGTTGAGCTCTTCTTCCGTCGCCTCCGCCTCCGGGCTCACTTCTTCGACCAGGAGTCCTCCCCCCGACCAGCAGACCCATTCACCCGCCTCCAGCATTCTCCCTCTACCTGGACCCCTCACCCTGGCCTCTTACCTGCTCTTGATCTCTTCATTGAAAACTGTCGGCGAGACATTGGTCGTCTCAATTTCTCTGCCCCCCTCACTCACTCTAACCTGTCCCCCTCTGAACTTGAGGCACTCCGTTCTCTCAGGTCTAACCCCGACATGGTCATCAAACCTGCAGACAAGGGTGGTGCTGTTGTTGTATGGCGTACCGACCTCTACCTTGCAGAAGCTCAACGCCAACTCACAGACACCTCTTCCTACCTCCCTCTGGACCATGACCCCACCACCGAACATCAAGCCACCGTCCAAAGGACTGTCACTGACCTCATCTCCTCTGGAGATCTTCCCTCTACAGCTTCCAACCTCATAGTCCCGCAACCCCGGACAGCCCGCTTCTACCTCCTTCCCAAAATCCACAAACAGGACTGTCCCGGCAGACCCATTGTGTCAGCCTGCTCCTGCCCAACTGAACTTATTTCTTCCTATCTAGACTCTCTCTTTTCTCCGCTGGTCCAGTCTCTTCCCACCTACATCCGTGACTCTTCTGACGCCCTACGTCATTTTGACAATTTCCAGTTTCCTGGTCCCAACCGCCTCCTCTTCACTATGGACGTCCAATCGCTCTACACCTCCATCCCCCACCAGGATGGTTTGAGGGCTCTCCGCTTCTTCCTGGAACAGAGACCCAACCAGTCCCCATCCACCAACACCCTCCTCCGCCTGGCTGAACTTGTTCTCACATTGAACAACTTCTCCTTCAACTCCATGCATATCCTTCAAGTAAAAGGTGTCGCTATGGGTACCCGCATGGGTCCTAGTTATGCCTGTCTTTTTGTGGGATATGTCGAGCATTCTTTGTTCCAGTCCTACTCAGGTCCCCTCCCCCAACTCTTTTTCCGGTACATTGATGACTGTATCGGTGCCGTTTCCTGCTCCCGCCCCGAACTAGAAAACTTTATCAACTTTGCTTCCAATTTCCACCCTTCTCTCACCTTTACATGGTCCATCTCTGACACTTCCCTTCCCTTCCTCGACTTCTCTGTCTCCATCTCTGGGGATAGGTTGTCTACCAATATCCATTATAAGCCCACTGACTCCCACAGCTACCTCGACTACACTTCTTCACACCCTACCTCCTGTAAGGACTCCATTCCATTCTCCCAGTTTCTCCGTCTCCGACGCATCTGCTCTGATGATGCTACCTTCCATGACGGTGCTTCTGATATGACCTCCTTTTTCCTCAACCGAGGATTTCCCCCCACTGTGGTTGACAGGGCCCTCAACCGTGTCCGACCCATTCCCCGCACCTCTACCCTCACCCCTTCCCCTCCCTCCCAGAACCGTGACAGGGTTCCCCTTGTCCTCACTTTTCATCCCACCAGCCTCCATATCCAAAGGATCATCCTCCGCCATTTTCGCCACCTCCAGCGTGATGCCACTACCAGTCGCATCTTCCCCTCCCTTCCCCTGTCAGCATTCCGAAGGGATCGTTCCCTCCGCGACACCCTGGTCCACTCCTCCATTACCCCCACCACCTCGTCCCCGTCCCAGGGCACCTTCCCTTGCAATCGCAGGAGGTGTAATACCTGCCCCTTTACCTCCTCTCTCCTCACTATCCCAGGCCCCAAACACTCCTTTCAGGTGAAGCAGCGATTTACTTGTACTTCTTTCAATGTAGTATACTGTATTCGCTGCTCACAGTGTGGTCTCCTCTACATTGGGGAGACCAAGCGCAGACTGGGTGACCGCTTTGCGGAACATCTCCGCTCAGTCCGCAAGCAGGACCCTGAGCTTCCGGTTGCTTGCCATTTCAACACTCCCCCCTGCTCTCATGCTCACATCTCTGTCCTGGGATTGCTGCAGTGTTCCAGTGAACATCAACGCAAGCTCGAGGAACAGCATCTCATCTACCGATTAGGCACACTACAGCCTGCTGGTCTGAACATTGAGTTCAATAATTTCAGAGCATGACAGCCCCCCACTTTACTTTCATTTTTAGTCATTTTTAGTTATTTTTTCTTCCTTTTTTTTGGCATTCCTTTTTACATTTTTTACAATCTTTTTTTGTATTTATTTCAGTTCATCTTAGTTTGTTCAGTTTGCTCACCCACTGTTTTTTTCAGGTTGTTTTTCTTCAGGTTTGCACTTGCTGATGTTCAATATTCAGTATATTCACACCTAATCTGTACTAATGCTTTGTCTTTCAACACACCATTAACATATTGTTTGCCTTTGCTCCGTGACCTTTTGGTCAGCTATGTGGCCTGGTCCAATCTGCACCTTCTCCTTTGTTATCTCTTGCCCAACCCCCACCTCACTTGTTAATAATCTGTGACTTTTCTAATATTTGTCAGTTCCGAAGAAGGGTCACTGACCCGAAACGTTAACTCTGCTTCTCTTTCCACAGATGCTGCCAGACCTGCTGAGTGAATCCAGCATTTCTTGTTTTTGTTTCAGATTTCCAGCATCCGCAGTATTTTGCTTTTATCTATCAACTGGATTCGTCTAACTCAGATTGGTGATATCCAGTGGTCAGGTCTAGGGTACTGAAGATTGTTGACCCATTCACCTCTTCAATTATCTCATCTAGTGTTGGCATTGGGTGCCTTTCTCATGTTATCACTTTGTTGGCCTGTCTCATGTCCACACAAATTCATACTTGTCCTGCGGCTTTGGGGACGACAACAATTGGGCTGAGCTATGGTGTTGGCCCTTCTGTCTTTTCAATGATGTCCAACTTCACCAGTCTGTCTAATTCTTTCTCTACATCTTTTCTGGTATGGAATGGGATCTTCCTGTGTTTCTGTCATTTGGGTTAGACTGACTCATCTACGTGGAGCTTAATTTTCCTGTTTTTCGCTTTGCCGATACCTTTGAGGAATTGCGGATGTTTCCTCAGGATATCTTTTTTCGTCGGGAAGCTCTGTCCTCTGATGGTGTTGATCGTGATCAGCTTCAATTCACTGGCAGTTTCGAAACTTAGCAGATTTCCTTTGCTTGAGTCAACAACATGGAACTCGGTCTGACATGTGGACCCATAGGAGGATTTGGGAGTATCCTGGATGATCTCTAGGGCCAGTAGAGGGATATCTGATCAATAGGAGAAGATTTTAGATATTGGCTTGTTCAATTACAGTTTCTGTTTTCTCTCCAACTTGTGGAATGTCAGAGCATCCATCACGATAACTGTTGCTCCTGAGTCAATTACTGCAGAGGTTGTCGACTTGTCTATGAACACATCGCACCAGGGATAGGCGCTGACATGTTGCACCACGGACATTTGACAAAATTATTGACTCAGCCACAGACATGGGGGCAATTAATCTGTATACAGAGTGTATAACCAACCTAATGCCATCAAAACAGAGTCCGATGTAAAACACATTTCTTCCTATTTAGTGAGACTGCCCGACATTGTTTTTGATTGCACCAATGTCTGCCCTCACACTTGATGTAGCAATGCAGAGAATCCATCTGTCAGGAGTGATCTGGATCTCCTTCTCTCCCCTCTCACTCTCTCTCCCTCTCTGAGTCAATCCTTATCCCCTGTGTCCATTTCTCACTCCTCGCTCTCTCGCCCCTCTCTCTCCCCCTCTCAATCCACCCTCCAATCTCCCCCCTCCTTTCTCTCTCTCTCCCCTCTCTCTCTCTCTCTTCCCACCTCTCTCCCCCTCTTCCCACCTCTCTCCCCCTCTCTTTCTCTCTCCCTCTCTCTCTCCCCCCACTCTCCCTCCCTCACTCCCTTTCTCTCTCTCCCTCTCTCTCTCTCCTCTGCCCTCTCTCTCTCCCCCTACCGCCCTCCCTCCCTCCCGTTCCCCTCCCCTTCCTCTCTCTCTCTGACCGTTACTGAGAGTGGAAACAGCAGTTTCTGAACTTCGGACAGATTCGGGGTTTTCCGGCAGGTTTGAAAAAAATCTGAACCCATCGGAAAACCCCAAATCTGTCCGAAGTTCAGAAACTGCTGTTCCCTCGTTCAGTACTTGTCAGCTGTGAAACTGACACTTGCGATTTTTTTTTTAAAGCCGCTCTGAAGAAGCCAATGGGAAATTTCTCGTCCCTGAAATTACCAGTCACAGACCCCAAAATCTGTGTACGGACACATTGCCGATCCCTGGCCACAATAAAGTGTTTACTAGATCACAGTTACATTTGAAAATGGGACAAAATGGACCTAATAACACGGTGAGCTCAGAGACGGCCACTGAGAAGGCTGTCTCCTGGAGTATCGCTGAGCCAGTCTCGCCCCTGGCAAGTGCAGACTCAGGACCCCCATTTGGTCCCAACAGGGTCCTGAAGCCTGTAGGAAAACCTTGCCCATAGTCATGGAGGGAAGGGAGGGAGGAGAGAGAGTGTCATTGTTGTAATGTAGGAAGTGCAGCAACCAATTTGCGCACAACAAGCTCCCCAAACAGCAACATGCTAATGACCAGATAATTTGTTTAAGCGATGCTGCTTGCACAGTAAATGGTTGGTGAATTTCATCTGATGCTGCGGCTCCTCTGCCATCTTCTGCCATGTTTTGTGTCAAGCTTTTCCTGGAGACAGTATTATTTTTGTCCACCTCCATCTCCAGAACCCACAGCAGCACCTCTTTACGGGACCTTACTCTGGGTGTTACAATTGCATAGTGATGCTGGCTTCAAGTCACATGACTACATCCTGGTACTTAGCTCATTAGCATACTAAGCTCTTAAAGGGACATCACTCTTAAAGGCAATCATACATCACGTGTGTCCCTTGTGCTGCTGCTGCCCTCCTCCATCCGGAAAAGTGTAAAGACACAATCAAGGGATGGAATTGTGAAACTGGGAAATGACGTCTACCTTAACAGGGCTGGCTTTGGGGGATCACTGATAAATGAAAGAAATTTATGCACAGCAAGCTCCCACAAACAGCGATGTGATAATGACCAGATAATCTGTTTTAGAGATGCTGAAGGAAGGATAAATATTGGCCAGGACACCAGGGAGAACTCCCCTGCTCTTCTTCAAAATAGTACACTGGGATTTTTTACAACCATCTGAGAGGACAAAGGGGAATTTGGTTTACTGTCTCATCCGAAAGACGGCACCTCTGACAGTGCAGCATTCCCTCGGTACTACACTGCAGGATTAGCCTAGACTATGGGCCCTGGATTGGCGATTGAACCTATGATATTCTGTCTCCCCACAGAGCCATGCCTGATATATAAAATATTCCATAAAAACAATTTCAGTGCTACAGAGTGAATAAACGTATTGAAGAGGGAAATGGCACTTTCGGTTCTGCTTGTTAATAAAATTCTGCAGTCAGCTGGAGCAGACGGAATGCTTAGAGCGCTACCAAGTGGCCGCCACTGGGAGCTGCCAGTTGAATATCCTGAAGGATTAAGGTCGGGGTCTATAGCCAGACAGGGGCGGTTTAACATCCTATATTAACAGGCTGTATGGAGCACATGCCTAAGGGACCCAGTCAAATACAACCCTGGTAAAACTCAACAAAACACAGCAAGAAACCGCAATCGCTGGATCATCATATCCTTGCATTTCAAAAAACATCAGAATGTGGTCGCAATATAAACACTGACAACAGTGTGCAAACATTTAACCAGTCTGTTCTGTTAAACATTTTATTACAGGTTTCTGTTTCAATGGATGGGGAAAGACAGGAATTTTAATCACAAATAAAAACAGAAAGTGCTGGAAATACTCAGCAGGTCAGGCAGCATCTGTGGAGAGAGACGCAGAGTCCATTGGCATCACTCTCGAATTTTAATCACAATATAGTGAATGTATATACAAAGAAACGGGAGCCCCTCGAGCCTGTTCCACAATTCACTTATTTCAGGCTGATCTGTTCCTTAACTCCATTTACCTGCCTCGGTTTTGTAACTCTTAATTAATCTCACACGGCCTCAACAGCTTTCTGGGGAGGGAGTTCCAGATTTCCACTACCCTCTGCTTGAAGAAATGCCTCCTGGCATCACTGTCGAATGGCCTGGCTCTAACTTTAAGGTTATGCATCCTCAAGCCCCTCTACCCCTATATTTAATTGACACTTGTTACCTTTATCTAAAAGACAAGAACGAAATGTAACTCAAAATGCATCAAGAGGCACCTCATCTCTGGCTTTCTTTTGGGGATTGGGGCAAATTATGAGCATTATTGGGGCAGATAGGGACTAGCAAGGCCTGCAGATTGGGAGTGAGCCCTGTTTAAGTCAGGTCTCTGCCCTGGTTTTTCAATGTTGGGGTGGCCTACTCGGGTGGGCGGGGGGCAGGCAGACCTTGCACCTTCCCTTTTTGTAGCCTGGCATCAGGAGTGGAGACAGGACTGACCAGGTGGTGTTTGCCCACTGGAGCTCCTGCCAGTCTTGCCCTGTTGGTGCCAGCAAAAGAGGCAACGGCCAGTGTCCTACAGCATCCGGGATTTCCAGTCTTCTTCCTGAGGCCAAGAATACTAATGAGACTGGATGGGGCATAACATACCCTCCCTCCCCACCCACCCCCCATTTTCCTCCTCCAGTGCCCGAAAGGTGCCCATTTTGAGAAGTGGCCTGACGGAATGGGCCATGGGCCCTGCGCTATCTCCTCCCTTCCTGATTCAACAATCAGGGCAAGCAGCAGGCAGCAAAAACCAGAAGACCACACAAAAAGAAGCCCCTCATTCTTTCAGAAATGTCAGGACAAGCTCCAGTGTTACACAGTCCAAAGATAGCAGCCATTACCCACTGTCGAGCTCACAGGGTTTGACAGAACCAGGGAGGAGAACCATGTGCTTTGGATGGGGAGCGGGTCTTGAGATTATTGGTAGGATTCCTGCCTCTGAGTCAGTAGGTGAAGGGTGCTGCAGAGTGGAGACTAGTATAAGGTCTCTAAATACTGGATTGAGAGCCCAGTCGGGGAGCCATGGCAAAAGAGAGTGATTACTGGCTCAGGGCTAGTGTTCCTGCCTATGAAATGTAGATTGCGGTCTTGGATGGGGGGCAGGAGGGGGAATCTCAGGGTTGCGGGGAGATCAGGGGAGGAGTTGGATGGTAGATTTGGGGAGATTTGGGATCTCGGGGCGGGAGGGAGGAAGGTTTGGAACAGAGGTGACGCCAGGCCTGGGAAGGAACTGGTGGAGTGGGTGAAATGACCCAGGGTGGTGGATTAAAGGAGAGAGATTGAGAAATTGTGGTGATCGGAAGGTAGTTTCAGAGGCAAGTAAGTTGCGTTTCTTTTTGCAGGTGTCTGCAGGTAACTGTGGCCGGCGATGGCACTGTCTGCCTCAGGACGAGCCAATGTTGGACTAAGGGCCTCAAGCAGGCATGCGGCCCTTTCTTTCACTGTGAAAAATGCCTAACGTCTGTGACAGGCATGAGTTAAGGACGCCTCCTTTCCCAATATGGCAGATGACACATTTCCAGTGGGAGGAGTGTCAGCGCTTCCAATCACCAATATGGAGATACAGGACACAGTGTAGTGCTTGAAAAACACCTGTCTTGCTCAACCGCAGATTAATTGAGGCTTCAACCATTGTTATGGTCAGATGAGGAGGGGTGGAAGGGCTTGTTTGACCACAACAGGTTTAATTCTTTTTTCAAGTGGATGTACTGGCCAATTCAGTAGGTGTTTGATGATTTATTTGCTATGATCATTAAAAAGAACCAATCGGGCAGGTTTTCTTGAGTTTAACTAAGAAAGAGGTTAGCTTTATTGTACTTAAACCGATCTAAGTAAAATAGTAAACTACGCTCCAACTTTCACACACGCATACACACTCAAGGTTCACACACACACAAAGAGGTTACAGGGTGGAGAAGGGTAGATAGGTCGAGTTAGAGTCCATAGAAAAAAGGGATATACAGTCTGTGGAGTTTGGTGATTCAGTTGGTTTCTAGCTGAATTCGGGGGTCCTGAGGCTTCCAGTTTGAAGAGATAGATGGCTGATTCGGTGGGCCTCTTGGAGACAGCGATGCAGATGATTTCCATCAAGGGGTCTCTGGTTGCAGCCAGGGTATGCAGAGGTGGTCAGTCAGCAGGCAGGGTTTGAAGCTTGTAAGCTGGAATGGAGAGAGAGAAAAGAAGGACCTCCACTTGGGCCTGCACTTGTTAGAGTCCAGATGTTTAACACCAGCTTCACACAGATGAGGGGGCTTGTCACATGACAGTCACCCAGCATGGTAGTTAGCAGTGTGTATTTCTTTTTGCCACTAAAACTGCTCATGTCTAGGGATTCCTTTCTCACAACCAGGGTCCCATTGTAAAAGTAATCGTCTTGATGCCTTGCTACTGGGAACAGTCAGTTCCCTTAAATTTCCCAGGTCTTGATTCTTGCTTGGATGGGGCAGACATTTTGTCTCCACCTCACAGGCCTTGTAATGTAGGATACAGTGTTGCAAATTAGGTGGCCATCTTAAGCTGCTAGCAAAGTCATCTTTTATCTGTTCCTTTTTAATTTCTTTAAAAAAAAACAGATCTCCAGTCGGTGGATTAAAAAAAAACATTCAACATTCAGCATGACACCATGCTAATCCTCCAATCAGAACCCTCTCATCGGCCTGTTGGTCAACTTTAACAAAGAAACGCAAAGATTCTTTATCTACTAAGAATGAACAAGAGAAGAAAAAAGAAAACACTTCATTTATATAGCACCTTTCACAATCTCAGGACGTCCCAAAGTGCTTTCCAGCCAATGAAATACATTTTGAAGTGTCGTCACTGTTCTAATGTAGGAAACATAGCAGCCAATTTGTGCACAGCAAGATCCCACAAACAGTGACTAGATAATCTAGTCACTAATATGGGCAGCACAGTGGCGCAGTGGTTCGCACCGCAGCCTCACAGCTCCAGCGACCTGGGTTCAATTCTGGGTACTGCCTGTGTGGAGTTTGCAAGTTCTCCCTGTGACCGCGTGGGTTTCCGCCGGGTGCTCTGGTTTCCTCCCACAGCAGGTTGATAGGTAAATTGGCCATTATAAATTGCCCCTAGTATAGGTAGGGGGATGTGGTAGGGAATATGGGATTAGTGTAGGATTAGTATAAATGGGTGGTTGATGGTTAGCACAGACTTGGTGGGCCGAATGGCCTGTTTCAGTGCTGTATCTCTAAATAAATAAATCTGTTTTGTAGAGATGTATGGCTGAGGGATAAATATTGGCCAGGATACCAGGAAGAACTTCTCTGAAATAGTGCCATGGAAATGTTTACTTTCAACTGAAAGGACAGATGGGGTTTAACATTTCATCAAAAAGATGTTAGTTTATTGCAGGCGGGACCCAAAATCATGCAACACACCCACAGTCCTGTAAGTGTCAGTCTGGATTCGGCACTCAACTCTCACGAGTGGGTCTTAAACCCACAACCTTCTGTTTCAAAGGTGAAAGTGCTGCCAACTGAGTCATGCCTGATTACAAATGAAGTGATATAAGAAGCTATGAACTGATGTTTGGAAGTCTGCTGCTGGTTATTAAAGACCTGGCTCCTGTGGGCGAAGTCTGTAAATTGTAAATCTGTAAAAGTGATACAGTTCCAAGGAAAGCTGGTGGTGAATTTTCAAAAGCTGTCACGTCCCTTCAGTGACACTGGTTTGAACTTCCTGTCAAATGGGCTGAAATCCAATCTCCTTGAAATCCCCTAATCAACAGGAAAACCTATATCTTACACTGTAGGGGAAGAATAATTTCACCCTCTTTATCTCCAATCTCAGAAAGCACTCTCCTACTACCCCAGTATGAGTTATTCCATTCCCCACCCCCCACAAGCTCCTCCATCCCCTAACTCACATTTGTCTACTCGAACATCCGACAATGCTTGCTATCCTATTTAGTTGTAATTACTCAGGCCTCTGAGTCCTGGACTCTGAGCCCAGAGAGGAGCAGATTCTGGAAGCTGGGAGAGATCTTTGCCATGAGAGGCTGCGAAATGTGGCAGAGATTGTCTCTGTCTCCTGCCAAAAGGGAAACTGTTGGAATCCCAGGCATTTCCAGCCATTTGTCCGGGAGATCTGATTTCCTGTCAAAGTTACGGCGGGAAAGCAGGAGATCCTCCAACGAATTTCCAGACCTGAGCATCTACAAGGAGCATAGAATGGTCCCCCTTCGTACTGCTCTGGCCAATCAGGCTGGATTGTTGCACTTAAGTCTCTGGAGTGGGCCTTGATATTTATGTTAAATATTATATTATATTTTTTTATATTTATATTAAACTTTCAGTCAGCTTCAATTTTTTTTTAAACAATCTTAGAAACTTTGAGGAGCGGTCAAAACAGTCACTTAGATTCTTGCAAGAACCTCAGGATTGTTCAATAAATATTCTCCTCCGACCACCTTGTGCTCCATACTCCTTTAATCTAGCTCAGGCCTTTACTGACCAGAATGCAGCCTCACTTCCTGTTACCTGGGTGACCTGCTCCAACTGCACGTTTCCACGAGTGCAGGATTCCGTTCTCCCTACTCCAGGGCTAGAATATGGTCTCTATGCACTGGGTTATCCCTCCAGTGGGTCAGATGTTCAGAGGTAGTATTCTCTGATTCAGGGGGGTTGGGTTCAGACTCCACTCCTGACAGCCCCAGCAAGCAGAGAGCAGAGCGCCAGCTCTGAATACTGGGTTGACATCCAGCGAGGGGACCATGAGTCTGATGGGTCCAGGTTCCGCCTTCAGAGCATTGTAAATAGGGTGCCTGTTGTGTAATTGCCTTTAAGAGTGATGTCCCTTTAAGATCTTGGTATGCTAATGAGCCAAGTACCAGTATGTAATCATGTGGCTACATGCTAGACTCACTCTGTAACTGTAACACCAAGAGGCAAGTTCTGTTAATGGTTAGCTCTGCACTGTATATAATCAGTTAGCTCTTAATAAACCTATTTGAGATCTTCAATTAACTGGACTCCACACATCTCATTTATGTTGCATCAGACAACATGAAAAGCTTCTCATTACAGTTCCATAGCCTTGCATGCAGTCCACCTAGGAAAAGGTAACCTGAAATTTGTAAACCGTGAGGAAGGCAATGGGAAACTAGCTCAGCTGCTCCGCCTGAGTAAGTGGCTGCAGAATTTGATGTGTGAGAATTGAGCCAGGATCTGCCCTAGGAGCAGAACAAATCAGAGTGCAGTTTGATACAAGTGGGTGAACGGGCTCCTCATTATTAGACGCATGTGAGGGGAGTGCCGGGATAGTGGAGGAGTGAGAGGGAGGTCCTTGCATCTGGGAGGACTGGGAAGGAGGAGAGGTTCCTCGGGTTTGGAAGCATTTGGGAGATGGCTGCTGATGAGTACATTCACTGGCAGCCCAAAGGAGATTGTGTTTGCCCAATGAGCACGACCACAGTCTGCTTTCAATTAATTGAGGCTTTAACCATGGTTATTGTTCATTCAGAACCATCTCATTGGCCTGCTCATAGTCTAACATCACAGTCATCTGGAAGAAAGCAACACAAAGATTATTTATCTACTTGAAGTGACGTGACATAAGAAGCTGTTAATTGATGTTTGGGATTCTGCTGCTGGTTATTGATGACTTTGCTCGTCTGGGTGGACTCTGGAAATTATAAACATGTGCAAGTGATACAGTTCCAGTGAAAGCTGACAGTGAATTTTCCAAACCCATCACACCCTCCAGTGACACTGCTTTGAACCTGGTTGAAATCTCAGCATGGTGTTCGATCGCTGAACTTCAACCTTTGACACTTCAGCAACCATTGAGTCCAGTCAATCTGAAACAAAGGTGTTGCTATGGACAGAACTGAGAGAGAACTGAAACCTCAGATCTTTTCCCTTTTCTGTCCATTATCAGTGTGTTTTTTGACAAGGATGATGTGTTTGTTTCTTAACCCCTGAATGTATGGCCAATTTGAATAACCGGCAGCACCCTTTCCGTGGGTTGAAATAAAGAGGATTATTTTTATTCACACGATCACGTTCGGAGTCTCTAAGATATTACAGTCTCCAATTATTTTAGGTACTCCCTGGTCTGTTTGCCGCTTTTTTTCAGTTTGTATTTTAAAGATATTTTTAAAAAGACCAACAAGATTGCCCCACCATGTGACTTCTCACAGTCCCTTTTCCAAATATGGTGGGGGCGTGGAGGGGTCTAGGTTGATAAGCCTCATCCTGTTTATTGTACTAAGACATTCACCCTGAGGAGGTTTAAGATAATCACCTTCTTTGTTTCAGGAGAAATCCATTTCAATTCAGGAATGCCTCCCTATGATTTCAGGATGGGCGTTGATGACACCTCTTCGTCTGGAAGGTATTTTTTTGGTCCTTTCGGACAGTGAGTCAGTTCTTGAATACACAAGTTTAAGGTCACCTGACCTTTGGCGGCCCTCTTTGCAGCCCATGTCCACTTTTAATGTCCAATTGTGGTTCATTTAAAACAAAAAGAATAAACATTTCCAGAATAAAAGCAAAATATTGCGGATGCTGGAAATCTGAAATAAAATCAAGAAATGCTGGAATCACTCAGCAGGTCTGGCAGCATCTGTGGAAAGAGAAGCAGAGTTAACGTTTCGGGTCAGTGACCCTTCATCGGAACTGACAAATATTAGAAAAGTCACAGGTTATAAGCAAGTGAGGTGGGGGTGGGGCAAGAGATAACAAAGGAGGTCTACATTGGACCAGGCCACATAGCTGACCAAAAGGTCATGGAGCAAAGGCAAACAATATGTTAATGGTGTGTTGAAAGACAAAGCATTAGTACAGATTAGGAGTAAATACACTGAATATTGAACAGCAGCAAGTGCAAACCTGAAAAAAATCAGTAGGTAAGCAAACTGAACAAACTAAGATGAAATGAAATAAATGCAAAAAAAAGATTGTAAAAAATGTAAAAAAAGAATGGAAAAAAAAGGAAGAAAAAATAACTAAAAATGAAAGTAACATGGGGGGCCCGTCATGCTCTGAAATTATTGAACTCAATGTTCAGTCCGGCAGGCTGTAGTGTGCCTAATCGGTAAATGAGATGCTGTTCCTCGAGCTTGCGTTGATGTTCACTGGAACACTGCAGCAATCCCAGGACAGAGATGTGAGCATGAGAGCAGGGGGGAGTGTTGAAATGGCAAGCAACCGGAAGCTCAGGGTCCTGCTTGCGGACTGAGCAGAGATGTTCCACAAAGCGGTCGCCCAGTTTGCGCTTGGTCTCCCCAATGTAGAGGAGACCACACTGTGAGCAGCGAATACAGTATACTACTTTGAAAGAAGTACAAGTAAATTGCTGCTTCACCTGAAAGGAGTGTTTGGGGCCTGGGATAGTGAGGAGAGAGGAGGTAAATGGGCAGGTATTACACCTCCTGCGATTGCAGGGGAAGGTGCCCTGGGACGGGGACGAGGTGGTGGGGGTAATGGAGGAGTGGACCAGGGTGTCGCGGAGGGAATGATCCCTTCGGAATGCTGACAGGTGAAGGGAGGGGAAGATGCGACTGGTAGTGGCATCACACTGGAGGTGGCGGAAATGGCGGAGGATGATCCTTTGGATATGGAGGCTGGTGGGGTGAAAAGTGAGGACAAGGGGAACCCTGTCACGGTTCTGGGAGGGAGGGGAAGGGGTGAGGGTAGAGGTGCGGGGAATGGGCCGGACATGGTTGAGGACCCTGTCAACCACAGTGGGGGGAAATCCTCGGTTGAGGAAAAAGGTCATATCAGAAGCACCGTCATGGAAGGTAGCATCATCAGAGCAGATGCGCCGGAAACGGAGAAACTGGGAGAATGGAATGGAGTCCTTACAGGAGGTAGGGTGTGAAGAAGTGTAGTCGAGGTAGCTGTGGGAGTCGGTGTGCTTATAATGGATATTAGTAGACAACCTATCCCCAGAGATGGAAACAGAGAAGTCGAGGAAGGGAAGGGAAGTGTCAGAGATGGACCATGTAAAGGTGAGAGAAGGGTGGAAATTCGAAGCAAAGTTGATAAAGTTTTCCAGTTCGGGGCGGGAGCAGGAAACGGCACCGATACAGTCATCAATGTACCGGAAAAAGAGTTGGGGGAGGGGGCCTGAGTAGGACTGGAACAAAGAATGCTCGACATATCCCAGAAAAAGACAGGCATAACTAGGACCCATGCGGGTACCCATAGCAACACCTTTTACTTGAAGGAAGTGCATGGAGTTGAAGGAGAAGTTGTTCAATGTGAGAACAAGTTCAGCCAGGCGGAGGAGGGTGGTGGTGGATGGGGACTGGTTGGGCCTCTGTTCCAGGAAGAAGCGGAGAGCCCTCAAACCATCCTGGTGGGGGATGGAGGTGTAGAGCGATTGGACGTCCATAGTGAAGAGGAGGCGATTGGCACCAGGAAACTGGAAATTGTCAAAATGACATAGGGCGTCAGAAGAGTCACGGATGTAGGTGGGAAGAGACTGGACCAGTGGAGAAAAGATAGAGTCTAGATAGGAAGAAATAAGTTCAGTGGGGCAGGAGCAGGCTGACACAATGGGTCTGCCGGGACAGTCCCGTTTGTGGATTTTGGGAAGGAGGTAGAAGCGGGCTGTCCGGGGTTGTGGGACTATGAGGTTGGAAGCTGTAGAGGGAAGATCTCCAGAGGAGATGAGGTCAGTGACAGTCCTTTGGACGGTGGTTGACAGGGCCCTCAACCGTGTCCGACCCATTCCCCGCATCTCTACCCTCACCCCTTCCCCTCCCTCCCAGAACCGTGACAGGGTTCCCCTTGTCCTCACTTTCCACCCCATCAGCCTCCATATCCAAAGGATCATCCTCCGCCATTTCCGCCACCTCCAGCGTGATGCCACTACCAAACGCATCTTCCCCTCCCTTCCCCTGTCAGCATTCCGAAGGGATCGTTCCCTCCGCGACACCCTGGTCCTCTCCTCCATTACCCCCACCACCTCGTCCCCGTCCCAGGGCACCTTCCCCTGCAATCGCAGGAGGTGTAATACCTGCCCATTTACCTCCTCTCTCCTCACTATCCCAGGCCCCAAACACTCCTTTCAGGTGAAGCAGCAATTTACTTGTACTTCTTTCAATGTAGTATACTGTATTCGCTGCTCACAGTGTGGTCTCCTCTACATTGGGGAGACCAAGCGCAGACTGGGTGACCGCTTTGCGGAACATCTCCGCTCAGTCTGCAAGCAGGACCCTGAGCTTCCGGTTGCTTGCCATTTCAACACTCCCCCCTGCTCTCATGCTCACATCTCTGTCCTGGGATTGCTGCAGTGTTCCAGTGAACATCAACGCAAGCTCGAGGAACAGCATCTCATTTACCGATTAGGCACACTACAGCCTGCCGGACTGAACATTGAGTTCAATAATTTCAGAGCATGACGGGCCCCCCACTTTACTTTCATTTTTAGTTATTTTTTCTTCCTTTTTTTTCCATTCTTTTTTTACATTTTTTACAATCTATTTTTTGCATTTATTTCATTTCATCTTAGTTTGTTCAGTTTGCTTACCCACTGTTTTTTTTCAGGTTTGCACTTGCTGCTGTTCAATTTTCAGTGTATTTACACCTAATCTGTACTAATGCTTTGTCTTTCAACACACCATTAACATATTGTTTGCCTTTACTCCGTGACCTTTTGGTCAGCTATGTGGCCTGGTCCAATGTAGACCTCCTTTGTTATTTCTTGCCCCACCCCCACCTCACTTGCTTATAACCTGTGACTTTTCTAATATTTGTCAGTTCCGATGACGGGTCACTGACCCGAAGCGTTAACTCTGCTTCTCTTTCCACAGATGCTGCCAGATCTGCTGAGTGGTTCCAGCATTTCTTGCTTTTATTATACATTTCCAAAAGTTGTTATGCTGAAAATAGTCCACGTTTAAAGTTATGAATAGGACATGCCTGAACTGGGCCTGGTACACCTCTGCCACACAGAACAAATGGAATTTCAATTTTTTTTTTTACATTGCTTTCCTGGTAAAGTCAGAGAAACATGAACGCACATTCTGCATTCATTCATCCACACGTTCGTCTTACAACTGCTGCAGCTGGCACTGTCTTCAACAGCCATTTCTTGTTCAGGTTTGAAGTTTTTAAATCATCCTTTCTATGGATGGGGTACCATTAAAAATTGCATTTCTTTTGGTTACAAATTGTCAAATGAGGTTCGAGTTTCTTTACTATCAGTTTGTAGTATTTGGGAACATTCATCTCAGTAAGCATGTGGTTGGTGAAGCTTGTAGTATGCAAATTTCTGTTACTGCATTGTCTTTGGTTTGTGGCACGTTTCCTTGTCTGTACAAGCTTTAACCCTTTAACTGCTGCTTAAACAATTCAGCTTCCGGCACATTGACAATTCTTATCTCTCGATGATAAATTGTGTTTTAGCCCCAGTGAGGTGTCTGAGATTTCCTCCCATCCTTCCATTCTTGCTGGGTTCTGAATCTAAATTGCTGGGTTTGATTAGCTTTGGATTGCCCTATCATGTGACTTCTCACAGTTCCTTTTCCAAATATGGTGGGGGGCGGGGCGGTCTAGGGATTTCTTGTGATTTCCATAAGTACTGCTAACATTAGGGCATTTTCCTTTCCCTTTTTCCTTTACTTTGGGGGGATTATTTCCCCAATTGCCCCATGTCCTCTGGGACACTACTGCTCGCAGGTGGCTGTCCAACTTTCACTGCACTCCCTTGTGGCACTTCAACTAGGTGAGGCATCTCCCTCACTTTTGGCTTGCCTGTTTGGGTACTTTCCTTCTCCCTATTTAAATCTTTAAAAAAATTCTGCTAACCATCTCTCAGTGCATTTCCTTCAACCTCTGCTGCTTTCAACTCCGCTCCTTCACTTTCCTCTGGCTCTATCTTGGCCTCTTGTGCGAATTTTGGGACTTGCCCAGCCCTCTGCATCTGTGCAAAATTTTTCTTGTTCCCCTCAGTTTCTCCAGTCTCCATGGACTGCTCTGGACCCTCTGAGTACAATACCGTGCTTCCTGCCAAGTCATTGCCCAGCAATAGGTCGACCCCCTGCATGGGTAAGCTCGGAATGACCCTGACACTACCCCCGGTGACCAACTTACTCTGCAGGTAAACTTTAAGGGAACCTTTAAGCATTTGTCAGTAAGCCCTTTCACCAACACTATTCTGCTTTCAGGTGGTATTTCTGTAAACTTGGTTGCCAGTCGTGTTTGAAGACAATCGGTATCCCTGAGGATGGCTATCTCTTTGCCTGGTGCCTGTGATACAAAAGGTGTCGTTTTTCCTTTATGTGAAAAGTTTTGTAGGTGTTTTGATCCCGTGCCATATTAACACACACGTTCACCACTTTCGTCGCAACGGACTCTGGCTTGACTGCAGCGCCTCCTGTTGGTTTTTTGATGCGCCCAGATTTCCCACACTGAAAACACACTGGGCATGCTCCTACAGACAAGGCTGGCAAGTTCCCTGGGCCTGATGTGCTGCATCCGAGGGTCTTAAAAGAAGTGGCTGCAGAGTTAGTGGATGCAATGGTTGTAATCTTAACGAAGTTCTGGCAAGGTCTTAACGGATGGAAAACTGCAAATATAACACCTCTATTCAAGAAAGGGGGGCAACAGAAAGCAGGAAACTATAGGCCAGTTAGCCGAACATCTGTCATTGGGAAAATGCTAGAATCCATTATGAAGGAACTAGTAGTAGGACTATTCGAAAACATAATGCAATCAGGCAGAGTCAACATGGATTTGTGAAAGGGAGATGGTGTTTGACAAATTTATTAGAATTCTTGGAGGGAGTGATGAGCAGGCTGGATAAAGGGGAACCAGTAAATGTAGTGTCGTTGGATTTCCAAAAGGCATTCGATAAGGTGCCACATAAAAGGTTACTACACAAGATAAGAGCTCATGGTGTTGGGGCTGATCTATTAGCATGGACAGGCAGTACCTGCAGACACATAAAACAAAGGTCCATCGAGTTCACCTTTTACCATCCTGATAGTCACATGACACAACATTTATAGAGTTGCTGACTAATCACAGCAATTAATTTCTGTTAATGAATTTATAACAGACCCAGAAATTAGACAAGGAAAATCACAGTGGATGGAGAATTTTGGGAACCAGAGGTTCAAAGTCACCAGCTCCTCCCAGCCAGGCTGCACATGCCATACATCATGTCACAGATTACTCATGCACTGGATCGCAAAATATTATTTTCTGAAAAAGATCTCTCTAGTTTTCATGTGAATTAATCAATAGTAATAATCAACAATTAATAATCAATAATCACTGACACTAATCACCGATTCCAATCACTGACACAAATAACTGAGACAAATCAACGACACTAATCACTGACACTAATCACTGACACTAATAACTGAGACAAATCAACGACACTAATCATCGACACTAATCACCGACACTAATCACTGAGACTAATCACCAACAATAATCATTGACACTAATCACCGACACTAATCACTGAGACTAATCACCGACACTAAGCATCGACACTAATCACCGACACTAATCATCAACACTAATCATTGACACTAATCATCGACACTAATCACCGACACTAATCATCAACACTAATCATCGACACTAATCATCGACACTAATCATCGACACTAATCACTGACACTAATCATTGACAATAATCACCGACACTAATAACCGACACGAAGCCCCGACACTAATCATTGACACAAATCATTGACACTAATCATTGACACTAATCATTAACACTAATCACCGACACTAATCACTGACACTAATCATCGACACTAATAACCGACACTAATCATTGACACTAATCACCGACACTAATAACCGACACTAATCACCGACACTAATCACCGACACTAATCACCAACACTAATCATTGACACTAATAACCGACACTGATTATCGACACTAATCACTGATAGTAATCGTCAACACTAATCACTGACATTAATCATCAACACTAATCATCGACACTAATCACCGACAGTAATCACCGACAGTAATCACCGACACTAATCATTGACACTAATCATCAACACTAATCATTGACACTAATCACTGACACTAATCATCGACACTAATAACCGACACTAATCACTGACACTAATCATCGACACTAATAACCGACACTAATCATCGACACTAATAACCGACACTAATAACCGACACTAATCATTGACACTAATCACCGACACTAATAACCGACACTAATCATCGACACTAATCACCAACACTAATCATTGACACTAATAACCGACACTGATTATCGACACTAATCACTGACAGTAATCGTCGACACTAATCACTGACACTAATCACCGACACTAATCATCGACACTAATCACCGACACTAATCACCGACAGTAATCACCGACAGTAATCACCGACACTAATCATTGACACTAATCATCAACACTAATCATTGACACTAATCACTGACACTAATCATCTCCACTAATCATTGACACTCATCACCGACACTAATCACCGAAACTAATCACCGACACTAATCACCGACACTAATCATCGACACTAATCATTGACACTAATCACTGACATTAATCACTGACATTAATCACTGACACTCATCATCAACACTAATCATTGACACTAATCACTGACACTAATCGCCGACACTAATCATCAACACTAATCACGGACGCTAATCATCAACACTAATCATTGACACTAATCACCGACACTAATCACTGACACTAATTACTGACACTAATCGTCAACACTAATCACTGACACTAATCACTGACACTAATCATCGACACTAATCAGTGACACTAATCACTGACACTAATCACCGACGCTAATCATCGACACTAATCACCGACACTAATCAACACTAATCATCGACACTAATCATCGACACTAATCACTGACACTAATCATCGACACTAATCACCGACACTAATCACCGACACTAATCATCGACACTAATCACTGACACTAATCACCGACACTAATCATCAACACTAATCACCGACACTAATCATCGACACTAATCATCGACACTAATCTCCGACACTAATCACCGACACTAATCACTGACACTAATCACCGACACTAATCATCAACACTAATCATTGACACTAATCATCGACACTAATCACTGACACTAATCACTGACACTAATCATCGACACTAATCATTGACACTAATCACTGACACTAATCATCGACATTAATCATCAACACTAATCATTGACACTAATCACCGACACTAATCACTGACACTAATCACCGACACTAATCACCAACACTAATCATCAACACTAATCATTGACACTAATCACCGACACTAATCAGTGACACTAATCAGCAACACTAATCATTGACACTATTCACCGACAGTAATCATCAACACTAATCACCAACACTAATCATTGACACTAATCACCGACACTAATTATCGACACTAATAACCGACACTAATCACCGACACTAATCACCAACACTAATCACCAACACTAATAATCGACACTCATCACTGACAGTAATCATCAACACTAATCACTGACACTAATCATCGACACTAATCATCGACACTAATCTCCGACACTAATCACCGACACTAATCACTGACACTAATCACCGACACTAATCATCAACACTAATCACTGACACTAATCATCGACACTAATCATTGACACTAATCACCAACACTAATCACCGACACTAATCATCAACACTAATCACCGACACTAATCACCGACACTAATCATCAACACTCATCATTGACACTAATCACCGATACTAATCATCAACACTAATCATTGACACTAATCACCGACACTAATCACCGACACTAATCATCAACACTAATCACCGACACTAATCACCGACACTAATCATCAACACTAATCACCGACACTAATCACCGACACTAATCATCAACACTCATCATTGACACTAATCACCGATACTAATCATCAACACTAATCATTGACACTAATCACCGACACTAATCACCGACACTAATCATCAACACTAATCAGTGACACTAATCAGTGACACTAATCACCGACACTAATCATTGACACTAATCACCGACACTAATCATCGACACTAATCACCGACACTAATCATTAACACTAATCACCGACACTAATCACTGACACTAATAATCAACACTAATCACCGACACTATTCATCGACACTAATTATTGACACTAATCACCAACACTAATCACCGACACTAATCACCGACACTAATCACTGACACTAATCATCAACACTAATCACCGACACTAATCACCGACACTAATCACTGACACTAATCACTGACACTAATCATCGACACTAATCAGTGACACTAATCACCGACACTAATCATCGACACTGATCACTGACACTAATCACCGAAACTAATCACCGACACTCATCATCAACACTAATCACCGACACTAATCACTGCCACTAATCATCAACACTAATCACCGACACTAATCACTGCCACTAATCATCAACACTAATCATTGACACTAATCACCGACTCTAATCTCCGACACTACTCACCGACACTAATCACCGACACTAATCACTGACACTAATCACCGACACTAATCACCGACACTAATCACCGACACTAATCATCAACACTAGTCACCGACACTAATCATCAACACTTATCATTGACACTAATCACCGACACTAATCACTGACACTAATCATCAACACTAATCACCGACACTAATCACCGACACTAATCACTGACACTAATCACCGACACTAATCATCAACACTAATCATTGACACTAATCATCGACACTAATCACTGACACTAATCATTGACACTAATCACTGATACTAATCATCAACACTAATCACCGACATTAATCATCAACACTAATCATTGACACTAATCACCGACACTAATCACTGACACTAATCACCGACACTAATCACCGACACTAATCATCAACACTAATCATTGACACTAATCACCGACACTAATCAGTGACACTAATCAGCAACACTAATCATTGACACTATTCACCGACAGTAATCATCAACACTAATCACCAACACTAATCATTGACACTAATCACCGACACTAATCATCAACACTAATCACCGACACTAATCATCAACACTCATCATTGACACTAATCCCCGATACTAATCATCAACACTAATCATTGACACTAATCAGTGACACTAATCACCGACACTAATCATTGACACTAATCACCGACACTAATCATCGACACTAATCACCGACACTAATCATTAACACTAATGACCGACACTAATCACTGACACTAATAATCAACACTAATCACCGACACTATTCATCGACACTAATTATTGACACTAATCACCAACACTAATCACCGACACTAATCACCGACACTAATCACTGACACTAATCATCAACACTAATCACCGACACTAATCACTGACACTAATCACTGACACTAATCATCGACACTAATCAGTGACACTAATCACCGACACTAATCATCGACACTGATCACTGAAACTAATCACCGACACTAATCACCGACACTCATCATCAACACTAATCACCGACACTAATCACTGCCACTAATCATCAACACTAATCACCGACACTAATCACTGCCACTAATCATCAACACTAATCATTGACACTAATCACCGACACTAATCTCCGACACTACTCACCGACACTAATCACCGACACTAATCATTGACACTAATCACTGACACTAATCACCGACACTAATCACCGACACTAATCATCAACACTAGTCACCGACACTAATCATCAACACTTATCATTGACACTAATCACCGACACTAATCACCGACACTAATCATCAACACTAATCACCGACACTAATCACTGACACTAATCACTGACACTAATCACTGACACTAATCATCGACACTGATCAGTGCCACTAATCACTGACACTAATCACTGACACTAATAACTGAGACAAATCAACGACACTAATCGCTGACACAAATAACTGAGACAAATCAACGACACTAATCACTGACACTGATCACTGACACTAATAACTGAGACAAATCAACGACACTAATCACTGACACTAATAACTGAGACAAATCAACGACACTAATCACCGACACTAATCACTGAGACTAATCACCAACAATAATCATTGACACTAATCACCGACACTAATCACTGAGACTAATTACCGACACATATCATCGACGCTAATCACTGAGACAAATCACCGACAATAATCATCGACACTAATCACTGGGACTAATTACCAACACTCATCACTGACACTAATCACCGACACTAAGCATCGACACTAATCACCGACACTAATCATCAACACTAATCATTGACACTAATCATCGACACTAATCATCGACACTAATCACCGACACTAATCATCAACACTACTCATCGACACTAATCATCGACACTAATCATCGACACTAATCATCGACACTAATCACTGACACTAATCATTGACACTAATCACCGACACTAATAACCGACACGAAGCCCTGACACTAATCATTGACACTAATCACTGACACTAATCATTAACACTAATCACCGACACTAATCACTGACACTAATCATCGACACTAATAACCGACACTAATCATTGACACTAATCACCGACACTAATAACCGACACTAATCACCGACACTAATCACCAACACTAATCATTAACACTAATCACCGACACTAATCACTGACACTAATCATCGACACTAATAACCGACACTAATCACCGACACTAATCACCAACACTAATCATTGACACTAATAACCGACACTGATTATTGACACTAATCACTGATAGTAATCGTCGACACTAATCACTGACATTAATCATCAACACTAATCATCGACACTAATCACCGACAGTAATCACCGACACTAATCATTGACACTAATCATCAACACTAATCATTGACACTAATCACTGACATTAATCATTGACACTAATAACCGACACTAATCACTGACACTAATCATCGACACTAATAACCGACACTAATCATTGACACTAATCACCGACACTAATAACCGACACTAATCATCGACACTAATCACCAACACTAATCTTTGACACTAATAACCGACACTGATTATCGACAGTAATCACCGACACTAATCATTGACACTAATCATCAACACTTATCGTCGACACTAATCACTGACACTAATCATCAACACTAATCACCGACACTAATCACCGACACTAATCACCGACAGTAATCACCGACACTAATCATTGACACTAATCATCAACACTAATCATTGACACTAATCACTGACACTAATCATCTCCACTAATCATTGACACTCATCACCGACACTAAGCATCGACACTAATCACCGACACTAATCATCAACACTAATCATTGACACTAATCATCGACACTAATCATCGACACTAATCACCGACACTAATCATCAACACTACTCATCGACACTAATCATCGACACTAATCATCGACACTAATCATCGACACTAATCACTGACACTAATCATTGACACTAATCACCGACACTAATAACCGACACGAAGCCCTGACACTAATCATTGACACTAATCACTGACACTAATCATTAACACTAATCACCGACACTAATCACTGACACTAATCATCGACACTAATAACCGACACTAATCATTGACACTAATCACTGACACTAATAACCGACACTAATCACCGACACTAATCACCAACACTAATCATTAACACTAATCACCGACACTAATCACTGACACTAATCATCGACACTAATAACCGACACTAATCACCGACACTAATCACCAACACTAATCATTGACACTAATAACCGACACTGATTATCGACACTAATCACTGATAGTAATCGTCGACACTAATCACTGACATTAATCATCAACACTAATCATCGACACTAATCACCGACAGTAATCACCGACAGTAATCACCGACACTAATCATTGACACTAATCATCAACACTAATCATTGACACTAATCACTGACATTAATCATCGACACTAATAACCGACACTAATCACTGACACTAATCATCGACACTAATAACCGACACTAATCATTGACACTAATCACCGACACTAATAACCGACACTAATCATCGACACTAATCACCAACACTAATCTTTGACACTAATAACCGACACTGATTATCGACAGTAATCACCGACACTAATCATTGACACTAATCATCAACACTTATCGTCGACACTAATCACTGACACTAATCATCAACACTAATCACCGACACTAATCACCGACACTAATCACCGACAGTAATCACCAACACTAATCATTGACACTAATCATCAACACTAATCATTGACACTAATCACTGACACTAATCATCTCCACTAATCATTGACACTCATCACTGACACTAATCACCGACACTAATCACCGACACTAATCATCGACACTAATCATTGACACTAATCACTGACATTAATCACTGACATTAATCACTGACACTCATCATCAACACTAATCATTGACACTAATCACTGACACTAATCGCCGACACTAATCATCAACACTAATCACGGACGCTAATCATCAACACTAATCATTGACACTAATTACTGACACTAATCGTCAACACTAATCACCGACACTAATCACTGACACTAATCATCGACACTAATCAGTGACACTAATCACTGACACTAATCACTGACACTAATCACTGACACTAATCACCGACGCTAATCATCGACACTAATCACCGACACTAATCAACACTAATCATCGACACTAATCATCGACACTAATCACTGACACTAATCACCGACACTAATCACCGACACTAATCATCGACACTAATCACTGACACTAATCACCGACACTAATCACCGACACTAATCTCCGACACTAATCATCGACACTAATCTCCGACACTAATCACCGACACTAATCACCGACACTAATCACCGACACTAATCACTGACACTAATCACCGACACTAATCATCAACACTAATCATTGACACTAATCATCGACACTAATCACTGACACTAATCACTGACACTAATCATCGACACTAATCATTGACACTAATCACTGACACTAATAACCGACACTAATCACCGACACTAATCACCAACACTAATCATTAACACTAATCACCAACACTAATCACTGACACTAATCATCGACACTAATAACCGACACTAATCACCGACACTAATCACCAACACTAATCATTGACACTAATAACCGACACTGATTATCGACACTAATCATTGATAGTAATCGTCGACACTAATCACTGACATTAATCATCAACACTAATCATCGACACTAATCACCGACAGTAATCACCGACAGTAATCACCGACACTAATCATTGACACTAATCATCAACACTAATCATTGACACTAATCACTGACATTAATCATCGACACTAATAACCGACACTAATCACTGACACTAATCATCGACACTAATAACCGACACTAATCATTGACACTAATCACCGACACTAATAACCGACACTAATCATCGACACTAATCACCAACACTAATCATTGACACTAATAACCGACACTGATTATCGACAGTAATCACCGACACTAATCATTGACACTAATCATCAACACTAATCGTCGACACTAATCACTGACACTAATCATCAACACTAATCACCGACACTAATCACCGACAGTAATCACCAACAGTAATCACCGACACTAATCATTGACACTAATCATCAACACTAATCATTGACACTAATCACTGACACTAATCATCTCCACTAATCATTGACACTCATCACCGACACTAATCACCGACACTAATCACCGACACTAATCATCGACACTAATCATTGACACTAATCACTGACATTAATCACTGACATTAATCACTGACACTCATCATCAACACTAATCATTGACACTAATCACTGACACTAATCGCCGACACTAATCATCAACATTAATCACGGACGCTAATCATCAACACTAATCATTGACACTAATCACCGACACTAATCACTGACACTAATTACTGACACTAATCGTCAACACTAATCACCGACACTAATCACTGACACTAATCATCGACACTAATCAGTGACACTAATCACTGACACTAATCACCGACGCTAATCATCGACACTAATCACCGACACTAATCAACACTAATCATCGACACTAATCATCAACACTAATCACTGACACTAATCATCGACACTAATCACTGACACTAATCACCGACACTAATCATCGACACTAATCACTGACACTAATCACCGACACTAATCTCCGACACTAATCATCGACACTAATCATCGACACTAATCTCCGACACTAATCACCGACACTAATCACTGACACTAATCACCGACACTAATCATCAACACTAATCATTGACACTAATCATCGACACTAATCACTGACACTAATCACTGACACTAATCATCGACACTAATCATTGACACTAATCACTGACACTAATCATCGACACTAATCACCGACACTAATCACCGACACTAATCATCGACACTAATCACTGACACTAATCACCAACATTAATCATCAACACTAATCACCGACACTAATCATCGACACTAATCATCGACACTAATCTCCGACACTAATCACTGACACTAATCACCGACACTAATCATCAACACTAATCATTGACACTAATCATCGACACTAATCACTGACACTAATCACTGACACTAATCATCGACACTAATCATTGACACTAATCACTGACACTAATCATCAACACTAATCACCGACATTAATCATCAACACTAATCATTGACATTAATCACCAACACTAATCACTGACACTAATCACCGACACTAATCACCAACACTAATCATCAACACTAATCATTGACACTAATCACCGACACTAATCACCGACACTAATCAGCAACACTAATCATTGACACTATTCACCGACAGTAATCATCAACACTAATCACCAACACTAATCATTGACACTAATCACCGACACTAATTATCGACACTAATCACCGACACTAATCACCAACACTAATCACCAACACTAATCATCGACACTAATCACTGACACTAATCACCGACACTAATCACCGACACTAATCTCCGACACTAATCATCGACACTAATCTCCGACACTAATCACCGACACTAATCACCGACACTAATCACCGACACTAATCACTGACACTAATCACCGACACTAATCATCAACACTAATCATTGACACTAATCATCGACACTAATCACTGACACTAATCACTGACACTAATCATCGACACTAATCATTGACACTAATCACTGACACTAATAACCGACACTAATCACCGACACTAATCACCAACACTAATCATTAACACTAATCACCAACACTAATCACTGACACTAATCATCGACACTAATAACCGACACTAATCACCGACACTAATCACCAACACTAATCATTGACACTAATAACCGACACTGATTATCGACACTAATCATTGATAGTAATCGTCGACACTAATCACTGACATTAATCATCAACACTAATCATCGACACTAATCACCGACAGTAATCACCGACAGTAATCACCGACACTAATCATTGACACTAATCATCAACACTAATCATTGACACTAATCACTGACATTAATCATCGACACTAATAACCGACACTAATCACTGACACTAATCATCGACACTAATAACCGACACTAATCATTGACACTAATCACCGACACTAATAACCGACACTAATCATCGACACTAATCACCAACACTAATCATTGACACTAATAACCGACACTGATTATCGACAGTAATCACCGACACTAATCATTGACACTAATCATCAACACTAATCGTCGACACTAATCACTGACACTAATCATCAACACTAATCACCGACACTAATCACCGACAGTAATCACCAACAGTAATCACCGACACTAATCATTGACACTAATCATCAACACTAATCATTGACACTAATCACTGACACTAATCATCTCCACTAATCATTGACACTCATCACCGACACTAATCACCGACACTAATCACCGACACTAATCATCGACACTAATCATTGACACTAATCACTGACATTAATCACTGACATTAATCACTGACACTCATCATCAACACTAATCATTGACACTAATCACTGACACTAATCGCCGACACTAATCATCAACACTAATCACGGACGCTAATCATCAACACTAATCATTGACACTAATCACCGACACTAATCACTGACACTAATTACTGACACTAATCGTCAACACTAATCACCGACACTAATCACTGACACTAATCATCGACACTAATCAGTGACACTAATCACTGACACTAATCACCGACGCTAATCATCGACACTAATCACCGACACTAATCAACACTAATCATCGACACTAATCATCGACACTAATCACTGACACTAATCATCGACACTAATCACTGACACTAATCACCGACACTAATCATCGACACTAATCACTGACACTAATCACCGACACTAATCACCGACACTAATCTCCGACACTAATCATCGACACTAATCATCGACACTAATCTCCGACACTAATCACCGACACTAATCACTGACACTAATCACCGACACTAATCATCAACACTAATCATTGACACTAATCATCGACACTAATCACTGACACTAATCACTGACACTAATCATCGACACTAATCATTGACACTAATCACTGACACTAATCATCGACACTAATCACCGACACTAATCACCGACACTAATCATCGACACTAATCACTGACACTAATCACCAACATTAATCATCAACACTAATCACCGACACTAATCATCGACACTAATCATCGACACTAATCTCCGACACTAATCACTGACACTAATCACCGACACTAATCATCAACACTAATCATTGACACTAATCATCGACACTAATCACTGACACTAATCACTGACACTAATCATCGACACTAATCATTGACACTAATCACTGACACTAATCATCAACACTAATCACCGACATTAATCATCAACACTAATCATTGACATTAATCACCAACACTAATCACTGACACTAATCACCGACACTAATCACCAACACTAATCATCAACACTAATCATTGACACTAATCACCGACACTAATCAGTGACACTAATCAGCAACACTAATCATTGACACTATTCACCGACAGTAATCATCAACACTAATCACCAACACTAATCATTGACACTAATCACCGACACTAATTATCGACACTAATCACTGACACTAATCATCAACACTAATCACCGACACTAATCACCGACAGTAATCACCAACACTAATCATTGACACTAATCATCAACACTAATCATTGACACTAATCACTGACACTAATCATCGACACTAATCATTGACACTAATCACCAACACTAATCACCGACACTAATCATCAACACTAATCACCGACACTAATCACCGACACTAATCATCAACACTCATCATTGACACTAATCACCGATACTAATCACCGACACTAATCACCGACACTAATCACCGACACTAATCACTGACACTAATCACCGACACTAATCATCAACACTAATCATTGACACTAATCATCGACACTAATCACTGACACTAATCACTGACACTAATCATCGACACTAATCATTGACACTAATCACTGACACTAATAACCGACACTAATCACCGACACTAATCACCAACACTAATCATTAACACTAATCACCGACACTAATCACTGACACTAATCATCGACACTAATAACCGACACTAATCACCGACACTAATCACCAACACTAATCATTAACACTAATCACCGACACTAATCACTGACACTAATCATCGACACTAATAACCGACACTAATCACCGACACTAATCACCAACACTAATCATTGACACTAATAACCGACACTGATTATCGACACTAATCACTGATAGTAATCGTCAACACTAATCACCGACACTAATCACTGACACTAATCATCGACACTAATCAGTGACACTAATCACTGACACTAATCACCGACGCTAATCATCGACACTAATCACCGACACTAATCAACACTAATCATCGACACTAATCATCATCACTAATCACTGACACTAATCATCGACACTAATCACTGACACTAATCACCGACACTAATCATCGACACTAATCACTGACACTAATCACCGACACTAATCACCGACACTAATCTCCGACACTAATCATCGACACTAATCATCGACACTAATCTCCGACACTAATCACCGACACTAATCACTGACACTAATCACCGACACTAATCATCAACACTAATCATTGACACTAATCATCGACACTAATCACTGACACTAATCACTGACACTAATCATCGACACTAATCATTGACACTAATCACTGACACTAATCATCGACACTAATCACCGACACTAATCACCGACACTAATCATCGACACTAATCACTGACACTAATCACCAACATTAATCATCAACACTAATCACCGACACTAATCATCGACACTAATCATCGACACTAATCTCCGACACTAATCACTGACACTAATCACCGACACTAATCATCAACACTAATCATTGACACTAATCATCGACACTAATCACTGACACTAATCACTGACACTAATCATCGACACTAATCATTGACACTAATCACTGACACTAATCATCAACACTAATCACCGACATTAATCATCAACACTAATCATTGACATTAATCACCAACACTAATCACTGACACTAATCACCGACACTAATCACCAACACTAATCATCAACACTAATCATTGACACTAATCACCGACACTAATCACCGACACTAATCAGCAACACTAATCATTGACACTATTCACCGACAGTAATCATCAACACTAATCACCAACACTAATCATTGACACTAATCACCGACACTAATTATCGACACTAATCACCGACACTAATCACCAACACTAATCACCAACACTAATCATCGACACTAATCACTGACACTAATCACCGACACTAATCACCGACACTAATCTCCGACACTAATCATCGACACTAATCTCCGACACTAATCACCGACACTAATCACCGACACTAATCACCGACACTAATCACTGACACTAATCACCGACACTAATCATCAACACTAATCATTGACACTAATCATCGACACTAATCACTGACACTAATCACTGACACTAATCATCGACACTAATCATTGACACTAATCACTGACACTAATAACCGACACTAATCACCGACACTAATCACCAACACTAATCATTAACACTAATCACCAACACTAATCACTGACACTAATCATCGACACTAATAACCGACACTAATCACCGACACTAATCACCAACACTAATCATTGACACTAATAACCGACACTGATTATCGACACTAATCATTGATAGTAATCGTCGACACTAATCACTGACATTAATCATCAACACTAATCATCGACACTAATCACCGACAGTAATCACCGACAGTAATCACCGACACTAATCATTGACACTAATCATCAACACTAATCATTGACACTAATCACTGACATTAATCATCGACACTAATAACCGACACTAATCACTGACACTAATCATCGACACTAATAACCGACACTAATCATTGACACTAATCACCGACACTAATAACCGACACTAATCATCGACACTAATCACCAACACTAATCATTGACACTAATAACCGACACTGATTATCGACAGTAATCACCGACACTAATCATTGACACTAATCATCAACACTAATCGTCGACACTAATCACTGACACTAATCATCAACACTAATCACCGACACTAATCACCGACAGTAATCACCAACAGTAATCACCGACACTAATCATTGACACTAATCATCAACACTAATCATTGACACTAATCACTGACACTAATCATCTCCACTAATCATTGACACTCATCACCGACACTAATCACCGACACTAATCACCGACACTAATCATCGACACTAATCATTGACACTAATCACTGACATTAATCACTGACATTAATCACTGACACTCATCATCAACACTAATCATTGACACTAATCACTGACACTAATCGCCGACACTAATCATCAACACTAATCACGGACGCTAATCATCAACACTAATCATTGACACTAATCACCGACACTAATCACTGACACTAATTACTGACACTAATCGTCAACACTAATCACCGACACTAATCACTGACACTAATCATCGACACTAATCAGTGACACTAATCACTGACACTAATCACCGACGCTAATCATCGACACTAATCACCGACACTAATCAACACTAATCATCGACACTAATCATCGACACTAATCACTGACACTAATCATCGACACTAATCACTGACACTAATCACCGACACTAATCATCGACACTAATCACTGACACTAATCACCGACACTAATCACCGACACTAATCTCCGACACTAATCATCGACACTAATCATCGACACTAATCTCCGACACTAATCACCGACACTAATCACTGACACTAATCACCGACACTAATCATCAACACTAATCATTGACACTAATCATCGACACTAATCACTGACACTAATCACTGACACTAATCATCGACACTAATCATTGACACTAATCACTGACACTAATCATCGACACTAATCACCGACACTAATCACCGACACTAATCATCGACACTAATCACTGACACTAATCACCAACATTAATCATCAACACTAATCACCGACACTAATCATCGACACTAATCATCGACACTAATCTCCGACACTAATCACTGACACTAATCACCGACACTAATCATCAACACTAATCATTGACACTAATCATCGACACTAATCACTGACACTAATCACTGACACTAATCATCGACACTAATCATTGACACTAATCACTGACACTAATCATCAACACTAATCACCGACATTAATCATCAACACTAATCATTGACATTAATCACCAACACTAATCACTGACACTAATCACCGACACTAATCACCAACACTAATCATCAACACTAATCATTGACACTAATCACCGACACTAATCAGTGACACTAATCAGCAACACTAATCATTGACACTATTCACCGACAGTAATCATCAACACTAATCACCAACACTAATCATTGACACTAATCACCGACACTAATTATCGACACTAATCACTGACACTAATCATCAACACTAATCACCGACACTAATCACCGACAGTAATCACCAACACTAATCATTGACACTAATCATCAACACTAATCATTGACACTAATCACTGACACTAATCATCGACACTAATCATTGACACTAATCACCAACACTAATCACCGACACTAATCATCAACACTAATCACCGACACTAATCACCGACACTAATCATCAACACTCATCATTGACACTAATCACCGATACTAATCACCGACACTAATCACCGACACTAATCACCGACACTAATCACTGACACTAATCACCGACACTAATCATCAACACTAATCATTGACACTAATCATCGACACTAATCACTGACACTAATCACTGACACTAATCATCGACACTAATCATTGACACTAATCACTGACACTAATAACCGACACTAATCACCGACACTAATCACCAACACTAATCATTAACACTAATCACCGACACTAATCACTGACACTAATCATCGACACTAATAACCGACACTAATCACCGACACTAATCACCAACACTAATCATTGACACTAATAACCGACACTGATTATCGACACTAATCACTGATAGTAATCGTCGACACTAATCACTGACATTAATCATCAACACTAATCATCGACACTAATCACCGACAGTAATCACCGACAGTAATCACCGACACTAATCATTGACACTAATCATCAACACTAATCATTGACACTAATCACTGACATTAATCATCGACACTAATAACCGACACTAATCACTGACACTAATCATCGACACTAATAACCGACACTAATCATTGACACTAATCACCGACACTAATAACCGACACTAATCATCGACACTAATCACCAACACTAATCATTGACACTAATAACCGACACTGATTATCGACAGTAATCACCGACACTAATCATTGACACTAATCATCAACACTAATCGTCGACACTAATCACTGACACTAATCATCAACACTAATCACCGACACTAATCACCGACAGTAATCACCAACAGTAATCACCGACACTAATCATTGACACTAATCATCAACACTAATCATTGACACTAATCAGTGACACTAATCACCGACACTAATCATTGACACTAATCACCGACACTAATCATCGACACTAATCACCGACACTAATCATTAACACTAATGACCGACACTAATCACTGACACTAATAATCAACACTAATCACCGACACTATTCATCGACACTAATTATTGACACTAATCACCAACACTAATCACCGACACTAATCACCGACACTAATCACTGACACTAATCATCAACACTAATCACCGACACTAATCACTGACACTAATCACTGACACTAATCATCGACACTAATCAGTGACACTAATCACCGACACTAATCATCGACACTGATCACTGAAACTAATCACCGACACTAATCACCGACACTCATCATCAACACTAATCACCGACACTAATCACTGCCACTAATCATCAACACTAATCACCGACACTAATCACTGCCACTAATCATCAACACTAATCATTGACACTAATCACCGACACTAATCTCCGACACTACTCACCGACACTAATCACCGACACTAATCATTGACACTAATCACTGACACTAATCACCGACACTAATCACCGACACTAATCATCAACACTAGTCACCGACACTAATCATCAACACTTATCATTGACACTAATCACCGACACTAATCACCGACACTAATCATCAACACTAATCACCGACACTAATCACTGACACTAATCACTGACACTAATCACTGACACTAATCATCGACACTGATCAGTGCCACTAATCACTGACACTAATCACTGACACTAATAACTGAGACAAATCAACGACACTAATCGCTGACACAAATAACTGAGACAAATCAACGACACTAATCACTGACACTGATCACTGACACTAATAACTGAGACAAATCAACGACACTAATCACTGACACTAATAACTGAGACAAATCAACGACACTAATCATCGACACTAATCACCGACACTAATCACTGAGACTAATCACCAACAATAATCATTGACACTAATCACCGACACTAATCACTGAGACTAATCACCAAAAATAATCATTGACACTAATCACCGACACTAATCACTGAGACTAATTACCGACACATATCATCGACGCTAATCACTGAGACAAATCACCGACAATAATCATCGACACTAATCACTGGGACTAATTACCAACACTCATCACTGACACTAATCACCGACACTAAGCATCGACACTAATCACCGACACTAATCATCAACACTAATCATTGACACTAATCATCGACACTAATCATCGACACTAATCACCGACACTAATCATCAACACTACTCATCGACACTAATCATCGACACTAATCATCGACACTAATCATCGACACTAATCACTGACACTAATCATTGACACTAATCACCGACACTAATAACCGACACGAAGCCCTGACACTAATCATTGACACTAATCACTGACACTAATCATTAACACTAATCACCGACACTAATCACTGACACTAATCATCGACACTAATAACCGACACTAATCATTGACACTAATCACCGACACTAATAACCGACACTAATCACCGACACTAATCACCAACACTAATCATTAACACTAATCACCGACACTAATCACTGACACTAATCATCGACACTAATAACCGACACTAATCACCGACACTAATCACCAACACTAATCATTGACACTAATAACCGACACTGATTATTGACACTAATCACTGATAGTAATCGTCGACACTAATCACTGACATTAATCATCAACACTAATCATCGACACTAATCACCGACAGTAATCACCGACAGTAATCACCGACACTAATCATTGACACTAATCATCAACACTAATCATTGACACTAATCACTGACATTAATCATCGACACTAATAACCGACACTAATCACTGACACTAATCATCGACACTAATAACCGACACTAATCATTGACACTAATCACCGACACTAATAACCGACACTAATCATCGACACTAATCACCAACACTAATCTTTGACACTAATAACCGACACTGATTATCGACAGTAATCACCGACACTAATCATTGACACTAATCATCAACACTTATCGTCGACACTAATCACTGACACTAATCATCAACACTAATCACCGACACTAATCACCGACACTAATCACCGACACTAATCACCGACAGTAATCACCGACACTAATCATTGACACTAATCATCAACACTAATCATTGACACTAATCACTGACACTAATCATCTCCACTAATCATTGACACTCATCACCGACACTAATCACCGACACTAATCACCGACACTAATCATCGACACTAATCATTGACACTAATCACTGACATTAATCACTGACATTAATCACTGACACTCATCATCAACACTAATCATTGACACTAATCACTGACACTAATCGCCGACACTAATCATCAACACTAATCACGGACGCTAATCATCAACACTAATCATTGACACTAATCACCGACACTAATCACTGACACTAATTACTGACACTAATCGTCAACACTAATCACTGACACTAATCACTGACACTAATCACTGACACTAATCACCGACGCTAATCATCGACACTAATCACCGACACTAATCAACACTAATCATCGACACTAATCATCGACACTAATCACTGACACTAATCACCGACACTAATCACCGACACTAATCATCGACACTAATCACTGACACTAATCACCGACACTAATCACCGACACTAATCTCCGACACTAATCATCGACACTAATCTCCGACACTAATCACCGACACTAATCACCGACACTAATCACCGACACTAATCACTGACACTAATCACCGACACTAATCATCAACACTAATCATTGACACTAATCATCGACACTAATCACTGACACTAATCACTGACACTAATCATCGACACTAATCATTGACACTAATCACTGACACTAATAACCGACACTAATCACCGACACTAATCACCAACACTAATCATTAACACTAATCACCGACACTAATCACTGACACTAATCATCGACACTAATAACCGACACTAATCACCGACACTAATCACCAACACTAATCATTGACACTAATAACCGACACTGATTATCGACACTAATCATTGATAGTAATCGTCGACACTAATCACTGACATTAATCATCAACACTAATCATCGACACTAATCACCGACAGTAATCACCGACAGTAATCACCGACACTAATCATTGACACTAATCATCAACACTAATCATTGACACTAATCACTGACATTAATCATCGACACTAATAACCGACACTAATCACTGACACTAATCATCGACACTAATAACCGACACTAATCATTGACACTAATCACCGACACTAATAACCAACACTAATCATCGACACTAATCACCAACACTAATCATTGACACTAATAACCGACACTGATTATCGACAGTAATCACCGACACTAATCATTGACACTAATCATCAACACTAATCGTCGACACTAATCACTGACACTAATCATCAACACTAATCACCGACACTAATCACCGACAGTAATCACCAACAGTAATCACCGACACTAATCATTGACACTAATCATCAACACTAATCATTGACACTAATCACTGACACTAATCATCTCCACTAATCATTGACACTCATCACCGACACTAATCACCGACACTAATCACCGACACTAATCATCGACACTAATCATTGACACTAATCACTGACATTAATCACTGACATTAATCACTGACACTCATCATCAACACTAATCATTGACACTAATCACTGACACTAATCGCCGACACTAATCATCAACACTAATCACGGACGCTAATCATCAACACTAATCATTGACACTAATCACCGACACTAATCACTGACACTAATTACTGACACTAATCGTCAACACTAATCACCGACACTAATCACTGACACTAATCATCGACACTAATCAGTGACACTAATCACTGACACTAATCACCGACGCTAATCATCGACACTAATCACCGACACTAATCAACACTAATCATCGACACTAATCATCGACACTAATCACTGACACTAATCATCGACACTAATCACTGACACTAATCACCGACACTAATCATCGACACTAATCACTGACACTAATCACCGACACTAATCACCGACACTAATCTCCGACACTAATCATCGACACTAATCATCGACACTAATCTCCGACACTAATCATCAACACTAATCATTGACACTAATCATTGACACTAATCATCGACACTAATCACTGACACTAATCACTGACACTAATCATCGACACTAATCATTGACACTAATCACTGACACTAATCATCGACACTAATCACCGACACTAATCACCGACACTAATCATCGACACTAATCACTGACACTAATCACCAACATTAATCATCAACACTAATCACCGACACTAATCATCGACACTAATCATCGACACTAATCTCCGACACTAATCACCGACACTAATCACTGACACTAATCACCGACACTAATCATCAACACTAATCATTGACACTAATCATCGACACTAATCACTGACACTAATCACTGACACTAATCATCGACACTAATCATTGACACTAATCACTGACACTAATCATCAACACTAATCACCGACATTAATCATCAACACTAATCATTGACATTAATCACCAACACTAATCACTGACACTAATCACCGACACTAATCACCAACACTAATCATCAACACTAATCATTGACACTAATCACCGACACTAATCAGTGACACTAATCAGCAACACTAATCATTGACACTATTCACCGACAGTAATCATCAACACTAATCACCAACACTAATCATTGACACTAATCACCGACACTAATTATCGACACTAATTATCGACACTAATCACCGACACTAATCACCAACACTAATCACCAACACTAATAATCGACACTAATCACTGACAGTAATCATCAACACTAATCACTGACACTAATCATCAACACTAATCACCGACACTAATCACCGACAGTAATCACCAACACTAATCATTGACACTAATCATCAACACTAATCATTGACACTAATCACTGACACTAATCATCGACACTAATCATTGACACTAATCACCAACACTAATCACCGACACTAATCATCAACACTAATCACCGACACTAATCACCGACACTAATCATCAACACTCATCATTGACACTAATCACCGATACTAATCACCGACACTAATCACCGACACTAATCACCGACACTAATCACTGACACTAATCACCGACACTAATCATCAACACTAATCATTGACACTAATCATCGACACTAATCACTGACACTAATCACTGACACTAATCATCGACACTAATCATTGACACTAATCACTGACACTAATAACCGACACTAATCACCGACACTAATCACCAACACTAATCATTAACACTAATCACCGACACTAATCACTGACACTAATCATCGACACTAATAACCGACACTAATCACCGACACTAATCACCAACACTAATCATTGACACTAATAACCGACACTGATTATCGACACTAATCACTGATAGTAATCGTCGACACTAATCACTGACATTAATCATCAACACTAATCATCGACACTAATCACCGACAGTAATCACCGACAGTAATCACCGACACTAATCATTGACACTAATCATCAACACTAATCATTGACACTAATCACTGACATTAATCATCGACACTAATAACCGACACTAATCACTGACACTAATCATCGACACTAATAACCGACACTAATCATTGACACTAATCACCGACACTAATAACCGACACTAATCATCGACACTAATCACCAACACTAATCATTGACACTAATAACCGACACTGATTATCGACAGTAATCACCGACACTAATCATTGACACTAATCATCAACACTAATCGTCGACACTAATCACTGACACTAATCATCAACAGTAATCACCGACACTAATCACCGACAGTAATCACCAACAGTAATCACCGACACTAATCATTGACACTAATCATCAACACTAATCATTGACACTAATCAGTGACACTAATCATCTCCACTAATCATTGACACTCATCACCGACACTAATCACCGACACTAATCACCGACACTAATCATCGACACTAATCACTGACATTAATCACTGACATTAATCACTGACATTAATCACTGACACTAATCATCAACACTAATCATTGACACTAATCATCGACACTAATCACTGACACTAATCACTGACACTAATCATATACACTAATCATTGACACTAATCACTGACACTAATAACCGACACTAATCACCGACACTAATCACCAACACTAATCACTGACACTAATCATCGACACTAATAACCGACACTAATCACCGACACTAATCACCAACACTAATCATTGACACTAATAACCGACACTGATTATCGACACTAATCACTGATAGTAATCGTCGACACTAATCACTGACATTAATCATCAACACTAATCATCGACACTAATCACCGACAGTAATCACCGACACTAATCATTGACACTAATCATCAACACTAATCATTGACACTAATCACTGACATTAATCATCGACACTAATAACCGACACTAATCACTGACACTAATCATCGACACTAATAACCGACACTAATCATTGACACTAATCACCGACACTAATAACCGACACTAATCATCGACACTAATCACCAACACTAATCATTGACACTAATAACCGACACTGATTATCGACAGTAATCACCGACACTAATCATTGACACTAATCATCAACACTAATCGTCGACACTAATCACTGACACTAATCATCAACACTAATCACCGACACTAATCACCGACAATAATCACCAACAGTAATCACCGACACTAATCATTGACACTAATCATCAACACTAATCATTGACACTAATCACTGACACTAATCATCTCCACTAATCATTGACACTCATCACCGACACTAATCACCGACACTAATCACCGACACTAATCATCGACACTAATCATTGACACTAATCACTGACATTAATCACTGACATTAATCACTGACATTAATCACTGACACTCATCATCAACACTAATCATTGACACTAATCACTGACACTAATCGCCGACACTAATCATCAACACTAATCACGGACGCTAATCATCAACACTAATCATTGACACTAATCACCGACACTAATCACTGACACTAATTACTGACACTAATCGTCAACACTAATCACCGACACTAATCACTGACACTAATCATCGACACTAATCAGTGACACTAATCACTGACACTAATCACCGACGCTAATCATCGACACTAATCACCGACACTAATCAACACTAATCATCGACACTAATCATCGACACTAATCACTGACACTAATCATCGACACTAATCACTGACACTAATCACCGACACTAATCATCGACACTAATCACTGACACTAATCACCGACACTAATCTCCGACACTAATCATCGACACTAATCATCGACACTAATCTCCGACACTAATCACCGACACTAATCACTGACACTAATCACCGACACTAATCATCAACACTAATCATTGACACTAATCATCGACACTAATCACTGACACTAATCACTGACACTAATCATCGACACTAATCATTGACACTAATCACTGACACTAATCATCGAAACTAATCATCGACACTAATCACCGACACTAATCACCGACACTAATCATCGACACTAATCACTGACACTAATCACCGACACTAATCATCAACACTAATCACCGACACTAATCATCGACACTAATCTCCGACACTAATCACCGACACTAATCACTGACACTAATCACCGACACTAATCATCAACACTAATCATTGACACTAATCATCGACACTAATCACTGACACTAATCACTGACACTAATCATCGACACTAATCATTGACACTAATCACTGACACTAATCATCAACACTAATCACCGACATTAATCATCAACACTAATCATCAACACTAATCACCAACACTAATCATCAACACTAATCATTGACACTAATCACCGACAGTAATCAGTGACACTAATCAGCAACACTAATCATTGACACTATTCACCGACAGTAATCATCAACACTAATCACCAACACTAATCATTGACACTAATCACCGACACTAATTATCGACACTAATAATCGACACTAATCACTGACACTAATCACCAACACTAATAATCGACACTAATCACTGACAGTAATCATCAACACTAATCACTGACACTAATCATCAACACTAATCACCGACACTAATCACCGACAGTAATCACCAACACTAATCATTGACACTAATCACCAACACTAATCATTGACACTAATCACTGACACTAATCATCGACACTAATCATTGACACTAATCACCAACACTAATCACCGACAGTAATCACCAACACTAATCATTGACACTAATCACCAACACTAATCATTGACACTAATCACTGACACTAATCATCGACACTAATCATTGACACTAATCACCAACACTAATCACCGACACTAATCATCAACACTAATCACCGACACTAATCACCGACACTAATCATCAACACTCATCATTGACAATAATCACCGATACTAATCATCAACATTAATCATTGACACTAATCACCGACACTAATCACCGACACTAATCATCAACACTAATCGCCGACACTAATCAGTGACACTAATCACCGACACTAATCATTGACACTAATCACCGACACTAATCATCGACACTAATCACCGACACTAATCATTAACACTAATGACCGACACTAATCACTGACACTAATAATCAACACTAATCACCGACACTATTCATCGACACTAATTATTGACACTAATCACCAACACTAATCACCGACACTAATCACCGACACAAATCACTGACACTAATCATCAACACTAATCACCGACACTAATCACTGACACTAATCACTGACACTAATCATCGACACTAATCAGTGACACTAATCACCGACACTAATCATCGACACTGATCACTGAAACTAATCACCGACACTAATCACCGACACTCATCATCAACACTAATCACCGACACTAATCACTGCCACTAATCATCAACACTAATCACCGACACTAATCACTGCCACTAATCATCAACACTAATCATTGACACTAATCACCGACACTAATAACCGACACGAAGCCCCGACACTAATCATTGACACTAATCACTGACACTAATCATTAACACTAATCACCGACACTAAACATCGACATTAATAACCGACACTAATCATTGACACTAATCACCGACACTAATAACCGACACTAATAACCGACACTAATCACCGACACTAATCACCAACACTAATCATTGACACTAATAACCGACACTGATTATCGACACTAATCACTGACAGTAATCGTCGACACTAATCACTGACATTAATCATCAACACTAATCATCGACACTAATCACCGACAGTAATCACCGACAGTAATCACCGACACTAATCATTGACACTAATCATCAACACTAATCATTGACACTAATCACTGACACTAATCATCGACACTAATAACCGACACTAATCATTGACACTAATCACCGACACTAATAACCGACACTAATCATCGACACTAATCACCAACACTAATCATTGACACTAATAACCGACACTGATTATCGACAGTAATCACCGACACTAATCATTGACACTAATCATCAACACTAATCGTCGACACTAATCACTGACACTAATCATCAACACTAATCACCGACACTAATCACCGACAGTAATCACCAACAGTAATCACCGACACTAATCATTGACACTAATCATCAACACTAATCATTGACACTAATCACTGACACTAATCATCTCCACTAATCATTGACACTCATCACCGACACTAATCACCGACACTAATCACCGACACTAATCATCGACACTAATCATTGACACTAATCACTGACATTAATCACTGACATTAATCACTGACACTCATCATCAACACTAATCATTGACACTAATCACTGACACTAATCGCCGACACTAATCATCAACACTAATCACGGACGCTAATCATCAACACTAATCATTGACACTAATCACCGACACTAATCACTGACACTAATTACTGACACTAATCGTCAACACTAATCACCGACACTAATCACTGACACTAATCATCGACACTAATCAGTGACACTAATCACTGACACTAATCACCGACGCTAATCATCGACACTAATCACCGACACTAATCAACACTAATCATCGACACTAATCATCGACACTAATCACTGACACTAATCATCGACACTAATCACTGACACTAATCACCGACACTAATCATCGACACTAATCACCGACACTAATCACCGACACTAATCTCCGACACTAATCATCGACACTAATCATCGACACTAATCTCCGACACTAATCACCGACACTAATCACTGACACTAATCACCGACACTAATCATCAACACTAATCATTGACACTAATCATCGACACTAATCACTGACACTAATCACTGACACTAATCATCGACACTAATCATTGACACTAATCACTGACACTAATCATCGACACTAATCACCGACACTAATCAACGACACTAATCATCGACACTAATCACTGACACTAATCACCAACATTAATCATCAACACTAATCACCGACACTAATCATCGACACTAATCATCGACACTAATCTCCGACACTAATCACCGACACTAATCACTGACACTAATCACCGACACTAATCATCAACACTAATCATTGACACTAATCATCGACACTAATCACTGACACTAATCACTGACACTAATCATCGACACTAATCATTGACACTAATCACTGACACTAATCATCAACACTAATCACCGACATTAATCATCAACACTAATCATTGACATTAATCACCAACACTAATCACTGACACTAATCACCGACACTAATCACCAACACTAATCATCAACACTAATCATTGACACTAATCACCGACACTAATCAGTGACACTAATCAGCAACACTAATCATTGACACTATTCACCGACAGTAATCATCAACACTAATCACCAACACTAATCATTGACACTAATCACCGACACTAATTATCGACACTAATTATCGACACTAATCACCGACACTAATCACCAACACTAATCACCAACACTAATAATCGACACTAATCACTGACAGTAATCATCAACACTAATCACTGACACTAATCATCAACACTAATCACCGACACTAATCACCGACAGTAATCACCAACACTAATCATTGACACTAATCATCAACACTAATCATTGACACTAATCACTGACACTAATCATCGACACTAATCATTGACACTAATCACCAACACTAATCACCGACACTAATCATCAACACTAATCACCGACACTAATCACCGACACTAATCATCAACACTCATCATTGACACTAATCACCGATACTAATCACCGACACTAATCACCGACACTAATCACTGACACTAATCACCGACACTAATCATCAACACTAATCATTGACACTAATCATCGACACTAATCACTGACACTAATCACTGACACTAATCATCGACACTAATCATTGACACTAATCACTGACACTAATAACCGACACTAATCACCGACACTAATCACCAACACTAATCATTAACACTAATCACCGACACTAATCATCGACACTAATCATTGACACTAATCACTGACATTAATCACTGACATTAATCACTGACATTAATCACTGACACTCATCATCAACACTAATCATTGACACTAATCACTGACACTAATCGCCGACACTAATCATCAACACTAATCACGGACGCTAATCATCAACACTAATCATTGACACTAATCACCGACACTAATCACTGACACTAATTACTGACACTAATCGTCAACACTAATCACCGACACTAATCACTGACACTAATCATCGACACTAATCAGTGACACTAATCACTGACACTAATCACCGACGCTAATCATCGACACTAATCACCGACACTAATCAACACTAATCATCGACACTAATCATCGACACTAATCACTGACACTAATCATCGACACTAATCACTGACACTAATCACCGACACTAATCATCGACACTAATCACTGACACTAATCACCGACACTAATCTCCGACACTAATCATCGACACTAATCATCGACACTAATCTCCGACACTAATCACCGACACTAATCACTGACACTAATCACCGACACTAATCATCAACACTAATCATTGACACTAATCATCGACACTAATCACTGACACTAATCACTGACACTAATCATCGACACTAATCATTGACACTAATCACTGACACTAATCATCGAAACTAATCATCGACACTAATCACCGACACTAATCACCGACACTAATCATCGACACTAATCACTGACACTAATCACCGACACTAATCATCAACACTAATCACCGACACTAATCATCGACACTAATCATCGACACTAATCTCCGACACTAATCACCGACACTAATCACTGACACTAATCACCGACACTAATCATCAACACTAATCATTGACACTAATCATCGACACTAATCACTGACACTAATCACTGACACTAATCATCGACACTAATCATTGACACTAATCACTGACACTAATCATCAACACTAATCACCGACATTAATCATCAACACTAATCATCAACACTAATCACCAACACTAATCATCAACACTAATCATTGACACTAATCACCGACACTAATCAGTGACACTAATCAGCAACACTAATCATTGACACTATTCACCGACAGTAATCATCAACACTAATCACCAACACTAATCATTGACACTAATCACCGACACTAATTATCGACACTAATAATCGACACTAATCACTGACACTAATCACCAACACTAATAATCGACACTAATCACTGACAGTAATCATCAACACTAATCACTGACACTAATCATCAACACTAATCACCGACACTAATCACCGACAGTAATCACCAACACTAATCATTGACACTAATCACCAACACTAATCATTGACACTAATCACTGACACTAATCATCGACACTAATCATTGACACTAATCACCAACACTAATCACCGACACTAATCATCAACACTAATCACCGACACTAATCACCGACACTAATCATCAACACTCATCATTGACAATAATCACCGATACTAATCATCAACATTAATCATTGACACTAATCACCGACACTAATCACCGACACTAATCATCAACACTAATCGCCGACACTAATCAGTGACACTAATCACCGACACTAATCATTGACACTAATCACCGACACTAATCATCGACACTAATCACCGACACTAATCATTAACACTAATGACCGACACTAATCACTGACACTAATAATCAACACTAATCACCGACACTATTCATCGACACTAATTATTGACACTAATCACCAACACTAATCACCGACACTAATCACCGACACTAATCACTGACACTAATCATCAACACTAATCACCGACACTAATCACTGACACTAATCACTGACACTAATCATCGACACTAATCAGTGACACTAATCACCGACACTAATCATCGACACTGATCACTGAAACTAATCACCGACACTAATCACCGACACTCATCATCAACACTAATCACCGACACTAATCACTGCCACTAATCATCAACACTAATCACCGACACTAATCACTGCCACTAATCATCAACACTAATCATTGACACTAATCACCGACACTAATAACCGACACGAAGCCCCGACACTAATCATTGACACTAATCACTGACACTAATCATTAACACTAATCACCGACACTAATCACTGACACTAAACATCGACATTAATAACCGACACTAATCATTGACACTAATCACCGACACTAATAACCGACACTAATAACCGACACTAATCACCGACACTAATCACCAACACTAATCATTGACACTAATAACCGACACTGATTATCGACACTAATCACTGACAGTAATCGTCGACACTAATCACTGACATTAATCATCAACACTAATCATCGACACTAATCACCGACAGTAATCACCGACAGTAATCACCGACACTAATCATTGACACTAATCATCAACACTAATCATTGACACTAATCACTGACACTAATCATCGACACTAATAACCGACACTAATCATTGACACTAATCACCGACACTAATAACCGACACTAATCATCGACACTAATCACCAACACTAATCATTGACACTAATAACCGACACTGATTATCGACAGTAATCACCGACACTAATCATTGACACTAATCATCAACACTAATCGTCGACACTAATCACTGACACTAATCATCAACACTAATCACCGACACTAATCACCGACAGTAATCACCAACAGTAATCACCGACACTAATCACTGACACTAAACATCGACATTAATAACCGACACTAATCATTGACACTAATCACCGACACTAATCATCGACACTAATCACTGACACTAATCACCGACACTAATCATCAACACTAATCACCGACACTAATCATCGACACTAATCATCGACACTAATCTCCGACACTAATCACCGACACTAATCACTGACACTAATCACCGACACTAATCATCAACACTAATCATTGACACTAATCATCGACACTAATCACTGACACTAATCACTGACACTAATCATCGACACTAATCATTGACACTAATCACTGACACTAATCATCAACACTAATCACCGACATTAATCATCAACACTAATCATCAACACTAATCACCAACACTAATCATCAACACTAATCATTGACACTAATCACCGACACTAATCAGTGACACTAATCAGCAACACTAATCATTGACACTATTCACCGACAGTAATCATCAACACTAATCACCAACACTAATCATTGACACTAATCACCGACACTAATTATCGACACTAATAATCGACACTAATCACTGACACTAATCACCAACACTAATAATCGACACTAATCACTGACAGTAATCATCAACACTAATCACTGACACTAATCATCAACACTAATCACCGACACTAATCACCGACAGTAATCACCAACACTAATCATTGACACTAATCACCAACACTAATCATTGACACTAATCACTGACACTAATCATCGACACTAATCATTGACACTAATCACCAACACTAATCACCGACACTAATCATCAACACTAATCACCGACACTAATCACCGACACTAATCATCAACACTCATCATTGACAATAATCACCGATACTAATCATCAACATTAATCATTGACACTAATCACCGACACTAATCACCGACACTAATCATCAACACTAATCGCCGACACTAATCAGTGACACTAATCACCGACACTAATCATTGACACTAATCACCGACACTAATCATCGACACTAATCACCGACACTAATCATTAACACTAATGACCGACACTAATCACTGACACTAATAATCAACACTAATCACCGACACTATTCATCGACACTAATTATTGACACTAATCACCAACACTAATCACCGACACTAATCACCGACACTAATCACTGACACTAATCATCAACACTAATCACCGACACTAATCACTGACACTAATCACTGACACTAATCATCGACACTAATCAGTGACACTAATCACCGACACTAATCATCGACACTGATCACTGAAACTAATCACCGACACTAATCACCGACACTCATCATCAACACTAATCACCGACACTAATCACTGCCACTAATCATCAACACTAATCACCGACACTAATCACTGCCACTAATCATCAACACTAATCATTGACACTAATCACCGACACTAATAACCGACACGAAGCCCCGACACTAATCATTGACACTAATCACTGACACTAATCATTAACACTAATCACCGACACTAATCACTGACACTAAACATCGACATTAATAACCGACACTAATCATTGACACTAATCACCGACACTAATAACCGACACTAATAACCGACACTAATCACCGACACTAATCACCAACACTAATCATTGACACTAATAACCGACACTGATTATCGACACTAATCACTGACAGTAATCGTCGACACTAATCACTGACATTAATCATCAACACTAATCATCGACACTAATCACCGACAGTAATCACCGACAGTAATCACCGACACTAATCATTGACACTAATCATCAACACTAATCATTGACACTAATCACTGACACTAATCATCGACACTAATAACCGACACTAATCATTGACACTAATCACCGACACTAATAACCGACACTAATCATCGACACTAATCACCAACACTAATCATTGACACTAATAACCGACACTGATTATCGACAGTAATCACCGACACTAATCATTGACACTAATCATCAACACTAATCGTCGACACTAATCACTGACACTAATCATCAACACTAATCACCGACACTAATCACCGACAGTAATCACCAACAGTAATCACCGACACTAATCATTGACACTAATCATCAACACTAATCATTGACACTAATCACTGACACTAATCATCTCCACTAATCATTGACACTCATCACCGACACTAATCACCGACACTAATCACCGACACTAATCATCGACACTAATCATTGACACTAATCACTGACATTAATCAATGACATTAATCACTGACACTCATCATCAACACTAATCATTGACACTAATCACTGACACTAATCGCCGACACTAATCATCAACACTAATCACGGACGCTAATCATCAACACTAATCATTGACACTAATCACCGACACTAATCACTGACACTAATTACTGACACTAATCGTCAACACTAATCACCGACACTAATCACTGACACTAATCATCGACACTAATCAGTGACACTAATCACTGACACTAATCACCGACGCTAATCATCGACACTAATCACCGACACTAATCAACACTAATCATCGACACTAATCATCGACACTAATCACTGACACTAATCATCGACACTAATCACTGACACTAATCACCGACACTAATCATCGACACTAATCACCGACACTAATCACCGACACTAATCTCCGACACTAATCATCGACACTAATCATCGACACTAATCTCCGACACTAATCACCGACACTAATCACTGACACTAATCACCGACACTAATCATCAACACTAATCATTGACACTAATCATCGACACTAATCACTGACACTAATCACTGACACTAATCATCGACACTAATCATTGACACTAATCACTGACACTAATCATCGACACTAATCACCGACACTAATCAACGACACTAATCATCGACACTAATCACTGACACTAATCACCAACATTAATCATCAACACTAATCACCGACACTAATCATCGACACTAATCATCGACACTAATCTCCGACACTAATCACCGACACTAATCACTGACACTAATCACCGACACTAATCATCAACACTAATCATTGACACTAATCATCGACACTAATCACTGACACTAATCACTGACACTAATCATCGACACTAATCATTGACACTAATCACTGACACTAATCATCAACACTAATCACCGACATTAATCATCAACACTAATCATTGACATTAATCACCAACACTAATCACTGACACTAATCACCGACACTAATCATCAACACTAATCATTGACACTAATCACCGACACTAATCAGTGACACTAATCAGCAACACTAATCATTGACACTATTCACCGACAGTAATCATCAACACTAATCACCAACACTAATCATTGACACTAATCACCGACACTAATTATCGACACTAATTATCGACACTAATCACCGACACTAATCACCAACACTAATCACCAACACTAATAATCGACACTAATCACTGACAGTAATCATCAACACTAATCACTGACACTAATCATCAACACTAATCACCGACACTAATCACCGACAGTAATCACCAACACTAATCATTGACACTAATCATCAACACTAATCATTGACACTAATCACTGACACTAATCATCGACACTAATCATTGACACTAATCACCAACACTAATCACCGACACTAATCATCAACACTAATCACCGACACTAATCACCGACACTAATCATCAACACTCATCATTGACACTAATCACCGATACTAATCACCGACACTAATCACCGACACTAATCACTGACACTAATCACCGACACTAATCATCAACACTAATCATTGACACTAATCATCGACACTAATCACTGACACTAATCACTGACACTAATCATCGACACTAATCATTGACACTAATCACTGACACTAATAACCGACACTAATCACCGACACTAATCACCAACACTAATCATTAACACTAATCACCGACACTAATCACTGACACTAATCATCGACACTAATAACCGACACTAATCACCGACACTAATCACCAACACTAATCATTGACACTAATAACCGACACTGATTATCGACACTAATCACTGATAGTAATCGTCGACACTAATCACTGACATTAATCATCAACACTAATCATCGACACTAATCACCGACAGTAATCACCGACAGTAATCACCGACACTAATCATTGACACTAATCATCAACACTAATCATTGACACTAATCACTGACATTAATCATCGACACTAATAACCGACACTAATCACTGACACTAATCATCGACACTAATAACCGACACTAATCATTGACACTAATCACCGACACTAATAACCGACACTAATCATCGACACTAATCACCAACACTAATCATGGACACTAATAACCGACACTGATTATCGACAGTAATCACCGACACTAATCATTGACACTAATCATCAACACTAATCGTCGACACTAATCACTGACACTAATCATCAACACTAATCACCGACACTAATCACCAACAGTAATCACCGACACTAATCATTGACACTAATCATCAACACTAATCATTGACACTAATCAGTGACACTAATCATCTCCACTAATCATTGACACTCATCACCGACACTAATCACCGACACTAATCACCGACACTAATCATCGACACTAATCATTGACACTAATCACTGACATTAATCACTGACATTAATCACTGACATTAATCACTGACACTCATCATCAACACTAATCATTGACACTAATCACTGACACTAATCGCCGACACTAATCATCAACACTAATCACGGACGCTAATCATCAACACTAATCATTGACACTAATCACCGACACTAATCACTGACACTAATTACTGACACTAATCGTCAACACTGATCACCGACACTAATCACTGACACTAATCATCGACACTAATCAGTGACACTAATCACTGACACTAATCACCGACGCTAATCATCGACACTAATCACCGACACTAATCAACACTAATCATCGACACTAATCATCGACACTAATCACTGACACTAATCATCGACACTAATCACTGACACTAATCACCGACACTAATCATCGACACTAATCACTGACACTAATCACCGACACTAATCACCGACACTAATCTCCGACACTAATCATCGACACTAATCATCGACACTAATCTCCGACACTAATCACCGACACTAATCACTGACACTAATCACCGACACTAATCATCAACACTAATCATTGACACTAATCATCGACACTAATCACTGACACTAATCACTGACACTAATCATCGACACTAATCATTGACACTAATCACTGACACTAATCATCGAAACTAATCATCGACACTAATCACCGACACTAATCACCGACACTAATCATCGACACTAATCACTGACACTAATCACCGACACTAATCATCAACACTAATCACCGACACTAATCATCGACACTAATCATCGACACTAATCTCCGACACTAATCACCGACACTAATCACTGACACTAATCACCGACACTAATCATCAACACTAATCATTGACACTAATCATCGACACTAATCACTGACACTAATCACTGACACTAATCATCGACACTAATCATTGACACTAATCACTGACACTAATCATCAACACTAATCACCGACATTAATCATCAACACTAATCATCAACACTAATCACCAACACTAATCATCAACACTAATCATTGACACTAATCACCGACACTAATCAGTGACACTAATCAGCAACACTAATCATTGACACTATTCACTGACAGTAATCATCAACACTAATCACCAACACTAATCATTGACACTAATCACCGACACTAATTATCGACACTAATTATCGACACTAATCACTGACACTAATCACCAACACTAATAATCGACACTAATCACTGACAGTAATCATCAACACTAATCACTGACACTAATCATCGACACTAATCACCGACACTAATCACCGACAGTAATCACCAACACTAATCATTGACACTAATCATCAACACTAATCATTGACACTAATCACTGACACTAATCATCGACACTAATCATTGACACTAATCACCAACACTAATCACCGACACTAATCATCAACACTAATCACCGACACTAATCACCGACACTAATCATCAACACTCATCATTGACACTAATCACCGATACTAATCATCAACATTAATCATTGACACTAATCACCGACACTAATCACCGACACTAATCATCAACACTAATCGCCGACACTAATCAGTGACACTAATCACCGACACTAATCATTGACACTAATCACCGACACTAATCATCGACACTAATCACCGACACTAATCATTAACACTAATGACCGACACTAATCACTGACACTAATAATCAACACTAATCACCGACACTATTCATCGACACTAATTATTGACACTAATCATCGACACTAATCAGTGACACTAATCACCGACACTAATCATCGACACTGATCACTGACACTAATCACCGACACTAATCACTGCCACTAATCACCGACACTAATCACTGCCACTAATCATCAACACTAATCATTGACACTAATCACCGACACTAATAACCGACACGAAGCCCCGACACTAATCATTGACACTAATCACTGACACTAATCATTAACACTAATCACCGACACTAATCACTGACACTAAACATCGACATTAATAACCGACACTAATCATTGACACTAATCACCGACACTAATAACCGACACTAATAACCGACACTAATCACCGACACTAATCACCAACACTAATCATTGACACTAATAACCGACACTGATTATCGACACTAATCACTGACAGTAATCGTCGACACTAATCACTGACATTAATCATCAACACTAATCATCGACACTAATCACCGACAGTAATCACCGACAGTAATCACCGACACTAATCATTGACACTAATCATCAACACTAATCATTGACACTAATCACTGACACTAATCATCGACACTAATAACCGACACTAATCACTGACACTAATCATCGACACTAATAACCGACACTAATCATTGACACTAATCACCGACACTAATAACCGACACTAATCATCGACACTAATCACTAACACTAATCATTGACACTAATACCCGACACTGATTATCGACACTAATCACTGACACTAATCATCAACACTAATCACCGACACTAATCACCGACAGTAATCACCGACAGTAATCACCGACACTAATCATTGACACTAATCATTGACACTAATCATCGACACTAATCATTGACACTAATCACTGACACTAATCATCTCCACTAATCATTGACACTCATCACCGACACTAATCACCGACACTAATCACCGACACTAATCATCTCCACTAATCATTGACACTCATCACCGACACTAATCACCGACACTAATCACCGACACTAATCATCGACACTAATCATTGACACTAATCACTGACATTAATCACTGACACTCATCATCAACACTAATCATTGACACTAATCACTGACACTAATCGCCGACACTAATCATCAACACTAATCACGGAAGCTAATCATCAACACTAATCATTGACACTAATCACCGACACTAATCACTGACACTAATTACTGACACTAATCGTCAACACTAATCACCGACACTAATCACTGACACTAATCATCGACACTAATCACTGACACTAATCACTGACACTAATCACCGACGCTAATCATCGACACTAATCACCGACACTAATCAACACTAATCATCGACACTAATCATCGACACTAATCACTGACACTAATCATCGACACTAATCACCGACACTAATCACCGACACTAATCGTCGACACTAATCACTGACACTAATCACCGACACTAATCATCAACACTAATCACCGACACTAATCATCGACACTAATCATCGACACTAATCTCCGACACTAATCACCGACACTAATCACCGACACTAATCACTGACACTAATCACCGACACTAATCATCAACACTAATCATTGACACTAATCACTGACACTAATCACTGACACTAATCATCGACACTAATCATTGACACTAATCACTGACACTAATCATCAACACTAATCACCGACATTAATCATCAACACTAATCATTGACACTAATCACCGACACTAATCACTGACACTAATCACCGACACTAATCACCAACACTAATCATCAACACTAATCATTGACACTAATCACCGACACTAATCATTGACACTAATCACCGACACTAATAACCGACACGAAGCCCCGACACTAATCATTGACACTAATCACTGACACTAATCATTAACACTAATCACCGACACTAATCACTGACACTAATCATCGACATTAATAACCGACACTAATCATTGACACTAATCACCGACACTAATAACCGACACTAATCACCGACACTAATCACCGACACTAATCATCGACACTAATCATCGACACTAATCACTGACACTAATCATTGACACTAATCACCGACACTAATAACCGACACAAAGCCCCGACACTAATCATTGACACTAATCACTGACACTAATCATTAACACTAATCACCGACACTAATCACTGACACTAAACATCGACATTAATAACCGACACTAATCATTGACACTAATCACCGACACTAATAACCGACACTAATAACCGACACTAATCACCGACACTAATCACCAACACTAATCATTGACACTAATAACCGACACTGATTATCGACACTAATCACTGACAGTAATCGTCGACACTAATCACTGACATTAATCATCAACACTAATCATCGACACTAATCACCGACAGTAATCACCGACAGTAATCACCGACACTAATCATTGACACTAATCATTGACACTAATCATCGACACTAATCATTGACACTAATCACTGACACTAATCATCTCCACTAATCATTGACACTCATCACCGACACTAATCACCGACACTAATCACCGACACTAATCATCTCCACTAATCATTGACACTCATCACCGACACTAATCACCGACACTAATCACCGACACTAATCATCGACACTAATCATTGACACTAATCACTGACATTAATCACTGACACTCATCATCAACACTAATCATTGACACTAATCACTGACACTAATCGCCGACACTAATCATCAACACTAATCACGGACGCTAATCATCAACACTAATCATTGACACTAATCACCGACACTAATCACTGACACTAATTACTGACACTAATCGTCAACACTAATCACCGACACTAATCACTGACACTAATCATCGACACTAATCACTGACACTAATCACTGACACTAATCACCGACGCTAATCATCGACACTAATCACCGACACTAATCAACACTAATCATCGACACTAATCATCGACACTAATCACTGACACTAATCATCGACACTAATCACCGACACTAATCACCGACACTAATCGTCGACACTAATCACTGACACTAATCACCGACACTAATCATCAACACTAATCACCGACACTAATCATCGACACTAATCATCGACACTAATCTCCGACACTAATCACCGACACTAATCACCGACACTAATCACTGACACTAATCACCGACACTAATCATCAACACTAATCATTGACACTAATCACTGACACTAATCACTGACACTAATCATCGACACTAATCATTGACACTAATCACTGACACTAATCATCAACACTAAACACCGACATTAATCATCAACACTAATCATCGACACTAATCACGGACGCTAATCATCAACACTAATCATTGACACTAATCACCGACACTAATCACTGACACTAATTACTGACACTAATCGTCAACACTAATCACCGACACTAATCACTGACACTAATCATCGACACTAATCAGTGACACTAATCACTGACACTAATCAACACTAATCATCGACACTAATCATCGACACTAATCATCGACACTAATCACTGACACTAATCATCGACACTAATCACCGACACTAATCACCGACACTAATCATCGACACTAATCACTTACACTAATCACCGAGACTAATCATCAACACTAATCACCGACACTAATCACTGACACTAATCATCGACATTAATAACCGACACTAATCATTGACACTAATCACCGACACTAATAACCGACACTAATCACCGACACTAATCACCGACACTAATCACCAACACTAATCATTGACACTAATAACCGACACTGATTATCGACACTAATCACTGACAGTAATCGTCGACACTAATCACTGACATTAATCATTAACACTAATCATCGACACTAATCACCGACAGTAATCACCGACAGTAATCACCGACACTAATCATTGACACTAATCATCAACACTAATCATTGACACTAATCACTGACACTAATCATCGACACTAATAACCGACACTAATCACTGACACTAATCATCGACACTAATAACCGACACTAATCATTGACACTAATCACCGACACTAATAACCGACACTAATCATCGACACTAATCACCAACACTAATCATTGACACTAATAACCGACACTGATTATCGACACTAATCACTGACAGTAATCGTCGACACTAATCACTGACACTAATCATCAACACTAATCACCGACACTAATCACCGACAGTAATCACCGACAGTAATCACCGACACTAATCATTGACACTAATCATCAACACTAATCATTGACACTAATCACTGACACTAATCATCTCCACTAATCATTGACACTCATCACCGACACTAATCACCGACACTAATCACCGACACTAATCACCGACACTAATCATCTCCACTAATCATTGACACTCATCACTGACACTAATCACCGACACTAATCACCGACACTAATCACCGACACTAATCATTGACACTAATCACTGACATTAATCACTGACACTCATCATCAACACTAATCATTGACACTAATCACTGACACTAATCGCCGACACTAATCATCAACACTAATCACGGACGCTAATCATCAACACTAATCATTGACACTAATCACCGACACTAATCACTGACACTAATTACTGACACTAATCGTCAACACTAATCACCGACACTAATCACTGACACTAATCATCGACACTAATCAGTGACACTAATCACTGACACTAATCAACACTAATCATCGACACTAATCATCGACACTAATCACTGACACTAATCATCGACACTAATCACCGACACTAATCATCGACACTAATCACTTACACTAATCACCGAGACTAATCATTAACACTAATCACCGACACTAATCACTGACACTAATCATCGACATTAATAACCGACACTAATCATTGACACTAATCACCGACACTAATAACCGACACTAATCACCGACACTAATCACCGACACTAATCACCAACACTAATCATTGACACTAATAACCGACACTGATTATCGACACTAATCACTGACAGTAATCGTCGACACTAATCACTGACATTAATCATTAACACTAATCACCGACAGTAATCACCGACACTAATCATTGACACTAATCATCAACACTAATCATTGACACTAATCACTGACACTAATCATCGACACTAATAACCGACACTAATCACTGACACTAATCATCGACACTAATAACCGACACTAATCATTGACACTAATCACCGACACTAATAACCGACACTAATCATCGACACTAATCACCAACACTAATCATTGACACTAATAACCGACACTGATTATCGACACTAATCACTGACAGTAATCGTCGACACTAATCACTGACACTAATCATCAACACTAATCACCGACACTAATCACCGACAGTAATCACCGACAGTAATCACCGACACTAATCATTGACACTAATCATCAACACTAATCATTGACACTAATCACTGACACTAATCATCTCCACTAATCATTGACACTCATCACCGACACTAATCACCGACACTAATCACCGACACTAATCACCGACACTAATCATCTCCACTAATCATTGACACTCATCACTGACACTAATCACCGACACTAATCACCGACACTAATCACCGACACTAATCATTGACACTAATCACTGACATTAATCACTGACACTCATCATCAACACTAATCATTGACACTAATCACTGACACTAATCGCCGACACTAATCATCAACACTAATCACGGACGCTAATCATCAACACTAATCATTGACACTAATCACCGACACTAATCACTGACACTAATTACTGACACTAATCGTCAACACTAATCACCGACACTAATCACTGACACTAATCATCGACACTAATCAGTGACACTAATCACTGACACTAATCAACACTAATCATCGACACTAATCATCGACACTAATCACTGACACTAATCATCGACACTAATCACCGACACTAATCACCGACACTAATCATCGACACTAATCACTTACACTAATCACCGAGACTAATCATCAACACTAATCACCGACACTAATCACTGACACTAATCATCGACACTAATCTCCGACACTAATCTCCGACACTAATCACCGACACTAATCACTGACACTAATCACCGACACTAATCATCAACACTAATCATTGACACTAATCATCGACACTAATCACTGACACTAATCACTGACACTAATCATTGACACTAATCACTGACACTAATCATCAACACTAATCACCGACATTAATCATCAACACTAATCATTGACACTAATCACTGACACTAATCACTGACACTAATCACCGACACTAATCACCAACACTAATCATCAACACTAATCATTGACACTAATCACCGACACTAATCAGTGACACTAATCAGCAACACTCTTCATTGACACTATTCACCGACAGTAATCATCAACACTAATCACCAACACTAATCATTGACACTAATCACCGACACTAATTATCGACACTAATCACCGACACTAATCACCAACACTAATCACCAACACTAATAATCGACACTAATCACTGACAGTAATCATCAACACTAATCACTGACACTAATCATCAACACTAATCACCGACACTAATCACCGACAGTAATCACCAACACTAATCATTGACACTAATCATCAACACTAATCATTGACACTAATCACTGACACTAATCATCGACACTAATCATTGACACTAATCACCAACACTAATCACCGACACTAATCATCAACACTAATCACCGACACTAATCACCGACACTAATCATCAACACTCATCATTGACACTAATCACCGATACTAATCATCAACACTAATCATTGACACTAATCACCGACACTAATTATCAACACTAATCACCGACACTAATCATCGACACTAATCACCGACACTAATCATTAACACTAATCATTAACACTAATCATTAACACTAATGACCGACACTAATCACTGACACTAATAATCAACACTAATCACCGACACTATTCATCGACACTAATTATTGACACTAATCACCAACACTAATCCCCGACACTAATCACCGACACTAATCACCGACACTAATCACTGACACTAATCATCAACACTAATCACCGACACTAATCACTGACACTAATCACTGACACTAATCATCGACACTAATCAGTGACACTAATCACCGACACTAATCATCGACACTGATCACTGACACTAATCACCGACACTAATCACCGACACTCATCATCAACACTAATCACCGACACTAATCACTGCCACTAATCATCAACACTAATCACCGACACTAATCACCGACACTAATCATCAACACTAATCATCAACACTAATCATTGACACTAATCACCGACACTAATCTCCGACACTACTCACCGACACTAATCATCAACACTTATCATTGACACTAATCACCGACACTAATCACCGACACTAATCACTGACACTAATCATCAACACTAATCACTGACACTAATCACTGACACTAATCACTGACACTAATCATCGACACTGATCAGTGCCACTAATCACTGACACTAATCACCGACACTAATCATCAACACTAATCACTGACACTAATCACCGACACTAATCATCGACACTAATCACCGACACTAATCTTCAACACTAATCACTGACACTAATCATCAACACTAATCACCGACACTAATCTCTGATGCTAATCACTGACACCAGTCACCGTGTCTGAATTTGGCTCTAATCGCTGACATTAATCGCCGACATTAATCACTGACAATTATCACTGACAATTATCTGTGACACTAATCAACTATACTAATCACAGACACCAGTCACTGGCTCTCATCACTTATCCACAGTCCAGAATAAGGGGACGGCCACTTAAGACTGAGATGAGGAGGAATATCTTTACTCAGAGGGTGGTGATCTGTGGAGTTCTCTACTCCAGAGGGCTGTGGAAGCTCAATCATTGAGGATGTTCTGGACAGAAATTGATAGATTTCTGGATACTAATGTCATCAAGGGATATGGGGATAGTGGGGAAAAATGTCGTAGAGGTAAATGATCAACCATGTTCTGTTTGAATGGCAGAGCAGGCTCGACGGGACAAATGGCCTACTCCTGCTCCTGTTATTCTATGATCACCGGCATTAATCACTAACACTAATCACTGACACTAATCACCGACTCTAATCACTGAGACTAATCACTGACACTAATTATCGACTCTAATCACTGAGACTAATCACCGACTCTATTCACTGACACGAATCACTGGCCTTAATCACCAAAGTACTTATAAAAATGAGGAACTGAGAGAAATTAGTATGAATAAAGAGGCAGTACTCAAAAAATTAATTGGATTGAAAGTCGATAAATCCCCTGGACCGGATGAGCTGCATCCCAGAGTATTGAAGGAGGTGGCTATAGAAATAGTATATGCATTGGTGGTTATCTTTCAAAATTCTATCGATTCTGGAAGGTTTCCTGCAGACTGGAAAGTAGCAAATGTAACCCTATTATTAACGAAGGGAGTGAGAGGGAAAACGGAGAACTACAGACATGTCAGTTTGATGTCAGTAGTAGGGACAATGTTAGAATCTATTATACAGGATGAGATAACTGGACACTTGGAAAATAATGCTATGACTGGGCAGAGTCAACATGGATTTGTGAAAGGGATATCATGACAAACCTGTTGGAGTTTTTCAAGGATGTTACTTGTAGCATAGATAAAGAAGAACCAGTGGATGTGGTGTATTTGGATTTTCAGAAGGCTTTTGATATGGTCCCACACAGGAGGTTAGTAAACAAATTTAGAGCACATGGGATTGGGGGTAATATACTGCTATGGATTGAGAACTGGTTAATAGACATAAAACAGACATTAGGAATAAATGGGTCATTCTCAGGATGGCAGGCTGTTACTAGTGGGGTACCGCAAGGATCAGTGCTGGGGCCACAGCTGTTTACAATAGAGTTATAGAGTCGCAGAGTTATACAGCACAAAACCAGGCCCTTCGGCCCATCATGTCTGTGCCGGCCATTAAGCACCTATCTATTCTAATCCCATTTTCCAGCACTTGGCCCATAACCTTGTATGCTATGGCGTTTCAAGTGCTTATCTGAATACTTCTTAAATGTTATGAGGGTTTCTGCCTTTACCACCTCTTCAGGCAGTGCGTTCCAAATTCCAACCACTCTCTGGGTAAAAAAATGTTTCCTCAAATCCCCTCTAAACCTTCTGCCCCGTACCTTAAATCTATGCCCCCTGGTTATTGACCCCTCCACTAAAGGAAAACATTTCTTCCCATCTACCCTATCAATGCCCCTCATAATTTTGTATACCTCAATCATGTCCCCCCTCAGCCTTCTCTGCTCTAAGGAAAACAACCCCAGCCTATCCAGTCTCTCTTCATAGCTGAAATGCTCCAGCCTAGGCAACACCCTGATGAATCTCCTCTGCACCCTCTCCAACAATCACATCCTTCCTATAGTGTGGTAACCAGAACTGTACACAGTACTCCAGCTGTGGCCTGACTAGCGTTTTATACAGCTCCATCATAACCTCCTTGCTCTTATATTCAATGCCTCGGCTTATAAAGGCAAGTATCCCATATGCCTTCCTAACCACCTTATCTACCTGTGCTGCTGCCTTCAGTGATCGATGGACAAGTACACCAAGGTCCCTCTGACCCTCTGTACTTCCTAGGGTCCTACCATCCATTGCATATTCCCTTGCCTTGTTAGTCCTCCCAAAATGCATCACCTCACACTTCTCAGGATTAAATTCCATTTGCCACTGCTCCGCCCATCTTACCAGCCCATCTGTATTTTCTTGAAATCTAAGGCTTTCCTCCTCACTGTTTACGACACCACCAATTTTAGTGTCATCTGCAAAGTTACTGATCGTACCTTCTATATTCACATCTCGATCATTAATGTACACTGCAAACAGCAAGGGTCCCAGCACTGATCCCTGCGGTACACCACTGGTCACAGGCTTCCACTCGCAAAAACATCCTTCGACCATCACCCACTGCCTCCTGCCACTAAGCCAATTTGGATCCAATTTACCAAATTGCCCTGAATCCCATGGGCTCTTACCTTCTTAACAAATCTCCCATGTGGGACCTTATCAAAAGCCTTACTAAAGTCCATGTAGACTACATCAACTGCTTTACCCTCATCTACATAGCTAGTCACCTCCTCGAAAAATTCAATCAAGTTTGTTAGACATGATCTCCCCCTGACAAAGCCATGCTGACTATCCTTGATTCATCCCTGCCTCTCCGAGTGGAGATTAATCCTGCCCCTCAGAATTTTTTCCAATTGTTTCCCTACCACTGATGTTAGACTCACTGGCCTGTAATTACCTGGTTTATCCCTGCTACCCTTCGCTGTCCTCCAGTCCTCTGATTCCTCTCCTGTGGCCAGAGAGGATTTGAAAATTTGTGTCTGAGCCCTAGTTATCTCCTCCCTTGCAGCACATAACAGCCTGGGATACCTCTCATCTGGCCCTGGGGATTTATCCACCTTTAAGCCCACTAAAACAGCTAATACTTCCTCCCTTTCAATACTAATTTGTTCGAGTATATCACAATCCCCCTCCCTGATCTCTGCACCTACGTCGTCCCTCACCATAGTGAACACAGATGAAAAGTAATCATTTAAAACCTCACCTATGTCCTCCGACTCCACACACAGATCCAGCGACCCGGGTTCGGTTCTGGGTACCGCCTGTGCGGAGTTTGCAAGTTCTCCCTGTGACCGCGTGGGTTTCCGCCGGGTGCTCCGGTTTCCTCCCACAGCCAAAGACTTGCAGGTTGAGAGGTAAACTGGCCATTGTAAATTGCCCCTAGTATAGGTAGGTGGTAGGAGAATGGTGGGGATGTGGTAGGGAATATGGGATTAATGTAGGATTAGTATAAATGGGTGGTTGTTGGTCGGCACAGACTCAGTGGGCCGAAGGGCCTGTTTCAGTGCTTTATCTCTCTATGACTCTATGACAGATTTCCACTTTGGTCTTTAATGGGTCCTACTTTTTCCCTGGTTATCCCCTTGCCCTTAATATACTTATAAAACGCCTTGGGATTTTCCTTTATCTTGCCCGCCAGTGTTTTTTCGTGCCCCTCTTCACTCTCCTAATTAATATTTTAAGTACCCCCTACACTTTCTATGCTCCTCTAGGGCCTCTGCTGTTTTCAGTGCGTTGAATCTGCCATAAGCCTCCTTTTTTCCCTTTTTGTTTCTATATAAATTATTTGAATATGGGGTCCAAATGTAATATTTCCAAATTTGCTGATGACACAAAACTAGGACGAAATGTAAGTTACGAAGGAGATGCAAGGAGGCTTCAAGGGGATTTGGACAGGCTAAATGAATGGGCAAGAACATGGCGGATGGAATATAATGTTAATAAGTGTGGTTATCCATATTGGCAGAAAAAACAGAAAGACAGAATATTTCTTAAATGGTGAGAGGTTGGGAAGTGTTGATGTCCAAAGAGACCTGGGTGTTGTTGTTCATGAGTCACTAAAAGCTAGTATGCAGGTGCAGCTATGAATTAAGAAGGCAAATGGTATGTTGGCCTTCATTGCAAGGAGATTTGAGTACAGGAGTAAAGATGTATTGCTTCAATTGTATAAAGCCTTGGTGAGATCACACCTGGAGTATTGTGTACAGTTTTAGTCTCCTTATCTGAGGAAGGATATACTTGCCATAGAGGGAGTGCAACGAAGGCTCACCAGACTGATCCCTGGGATGGCGGGGTTGTCTTGTGAGGAGACGATGCAGAAACTGGGCCTGTGTTCTCTAGAGTTACGAAGAATGAGAGGTGATCTCATTGAGACTTACAAAATTCTTACAGGGTGTGACAGGTTAGAGGTGGATTGGATGTTTCCTCTGTCTGCTGAGTCTAGGACCAGGGGACACAGTCTCAGAATAAGGGGCAGGCCATTTAAGACTGAGATGAGGAGGAATTTCTTTACTCAGAGGGTGGTGAATCTGTGGAATTCTCTACCCCAGAGGGCTGCGGAAGCTCAATCATTGAGCATGTTCAAGATAGAAATCAATAGATATCTGGATACTAATGTCATCAAAGGATATGGCGGAGTTGGCTCGAAGGGCCAAATGGCCTCCTCCTCCTCCAAATTATATATGTTTCTATGATTCTATGTGGGGATAGTGGGGAAAAATGATGTCGAGGTAAATAATCAACCATGATCTGTTTGAATGGCGGAGCAGGCTCAACGGGACAAATGGCCTACTCCTGCTCCTATTTCCTATTATCTCCGGCATTAATCACTGACACTAATTACTGACAATAATCTCGATACTAATCACCGAGATAATCACTGACACTAACCACTGATACTAACCACTGATACTAATCACTGACACTAACCACTGATACTAATCACTGATAGTAATCACTGATACTAATCACTGATAGTAATCACTGATAGTAATCACTGACACCAGTCACTGATTTTAATCACTAACACTAATCAATAACTCTAATAACTGACTGTAATCACCGATACTAAATCACTGAGATAATCACTGACACCAATCACTGACACTAATCACTGACACTAATCACTGACACTAATCACTGACACTAAACACTGACATGAATCACTGGAATTAATCATTGACACTAATTAGTGACTCTAATCACTGACTCTAATCACCGACACCAATCACTGGCTCTCATCACTGACACTAATCACTGATACTAATCACTGATACTAATCACTGACACTAGTCACTAACTCTCAACACTGACACTGGTCACTGACTCTAATCACCAATGTTAATCAATGATACTAATCACCGAGATAATCACTGACACTAATCACTGACACTAATCACTGACACGAGTCACTAACTCTAAACGCTGACACTAGTCACTGACTCTAATCACCGAGATAATCACTGACACTAATCACTGATACTGATCAAAGACACTAATAACTGACTCTAATCACCGACACCAGTCACTGGCTCTCATCACTGGCACTAATCACTGATACTAATCACTGACACGAGTCACTAACTCTAAACGCTGACACTAGTCACTGACTCTAATCACCGATGTTAATCAATGATACTAATCACTGACTCTAATCACTGGCTCTCATCACTGACACTAATCACTGACACTAGTCACTAACTCTCAACACTGACACTGGTCACTGACTCTAATCACCAATGTTAATCAATGATACTAATCACCGAGATAATCACTGACACTAATCACTGGCTCTCATCACTGACACTAATCACCGATACTAATCAACAAGATAATCACTGACACTAATCACTGATACTGATCACTGACACTAATCACTGACTCTAATCACCGATACTAATCAACAAGATAATCACTGACGCTAATCACTGATACTGATCACTGACACTAAACACTGACACTAGTCACTGACCCGAATCACCGATGTTAATCAATGATACTAATCACTGACTCTAATCACTGACACCAGTCACTGGCTCTCATCACTGACACTAATCACTGATATTAATCAATGACACTAATCAATTATACTAATCACTGACACTAATCACTGACTCTAATCACTGACACTAATCACTGACTCTAATCACTGATACTAATCACTGACTCTAATCACTGATATTAATCAATGACACTAATCACTGACTCTAATCACTGACACTAATCACTGACTCTAATCACTGACTGTAATCACTGACACTAATCACTGACTCTAATCACTGACACTAATCACTGACTCTAATCACTGATACTAATCACTGACACTAATCACTGATATTAATCAATGACACTAATCACTGACACTAATCACTGACTCTAATCACCGATACTAATCAACAAGATAATCACTGACACTAATCACTGATACTGATCAATGACACTAATCACTGACTCTATTCACCGACACCAGTCACTGGCTCTCATCACTGACACTAATCACTGATACTAATCACTGACACTAGTCACTAACTCTAAACACTGACACTAGTCACTGACTCTAATCACCGATGTTAATCAATGATACTAATCACTGACACTAATCACTGACACCAGTCACTGGCTCCCGTCACTGACACTAATCACTGATATTAATCACTGACACTAATCACTGACTCTAATCACTGACTCTAATCACTGACACTAATCACTGACACCAGTCACTGGCTCCCATCACTGACACTAATCACTGATATTAATCACTGACACTAATCACTGACTCTAATCACTGACACTAATCAATTACTCTAATCACTAACACTAATCACTGAGACTAATCAATGACACTAATCGATGACACTAATCACTGACTCTAAACACTGACACCAGTCGCTGGCTCTCATCACTGATACTAATCAATGACACTAATCAATGACTTTAATCACTGACTCTAATCACTGACACCAGTCACTGGCTCTCATCACTGATACTAATCACTGATACTAATCACTGATCCTAATCACTGACTCTAATCACTGACACCAGTCACTGGCTCTCATCACTGATACTAATCACTGATACTAATCACTGATCCTAATCACTGACTCTAATCACTGACACCAGTCACTGGCTCTCATCACTGATACTAATCACTGATACTAATCAATGACTTTAATCACTGACTCTAATCACTGACACCAGTCACTGGCTCTCATCACTGATACTAATCACTGATCCTAATCACTGATCCTAATCACTGACTCTAATCACTGACACCAGTCACTGGCTCTCATCACTGATACTAATCACTGATCCTAATCACTGACTCTAATCACTGACACCAGTCACTGGCTCTCATCACTGATACTAATCACTGATCCTAATCACTGACTCTAATCACTGACACCAGTCACTGGCTCTCATCACTGATACTAATCACTGATCCTAATCACTGACTCTAATCACTGACACCAGTCACTGGCTCTCATCACTGATACTAATCACTGATCCTAATCACTGACTCTAATCACTGACACCAGTCACTGGCTCTCATCACTGATACTAATCACTGATCCTAATCACTGACTCTAATCACTGACACCAGTCACTGGCTCTCATCACTGATACTAATCACTGATCCTAATCACTGACTCTAATCACTGACACCAGTCACTGGCTCTCATCACTGATACTAATCACTGATCCTAATCAATGACTTTAATCACTGACTCTAATCACTGACACCAGTCACTGGCTCTCATCACTGATACTAATCACTGATACTAATCAATGACTTTAATCACTGACTCTAATCACTGACACCAGTCACTGGCTCTCATCACTGATACTAATCACTGATCCTAATCACTGATCCTAATCACTGACTCTAATCACTGACACCAGTCACTGGCTCTCATCACTGATACTAATCACTGATCCTAATCACTGACTCTAATCACTGACACCAGTCACTGGCTCTCATCACTGATACTAATCACTGATCCTAATCACTGACTCTAATCACTGACACCAGTCACTGGCTCTCATCACTGATACTAATCACTGATCCTAATCACTGACTCTAATCACTGACACCAGTCACTGGCTCTCATCACTGATACTAATCACTGATCCTAATCAATGACTTTAATCACTGACTCTAATCACTGACACCAGTCACTGGCTCTCATCACTGATACTAATCACTGATCCTAATCAATGACTTTAATCACTGACTCTAATCACTGACACCAGTCACTGGCTCTCATCACTGATACTAATCACTGATACTAATCAATGACTTTAATCACTGACACTAATCACTGATGTTAATCAGTGACACTAATCACTGATACTAATCAATGACTTTAATCACTGACACTAATCACTGATGTTAATCAGTGACACTAATCACTGATACTAATCAATGACTTTAATCACTGACACTAATCACCGATGTTAATCACTGACACTAATCACTGATCCTAATCACTGACACTAATCAATTACTCTAATCACTGACACTAATCACTGATACTAATCACTGACACCAATCACTGACACTAATCACTGACACTAATCACTGACTCTAATCACTGACACTAATCACTGATACTAATCACTGACAGTAATCACTGACACTAATCAATGACACTAATCACTGACACCAATCACTGATACTAATCACTGACAGTAATCACTGACATTAATCAATGACACTAATCACTGACACTAATCACTGGCTCTCATCACTGACACTAATCACTGACACTAATCACTGATACTAATCACTGACACCAATCACTGATACTAATCACTGACAGTAATCACTGACACTAATCAATGACACTAATCACTGACACTAATCACTGGCTCTCATCACTGACACTAATCACTGACACTAATCACTGATACTAATCACTGACAGTAATCAATGACACTAATCAATGACACTAATCACTGACACTAATCACTGATACTAATCACTGACAGTAATCACTGACACTAATCACTGACACTAATCACTGACACTAATCAATGACACTAATCACCGACACTAATCACCGACACCAGTCACTGGCTCTCATCACTGACACTAATCACTGATACTAATCAATGACACTAGTCACTAACTCTAAACACTGACACTAATCAATGACACTAATCACTGACACTAATCACTGATACTAATCACTGACAGTAATCACTGACACTAATCACTGACACTAATCACTGACACTAATCAATGACACTAATCACCGACACTAATCACCGACACCAGTCACTGGCTCTCATCACTGACACTAATCACTGATACTAATCACCGACTCTAATCACCGACACCAGTCACTGGCTCTCATCACTGACACTAATCACTGATACTAATCAATGACACTAGTCACTAACTCTAATCACTGACACTAATCACTGACTCTAATTACTGAGAGTTTAATGTGTCTTTATATTGCTGTATCATTCTCCTGGGCAGCCGTCCCAGCGTCTGCTAGTTGATGCAAAATTGCAATTTGGCAGCAAGTGAATTCGTCTTCATTTTTAGAACTAATGTAATTAATTACTGATTCTTGGCAGATCACAGCAGTGAACCCACTTTCTCTTGCTGCTCTGTATCAAGCTTTGTAAAGTGACTGAATATTGATGTTATACACAGCTCTCAACAGCCTTAAAGGTACATGATGAAGATAGGGCAGAAGCAAGGATTAGGACAAAGTGTTCATCTGCTGTTGTTACTATGGTGACCCAGATACGGGAGGTACAATGTATGGCCAATGAGGCCTTTCTGGAGTTCCTAAGAAGTATTTCCTGGTGCTCTAGTCATTGAAACTCACGCTTGTTAATGGGCCTGAAACTGCCGACACCTTCCAAGTCTCCACCAATAGCAGCCAGAATTGGGTCTTGAGCCTCATTAATATAGGCATTGGTCACACTTCCACAGGGAGGAAATGATTATCTGGGGTGTGTGGAGTGGGCTCTGGGGGGCTGAGTGGGGTGGACTACGGTGGGGGGGGCTGAGTGGGGCGGACTACGATGGGGGGGCTGAGTGGGGTGGACTCTGGGGGGGTGCTGTGGGGTGGGCTCTAGGGAACTGTGGGGTGGGCTCTGGGGAACTGAGTGGGGTGGGCTCTGGGGGGGCTGAGTGGGGTGGGCTCGAGGGAACTGAGTGGGGTGGGCTCTGGGGGGGCTGAGTGGGGTGGGCTCGAGGGAACTGAGTGGGGTGGGCTCTGGGGGGGCTGAATGGGGTGGGCTCTGGGGGGGCTGAGTGGGGTGGACTACGGTGGGGGGGCTGAGTGGGGTGGACTACGGTGGGGGGGGCTGAGTGGGGTGGACTCTGGGGGGGTGCTGTGGGGTGGGCTCTAGGGAACTGTGGGGTGGGCTCTGGGGAACTGAGTGGGGTGGGCTCTGGGGGGGCTGAGTGGGGTGGGCTCGAGGGAACTGAGTGGGGTGGGCTCTGGGGGGGCTGAATGGGGTGGGCTCTGGGGGGGCTGAATGGGGTGGGCTCTGGGGGGGCTGAGTGGGGTGGGCTCTGGGGGAACTGAGTGGGGTGGGCTCTGGGGGGGCTGAATGGGGTGGGCTCTGGGGGACTAAGTGGGGTGGACTCTGGGGGGGGGGCGCTGAGTGGGGTGGACTCTGGAGAGGGGGTGCTGAGTGGGGTGGACTCTGGGTGGGCTGAGTGGGGTGAGCTCTGGGTGCCTGAGTGGGGTGGACTCTGGGAGGAGGGCTGAGTGGGGTGGACTCTGGGAGGGGGGCTGAGTGGGGTGGACTCTGGGGGGGAGGCTGTGGGGTGGACTCTGGGGAGGCTGGGGGGTGAGCACTTGGGGGGGCTGTGGGGTGGGCTCTGGGTGGGGCTTAGTGGGGTGGACTCTGGGTGGGGCTGAGTGGGGTGGACTCGTGGGGTGGGCTCTGGGGGGGGCTGAGTGGGGTGGGCTCTGGGAGGAGGGCTGAGTGGGGTGGACTCTGGGAGGAGGGCTGAGTGGGGTGGACTCTGGGAGGGGGGGCTGAGTGGGGTGGACTCTGGGGGGGTGGCTGTGGGGTAGACTCTGGGGAGGCTGGGGGGTGGGCACTTGGGGGGGCTGAGTGGGGTGGGTTCTGGGGGGGCTGAGTGGGGTGGGCTCTTGGGGGGAGCTGAGTGGGGTGGGCTCTTGGGGGGGCTGAGTGGGGTGGGCTCTTGGGGGGGGGCTGTGGGGTGGGCTCTTGGGGGGGGCTGAGTGGGGTGGGCTCTGGGTGGGGCTGAGTGGGGTGGACTCTGGGTGGGGCTGAGTGGGGTGGACTCGTGGGGGGCTCTGGGGGGGCTGAGTGGGGTGGGCTCTTGGGGAGGGGCTGAGTGGGGAGGGCTCTTGGAGGGGGTGCTGAGTGGGGTGGGCTCTGGGGTGCCTGAGTGGGGTGGACTCTGGGAGGAGGGCTGAGTGGGGTGGACTCTGGGAGGGGGGCTGAGTGGGGTGGACTCTGGGGGGGAGGCTGTGGGGTGGACTCTGGGGAGGCTGGGGGGTGAGCACTTGGGGGGGCTGTGGGGTGGGCTCTGGGTGGGGCTTAGTGGGGTGGACTCTGGGTGGGGCTGAGTGGGGTGGACTCGTGGGGTGGGCTCTGGGGGGGGCTGAGTGGGGTGGGCTCTGGGAGGAGGGCTGAGTGGGGTGGACTCTGGGAGGAGGGCTGAGTGGGGTGGACTCTGGGAGGGGGGGCTGAGTGGGGTGGACTCTGGGGGGGTGGCTGTGGGGTGGACTCTGGGGAGGCTGGGGGGTGGGCACTTGGGGGGGCTGAGTGGGGTGGGTTCTGGGGGGGCTGAGTGGGGTGGGCTCGGGGGGAGCTGAGTGGGATGGGCTCTTGGGGGGGGCTGTGGGGTGGGCTCTTGGGGGGGGCTGAGTGGGGTGGGCTCTGGGTGGGGCTGAGTGGGGTGGACTCTGGGTGGGGCTGAGTGGGGTGGACTCGTGGGGGGCTCTGGGGGGGCTGAGTGGGGTGGGCTCTTGGGGAGGGGCTGAGTGGGGAGGGCTCTGAAGGGGTTGCTGAGTGGGGTGGGCTCTGGGGTGCCTGAGTGGGGTGGGCTCTGGCGGGGGGGGCTGAGTGGGGTGGGCTCTGGGTGCCTGAATGGGGTGGGCTCTGGGGGACTGAGTGGGGTCGACTCTGGAGGACTGAGTGGGGTGGGCTGGCAGTAAGTGCTGGGGATGGGGGGAGGGGGATTGGAGGTAGGGACTGAGTCGGCAATGTTGGGTAATGATCAGAAGTCCTGTGGAAATACTCAGCAGGTCTGGCAGCATCTGTGGAGAGAGAAGCAGAGTTAGCGTTTCAGGTCTGTGACCTTTCATCAGAACTGGCACAGGTTAGAAAAGTATTAGGTTTTAAGCAAGTGAAGGGGACGGAGGTGGGGGAGAACAAAGTGGAAGGTGTTTGATAGGGCAGGGGGAGATTAAATAACAAAGCTGTCCTGTGACAAAGGCAAAGCGTGTGTTAATGCTTGTGGTGAAAGACAAAGCATCAGTCCAGAGAGAGTGTTAATAGCGGAATGATGAGCAGCTCTGACTGCATGAAAAGCAGGCATATGGTTAAAAAATTAAATATTTAAAAAGGCCAGTTATGCTCTGAAGTCATTGAACTCATTGTTGAGTCCGCAAGGCTGTAGCATGCCTAATCGAAAGATCAGGTGCTGCTCCTCGAGCTTGCATTGATGTTCACTGGAACACTAGAGCAGACCAAAGACAGAAATGTTGGCATGAGAGCAGGGGGGAGTGTTGGAGTGTTGAAATGGCAAGCGACCGGAAGCTCGGGGTCATGTTTTCAGACTGAGCGGAGGTGCTTAGCAAAGTGATCACCCAATCTGTGTTTGGTCTCCCCATTGTAGAGGAGACCGCATTGTGAGCAGCGAATATAGTATACTAAATTGAAAGAAGTACAAGTACATCGCTGCTTCACCTGGAGGGAGTGTTTTGGGCTTTGGATATTGAGGAGAGAGGAGGTAAAAGGGCAGGTATTCCACCTCCTGCTATTGCATGGAAAGGTGCCATGGGAAAGGGACGAGGTGTCGGGGGGTAATGGGAGAGTGGCCAGGGTGTTGCAGAGGGAACTATTCCTTTGAAATGCTGATGGGGAGGGGAGGGGAGGGGAAAATGCATTTGGTGGTGGTGGTATCACGTTGGAGCTGGCGGAAATGGCAGAGGATGATCCTCTGGATGTGGAGGCTGGTAGGTGGAAAGTGAGGACAAGGGGAACCCTGTCATAGTTCTGGGAGGAAGGGGAAGGCGTGGGGGCAGAAGTGCAGGAAATGGGACGGACGCGGTTGAGGGTCCTGTCAACCACAGTGGGGGGGAATCCTCAGTTGAGGAAAAAGGAAAACATATCAGAAGCACTGTCGTGGAAGGTAGCGTCATCAGAGCAGATGCATCAGAGACGGAGAAACTGGGAGAATGGAATGGAGTCCTTACAGGAGGTAGGGTGTGAAGAAGTGTAGTCGAGGTAGCTGTGGGAGTCGGTGGGCTTATAATGGATATTAGTAGACAACCTATCCCTAGAGATGGAAACAGAGAAGTCGAGGAAGGGAAGTGAAGTGTCGGAGATGGACCATGTAAAGGTGAGAGAAGGGTGGAAATTAGAAGCAAAGTTGATAAAGATTTCCAGTTCGGGGCGGGAGCAGGAAACGGCACCGATACAATCATCAATGTACCGGAAAAAGAGTTGGGGGAGGGGGCCTAATTAGGACTGGAACAAGAAATGTTCAACATATCCCACAAAAAGACAGGCATAGCTAGGACCCATGGGGGTACCCATAGCAACACCTTTTACTTGAAGGAAGTGCGTGGAGTTGAAGGAGAAGTTGTTCAATGTGAGAACAAGTTCAGCCAGGCAGAGGAGGGTGGTGGTGGATGGGGACTGGTTGGGCCTCTGTTCAAGGAAGAAACGGAGAGCCCTCAAACCGTCCTGGTGGGGGATGGAGGTGTAGAGCGATTGGACGTCCATAGTGAAGAGGAGGTGGTTGGGGCCAGGAAACTGGAAATTGTCAAAATGACGTAGGGCGTCAGAAGAGTCACGGATGTAGGTGGGAAGAGACTGGACCAGTGGAGAAAAGATAGAGTCTAGATAGGAAGAAATAAGTTCAGTGGGGCAGGAACAGGCTGAAATGATGGGTCTGCCGGGACAGTCCTGTTTGTGGATTTTGGGAAGGAGGTAGAAGCGGGCTGTCTGGGATTGTGGGGCTATGAGGTTGGAAGCTGTAGAGGGAAGATCTCCAGAGGAGATGAGGTCAGTGATAGTGCTCTGGACAGTAGCTTGATGTTTGGTGGTGGGGTTGTGGTCCAGGGGGAGGTAGGAAGAAGTGTCTGAGAGTTGGCACTCAGCCTCTGTAAGGTAGCGGTCAGTATGCCAAAGAAAAACAGCACCACCCTTGTCAGTGGGTTTGATCACAATATCGGGGTTAGACCTGAGAGAGCGGAGTGCAGCAAGTTCAGAGGGAAGCAGGTTAGAGTGAGTGAGGGGGACAGAGAAATTGAGACGGCCAATGTCTCGCCAACAGTTCTCAATGAAAAGATCAAGAGAGGGTAAGAGGCCAGAGGGAAGGGTCCAGGTGGAGGGAGAATGCTGGAGGTGGGTGAATGGGTCCGCTGGTCGGGGGGAGTCAAAGAAGTGAGCACGGAGGCAAAGGCGACACACACTTTGCCTTTGTCCCAGGACAGCTTTGTTACTTAATCTCCCTCTGCCCTATCAAATACCTTCCCCTTTGTTCTCTCCCCACTCCCCTCCCCTTCACTTGCTTAAAACCTAATTCTTTTCTAACCTGTGCCAGTTCTGATGAAGGGTCACAGACCTGAAACGTTAACTTTGCTTCTCTCTCCACAGATGCTGCCAGACCTGCTGAGTATTTCCAGCACTTTTTGTTTTGTTTCAGATTTCCAGCATCTGCAGTATTTTGCTTTTATTTTAGGTTCCCCAGTGCTCGGTCTGACTAGGGGAGGTGTTGGTCGAACTCAAGGTTCAGGTCACTCGACAGGGGTGGGACCAAGCTGGGAGGTGTGGAATTCCGACATTCCCAGTCCAATGGCAGAGCCTGGTCAGCTGAACCTGGAGGCTAAGGATAAGGTGTCAGAGATTCCTGGGAGTGAGATGGAGGCAATCTTCCAAAGAGGTGTTAGCTGACCTCAAACTGATTGGGGTGGGATCATGACACCCCCCCAATAACTGCACCCCTCCCAACCCACCTACTCGCTCCACCATGCCTGGTTTGAGCCCTTTGTTGGAGGGACTTCTTTTAGATGCTAATACCTGTTATATGCGAATCTCCTACTCACGTTGTACATTGTCCAGTCTGGTTAATTTGAGATGGCACTGAATCGGAACTGGTCAAACGTTGTTGATGAATTTGGATTAAATGGATTATGTTTGCCAGAGGGAGATTGTGAAAGAGCACCTGCTAACATCACCATAACCTCAGTCCTGTAATAATTTACTGTCTTCCTGTAATAATTGCCTGGTGTGAGTTCAGTTCCCAGCTACAATGAGTCCCCTGTTCCATAGGAGAATGTCAGCATTTATTCAGCTGGGGTGGCTCAGGTTTCCTGCAAGTATCAGTGACGTTAGGGAGCACAGTGGGACCAGACTCAAACAGTAAGATGCAGGCAGACTGCATTCCTTCAGTGGTAGATCTGTGCAACACAAACGTGTTGATAAAGCATTGCGTAACTTGACCTCATTTATTGTTGGCGCAGTAATAACTGTATGGAGAGCCAGAGATTGCTTGCATGCTTGGGCTGTTTGTAATAAGTAGGAGAGATTAAAAAATTAAAGTGAGAAATGATGGTCAATGCATTCATAAAGCACTCACCGTCACAAACTCCGTTCCCTAGCCACTGACTCCATCTCTCTCCCTGATCACTCTCTCAGGTTGAACAGACTGCTTGCAGCCTTGCCATTCTATTTGACCTGGAGTTGAGCTTCTGACTACCTATCCTTCCTATTGCCAAAACCGCCAACTTCTACCACTAATATCGCCCATCCCTGCCTCGCTGCAGCCCAACTACTCCTGAAACGCTCATCCGTGATTTTGTTACCTGTAGACTCACCGTTCACGACCTCAGAACATCCCAAAGTGCTTTACAGATGATGAAGTATTCTGAAGTGTAGTCACTGTTGTAATGTAGGGAATGCTGCTGTCAATTTGTGCACAGCAAGATCCCACAAGCAGCCACAAAATAAGCGACCAGATAATCTGTGTCAGTAAATTGGTTGAGGGATAAATGTTTGTCAGGGCACCAGGAGAACCCCCCTGCTCTGCTTCTAAATGATGCCATGGGACCTACTGCATCCAACGGAGAAGGCAGACGGAGCTTCTGTTTGGCATCTCATCCAAAAGACGGCACCTCCGACAGTGCAGTAAAGCCACAGAACTGCACTGTGTCAGCCTAGAGGTAAAGGAACAAGGCAATCTGGAAAGCAGATAGAATTGAGAGTATACCACTATCAGGGATGATTGAACCAGCTGGATCTCTTTTCTTTTGAAAAAGAGAAGACTGAAAGGAGACCTGATAGCAGACGTTAAGATTAAGAAGGGGAGCAATCATCAGGTGAACGTGTAGAAACTCTTTCCACTTGTGGGTGAGTCTGGAACATTGGGGCATCGATATAAGAAAGCCACAAACAGATCAAATGAAGAATTTAGGCGGAATTGCTTTACACGGAGAGTGCTGAGAATGTGGAACTCGCTGCTGTATGGAGTGGTTGAAGCAGATTACATTGATGCATTTAAAGGGAGGCCTGATGCTTCCCTGAGGGAGAAGGAAATAGAGGAATATGGGGTCAAGGTGGGAAGAGGTAATTAGAGCAAAATGAGGCTCATGCGGAGTACAGACACTGGCATAGATCCGTTCGGCCGACTGGCTTAGCTCTGCATTGTCGATTTTATGTATGAAATTCTATGTAAGAAGTTACATCCCACTTCCTCAGGGCCAGAGAACTTAGAAAAGAGCCTACACTTAGGGACCGCTGACTGTTGCAGGATCACTGCTGAAGATAACGGAGCTAAAGCTATGCAGTTTAGTAGCACGGAGCACTGTAAACCTCCTGCAGCTGATCCAGTCAGAAACACACCAGAAGAGCCATTCGTGACCTGAGGTCATCTCAAAATGTTTCACAGCCAATGAAGAACTCTTCAAAGCGTTGTCATTGACATGCAAGAAAATATGATCCTTTCCCTCAGGCTAGATTGCTGGAGTCTATGATAAGGTCAACTGTTGATCGAATGGGTTTGATGGTATTTGCAATCTCTTCTTCATTAGCTTGGCTGCTGTCACCAGATTCTCACCATTTATTTTTATATGAAGCATCACTATTAATCAACGCTAACTGAAATGTTGTAACCAATATTAAATCAACAAATACATAAATAATTAAGATAGAGTTCCATTTGTGTTATTCTTAATTGTTTAGCTGAGTACAGCTTTCAATCTATTGGGCATAGGTCAAATGCAAAGTCTGGACAAAGCAACCCGCCTGATCAGCACCCCATTCATCACTGACGCACAGTGGCAGCAGTGTGTACCATCTACACGATGCACTGCAGCAACTCACCAAGGCTCCTTAGACAGCACCTTCCAAGTCACACACCATCCTGACTTGGAACTATATCGCTGTTCCTTCACAGTCACTGGGTCAAAATCCTGGAACTCCCTTCCTAACAGCACTGTGGGTGCATCTACACCACAAATATTACAGCAATTCAAGGTGGCAGCTCACCTCCACTTTCTCAAGGGCAATTAAGGATGAGCAATAAATGCTGGCCTAGCCAACGACGCCTACATCCATGAATGAAAAAAAAAATCAGAAAAATAATTGACACCAAACCAAAGAAGGAGATATTAGGTGGGATGTTTTCTTCAACAACGTGGGGTTTAATGAGAGTCTTAAAGGAGGAGAGAGAGGCAGAGAGCCGGGGAGGTAATTCCCGAGCTTAGGGCCCAGGCATCTGACAGCAGGGCCACCAATGGGAGTGGAGGATGCAGAAGAGACCAGAATTGGAGGAATGCAGATATCTTGGAGGGTTGTGGGGCTTGAGGAGGTTACAAAGATAGGGAGGGGCCAGGCCACGAAGGGATTTGAACACGAGGACGAGAATTGTAAAATCGAGGCGTCGGTCGAATTGGAGCCAGTGTCAGCCAGCGAGCACAGGAGTGATGGGTGGACAGGACTTGCTGCGAGTTAGGATTTGGCTGCAGAGCTTTGGATTTCGAGAAAGGTTATTAAAAGTCAGCCAAGCCAGTCCTGTGTTATTAAACTCAAAAATCTAGATTCCGCAGCTGCAGTTATACTGCGAAGTGTAGCCGGTGGATTGGGGTTATACTGCTGGCTGTGCATGAGCCCAATGGAGCTCTGTTCATGTCTGATGGGCTCCATTCCCTGGGCACAGGGCTGGGGGACAGAGGGTGAAAGTTCTTAGGAAGTCCAGTTAATCTACTGGGCTTTGCACTCAGCTGGAGCTATACTGCAGGACGCGCAAATCCCAACTGGTGTCAGACAGCTGCTGGTGGAAATTTAGATGGAGATCTGTCACCTGAGTTATACCGCCCGTCGTGCACCAGAAGCAGCTTTGTTTGGGCAGGAGAGTGGGAGTATAACTGAGATAAAGACACAGTTGGGAATTCACTCACTATCTCATGTCCTGACAGCACGCCCATGTTAAGAGTAAACTTTCATTCATATAGCGCCTTTCATGGCTTCAAGACATCCCAAAATGCTCCACAGCCAAATTACACACAAGGTCCCACAAACAGCAATGTGCTCGATAACCTGTTTCTGTGATGTTGGGGGATGCGGGATAAATATTGGCTGGGAAAAGCTCCCCTGCTCTTCTTCAAATTGTGCCTTGGGGTCATGAGAGGGCAGACAGTTTAACATTTCATCTGAAAGACAGCACCTCTGACAGTGCAGCACTCCCGCAGTACTGCACTGGTCTATCAGCCCAGATTTGTGTGCTGGGGTCTCTGGTGTGCCACTTGAACCCACAACCTTCTCACTCAGAGTGAGAATGCTACCCATTCAGCCAGAGCTGGAGATTGCTCATAATTGCATGATATTTTGGGCTATTACTGATATTCCTGATTGGGGCAAAGTCGCACTTGTGGCAGAGAAATAAATTTCCGCTATTGCACAAAGACTTGTATTTCCTGGTTTTATGATTAACAGAGGTAAGAAAAACACCCGCACCTTGGCTGCCGAGCTAATAGAAGCTGCAGCTCCCAGTGCGTGTGTGTGTGTGTTAGAAGAGCCTATGAAGTATGGCAACCGTCACCCCGGGACCCCTCAGCACCCCCGCTG